>NC_140587.1:123023018-123670343 GCF_964204655.1 Triturus cristatus | reverse complement strand
AATTCGACCTACAAAAATATCGCAACAAAAATATCGTGGTCAAGAATATCGACATCCTATCTACAACATGGTAAGTACAAAAATATCGATAATTTAATATCGATGTCAAAAATATCGTAATTCAAAAATATCGTTTTTTTTTTAGTTTAAAAATATATGTAAAATAAACCAAATAATACTTATAAATCAAAGAAACATAATTAAATATATTGTATAATATGTAAAATGTATAATAAATATATATAATTAAATGAAACTTTAATGAAACATATATATATAATATATAATATATACACTTACTTAATAATTACTTTTAATAATAATTTCTGTAACATATAAATTATTAAATATTTATTTAAATTACCAATACATCCATACACATAAAACAATAACATTAATAAATATTAAATAATTACATATAGCAAATAATAATCAATAATTTTAATTTGAATAATTTGCATTATTAATTATATATTACAATAGCTAAAATATTACAAAACATATTTAATATCAGACACAATAAAACTACTAGTCCAACTTCAACAAAAACAACAGTAAGGAAAATGTTGGATAGCGTAGGGGTAAAAATAACTATTCCAACTCCCGAGAGTGCAACAGTAGGGAAAACATTGGATAGCGTAGGGGTAAAAATTACTATTCCAACTCCAAAGAGTGCAACAGTAGGGAAAGCGTTGGATAGCGTAGGGGTAAAAATTACTATTCCAACTCCAGAGAGTGCAATAGTAGGGAAAGTGTTGGATAGCGTAATGGTAAAAATTACTATTCCCACTCCAGAGAGTGCAATAGTAGGGAAAGTGTTGGATAGCGTAAGGGTAAAAATTACTATTCCCACTCCAGACAGAGCAACAGTAGGGAAAACGTTGGATAGCGTAGGGGTACAAATACCTATTCCAACTCCAAAGAGTGCAACAGTAGGGAAAACGTTGGATAGCGTAGGGGTAAAAATTACTATTCCAACTCCAGAGAGTGCAATAGTAGGGAAAGTGTTGGATAGCGTAAGGGTAAAATCTACTATTCCCACTCCAGAGAGTGCAATAGTAGGGAAAGTGTTGGATAGCGTAAGGGTAAAATTTACTATTCCCACTCCAGAGAGTGCAACAGTATAGAAAACGTTGGATAGCGTAGTGGTAAAAATAACTATTCCAACTCCAAAGAGTGCAACAGTAGGGAAAACGTTGGATAGCGTAGGGGTAAAAATTACTATTCCAACTCCAGAGAGTGCAATAGTAGGGAAAGTGTTGGATAGCGTAAGGGTAAAAGTTACTATTCCCACTCCAGAGAATGCAATAGTAGGGAAAGTGTTGGATAGCGTAAGGGTAAAAATTACTATTCCAACTCCAGAGAGTGCAATAGTAGGGAAAGTGTTGGATAGCGTAAGGGTAAAATTCACTATTCCCACTCCAGACAGTGCAACAGTAGAGAAAAGGTTGGATAGCGTAGGGGTAAAAATTACTATTCCCACTCCAGACAGAGCAACAGTAGGGAAAACGTTGGATAGCGTAGGGGTACAAATACCTATTCCAACTCCAAAGAGTGCAACAGTAGGGAAAACGTTGGATAGCGTAGGGGTAAAAATTACTATTCCAACTCCAGAGAGTGCAATAGTAGGGAAAGTGTTGGATAGCGTAAGGGTAAAATCTACTATTCCCACTCCAGAGAGTGCAATAGTAGGGAAAGTGTTGGATAGCGTAAGGGTAAAATTTACTATTCCCACTCCAGAGAGTGCAACAGTATAGAAAACGTTGGATAGCGTAGTGGTAAAAATAACTATTCCAACTCCAAAGAGTGCAACAGTAGGGAAAACGTTGGATAGCGTAGGGGTAAAAATTACTATTCCAACTCCAGAGAGTGCAATAGTAGGGAAAGTGTTGGATAGCGTAAGGGTAAAATTTACTATTCCCACTCCAGAGAATGCAATAGTAGGGAAAGTGTTGGATAGCGTAAGGGTAAAAATTACTATTCCAACTCCAGAGAGTGCAATAGTAGGGAAAGTGTTGGATAGCGTAAGGGTAAAATTCACTATTCCCACTCCAGACAGTGCAACAGTAGAGAAAAGGTTGGATAGCGTAGGGGTAAAAATTACTATTCCAACTCCAAAGAGTGCAACAGTAGGGAAAGCGCTGGATAGCGTAGGGGTAAAAATTACTATTCCAACTCCAGAGAGTGCAACAGTAGGGAAAGCGCTGGATAGCGTAGGGGTAAAAATTACTATTCCCACTCCAGATAGTAAAACAGTTGGGAAAGCACTAGATAGCATAGTGATTCTATGAACATTATAACCAATTCAATAATTTGTTATAAAAAAATTGCATGTTAACAATGTTTTAAAAAAATAATTATTATTAAATACCAATTATGTAAAATAAATATTTAAATAAATAAATTTAAATTACATCCCACACTATTCCCCCTTTAACACACAACACACTACACATACAAAATACACAATAGATTTAAATATCAATTCATCTCTTATTTACAATTAATAATACATTCTTTATAATTAATATAGTTATTAATTCACTAATTAATACATATTAACTACGAAATTACAAATATTCACCTATTAATTATTAATTAACAATACATTAATTAGCAATAACAACAAATAAAATACAATAATCAATTATTTATATTTACTATATTTAAATAACTAATAACAATTAATTAATAATAATTACAAATAAATAAAATATATCATTATTTATTTTATTTTAATTACATCCAACCCTATTCCCCTATAAACCCACAACCCACTACACATAAAAATTCACATAATTAATTTTAATTATCAATTAATCACTTAATAAAATTAAATCACCAATTAATTACTAATTAACAATTAATTAATTAACTATAACAATAAATAAATATTAATAATAAACTAATTATAATTTATATCACTAACCAAATAATAAATTATTTTTACAATTAATAATTAATTAAAAATTATTTAATCTATTAATCAAATTAATTACCAATTATTAATTGATTACCAATTAATTAATCATAAATACCAATTAAACAATACATATTAATTCATTAATTATAATTACATTACTTCCCACCCTATTCCCCTATAAACCACAACCCACTACACATAAAAATTCACATAATTAATTTAATTATCAATTAATCACTTAATAAACTTAAATCACCAATTAATTACTAATTAACAAATAATTAATAACAATAAATACATATTAATAATAAAGTAATTATAATGTATATAATTAACCAATTAATAAAATAATTTTACAATTAATAATTAATTAACAATTAATTGCCAATTATTAATTAATTACCAATTAATTAATCATAAATACCAATTAAACAATACATATTAATTCATTAATTATAATTAAATTACTTCCCACCCTATTCCCCTATAAACCCACAACCCGCTCTGATACTAAAACGCTAAATTAAATGTAAAATAATTATAAATCTCTAAACATTTATTTTTAAATGTATTAAAATACATTACAATAATCTTTAACATACAAATAAAATACATATTAAATGACATTACACTAAATAAATATCAATATTATTGACATCGAAATTTTTACTTACGATATTACTTACATCGATATTAAGCACTTCGATATTATTAACTTCGATATTACTTACCTTGGGATCGATATTCTGTCCATCGATATTCTTGACTTCGATATTCTGTACCTACGATATTAAAAACACGATATTATTGTAGGTCGAAATTTAAAACTCGATATTTTGGCTAAACACCGGAGCGAGGAACAGTGGGAGTGCCCCTGTGGAGGCAAGGGGCACGGTCCCAGATAGCTGATCAATTGGTGGGCCCCGTGTGAGCAGAAGGAGATCTGCAGAGTGCGGCCCGCATTAAGAGCAGGAGGGCGCGGCCTGACTGTTGGTGTGCGTTGGTCCCCTGGCGCCGCTGGTGGGGATTGCACACGCTTGCTGGCTGCCAGAAAGGCCTGGTGCTCACTTTGGCCTACTTGCTGCTGGCGGTACGGCCTGCAGAGTAGACAGGATGTCACTGTGTGGTGGATGGCCACATCCCTGCAGTACCTGGTTGGGCCCATCTCCTGGCAGCTGACTGCTGGGGCGAGCCCCATGACCATCGAGTGCCCTGACCATGCTGAGATCTTGCACCTGAGGTCCGCTATGTGAGAAGGACACTGAAGGTTATGGGCGTCAGTCTGAGATGTGTTGTGCAGCGGCGATCCACTTGAGCTGCTGGTATGAGATGGGCAGCGAATGGACAGCTTGAGAGACGTCATGTTGGGGGCTTACTGGGACTGCTCCTTTTTTCTCGCATTGCCGAGAGGCAGACAAGCTTCAGCCCTGCTATTACATTGACATACAGGAGGCCAGTGGGGTTGATAGTTCTCCCGATACAGGAATTAATTTACCACTTGGACCACCAACAGACAAGAGTTCATCGTTTACAGTTGTAGTCTGATGAGCAGCCGTGGTCTTGTACCTTGAGACTGAGAATAAGACTAATGTCCTTATGGAAGTCCTACAGCTTGGACCAGCACCTGGTCAAAGCTCTGATATTCACCGATAACCAGGCAGGTGGACAGATGTTAGACCGGAACCTGGCGATCCGGATTTTCTTACTAAACAACCTACTCTGGAGAGTCTGGTTGTTCAGGCTTCAACCAGTAAGGGTAACCCCAATTCATTCCCCACAACTCCTCCGGATAGGGAGTCTAAAATAATTGAGGCATTTGTAAAACAAACATTCTACTTGGCTAGTCTACCATTGAGATCATTCAATGCAGTCTGCTTATTGGGCCAGTATACGCATGTCCTTTGTGACATGAGCAGTGAGAACTTGCCAGCGGTCCCTGAAGACCCCAGGGCTTCACTGGCTCATACAATTCAGGATGGTGAAGATGTGGCCACATACATGATTTGTGTGGACTAAGATATTACTGATTGTTTCGAGTGGCATCAGTGAGGTGCTCCACCACCATGTATGAATATGCTTCGTAGGGTTTTCTGGAGATGTGCAGGCCTCTCTCACAGAGATGCCTTTCAAAGGGTCACACTTCTTTGGCACTAAAATGGATTCTGCGTGGAACATTTCAAAGTAGAGCCATGACACGCTGACATGCTATTTTTACTCCTGCCAAGCAGTTTCTTCACCAGTTTAGGAACTCTACTGCTAGGGGACTGGCGTGTAGGTAACTTCACCTTCACCAGCCACTGCTACACTCAACCCATTTACTTTCAAGGCAGTGGATGACAATCTGGCAGATATTGTGAAACCCAACATGGGCACCAGCCATCTCAGTCTCCTTTCACTGTAGCAACAACCACCAAGGACATCCAGCTTGCCATTTTTAGCACACAACCACCCTATGGGATGCAGGATCCAGCACTTTCTCCCAGGGTGGCAATCTATCACATCTTACAGGTGGGTTCTCCAAATCATTCTGGATGGCTATGCCCTACCATTTCCTTCTGCTCTTTCACATCTTCCCCCATTTTAGAGAAAATCTCAGAGGAACACCTACCCATTCTGTGCAGTAGGTCAGACCTTTACTTTCCAAAGGAACAATCAAGAGACTTTCAGATTCAAAAATGTGAAAGGGTTGCTGCTCTTGCTATTTCCTTGTGCTGAAAAAGGATGAGTCATTGTAGGTTTTTGACCTGTAAATGCTTTTCTACAAAAAGTATAAATTCAAAAGGTTCATGCTGGCCCAGATCCTGCCTGTCCTGAACCAGAGCATGGATATGTGAAAGCAACTGAATGGTGCTTTTTACATATCCAGCCTGCAGTCCCACAGACACTACCTGTGGTTCAAGGTAGTCCATGTGCATTTTTGATTTGCTGTACTCGCCATTTTCTCTTACCTTACCTCATTGACTGCCTGTTGAAGGTAGGCTAACCACAGTCAGTTGTAGACCACATCCAGATGACAGTGAACTGTCATCTGGATGTGGATGTTGCACCCGCCTCCTTCCTAGACACTTCATTGGAATTGTCCTGCATACAGTTCAGTTCAGGACCTACCCCCTTTTGCAACAAGTCCAGGACATTCAGGCTATGATCCCGATACTTCAACCTTAGACCTTTGTCTCGGTGGGAGCAGTCTGAGGCTTGTTGGCCCTTTCAACTCCTTTATCTTCCTTGTTGATGACACCAGGTGGCATGTGGGGGTTCTGAGTGGAGTCTGAAGTTCCAGTGAATCAAGCACACTTGTTAGTTTTCCAGCTGAAATGGAACTTGGGACTCCTATACGCTTTCTCACCTCTGCCTCTCCTGTTTCCAGGTCTGAAAAAGATCAGGAACGACTGTGCCCAAGTCCTTCTAGTAGCTTCAGATTAGTCCAGGAGAGTGGTAACTGGAGCTTCTTTGCATGAAATACCTATCCTCTAGTCAGACTGCCACTTCGGAAGGACTTCCTTACTCAGCAACAGGGCATGCTCCTCCACCCAAATTTATGCAATCTACATGTATGGAGATTGAGCGCTTTTGTCATCCGCATGCCAGGTGCCTTTCCACAAAGTCTGTTTATGCCGGGAGATGGGATACAGGAACATAACATAATAGGAAAGCCAAACAAATGAGTCATTGAGCACAGGCACTGCACCCTGGACTACTTGCGTGCCAGCAAGTGAAGAACAAACATATGCTCTTAGTTCAATTGATGTGTCAACATTTCTTATTGCAGATGGAATATTCATATTTGTCAAGAACAAATATGTCCTGTTTAGGCCTGCTGAGAAGTACATTTGTGCCGATGATACAGACTGAAAGAACAGAAAAAAATGGTGACTAAAAGACACAAAATGGAGGAATTTACTTCAATTATAAGAAACTGTATTTTTAAAATACTTTGTTGCTTAGTGTGTAGCTGCAAGTTAAGCCCCTTGCAATCAAAACTTTCAGATTTTTTTTGTTTGGCCCGTCTTTGGCTCGATGAAGGCCTCACAATGAGCACTATATAAAAGGTTATTTGTCTGCCCTTTCTGACTTTTAACATTTGCTGGACCAATAGTCCCCTGTTTGCATCACATTGTGATGAAGTTTATCAAAGGCTTGAACTCGTGTTTCCTCCTAAACCATTTGTGATACCACAGTGTCCTAACATTTCTCATGTGCAAGCCCGTTGACCCAATGCATAGCCGCTTGCTGCATCTCTTAACCTCCTCATTGCAATTCCTTCAGCTCACTGTTGGGACATCCGCCCTACATCACCTCTTTTCCAGACAAAAAGGTGTTGAGACTTGAGCAGCCTTCTTTGCTAAAGTTGTGCCTCATTTTTACATTGGGCAATGTATAACCCTGGATTTCCCACCCATCCTCACCGCACTGCTTTGGGTTCCTGGAGTTGTCCTGCAACATCCTCTTCTTCAATCAGGACTCTACGTAGTCTCGCTGGACGGTATCGACTGCCAGCCTGCAAGGAGCTTCATCACCTGTTCCCACAAGGCCTACAAAGCCATGGCCTAGCAGTCTGAGCATGACTTTGAATCATGGTTGAACTCCAGACACCAGAGACAGACGTGGTGGGGTTCGTTAACTGACATCATGCAGTGACAGGCACCGCACGGCTTGAACCCTGTCTTCCTCGAAGACATCCTCGCACACGAAAGGAGGAAAAAAGACAGAATTTAACAAAGTCGAGAAAAAGCCTCTCAAAAAGCGACAGAGGGGTAGCTCTTACCCGGATCGGTGCTTAAATGGTGCAGAAAGAAAAGAACTGACGTCCGCGCACCTGGGTGGTGCCTATTTATTTGATGTCATAACTGACGCTACTGATGCCGATGACTTCCCTCGGAACCGAATGGAGCCACCCGACGGCATGCACAAGGGGTATTGCTCAGCAAAAGTTTCTGGATCCAGCCTGACATCTGGGAAAGTCAAAGGTAAGGAATCTGCAGCTAGATAGAGTCTCTATTAGATAATGTGTTATTGAAGTAACTTGTTCTTTAGTGGCAGTCACTTCTGACTGGAGGTTGGCCGAATTGCAGTCTTTGTTATCCAAGCCTCCTTTCCTGACAATATTCTCTTATAAATTGCTGCTTCATCCTTGAGCTTCTTTCCTCCCAAAAGCAGTAACACAATTCCATGTGGGGCCATCTGTCAATTTGCCCACTTTCTACACTCCTTCGCACCCCTTTAAAGAAGAGGAGCGACTCTGCTTCCTGGACCCAAAAAGAGCGTTGTTCTACCTTGACCGCACTAAGATGTTCCGGGTGGGCAACCAACTTTTCGTGGGGTACGTTGGAATGAAGAAAGTCCTGCTGTGCAAAAGAGGACTGTCTCACTATGGGTCATCCTCTGCATCAAATTTTGCTATGCTCTAGCCAAACAGCAGCCTTCTGAAGGCTTAAGGGCTCATTCCACCAGAGCTAAGGCTGCTACCACAGCTTTGCAATGTGGAGTTCCAGCCCTAGACATTTTTCAGGCAGGAACATGGGTATCCTTGCACACGTTTACCAAACAATACTGCTTGGACAGTCAAGTCCACAGGGACAGCCTTTTTAGGCTGCTCTGTCATGCAGGTCTTCCTGGTCTAAACTTGTCCACAGTCCCTCCTCTGGGATGGTATTGCTTGGGCATCTATTCAAAGATAAGGAATCTGCGGCTTGATATCTATCTATCTTCGGTAACGCCTTATTTGGTAGAGATATGCTCTAGCTGCAGACTCCTTACCAACCCACCTATCCTTCCCGCACTGAGACAAGTTTTCTAGGGCCCTAGTTGTTCAGAAACACACAAATGTCAGTGTACTTCATGCTCTGTACTTCTGGCATGGAAAGCGTGAAAAGTAACTGATGTCAGGTGATTGCTATATAGGTGATGTGGATGTCACAGCGGGGCAGATGACACAGACTACGTCACACAGAGCCGACCGACACCACCTAGCGGCATGCAGGGGTATTGCTCAAAGAACATATCTTCCAGATCCAGTCTGACGTCTGGGAAAAGTAAAGGTAAGGAATCTGCGGCCACATCATTTCTCTACCAGATAACACATTAATGAAGGTAAGTAACTTGTGCGTTGAGCTGAGAACAATTTGTACAGAAACTGTCCAGCTAGGCAAAACAGTGGTGGATGCTTAACTAATAGAAATGTTTATTTACAGATCTGACAATTCGCATTAGTATTTATGATGCACTAATACGTCTGTATATTGCTTCCCTCTAGATGAAGAGGCCGAGGTTTCCAGCTGTCTTGCTCCCTGTGTAACCTGTATTGTTTCCTGAAGGGAAAATTCCAGCCTCTCCATGTGTAATCGATTAAAATATATGAATATAAACGTCTCCCACTATAATGATGAATAACCATCAATATGTACCGCCTGAAAATTCAAAATTGATGAAAATAGACATTGATCTCTCTCTTTTATTTTATGACTGCAGATAATAGAATTGTTACTCCCACAATGTCACTAATTGAACAAGGATTAATATACATCTTCTCTCACTCCCTAATTGATGAACACAGATTAACAAACAAATTGATGAATGTAGTTTATTGTGGAGAAAAATAGTAAATGATTATTGAATAATATAGACTTCCTTTCACTGTGTAACTGATGAATTCTGGGCAATATAATTCTCTTTTTGTTCTGTAATTTGATAATAAATATTAATCTAGCCCTCCTCTCTATCCACAGTTAAGTGATGATTAATTGTTCTTATAGACCTCTTTTCACTTTGTAATACAGAGTGATACTAATCCTCTTTATTTGGGATGAATATCAATCAATGTAGGAGTCCTCTCATTATCACATTGAAGGAAGGATAATATAGCTTCGTTTAACTCAGCAACTGATGATGCACATCAACATAGATCTCCTCTTACTTCGTAATTGATCATACAGAATATTTGTTTTTTCTAATTAGTAAATTCATATTAATGTAGACCTTTACTCTTTAAGTGATTAATATAGATGATTCATGAGTTACCTATGCTTTGCCACTGACATAAAACACAATTAATAAATGCCTTTCACTCATTGTTTGAGCAATACTGATCATCTAAACCTCAAATATTTTCTAATTGATTAATACATATGAACATAACTCTGTTATTCTGCGTTTCAACGCAGTTTAATATAAATCTTCTGTGGCTCTCTTGCATGCAATTTAATGTAAACATCATGTCACGCTGTAATTGATGAAGATGTATTAATGTAAACCTCATCTTACTTTGCAGTTAGTTTATACAGTTGAATAGAAGCCTTTTCTTTCTAGTTGTTAAATGCCTATTATTAAAGAACTTGTCACTCCACAGGTAAATTATCCAGAATAATGTAGTCATTTGGACCCTTTGTAATTCATTAATAAAGTTTATATTGATATTTTCTTTTATTATTGATGATATAGATGAATGCAGACTTACCCTCACTGTTATTGAATAATTATGGATTAATAACAATTTCCTCTTATTCTGTAATTAATGAATAAAGGATTTTACTTCAAGCTTATTAGTGTTTGCTGTCCTTCAGTTCTGAGAATGAGTATCACACAATCAAAGTGCATCATGATTCCCAAAATGAGTTTCAAACAGTCTCACCAGAAATAGGCCACTTTAAGGTTTTCCCTAGATCTTAGTTCAGCACAATCACAGCCCGTATATTGTGGTGAGTAAGGAAGGAACGAATAAGTGCGAACAGATCTAGATGAAGGCAACATCATTGAGAGGTACAAAAAGAGGACCAGAAAACGCACATCAGGGCACAGGACGCATAAGATTCTTTACCCTTTGAATATCGAGGACACTAGACTGGGTCCGGAAAAGTTTTATAGCGCTTCTATGCTGGTGGCTGGTGGCATTCACTCTGTGTTGGCGCGTGAAGCAACATTGCCAGCGTCAGTTCCTCC
The DNA here is from genome assembly GCF_964204655.1 of Triturus cristatus. Lineage (NCBI taxonomy): Eukaryota > Metazoa > Chordata > Amphibia > Caudata > Salamandridae > Triturus > Triturus cristatus. The sequence goes on along the minus strand of NC_140587.1, from coordinate 123,659,485 downwards.
GCACCATCGACACGGATACAGAGCTTGCTCTTTGACATTTCTGTCAGGAGTTCAGCATAGGTGCAGTGCTATCATGCCCCCAACCCCCAAATGTTCAGACTTCGAACCCTGCAGGGATTGGGAGGTTTATTACTGACCCTGATGACCTCTGCCTTTGGAGTCTAGTCCAATGATTCATGGTCCTGTGAGTCCTGTCAGAGCATGCATCCAAAAGCCCTCAAGTAGCTGGAAGTACGGCTCTTCAAGGTCAGGGATGGAAAAAACCAGGATCTCAGCACTGTTTGAGTTTACCTGGGGCCTCATCTTCAACAGCAAGGGAGTAGACACATAAGCACAAGAAGAAGAGACATGACAAACATATAAACATTGGTGGATAGGTAAGCCACCGGATGCTCTCTGACCCCAATGGAGATGTTATCAGAATTTTAATTGGGGGTAATGACTTCAAACCCTGACCCAGCAATGTTGCCCCCTCCATCTCAGGAATAACCCTATCCTGAGTTCCCTGCTCCAGGTTCTGATCCAGTGTTTTTCCTGAATGCCATGTTTAAAGTGTTTAAGGATAGCTAGGGTCTCCCACAATACGCTGGCAGGCCCTATTGGACTCTTAGCGGCGCTGCATGGTCTTCCACTGTCCAGACTTCCCTTCATGGCTTTAATCTCGTTCACACCTTCAGTTTTGTCACTGCCTGCAGCTCCCATTCTTCATCCAATGCTGGTAGCTCTCCCTCACAGTGCAGCTAGTGGCGCCATTAACTAAGCTAGCTAGCTAGCTAGTTATCAGGTTAGGAGAGAGGCCCAACATCTCCTTGAGAAACAAGAGTATGGTCAAGAACTTGGCACCCATTTCTAAGAAGAAACCATATATGACTTCTATAGGACAGCCTCAAACACTCCAGAGCAGACTAAGAGAGAGATCCTCTATAATATTTCTCGGATGCCCATGACTTCCTATCATTCAGTGGAGGTTTTGGTACTCCCTCTTCCTTTGGGTGATTCAAAACCGAACATCCAAAGAGGTTCTTCAGTCTTCCCGCCAACATCTGAACCTCTTCTACTTTTCTGTCATGCTCTTTTGGATGGATATTTCTCACTGCAGATTTCTCACCTTTAAAATGTCCCCAGGTGCCAGACTGGATTTTTCACCATAACCTGTACACACCAGTAGGTGGCATGATGCAGCCGGGCATCTACCTCAGTCCTCCCCGGTTGTAGTGATATATACACATCACCCCAGCACACTGACGTCTGTTCCTAGCTTTCTGTGCCTTCCTAAGTGGATCAGAGCTAGCACCTCAATTTTTCTCGGCAGCTGACTTGATTTTTCTCGCAATCTGTTTCCAGTGTACAAGGGAACATTCCCCTCTTAAAACTAAAGGGTTTAAACTGTCTCAAGCAGATGATTGTGCAGATCCCTATGAGGTGTGTCTTTGTTGTTTTTGTTTGGCAATGACTCCCAAGTTGGGTAAGAAGTCCGCCTTTATGAACCTCAAGTTGACCTGATATTGTGAAGCAAATCTTTGTCACCTAACACTACAGTAAATCAAGTAAAACCTGCTCTCAATCCCAGTCAAGTGCACACACCCATTCCAGCTCTTTGAACTGATCCTGTGACAGATATTCATTGAGGCTTAAGTCTTTGGGGAAGTTGAAGTCCAAGAAGAAGTATAAAAAGGCCTGTGAGAAGTTGGCCTGATATATGATGTCACTAGTTTTAGTGTACACCATGTATCAGTCCAAACAACCCTTATGGTGATTGGTTGTAAAGTCAACCATATAGACCAGCTATCCTAGTGGTAGCATGGACAAGAGCAGTCTTAGGCTAAACTCTGTATGACATGTGAAGCCAGCTGTTATACCATTTGCAACCCCTTGAATACCAAATGAAAGGACACCACAACAGATATATTATAAAAATAGAATGTATTTATTCTAGTCAAAATACCCTCAGCACTCTTTATGAGATTCGAGGTAAGTACAACACAGTCTTATTTAAGCATACATAAGTCACACAGGTAAGTAATACAGTTAGGCCCTAGGGGCCACGCAAACCATATACTAAGTAAGTGGTTTAAGAACCACTGTCACGAACACAGGTTAGGCCTAGCCCTAGGGAATCGCTGGGGCTACACTATCCTATCAGTTGCTAGGCAGTGGGAGGCCCACGGGATTCAGGTGCAGAGTGGAAACACTCATGCGTAATGCGTTAAAGTCGATAGAAATAGTAGTATTTAGAAATTAAGAGTTTTAGGACACTTCGGAAGGAACTAGGAGTTAGAGACTTGGAAACGAGACACTTGGATAGTCTATACCCTTGTGAGCACCGAAGTACTCAAGTTACCTAGCCCACGGGCTGCGGGTGCATGGGTGTGAACTTGCGTAGGGTTTCGTCGTCGACTCCTATGGATGCCTGAAGAAAGTTGCTGACAGGCAGTCAGTGAAGAGTGTCCGGTGGATTCCAAGGATGGAATCAGGAAGGAAGATACCTGCAAGCAGAGGGGACAGAGTCTAGGTCACCAGCTAGGAGCCGGGAAGGAACCGGGAAGGAACCAGGCGATGTTGTGAAGATGCAGGTGAAGAGGTGAAGCTTGTCGCAGCAGCCACGGGCACCAGGAGGCGTCGAGGATGACCAGAAGCAGGAGTCGAGCTGTCCCACGAGGGCTCTTGCTGTCGGCGGCGTCGATGTCGAACTGGGACACAACAAGCCTTGTCAAGCGCAACCCACGCAGAATGAAGGATTCGCTTCTGTTGCAGACCAGGAAGGTCTGAGGTGCTTCTCTTTTGCAGGGAAGCAAGACCCGGTCTGGAGGAGCCAAACCAGCAGTGGAAAGTTCAAGGTTCGTCGTCTCAAAGGCTACTAGCCAACGGGCAAGCAACCGGACAGACGCATCGAGCAGGAAAATGCAGAAGGGCCCCACGCAGAATGAAGGATTCGCTTCTGTTGCAGACCAGGAAGGTCTGAGGTGCTTCTCTTTTGCAGGGAAGCAAGGGCCGGTCTGGAGGAGCCAAACCAGCGGTGGAAAGTTCAAGGTTCATCGTCTCAAAGGCTACTAGCCAACGGGCAAGCAACTGGACAGACGCGTCGAGCAGGAAAATGCAGAAGGCCCCACGCAGAACTCGTGGAGTGTGGAGGGCTGATCTTCGGTGCAGATGGTGCTCGGGGTTGGGGCTTCTCAATCCCCAGAGCACAACTTCGAGGATGCCTCAGAAGCTGCGCTGGAAGCAAGTCGCCAATTTTCCCAGGTAGCCGGTCCCACGTCTCTCGTCGCCTCCACGGATCTCAGCTTTGCTGTGGATGTGGATCAGGGTCGGAGAAGTCTGGAAGTCAAGGCGCTGGTCGGGCTCTGCAGTCGGTTCCTCGTAGAACTTGGGCAAAGCAAACGGCAGGTCTCTTGATGGTGCCTGTTTGCACAGGGTGGCCACTCCTTGGCCACAAGGGAGATTATTCAGTCTTCTTCCGTAGTCGAATGTCGAAGGTCCAGAGTTTCTGTTCAAGTTGCAGTTTTTCAGAATAATCCAAAGTCCTAGGGACTCAACTCCCACTCTTATACTAATCTGGGGGGCTGGGTTACCTGCTCGGTCCCTCCTATAGGTGGGACCAGGGAGGGGGGTGGTTACACCCCCTTCCCTTTGTCCAGTTTCGCGCCAGGACTGGGGCTGGAGTGCCCCAGCACCGGTTTGAACTGGACTATGCATGGGACACCTTGTGTGCCCCAGGCAGTGTCTCGTTTCATTCATCCCTCCCTGCCCCAATACACTAAGGCCTGTCTAGGGTGGTGCTCGCACCTCCCAAGGCAGGAAACCTATTGTCCAAGCCTCCCTCGCTGGAAGGTCTCCCAGCAGCAAGAGGTCCGACTCGTGTCTGTGGCAGCAGCATCCATTTTGTGATGCTGGGGCTCTGGTTAACTTTAACCGGGTAGTAGGTCTTCAACATGTCTTCTCCCTCTAGAAGGGAGTAATACTATCCTCACCACCAGGAATGGTGTGGGGGTAGGATTCCAAAGTGTTAGACACCTTACACAACATGTTTTGATAAAGCCAAACCATAGTTACCATAACCGCGAGGATTATAAGGCACTTTAAGAGTATATGGTAGGCGATATCATAGAACAGCTATAAGGACATGGTTCCGAAAGCTGCAGACAGGCTCAGCTCATGCTAGAGCACCATCTCACATGTTACCAACCACTCTGCCTTCAGGATTGTTAAGGCCTGCCATAGGAGTGACTGATAGGTTACCCATGTGTCTATATATAAGGTAGCTATAGGAATACTACACCTAAGCAAGGGGTGATTACAGAACCTTGCCTCAGCTGAGTGATCAGCCAGTTGTGTTATAATGGAAGGCCAGCCAGGGGTGGCATAATACATGCTGCAGCCCCTGGTAGGTCTAGGGTACACCTATGCCCTGGGTACCTAAGGTACACTGTACAGGGTCCAAAAAGGTGATCCTTACCAATTGGGTTATGCACCTAAAGTGCATAGTGAATTTAGAGAGAGAACAGCTGGGCTGTGGGTCTGATTAGCAGGCCCACCGCCACATCTAAGTCGAAAACCAGTGAAGCAAAAGCAAAAAGTGGGGGTGAACATAGAAAGCAGACCCTACTCTCCTACACAACCCCCCCCCCCCCCCAAACTTAGGGACATTATACTAACCTTGAACAGTTGAGTCTTCATGTTCTAAGTGGAAATATCTGGAGAGTCCATCTGCATTGGCATGGTCAGTCCCAGGTCTATGTTCCACTGTGAAGTCCATCCCCTGTAGGGAAATGGACCACCTAAGAAGTTTGGGATTTTCACCCTTCATCTGATTGAGCCACAAGAGGGGCTTATGGTCTGTCTGAATCTTGAAGTGAGTGCCAAACAGGTATGGCCTCAGCTTCTTCAGGGCCCAAACCACAGCAAAGGCCTCCCTCTCAATATCTGACCAACGTTTCTCTCTAGGGTTCAGCCTTCTACTAATAAAAGCAATGGGCTGGTCTTGACCATCTACATTCAGTTGTGAAAGAACAGCTCCCACACCTAACTCAGAAGCATCTGTCTGGACAATGATGTCTTTGGAGTAGTCTGGACTTTTCAGAATAGGTGCTGTGCACATGGCCTGCTTCAGGGCATCAAATGCTTTCTGACAGCTTACTGTCCACTGAACTTTCTTTGGCATCTTCTTAGAGGTCAAGTCATTAAGTGGTGTCACAATGGACCCATAGTTCTTAACAAACTTTCTGTAGTACCCAGTCAGGCCCAAGAAAGCTCTGACCTGAGTCTGGGTAATTGGAGGAGTCCAGTTCTTTATGGTCTGGATCTTGCTCTCCAGTGGTTGAACCTGACCCCCACCTACTAGGTGGCCCAGGTACACAACCTTGCTCTGCCCTATCTGGCACTTAGTGGCCTTGATAGTGAGGCCTGCCTTTTGCAGGGCCTCTAAAACATTCCTCAGGTGGACCAGGTGATTCTCCCAGGTGGAGCTAAAGACAGCAATATCATCAAGATAAGCTGCACAGTAGTCATCCAGACCTGTAAGGGCTTGATCCACCAACCTTTGGAAAGTGGCAGGTGCATTCTTCAAACCAAAGGGCATTACCACAAATTGATAATGTCCTCCTGGGGTCGAGAAAGCAGTTTTGGCCTTTGCATCCTCAGCTAGTCTGATTTGCCAGTAGCCTGCTGTCAGGTCAAATGTACTCAAAAACTTGGCAGCTGCCAATCTGTCAATGGGCTCATCTGCCCTAGGTATTGGGTGGGCATCTGTCCTAGTGACAGCATTGAGACCTCTGTAATCCACGCAAAACCTCATCTCTCTCTTACCATCTTGGGTGTGAGGTTTTGGCACAAGAACTACAGGACTAGCCCAAGGGCTCTCTGAAGGTTCAATGACTCCCAGCTCCAACATCTTTTGTACCTCAATCTTTATGCAGTCCCTGACATGGTCAGGTTGCCTCTAGATTTTACTCTTCACAGGCAGACTGTCACCAGTGTCCACCTCAAGGGTGCACCAGTTTGTCTGACTTGGGGTCAGAGAGAACATATGTCTATAGGTCTGCAGAACTTGTCTGCAGTCCTGTTGCTGATGATCAGTGAGGCTGTCAGAAAAGACCACACCATCAACTGAACCATCATCAGGGTTCTGAGTCAGCAGGTCTGGGAGAAGGCCACTCTCTTCCTCCTGCCCCTCATCTGTAGCCATGAGTAAGCCCATGTCTGGCCTGTCAACATATGCCTTTAACCTGTTGACATGAAGCACCCTTTGGGGGCTTCTGGGAGTCCCAATGTCCACCAAGTAGGTGACTTCTCCCTTCTGTTCAACAATAGTGTGGGGTCCAGACCATTTGTCCTGGAGTGCTGCTGGGGCCACTGGCTCCAACACCCACACTTTCTGTCCTGGCTGGTACACAGTCAGCACAGCCTTTTGGTCATGCCAAGCTTTTTGGAGTTCTTGGCTTGCCTCAAGGTTTTTAGAAGCCTTCTTCATATACTCTGCCATCCTGGAGCGAAGGCCAAGTACATAATCCACTATGTCCAGTTTGGGTTGTCTGAGAGGTCTCTCCCATCCTTCCCTTACTAAACACAGGGGTCCCCTTACAGGATGCCCAAACATAAGCTCAAAAGGGCTGTAGCCAACCCCCTTTTGTGGGACCTCTCTGTAAGCAAACAGAAGGCAGGGTAAAAGGATGTCCCATCTTCGCCTAAGCTTGTCTGGTAAACCTTTTATCATCCCTTTTAGGGTCTTGTTGAATCTCTCCACAAGCCCATTGCACTGTGGGTGATAGGGTGTAGTGAATTTGTAGTTAACACCACACTCCTTCCACATTGCAGTCAAATATCCTGGCATGAAGTTGGCACCTCTGTCAGAAATAACCTCCTTTGGAAAGCCCACTCTGAAGAATACTCCAAGTAGGGCCCTTGCCACAACAGGAGCTGTTGTGGTCCTTAGGGGTATAGCTTCTGGATACCTGGTGGCATGGTCCACTATCACCAGTATGAATCTGTGCCCAGATGCTGTTTGGGGGTCCATTGGTCCTACAATGTCTATCCCCACTCTCTCAAAGGGAACCCCACCACAGGTAGTGGTATGAGGGGGGCCTTTGTGGTGCCACCTGATTTGCCACTGACTTGGCAGGTGACACAGCAGCGACAAAACTCCTTGGTATCTTCTGACATGTGAGGCCAGTGAAAGTGAGGGACAAGTCTGTCCCAGGTCTTATTCTGGCCTAAGTGTCCTGCAAGGGGAATATCATGGGCCAAGGTAAGAAGGAAGCCTCTGAAACTCAATGGTATGACCGACCTCCTGGATGCACCAGGCTTGGGGTCTCTAGCCTCTGAGTACAGTAGCCCTTCATCCCAATACACTCTATGGGTACCTTGAGCATTCCCTGCAGCCTCAGCAGCAGCCTGCTGTCTGAGGGGTTCAAGAGAAGGACAGTCTAATTGTGCCTGCCTCAGATCTGCCCTTGAAAGTCCCCCTGTCCCAAGAAACTCAACCTGATCAGGTTCCAGTTCTTCTAGGACAGTTCCTTCAGGGCTCTCAGATTCATCCTCCTGTGAGGGCTGACTCTCTACCTAAGGCAAGGGGGAAGGCACAGCCTTAACCCTACTGCTCTTTTTCTTGGGTTGTGTCTGGTCCATTGTCCCAGGATCCAGCACTTGTTCAGTGTTGCACGTTTTGGCCTGTGACCTGGTCACAGCAAGGACATGTGCATCTATTCCCAGCATTTCTGCATGGGTCCTATACTCCACTTCAGCTCACACTGAAGTTTCAAGGTCATTTCCCAACAGACATTCTACAGGGAGATCTGAACTCACCACAACTTTCTTGAGGCCAGTTACCCCTCCCCAGGAGAAGTTAACAATTGCCACACTATGGGAGGTAGTGGCATTGCTAGCGTTGGTCACTAGGTAGTTCTCACCTAGCATGATCTGTCCAGGGTCCACAAAGGCAGGTGTCACCATTGTGACACTAGCACCTGGGTCCCCGTAGGCCTGAGCCATTCTTTGGTTGATCAAAGGAGTCTGTCTGTACTTGCCCAGGTTACTGGGACCCACAGTAGAGGACAAGGCTATGTCCCCATCACAGATCAGAACAGCCTGAGTAGGTACTCTGACTATGCCAGAATCAACTTCAGTTCCCAGGGTTAACCCTATTACACCCTTTTGCTGGGAACCACCACTTACAGCTGGACTAGGGGGTACAGTTGCCTTAGGGGCAATGGTGGTTGGGGTCTTGTCCTTTTTGGTGCACTCAGTAAACCAATGTGAATTAGACTTACAATAGTTACACCAAGGTTTCTTTTGGCCATCTTTCTTTTTATCCTTTTTGGGACCACCCTCGCCCTGAGCCTTTTGGGGGCCTGGTGAAGACTTCTGGTCTTTTTGTTTCTGATCATTACCCTTCTGGTCTGCCTTTTTCTGATCACAGCCCTGGTTCTAGTTTTTCTGCTTAACTCTAGTCCTGACCCACCTATCTGCCTTCTTTCCCAATTCCTGGGGAGAAGTTAGGTCAGAGTCAATCAAGTGTTGATGCAGCAGCTGGTTCTGACAGTTGTTAAGTATTTGTTCTCTCATGATCAAATTATGCAATCCTGTATAGTCTTTAACCTTACTCCCCAATAACCAGCCTTCCAAAGCCTTAGTGGCACAATCTACAAAGTCAGTCCAGTCCTGAGTCTGTGTCTTCTGGGTATCCCTGAACAACAACCTGTATTGTTCAGTGGTTAGGCCAACCCCATCAATCAGAGCACTCTTCAGGACAGTGTAATTGTCAGCATCCTCATCACTAACTGTGAGGAGCTTGTCTCTACCTTTCTCAGAGAAGGAGAGCCACAAGATAGCTGCCCACTGACTTTGGGGTACCTGCTGTACTTTGCAAGCTCTCTCCAAAGCAGTTATCCATTTGTGGATGTCATCCCCACACTTGTAGGGAGGGACAATCTTGCTCAGGTTTCTATTATCATAGGCCCTGTCTCTATCCTTAGGGATATTGCTGCCACCAGTGGGTCCTAGCCCACTTAAATTTTGCTCTCTGGCCAGAACAAGTCTCTCTTTGGCAAGGGCAAGTTCTTCCCTTTCAATCCTCAGATTGACTTCCCTCATTCTGGCCTGATGCTCTTTTCTCTGTGGAGAAGTCATTCCCCTGTGAGAAGAGGCATTGGAGCTATTAGAGACATGGGAGTGGATAGATTCCCTTGAAGGGGATCTTCCTCTCCTGTTTCTCTGGTTAAGTCCACTTGAGGGTCTGAATGGGGGGACCACAGTCAGACTCCCATGTTGGCTTAAGTTAGCCTGGCTAAGTCTCCTAACTTGGACCTGGCTGTCTACCTCATCTTCTGAAGTCCCTTCTGACTCATCTGTAGAGGGTAGACCCTCACCTGTACCTAGGGTACTATCCTGGGAGGCTCTCTGAGCATCATACTCTTCTAAGATCTCCACTAGTTGAATGATGGTAGGGTTTGAACCCTGTTTTAACTTTCTGGAGGTACACAATTGTCTCATCTCCTGAAAAGTTAGGGTATCATATCTAGAGGGTATCTTTTTAGGATCTACCCCTCCTGAGAGAGAATCAACTTGATCTCCTCTCAGAGACATGATCTAGTGAGGGTGTGGTGTGTGCACCTACCTACACTAGTTGTATCTACTAAAACCTCTCTAGTAGTTGTAGTCAGGGTGTGCTAGGCCCTTCAACCCACAACAACTAAGTTCAGTAGATCTTAAGTATTTATAAGCTATGTTATATGTACCTTACAAATATCCGTGTGATCTTTCAATTTGATATCTCAAGATTGCAATGGTATTACAACAGCAAGCTCAGATCCCAACCGCTGCTCACCAATGTGAGAAGTTGGCCTGATATATGATGTCACTAGTTCTAGTGCACACCTTGTATCAGTCCAAACAACCCTTATGGTGATTGGTTGTAAAGTCAACCTTATAGACCAGCTATCCTAGTGGTAGCATGGACAAGAGCAGTCTTAGGCTAAACTCTGTATGGCATGTGAAGCCAGCTGTTATACCATTTGCAACCCCTTGAATACCAAATGAAAGGACACCACAACAGATATATTATAGAAATAGAATGTATTTATTGTAGTCAAAATACCCTCAGCACTCTTTATGAGATTCGAGGTAAGTACAACACAGTCAGTCAGTCAGTCAGTCAGTCAAAAGTCTTTATTCGGTTTAAGTGCAAACCATAAAAGCATACTACAATAAATAGATTTAAAAATACAAGTTTCAATATAAATAATCACTACAGCTAAAAAACACATTGACACAAATTGATTAAATAGGGCAACGTATCCAATTTAAGACATTAAAAAAAAAGGGTACAGTTCATTTCCTCAAGGTACGAATTACCGCAGATAGAAAGTTCGCAATATTAAAAGTTTCCCAGACATTATTTAGCATCTGGAGGTATAGAAAGGCAGGTCTCACCTGAACAAAGCCTTTGTTTCTTAATATAGGGAATAAGAAGCGTTTCCTAATATCAATAAAGTGCTCACAGAAGAAAAAAAATGAGTCATATCCTGTAGGGAGAAATTATCACAGGAACAGGGGCCAAGATCCGCAGCCTTTTTCCAGCCTTTCTTATCTCCAAACAGGAGATGTAGTTGATTTAATCTAAATCTAGTCAGGAGGAAACGGTGATTTGCATTTGTGACAAACCCTAAGTATGGTTCCATGGACGGTGTTGTTTTACAGAGCTGGTGTGCCCTAACGGTGCCCTCGTTCCCTTCCCTATCCATGGTAGATATGTGCATAAATGTTTCTTTACACCATTTGATGTCACCTTTTACCAGGGCCTCTGGAGACTGATATAATTCAGGTCTGCCTAGCTTAATAGCCAGGTTCTGAATATATTTCAGCCAGGGTATACGCAACCCATAATCTAGCAATATACAGTCATTCAAAATTATGTGATTCAGCTGTAGATCCGGGTTAAGCCAAATGCTAATCCATTTCAATAATGGGGCCAGGGCGATACTATCTTCTAAAAAAACAATTCCAAGTTCCTGATGTACATTATAGTTAGCAGTTGAGATCGGGACTGAAAGGAGGTTTTTTAAGAACCTATCCTCCACAATCTGGAGGCTTTTAGCATTTTTAATGCCCCAGATCTCAGCTCCATACAATGCCAAGGAAAGACACTTGGCTTGATAAACTTGGATAAGGGCCCTCATTGGTCTAGCACCTAGCTTTCTTGCAAAACCCAGAACACCAACAGTTGCTTTTGAAAAAACAATCTTTTTTGCTAATATTTGGGTTACCCAAGAACCTTGGTCGTCAAAAAGAACGCCCAAATAAGGAAATGATGATACCTTGGATAATCGGTGACCCCCACATTTAAAGGTTTTAGATTTAGCGGATTTAGGGCCAATGACCATAACATGCGATTTAGCAAAATTGACAGATAAATCCAAGGCCTTCATAAAACCGGCAAATGAATCAAGCAGTAACTGAAGGCCCACTCCCGTTCTTGCGACTAGGGCGGCGTCATCAGCATATAAAAGTGCAGGGATTAGACATTTCCCTGCACGAGGGATATCATTACATGAGGCGATTAGGGTATTGTCTAGTTCATATATGTACAGTGTGAATAGCAGAGGTGCCAAAATGCACCCTTGTCTAACCCCATTTAATATGGGTATGTCTTTTGTACAGTTACCCCACAACAGATATATTATAAAAATAGAATGTATTTATTCTAGTCAAAATACCCTCAGCACTCTTTATGAGATTCGAGGTAAGTACAACACAGTCTTATTTAAGCATACATAAGTCACACAGGTAAGTAATACAGTTAGGCACTAGGGGCCACGCAAACCATATACTAAGTAATTGGTATAAGAACCACTACTGTCACGAACACAGGTTAGGCCTAGGCCTAGGGAATCGCTGGTGCTACACTATCCTATCAGTTGCTAGGCAGTGGGAGGCACACGGGATTCAGGTGCAGAGTGGAAACACTCACGCGTAATGCGTTAAAGTCGATAGAAATAGTAGTATTTAGAAATTAAGAGTTTTAGGACACTTCGGAAGGAACTAGGAGTTAGAGACTTGGAAACTAGACACTTGGATAGTCAATACCCTTGTGAGCACCGGAGTACTCAAGATACCTAGCCCACGGGCTGCGGGTGCATAGGTGTGAACTTGCGTCGGGTTTCGTCGTCGACTCCTATGGATGCCTGAAGAAAGTTGCTGACAGGCAGTCAGTGAAGAGTGTCCGGTGGATTCGAAGGATGGAATCAGGAAGGAGGATACCTGCAAGCAGAGGGGACAGAGTCTAGGTCACCAGCTAGGAGCCGGGAAGGAACCAGGAAGGAACCAGGCGATGTCGTGAAGATGCAGGTGAAGAGGTGAAGCTTGTCTCAGCAGCCACGGCCACCAGGAGGCGTCGAGGACGACCAGAACCAGGAGTCAAGCTGTCCCACGAGGGCTCTTGCTGTCGGCGGCGTCGATGTCGAGCTGTGACACAACAAGCCTTGGCAAGCACAACCCACGCAGAATGAAGGATTCGCTTCTGTTGCAGACCAGGAAGGTCTGAGGTGCTTCTCTTTTGCAGGGAAGCAAGGGCCGGTCTGGAGGAGCCAAACCAGCGGTGGAAAGTTCAAGGTTCATCGTCTCAAAGGCTACTAGCCAACGGGCAAGCAACTGGACAGACGCGTCAAGCAGGAAAATGCAGAAGGCCCCACGCAGAACTCGTGGAGTGTGGAGGGCTGATCTTCGGTGCAGATGGTGCTCGGGGTTGGGGCTTCTTAATCCCCAGAGCACAACTTCGAGGATGCCTCAGAAGCTGCGCTGGAAGCAAGTCGCCAATTTTCCCAGGTAGCCGGTCCCACGTCTCTCGTCGCCTCCACGGATCTCAGCTTTGCTGTGGATGTGGATCAGGGTTGGAGAAGTCTGGAAGTCAAGGCGCTGGTCGGGCTCTGCAGTCGGTTCCTCGTAGAACTTGGGCAAAGCAAACGGCAGGTCGCTTGATGGTGCCTGTTTGCACAGGGTGGCAACTCCTTGGCCACAAGGGAGATTCTTCAGTCTTCTTCCGTAGTCGAATGTGGAAGGTCCAGAGTTTCTGTTCAAGTTGCAGTTTTTCAGGATAATCCAAAGTCCTAGGGACTCATCTCCCACTCTTACACTAATCTGGAGGGGCTGGGTTACCTGCTAGGTCGCTCCTATGGGTGGGACCAGAGAGGGGGGTGGTTACACCCCCTTCCCTTTGTCCAGTTTCGCGCCAGGACTGGGGCTGGAGTGCCCCAGCACCGGTTTGAACTGGACTATGCATGGGACACCTTGTGTGCCCCAGGCAGTGTCTCGTTTCATTCATCCCTCCCTGCCCCAATACACTAAGGCCTGTCTGGGGTGGTGCTCGCACCTCCCAAGGCAGGAAACCTATTGTCCAAGCCTCCCTCGCTGGAAGGACTCCCAGCAGCAGGAGGTCAGACTCGTGTCTGTGGCAGCAGCATCCATTTTGTGATGCTGGGGCTCTGGTTAACTTTAACCGGGTAGTAGTTCTTCAACATGTCTTGTCCCTCTAGAAGGGAGGAATACTATCCTCACCGCCAGGAATGGTGTGGGGGTAGGATTCCAAAGTGTTAGACACCTTACACGACATGTTTTGATAAAGCCAAACCATAGTTACCATAACCGCGAGTATTATAAGGCACTTTAAGAGTATATGGTAGGCGATATCATAGAACAGCTATAAGGACATGGTTCCAAAAGCTGCAGACAGGCTCAGCTCATGCTAGAGCACCATCTCACATGTTACCAAGCACTCTGCCTTCAGGATTGTTAAGGCCTGCCATAGGAGTGACTGATAGGTTACCCATGTGTCTATATATAAGGTAGGTATAGGAATACTACACCTAAGCAAGGGGTGATTACACAACCTTGCCCCAGCTGAGTGATCAGCCAGTTGTGTCATAATGGAAGGCCAGCCAGGGGTGGCATAATACATGCTGCAGCCCCTGGTAGGTCTAGGGTACACCTATGCCCTGGGTACCTAAGGTACACTGTACAGGGTCCAAAAAGGTGATACTTACCAATTGGGTTATGCACCTAAAGTGCATAGAGAGAGAACAGCTGGGCTGTGGGTCTGATTAGCAGGCCCACAGCCACATCTAAGTCGAAAACCAGTGAAGCAAAAGCAAAAAGTGGGGGTGAACATAGAAATCAGACCCTACTCTCCTACAAGGCCAAACAAGGCTCACCCCAGGCTTACCATTCTTCTTCTGAGAAGTTGAGAGGGCATCAAGGTGCCCCTCGATCCCGCTTCCAGTGCCCTGCCGAGGAGCCGATTCTGCAGTTAACCCAGATGCACGCCGAATTTCTGATGGGTACTTCTACCTGCAGATTCCTCACCTGTAGCACAATCCCCAGGTCTCAGACAGGATCAGGAAAACTTCAAAGACACATTACTGCCAGTAGAGGCCTCGTGACTCAGTAGGCATCTGAAACTACATCTGAAAGAAACACGTAGTGATAGATTCCTTACCTTAGAATTATCCCCCGGCGTCAGACTTTATCCGGAAAGTTTTCGTCAGCAGTACCCCTGCGTGTTGAAAGATGGCATTGTGCGGCTCCGCGTCTGTCATTGGCGTCGTGGTCGCTGAGATGACGTTGCAGCAGCTACTTAGACACCGTTCTCGCGCGCTGACATCAGTTCTTTCTTTTTCTGCACCAGCAAGCGCAGATCCGGGAAGAGCAAGTACCCGCAGTCAATTTTTGACTGAGTTTTTTCAAGGCCTCTTGTCTCATTTCTTCTGAGTTTATCGACTCCTGGCGTCGTAGGGATGCCCGGCTTTAAGAACTGCAGGGACTGTCACCACATGATATCGGGGACTGACCCGCACCGCGTGTGTCTCTACTGCCGGGGACGCGACCATGACTCCAAGTTGTGCCCCGACTCCTGGGCCATGGCTCCGAAGACTTTGTGGGAGCAGTCCCGAGAGTTGCTGGAAGTCCGGCAGTCTGCTCAGTGCCGGTCAAGGTGCTGGTCCCATGGGACATCAAGGGACCGGTCGCGGAGCCTTCACCATTGTTCGTCTGTATCTAAGTCTTCGCACTCGTAAGTCGAAGCATTCCAAGAAGAAGTCGAAGAAGCGTCGTCTCTCTTCTACTTCCCCTCGCCCGTCGTGCAACGCTGCTCAGGGTGCGATGGTGACATCCCCGCGGCTCTGGCGGAGCCTGCAACGTCGCTGCCGGTCTACCCGCCTTTTCCGGGTCCGTTGGCGACGCCTGCTTAGGTGCAAAATGTTCTTGCTGCCATGGCCCGACTCTTATGGCCGTCTGGCCCCACCAGTGCCCCTTCGGGCCCCGCGGGCCCGACTCAGGGTCCTGCCCTTCCATCGCTGGCGGCTTCGACCCCAGCGTCGCCGTCGGCTTCGGCCCCAGCACCGCAGAACCCCCCTGGATCCGGGCTCGGATCCCGGCCGACGCCAGTTGACCTCATAACACCTCCACCAGTGTCGACCCCCCTCCGGATCCACCTCCGACGTCGTCCGGTGCTACCGCCGACGTCGATCGAGGTTTCAGCCCCAAACCAGACATGGCACCCTATCGGTTTCGCTCGATGCCGATTCCGATGTCGATGGGGCCTTTCTACCCCTACGTCCGTCCTCCTTATTTTCAGCCTTGTTTCGCAGACTTCAGAGGAAGGGGAGGGCTGGGAGGGGTCAGAGGACCCTCTCACACAACAGTGTGACTATGATCTGGACTGGGCAGAGGACTTGGGGGATGCCAGCGGCTTTGACACCTCACCTGACCTTGTCATGCTGTCTCCTCCTACCGTGGCTATGGAGGAGGAAGCGAGTTACGCAGTGGTGTTGCGTTGGGCGACCAAGGTCCTCCACCTCGAACTCTCTACAGTGGCCATCAGGACTAACCTCCTGACAGAGTGCTTCAGCCGGCGGCAACCTTTTCGGAGCCCTTGCTGCCTTTTAATGAGGCACTTTTGGACGTTCTTTTGGGCACTTGTTCCAGGCCCAACACAGGGGCTCCTATGGACAGGAGTGTGGCCCTGCGCAATCACCCGGATCCGGGAGACTCCCTATTTCTCTCCCAACACCCCACTCCTAAGAGCTTGGTTGTCCAAGCCTTTGCTTCACAGAACGCGTTCCCTTCCGCACCTCCGAAAAGGGAATCGAAGAAGCTGGAGCAGCTTGGCAAAAAGCTGTTTCCATCTGCCAGCTTAGGGCTGCGGTCGGTGAAAACTGCATGCCTCTTGGGCCGTTATTCCCACTCTGTGTGGGACACGGTTGCTCAGGTGCTGCCCCACCGTCCGGAGGAGGCCCGGACAGTACACTCCCAAGCTATAGCAGCTGGGGGAGACGCAGCTAAGTTCACCATTCGTTGTGGGCTTGATACTGCCAACTCGCTGGGCAGGGCGATTTCCACGATGGTGGCGCTTCGGCACCACGCCTGGCTGAGGACAACTGGCTTCTCAGGGGATGTCCCGAACACTCTGATGGACATGTCCTTTGATGGCATTTGCCTTTTCGGCAATAAGGCAGATAGTGCGTTGGAGCGCTTTAAGGACTCACGGGCTACGGCCAAGTCCTTGGGCCTGTCGGCCACTCGCCCTCCTCCGCCTTCTGCTTTTCGCTCCTTTAGTGGCCACGGAAGGGGTGCCCCAACACTTTTGCTTCAGAGCCAAAGGCCTGCGCAACAACAACCTCAGCGCGGATGTGGGAACCGCCGAGGCAGTTCTGGGGGCCAGCGGTGGGTCAGTCCACCTCCACACCCGCAGCATCCACTTCCACGCCTTCCTAGTCTGACCTTTCAGCCCATCAGATGTCAGTGGGCGGCAGGATTCACCATCATCTCCCCCACTGGCACAACATCACCTCGGACAGGTGGGTGCTGCAAATAGTCCGAAGGGGCTACTACCTCCCCTTCGAGACTACCCATCCAGCCATGCCACCTCAATACCACCGCATGTTGGGGGACCATCTTGCACTTCTTCAGCAGGAAGTCACGGCCCTCTTGGCCAAGGGGGCCATCGAGCGTGTTCCTGTGCCAGAAGTAGGTCGTGGTTGTTATTCCAACTACTTTCTGGTCCCCAAGAAGGACAAGGGCCTGTGTACTATCTCGGACCTCAGGAACGTCAACTTCTTCCTCCGGAAGGAGAAGTTCAAGATGTTGACGCTAGCTCAGGTCTTGTCTGCCCTTGACCCTGGAGACTGGATGATAGCGTTGGACTTGCAGGACGCATATTTCCACATCCTCGTCCTGCAACCCACCCACCAGCATTACCTGCAGTTCACGGTAGGCCATGAGCACTTTCAGTTTACTGTGCTCCCCTTTGTCCTTACCAGCACCCCTTGGGTGTTCACGAAGGTGATGGCAGTGGTTACAGCTCATCGGCGCAGATCAGGGGTTGAAAGTCTTCCCCTATCTCGATGACTGGTTGTTGAAGGCGGGCTCGTCCCAGGCAATCGTCTCCCACCTCCAGACTACGGCCGACCTCCTGCATTTGCTGGGATTCTCCATCAATATGCCGAAGTCCCACCTGACTTCCTCTCAGATTCTCCTCTTCATCGGAGCGGTTCTGGACTTGGTGCAGTTTAGGGTTTATCCTCCCGAGCCGCGAGTCCGGGATATTCAGGCTATGCTTCCGATCTTTCAGCCTCTATCCCAGGTTTCCGTCAGGAAAACCCTCCGGCTCCTGGGCCTGATGGCCTCCTGCATCCTGCTAGTGGATCATGCCAGATGGCATATGCGGGCTCTGCAGTGTGACCTGAAGTTCCAGTGGGCACAGCATCAGGGCAACCTGTCCCATTACGTCCAGATCTCAGAGGGCACTGCACGACAATTGCAGTGGTGGCTCACGAATCGCGATTGGGTCAATGGCAGATCCCTCTCCCTTCCCCACCTGGAGCACACAATTGTGACGGACGCGTCCCTCCTGGGATGGGGCGGCCACATGGAAGAGGCGGAGATCAGAGGCCTCTGGTCTTCGGCGGAGTCCGGGCTCCACATCAACCTTCTGGAGCTTCAGGCGATCCGGCTTGCACTGAAGGTATTCCTTCCCTCTGTCCAGCGTAGAGTGGTGCAGGTGTTCACGGACAACACCACCGCCATGTGGTACTGCAACAAACAGGGCGGGGTGGGGTTGTGGACCATATGTCAGGAGGCTCTGCGCCTCGGGACTTGGCTGGAACACCAGGGAATTTCCCTGGTGGTTCAACACCTGGCAGGTTCTCTGAATGCCAGGGCGGACGAACTCAGCTGCCGGTGCATGATGAATCACGAATGGCGTCTGAACTCAGACGTGTCGCAAGGTATCTTTCAGCAGTGGGGAGAGCCTTGGTAAGATCGATTCGCGACCGAAGAGAACGCGCAATGTTATCAGTTCTGCGCATTGGAATTTGCAAGGCGGCACTCGCAAGGTGATGCTTTTCGGGAGGATCTTCTGTCGAAGGACAAGGGGACGGTCCTCCACCCGAACCTGTCCAGCCTCCACCTCCTTGCGTGGAGATTGAGTGGCGGCAGTTGACGTCTTTTGACCTGCCTCCCGAAATTGGTAATGTAACCTAAGCGGCCAGGCGTCCCTCCACTAACACGGTATACGCCTGAAGGTGGAATAAGTTTGTGGCATGGTGCACAGCAAAGGCTGTGGATCCCCTTCTGCCCCTCTTTAAGAGGTCCTTCTATTCCTACTTTCTTTGGCCCAGCAGGGCTCTGCTCTGGGCATTTCAGCCATTTTACGGCTTCCAGATCAGCCTTCCCTTTTCAAGTCCCCTGTTGTGGGTAGATTCTTAAAAGGCATTACTCATCTTTTCCCTCCTGTTCCTTTCATAATGCCTCAGTGGGACTTGAACCTGGTTCTGACATATCTGATGTGTGCTCCCTTTGAGCCACTTCACAACTGTCCTCTTTGTCTTCTCACTTTAAAGACTGCTTTCCTGCTTGCCATCACCTCTGCCACAAGAGTGAATGAGTTCCAGGCTCTTTCTTCTAAACCTCCTTATCTCTCTGTCCATCCGGACAAAGTTGTTCTAAGGACTCGTCCATCTTTTCTGCCAAAGGTTGTCACCGCCTTTCACATCGGGCAGACCATCACTTTGTCCACTTTCTTTCCGCCTCCGCATCCCTCGAAAGAGGAAAAAAGGCTCCACCGTCTGGACCCAAAACGTTCGCTCTCATTCTACCTGAACCGCACTCAACAGTTCCGGGTGGATGACCAGCACTTTGTTGGCTACGTGGGCGCCAAGAAAGGTCGGTCCGTGCACAAGCGGACCATCTCTCAGTGTGTCGTTCTCTGCATAAAGGTTTGTTATTCTTTGGCTAAAAAGGAGACTACGGTGGGGCTACGCGCCCATTCTACCAGGGCGACGGCAGCCACTACTGCTTTGGGACGGGAGTTCCCTTGCATGACATCTGTCAGGCAGCTACGTGGGCCTCGCTACACACGTTTACCAAGCATTACTGCCTGGACAGCTAAGTTTGGAGAGACGGCTGCTTTGGCCGTTCTGTTCTCCAGGACTTTCTGGTGTGATGTTGGTTCGCAGACCCACCACCAGGGTTGGTATTGCTGGGGTATCTATTCGAACGTAAAGAATCTATCACTATGTGTTTCTTTCAGATGCACAAGTTACTCACCTTCGGTAACGATATATCTGTAAGAAACATTAGTAGTGATAGATTCCTTACCACCCCACCCATACTCCCCGTTCTGCGATCTGATTTCTAGGGTTAAGGTAATCCATTTCAGGGCCCTAGTTTCAAGGCACCAGTGGTCAGTATCTTGCATGGCTCTGCGTTCCTGGCGCGGAAAGTCGTGTACAGAACTGACGTCAGCGCGCGAGGGCGACATCTAAGTAGCTGCTGCGACGTTGTCTCGGCGACCACGATGCCAACGATGACACGGAGCTGCACAACGCCACCTTCCAACGTGCATGGGTACTGCTGACGAAAACTTTCCGGATCCAGTCTGACGCCTGGGGGTAATTCTAAAGTAAGGAATCTATCTATGTTTCTTATATCGTTATCGAAGGTAAGTAACTTGTGCATCAGGCAACGTCTCTGAGGCCATAAAGCTCCCACCCTGGCACATCAACATCAGTTTCCTTCTTGTAATGCATTTGATTTGGATCTGGAGCTTTGATCTTAGAAATTTTCTGACACACAAATTTAACTAAGTAGTACCAAAATGTCTCCTCCCGAGAAATTTAGTTTTAAACTCAGTCAGGACTGCGAGGGACAGATGTCCATTACAGACCCCACTTAATTTGTTTGTGGTGTCTGAGGACTGACGATGACTCTAAGGCATGCCCCTTATGCCTCAGCTTGATCCTCAAGTCCATCAAGGAGAGGGAGGCTAAACTCTTATGCCCAGGGCAAAGGACAACCACCTGGGTCGGAAGCATTCCTGGCGAAGTTCCTGCTCCATGTCTTTCACATCCAGCATGCAGCGAAAGCATTACAATCTGAAAGAGACACGTTAGTGATAGATTCCTTACCTTAGAATATCACCAGGCGTCAGACTGGATCCGGAAAGTTTTGCTAGCAGTACCCCTGCGCGTCAGTAGGTGGCGTCCTGCGGCTCCACGTCCGTCGCTGGCGTCGTAAGCGCCAAGATGACGTCACGGAGACTACTTAGGCGCCACCCATGCGCGCTGACGTCAGTTCTTGCTTTTTCCGCGCCAGAAAGCGCAGATCCGGATAGAGCACGTACCTTAGTCACTTTTTGACTACTCTTTTGAGACTTTTGTCTCCCCCTTTTGTCTCCTGGTGCACATAGGGATGCCTAGATTTAATTCTTGTGCGGCCTGCCATCACAATATGTCAGTGGTGGACCCCCACGATGTTTGCCTCTACTGCCTGGAGACCGACCACTACTCCCGGTCCTGTCGGGACCGTTGGGCCATGGCCCCGAAGGCCTAGAGGGAGCGGTGCCAGAAACTACTGGAGGTCCGGCCCTCGTCCCAGCGCCATTCCAGGTCCAGGGACCGTTCCCGGGACCACTCGCAGGGCTGCAGTCGTCACTCCTCGGGCTCCAAGTCTTCACCCTCGGATTCTGATAAGCGGCGACATAAAAAGAAGTTGAAGAAGCGTGTTCGCTCTCCGACGTCCCCCCGTCAGCGAACGAGGGGGACAGGGGTTCTACCCCTGCGACTCCTTTGGAGCCTGGGAGTCCCGTGGCCTACCCGCCTTACCCGGGTCCGTTGGCGACTCCCGAACAGGTGCAAGAATTTCTTGCCACCATGGACCGCCTGTTTAGGCCTCGGACTCCCGCCTGTGCGCCTTTGGGCCCCGTGGTCCCGTGTCCAGATCCTGTTGGGCTGTCGGCGCTGCCGGCAGTTCCAGCCTCGGGGCCACAGGATCCTACGCCGTTGGCTCTGGCCCCGGCGCCATGAAGTCCGGCACTGCCGGCTCCGGCCCCAGCGCCGCCATTGACTCCGCCTCCGGAGCCGCAGTGGGTGCCATTCGTTCCGCCCTTGCCCCGGTTCCAGGACCATTTCGTTCCTGCTTGGGATCCGCATTGGGAGACGGCCCCGGCCGTCACTGTTCATGGCGCCGTTTCCGACGTCGTATGTCCCTTCCCCGGCTCTACCGCCGCGGCCGGTTCCTCCTGCAACGGGGGGGGAGGATAACTGGGAGGGGTCCGAGGACCCTCTTGCCCATCAGTGTGACTCCGAGCAGGACTGGGTGGACGATCGGGAGGACGCCGGCGACCTCGATGTCTCTTCTGACCCAGGGTTTGCCTCTTCCCCGCCTACCATGGATGAGGGTGCTTCCTACACGATGGTGCTCCGTCGGGCTGCTGAGGTCCTCAACCTTGATCTTCCTACGGTGACCCTAAAAACTAATCTCCTCACTGAGGTGCTCCAGACGGCGTCTACTTCGTCGGAACCACTGCTTCCCTTCAACGACACCCTCACCGACGTCCTGTTGTGCACTTGGTCACGGCCTCGACGTCACAGAGTGCCTTTCCCACGGCTCCACCGGATAAAAGACTCTAAGAAGCTGTAACAGTTCGGTAAGCGGTTGTTCTCTTCGGCCAGCTTGGGGCTGCGGTCGGTGAACACCGCCTGCTTATTGTGCCGCTATTCCCATGCGGTGTGGGATATGGTTGCTCAGTTGTTACCTCAGTGTCCTGAGGAGGTCCATGCTGTGCTTTCCCAGGCACTTGCTGAGGGTAAGGATGCGGCTAAGTTCACCATTCGGTGTGGTTTGGACACCGCTGACTCATTGGGCAGGGCGATTTTTACGACTGTGGCGCTGCGTCGCTACACCTGGTCACGATCTACTGGGTTCTCGCCCGATGTCCAGAGCTCCCTCATGGACATGCCCTTTAATGGCACTCGCCTGTTTGGTGATAAGGCCGACAGTGCACTGGAGCGTTTTAAGGACTTGTGGGCCACGGCCAAGTCCTTGGGTCTTTCCACGAAGAGCCCAGCCGCTCCTGGTTTTTGTTCCTTTCGTGGCCAAGGCAGGGGCACCCAGGCACGATCCTTCAGCAAGCCTGTGCAGAACCAGCCTCAGCGCGGCCGCGGCTTCCGTAGGGGCAGCTCTGGGAATCAGCGTGGGGGCAGTCCACCTCTGCCCTCGCTGCTTCTATCTCCAAACCTTCTTAATCCGTGCTTTGTGGAGCTCCCCACGCCAGTGGGTAGCAGGATTCACCATCACCTCCCCCACTGGCACTCTATTACATCGGACAAGTGGGTGTTGCAGATCATCCGCAAGGGTTACTCCCTTCCCTTTTAGTCCACCCCTCCAGCCATGCCACCTCGGTACCACCGCATGTTGGGGGAACACTTGGCGACTCTCCAGCAGGAAGTTGTGGCCCTCTTGGCCAAGGGGGCCATCGAGTGCGTTCCTCGGCCAGAAGTAGGGAGTGGTTGTTATCCCCACTACTTTCTGGTCCCCAAGAAGGACAAAGGGGGTCTGCGTCCCATCTTGGACCTCCGGGATGTCAACTGCTTCCTCCAGAAGGAGAAGTTCAAAATGCTGACTCTGGCTCAGGTCTTGGCTGCCCTCGACCCGGGAGACTGGATGGTAGCGTTGGACTTGCAGGACGCATATTTTCACATCCCCGTCCTGCCGGCGATACCTGCGGTTCACATAGGGCAGGAGCATTTTCAGTTTGCCGTGCTCCCCTTCGGCCTTACCAGCGCCCCTCGGGTGTTCACGAATATGATGGCAGTGGTCGCAGCTCATCTGCGCAGGTCGAGGGTTCAGTTTTCCCCTACTTCGACAACTGGTTGTTGAAGGCGGGCTCGCCCCAGGCAGTCGTCAACCACCTTCAGACTACGGCCGACCTCCTGCATTTGCTGGGGTTCTCCATCAACGTGCCCAAGTCACACCTGAGTCCCTCTCAGAAGCTCCCCTTCATTGGAGCGGTTCTGTATTCGACGCTGTTTAACCTCCCGAGCAGCGAGTCCGGGATATTCAGGCTATGATTCCAATCTTTCAGCCTCTGTCCCGGGTTTCAGTCAGGATGACCCTCCGGCTTCTGGGCCTGATGGTCTCCTGGGCCTGATGGTCTCCTGCATCCTGCTGGTGACACAGGCCAGATGGCATATGCGGGCTCTGCAGTGGGACCTGAAGTTCCAGTGGGCGCAGCATCAGGGCAACCTGCCCGATCATGTCCAATTGTGGTGGTGGCTCATGAATTGTGATTGGGTCAGTGGCAGATCCCTCTCCCTTCCCCAACCGGAGCACACTGTGGTGACGGATGCGTCCCTCCTAAGATGGGGAGGCCATTTGGGAGAGGCGGAGAGCAGAGGACTCTGGTCTCCGACAGAGTCCCGGCTCCATATCAACCTTTTGGATCTTCGGGCGATCCGACTTGCACTGAAAGCATTTCTTCCCTCTGTTCGGGGAAGTGTGGTGCAGGTGTTCACAGACAACACCACCGCCATGTGGTATTGCAACAAACAGGGTGGGTTGGGGTCCTGGACCCTATGTCGGGAGGCTCTGCGCCTCTGGACATGGCTGGAGCATCAAGGCATTACCTTGGTGGTTCAACACCTGGCAGGTTCTCTGAACACCAGGGCGGACGAACTCAGCCGCCGGTGCTTGATGGATCACGAGTGGCATCTGAACTTGGACGTGGCGCAAAGTCTCTTTCAGCAGTGGGGAGAGCCTTGGTTAGATCTATTCGCCACTGAAGAGAACGCGCAATGTCATCAGTTCTGCACGTTTGAATTTCCAAGGCAGCACTCGCTCGGCAACGCTTTTCGTCACGAGTGGAGTTGCGGTCTGTTGAAGGCCTTTCCGCCTATACCACTTCTGCCCAGAGTGCTGAAGAAGATTCGGCACGACCGGCCCCAAGTCATTCTTGTGGCTCTGGATTGGGCACGAAGATACTGGTATCCCCAGCTACTCACTATGGCGATCGATCCCCCGATCCGACTGCCTCTTCGGGAGCATCTTCTGTCGCAGCAGCAGGGGACGGTCCTCCTCCCGAACCTGTCCAGCCTCCACCTCCATGCGTGGAAATTGAGCGGCGACAGTTGACAGCTTTCGATCTTCCTCCCGAAGTCTGTGATGTCATTCTGGTAGCCAGGCGTCCCTCCACTAAAACGGTATACGCCTGCAGGTGGAACAAATTTGTGGCATGGTGCACAGCTAAGGCTGTGGATCCCCTTTCTGCCCCTCTTTCCGAAGTCCTTCTGTTCCTCCTGTTCTTGGCCCAGCAGGGCTCTGCTCTAGGCACTATCAAGGGTTATCTTTCGGCCAACTCTGCCTTTTTACGGCTTCCAGATCAGCCTTCTCTTTTTAAGTCCCCGGTTGTTAACCGTTTCCTGAAAGGCATTACGCACACGTTTCCTCCGTTGCCGTTCATAATGAATCAGTGGGACTTAAACCTTGTCTTGACATATCTGATGTGCGCTCACTTCGAGCCCCTACATAACTGTCTTTTGCGTCTTCTCACTCTCAAGACGGCTTTCCTGATAGCTATCACCTCTGCCAGAAGAGTGAGTGAGATCTAGGCTCTTTCTTCCAAGCCTCCTTTCCTTTCCGTTCATGCGGACAAGGTGGTTTTAAGGACCCGTCCTTCTTTCTTGCCAAAGGTCGTCACGCCCGTCCACATCGGGCAGACCATCACTTTGCCCACCTCCTTTCTGCCCCCGCATCCTTCAAGGGAGGAGGAGAGGCTCCACCGCCTGGACCCAAAACGTGCGCTCGCATTCTAGCTGAAGCGTATGCAGCAGTTCCGGGTGAATGACCAGCTCTTTGTTGGCTACGTGGGCGCCAAAAAAGGTCGAGCTGTGCACAAACGGACCATCTTGTGGTGGGTTATTCTGTGCATCAAAGCATGTTACTCCTTGGCTAAGAAGGAGCCTCCTGTGGGGCTGCGTACCCATTCGA
The DNA here is from genome assembly GCF_964204655.1 of Triturus cristatus. Lineage (NCBI taxonomy): Eukaryota > Metazoa > Chordata > Amphibia > Caudata > Salamandridae > Triturus > Triturus cristatus. Next base: position 123,634,177 of record NC_140587.1, on the reverse strand, counting down.
CCAGTGCAACTGCAGCCACTACTTCTTTGGGACGCGGCGTTCCCTTGCAGGACATTTGTCAGGCAGCTACGTGGGCCTCGCTGCACATATTTACCAAGCATTACTGCCTTGACAGTCAGGCCCGGAGAGACGGCTTCTTTGGCCATTCTGTTCTCCGTGACTTTCTGGTGTGATCTGTTCGCAGACCCTCCACCGGGTTGGTATTGCTGGGGTATCTATTCTAAGGTAAGGAATCTATCACTAACGTGTCTATTTCAGATGCACAAGTTACTACTTGTGTAACGATAGATCTGTAAGAGACATTGGTTAGTGATAGATTCCTTACCGCCCCGCCCATCCTCCCCGTTCTGCAAACTGATTCTAGGGTTAAGGTCATCCCCCTTTCAGGGCCCTAGTTTCATGGCACCAGTGGTCAGTTTCTTGCATGGCTCTGCGTTCCTGGGGCGGAAAGTTGTGTACAGAACTGATGTCAGCGCGCATGGGTGGCACCGTGACGTCATCTCGCCGCTTACGATGCCAGAGAGATGGACGCGGAGCCGCAGGACGCCACCTACTGATTCGCAGGGGTACTGCTAGCAAAACTTTGCGGATCCAGTCTGAAGCCTGGGGATATTCTAAGGTAAGGAATCTATCACTAACTAATGTCTCTTACAGATATATTGTTACACAAGTAGTAACTTGTGCATTAGTCAAAGAAGCACTCACAGGGAAAATCTCCCAGACATTTTCCAACTCCCACAGAACCTTCGTCTTTGTAACTGGAGTTAGTCAATATTCTTATTGAGTATATTCCATATATCAGCATGCCTGGCTGCAGATGTCCAACTTCTCCTCTAACTTCCAGTGCAATCTAATGGAAATACCTTTTTATGGGATACGTCTCTTCACTGCACTGGAGAGACATCAAAATCCATGGCGCGTTTGCTTGGTCTTCAGGTTCTGCCACCATCCAGGGACTGTGGATCGTTTCGCCACTTTCGTGGATTCGGCAGAGGCACCTCTTATTCCCAGACAATACCAAACACTCCAGCAGCAGCCTAATCCCCTCATCTGCCAGTACAGAGGTTGCGTCAGAGGACGGGGTAGTGGATCTGCATTGCAGCCTTCCTTCACCACCTCCTCTTCCTCCCCTGCACCTCCAGGAAAGCAGGCCTAGTTTGTTTCTCCAATGCTATGGACATATGCCGAGGCACACCAAATTTAGTTCATATTGTAATGTAGGCAGTGTCCAAAATAATGAGTCGAGGAAGTCCGTACAAAATTCTTTTCTCTTTATTTTCTTCTCATAATCCAATTACTAAACACCCCGGGTAGCCGACACGTGTTTCGTCCAATGGACTTTTGCAAGGCCAGTAATTATATTATGGGACACCCCGCACCTCCAGAAGCAGAATGTCTGAGGTAACAGTCAATGCGATGGTTTCTATGTGCTGAAGGGACCTGAGTATCTGTAAATAGATGACAAATTCTAATATATAATAATATGGTCATTCACATTAATTCTCTGAATCTTAAATTGGGAATGGTTCAAGATCTACAATAGTGACAAATATGCCTGTGGTCCACTGCTGCCACAGCAAAATGTCTGTACCTGCAAGCAAGGGTACTCCGCGTAGTAGTTGCGAGTTACAAGGATGGTTAGAACATTTACGCAAATAACAAAAAGACTGTACCTGTTGAGCCCAACTTTGTTATAATACTGAGTGTGCGCTGGTGCACGTGATAAATGCCGACAGTTTCAAATAGGAGGAAAAAAAACACAACACCGAAGGCATTACAGCACCAAGCCCTGATAAGCCTGGAGCTTCGAGGAACCGGCATCCGTCCTGTCTGCTATGCGTTCAGACTGGTCCCAAACAGCCCGGGCTTGTTTCTCCAACAGCACACAAAGCTTCTAGGAGGATGGTTGTTCCATTTTCGTCGGATCAGGAAATTCATTACTTCAGACCAGTGGGTCCTTCAGATTATAGAAAAAGGGTACACATTTCCCTTTCTTCAGCCCCCTTTCACTTCTCCTCACTCCTTCCCATCTCCTGATCATTTGACCATCTTATAGCAGGAGGTGGCATCTCTCCTTCTGAAAGGAGTAGTGGAGTTGGTGCCAGACAAGAAAATGGGAAAATTATGCTGCACATTACTTCCTAGTCCCCAAGAAGGATGGCAACCTGCATCCCATTATTGACCTCAGCAGCCTGAACTTCTTCAAAAAGGATACTTTCAAGGTGCTGACCCTAGCTCAAGTTCATCTTGTGTTGGAGCTTGGAAACTGGATGATGTCACTGGACCTGTTGGATGCGAATTTTCCTATTCCTATCCTGCTGTCCCATCGAAGTACTTATGAATGTGGTGGGTTCTACTCACTACCAATTTGCAGTACTACCCTTTATACTGACATTGGCACCTCAAGTCTTCATAAAGGTGATGGCGGCCCATGTCTGCAAGTCAGGCATTACCATTTTTCTGTACCTGAACAACTGTCTCATCAAAGCCAGCTCGCAGGGGATGGTGTTGCATCATCTGCAGTAAACATCATTTCTGCTCTTCGACCAGGGATTTTGATCAATGAGCCCAAATCTAACCTTCCGCCTTCCCTTTGACTTCTGTTAATAGGGTTGGTACTGAACACCATCCTTCTATGCGTTTTTCCTCCTCCTCAGAGAACTGCAGACATCCACAAGAGGATTCTGTTTCAACCAGGCGCGAGAGTTACAGTCCTGAGAGTCCCGGGTCTGAAACTTCCTGCATTCTACTCATCGCACATGTACATTTGCACATGAGGTCCCTGCAATGGTGAGTTCGTAGGCAGTGGCTCCAGTGCAGGAAATCTATTGGACTTTATCACCATCTTCCCCAGCGCTGCAGAGGAAGTGGCTTGTGGCAAAATGAGGCAGAGCTGATGTATGGGATGGCCTTCACTCTTCCTGTGGCTGTGACAATGGTAGTGAAGGATACCTCCACTCTAGGGTGGGGAGTTACCTGGAGGCCTCTGGTGTCTGGAGGAGCAGGTTCTTCACATCAGCCTGCAATGTGGTATGTAAACTAGCAAGGGAGAGTAGGGTTTCACTTTCTATGTTTGGAGGCATTGAGATTGTGGTCTTGGCCACCTCACCAAGGGGTCTGGCTCACCACCAATGACCTAACATGGTCTCTGAATGTCAAAGCCAACAACCTGAACAGTCATTATCTTGCCGATCACAAGTGATTCCTTCCTCTGGAGGGAGTCCAGAACATTTACACTTGGTGGGGTACTCCTCAGGTGTACTTATTCACTTCCTCAGAAACTGCTCAGTGCTAGCAGTTCTGCACCCTCCAGTATCCATTGAGGAGAGCCTTGAGACATGTGTTTCAGTTGAGAGAGAACTTTCAGATGCATAATGCGTTTACCCCATACCCTTGATTCCTCTGGCCCTGAGGAAGATTTGATGAAACAGGGCCCAAGTCTTCCTCATAGACGTGGATTGGCAGAAAAGGGTTTAGTATGCAGACCTTCTCCGCTTCTTTAAATGACCTCCACTCTCAGGCCAGATCCTGTCTCCCAGTCGGGGCAATGGTCCTGCATCCAAGTCTCCGAGGCCTCCATTTACTTGCTTGGAGAGTGAGCGGTACAACTAAGTTCCTTTCAGCTGCCACCTGAGGTGGCATACGTCGTTTATCTCCATGTCGCCCCTCTACGAAGTCAGTCTACTCTGGCAGAAGGAGCAACATTGTTGCATGGTGTGCAGACAATAGGGTAGATCCCTTGCAGGCCAAGTTAGCCCAAGTGCTTCAATTTGCACTTTCCCTTGCTCAGAGGGGATGTGCCATTAACAGTTTTAATGGCTATTTAGCTGTCTCGTCTGCTTTCTTCTGTCTGCCAGATCAGCCATTCCTGTTTAAGGGGTATATTCACAAAAACGTGTGCTAAACATCACCGAAAAATGCTAACGCAACTTTACACATCGCAGTCTATTGCGGGAAAATAACCCTGTGTCAATGTGGAATTCACAACATGGCAGTACCATGCGATAGTCTGTCGAAAACTGAGCCAATGTCCGCGATACAATCACCTCGACGGAGATAAAAACACAAACCCCAAAGCGCAAAAAACATGCGATGTGTCAAAGCGCGATGAGGAAATCAGCGATAAGCAGCGCCAGGCCTGCAATGCACACATGGCAGGTGGGAAAAATCACTATAAAAGTTGAAAATACACTCAAACACACACTGACCAACACCCAAACACCCTGGAGGCAGCCGGAGCGTGCACAGAGGACGAGCGCAACCCCACAAGCACCCCGGACAACCAGCCTGGGACCTCGGGGAGAGGGAAGGTCAAGGGCAAGAAGAAGAGGAAGACGAAGTTCAGTCCGCATGAAAACAGGATCCTAGTCACTGAGGTGATGGAACACCATTAACAACTGTTTGTCACCTCCAACGTGTCATTGGGCCCTAAAAATGGAATATGGCGGGACATCGTGGACAAGGTGAATGCCGTCGGAGAGCACAAGAGGTCAATGGACGAGGCCAAGAGGCGATGGATTGACATCAAGCGGAAGACCAAGGAGCATCTCGCAGCCAACCACAAGGCAGCAATGCAGACTGGAGGTGGGAGGCCAGCGCCACATCTGGTGCTGGATGACATGGAGGAGCTGGTGTCGACAGTCATCCGTGTGGAGACAGTGGCCGGAGTCGGGGGAGCGGACACTGCTTGACAGGACACAACACAACCGCAACAGGGTGAGTGACCACCAGGTTGAGGTATTCAAGATATTACGATATGATTAGCGCAGTATATCTAATGATAGTTTACCTCGTTATGGTGAATTAAACGGCTCGAGATCCCCGATTATGTTTAGTACGACAAAAAGGGCCAAGAAACCGAACCGCCTCCATCTTGGATTGCGGCTCTCTCTCTCACTTGGGAGTCACGTGGTCTTTTCCGCACACCCTCTGCTTTCCCCTTTCCTTGCATTTAATTAGGAGACAGGCTGAGTTGCTGAGAAGCAAGGTCACATCTGCTAAAAGGGAGTATCAGGCAAATTCCTCTAGGCCTGGGACGAAAAGGGAGTTACCCTTTCGACCTTCTCTGTAAAGATAGTAACCCTTTGTATGTACAACCGAAACTAGAAATGGGCATGAGCTCATTAGGGGCGCCAGGACTAACTGGTACTTTTCCACATATATGGTTTTGTATGCTGTACTGATAATGTATAAAAGTGTGTTACTGTCAAGGAGCCAGCAGTCTTCCTCGGCGCACCTGATGGGTGAGGATCGACGAGGCTCCTCTATATAGAGTTCTGTGGTGGCTAATAAACGTTTGAACCTTCCACGTTGCCAACTGCTCCTTCTTACCTAATATTGCGGGCCAATGGTAAGTGTGGCCCTTGGAATAATTATTTTGGACACAACAGTTGGCGACCACGAAGGGACCCCGTGAAAGGGTCTTCCCCCCCCCCCCCCGTATTCGGGTGGTGGGGTTGGGGGCGTCCTGACCGGTTGGAGGGAGAGGAGCCTGAGGATTTCTCCCACCCTGCACGACTTTTCGGTACGTCCCCTGCTGCTAGTTACCCTTCACCGGGGTCCTACGGGCTTAACCCAGAAACTGGATCGATTTGGTCGGGAGGAGTTGGCAGCGGAGAACGAACATTCGTATCTGGGTGCACCCGGTGAGTATTGATTTGATTTTGACGCACGCGTTGTACACGGTGCATTATTGGTTTAGGCACGCGTCGAAGACGGTGTGCTATTTGATTGATTTGAGAGCATTCGTTGGGAACGATGTGTTTTTGATTTTGAACACGGATTGCATTTGTTTGAAGCTCGCGCTGGACAGCGGTGCATTGATTTGAAGACACGCGCCGGAGGGTGGTGTCTTGCTTGATCGAGGTTAGCATTACCGTGGTTTGACTCGAAGTACGTACAGGTTGTATTTGATTTGAGTAGAAACGGCGCGCCGAAGGATTACAAACGGATTGCACATGGAAGGACCCGCGACCTAGACTGGGTAGCCACAGGGCATACTCCTGACGGGGCAAGTCCTCGTTGGGGGCTGGTCTTAGTGGTGAGCCAGGAGGGTGGCCGGAATCCCGCGTGTAGTTTGGTGTTTGGACTGTGAACCAGAGTCGACGGGATTGGTTCTCTGATACGGATTGTATGTTGTGTATGATTCATGTTGACTGTTGTTTATGTATACATGTCTGAAAACTAACAACAAAAAATGTCTTGTTTTAGTAAATTGAATTGTTTTGGCTGCTGTTGTCGAACGAGTGACTCCAGACTAGCTGAGAGCCAACCTGCCCCGCCGGAGGGCAGTCCTAGCCATTTTATGTATGTCAAACATGGGATCTCTCCGTTGTTGTTTTGCACTCTGTGGCATAAGTATACCAAGGGCAATGAGGAGTTACGCTGGCCCAAAACGGGCTCATTTGATGAAAAGAAAATTGCGTTCCTACAGGAACAGCTGTTTTCTAGGCGAAGTAGGCAGGCCATGTTTGACGCCCTCATTGCATGGCAGAAGGAGGCCAAACAACGGCGAATAAGGGAAGAGAAAGTAGCCAGAGCCAAGGCAGGACAGAATGTTACTCAGAAAGCTATGGCCTATGACCGAGACAGAGTAGAAAGGGGATTGGATTGCATGAATCGTGAATTTCGACTGAAGGTGGATAAGAGCTATGTGACCCGCCCGAATGCAGAAGATGAGATAGAGGATTTACTGGACACCAGACCACCACCCCCTTATGTGCCACAGAGGATATATCCGGAGGTATCAGGGGTCTCGGCCCCGGCTCCAGATATGTCCCAGGGGGCCTCGGCTTCGGCTCCCCCGGCCACCACTACCCCTCCCTCCCTGCCGAACCTCTCCCGGTTACCGACATCTGTGTCTGAAGTTATGGCCATACTGCCTAATTTATTGACGGCAGCTGCAGCTGGGACCCCTCAGCTGTCGCTGGGGTCAATGCCTTCCCCTTCTGTTCTGCCCTCCTCCTCCGCCAGTACCACGCCGGTAACAGCTGCAACTACTCCGCTACGTCCGGCCAGTCTCACTGAGGGTAGGAAGTTGTTCACTCGGTCGGCCTTGGGAACGGAAGAAAGGGAAACTATAGCTACACAAGCATCCCAGTGGATGCGACATCCCATTTATACGCTTGCTGATATTTGGAGTACCATGAGAGACTATGAACCGGTGATGCAACAGCATGCTCTGGAGCATATGGCCAACCGTCTTATTTCTGTGTGGGAACAGGTACATCAGGAAGGGAAGGCTCCGGCTATACTATATGATATTCTTGATCAGGTCCATAAATCTCAGTTGACATCGGAAGAGGTGTATGGGAAGGTACAGACTTTGGTCTCTTATAGAGCTCGTTTGCAGTCTACCACTCCCGCCGGATTCTCCCAGTTCCCTATGCGGGAAGTGCACCCTATCTTTCATCCAGAAGTTGCCGCAGTAGTAGATGCCCACGGCGTCGTTACCCGTCCCGGGGTAGACGCCCGGATCCAGGAACAATGGCTCTATACCCCCTGGAAGCGGAGTGAGGTACTATCCCTAAAAAGCCAGTTGCCAGATCCTAGAAAGAAACCCCACCGCATATTACAAGGAACTGACCGAGGCCGCCTCGTCAGCGGTAATGACGTTGGCAGATATTGAATTATTCTTTGCTTTATTAGTACCGGTGGACATTTGGCGCCAGGTACATGACCAGGACCATGTTACGGAATTTGGTGGGACATGGGATCAACTGAGAAACTGGGATAGAGATCGTAAACCAGGGAACAAGCCCCGACCTGAGATACTGGCCTTGCCTGAGAGAATAATAACTTATATGAATTCGCTGATCCCACCCAGGAAAGTAGATTGGGACAAGCTGACGGCCTGTAAGCAAAAGAAGGACGAGAGTGTCTCTGATTTTTTCACGAGGTTTGAGGGAGTGTTCATTGACTTCAGCGGACAGGACTTGGCAACGGAAGGGGGTGTACGTTTATTTGTTAATAGATTTGTAATAAATTTGCTACCCGAGGTATCGGCTCGGTTACAGGCAGCCGAGAGTACCTGGACGACCACCACGCCCTCCACGATACTGAGCAGGGCTCAGTATTATGAGCATCGGGAAAATGAGAGCAAGGATAAGACAGAAAGAAAGTCGAAAGAATTGAAAACACGAGTGTTACTACAGCAAGTGGAGAGGGGTAGAGGAAGAGGACGAGGGTTGCAGAATTTCGCTCCAAGAGGGGCGGGACCGACGCAAACAGCTGGGCGAACAGATTTGGGCATAAATCAATGTGCTTTCTGTAAAGAGGAGGGGCATTGGAGAGCGCAGTGTCCGTTACTATATGAACAGAATACGGCTTCAAGGGGTCGCGGACGGGGAAGGATGAGTGGGCATCGTGGTGGACACACGAGACAAGAACAGGCAGCCCGAGGTGAGAACAGTCAGAATTATTTCGACCAAAACCAGGGTAAACAGTACTACAATGATGGACGTGTAACGGACGAAGACGCCGGGTATACTCCAGCATAGGACAGCCAAGGGCAGAGTAAGGGGCATGTGTCAATCCCGATAGATCAAGCAGGACCTTATGTCCATGCACGATTGTTGGATGCATCAGGTAAGTTTTTGGTTGACACAGGGGCTATGAACAGTTCTGTTTCACGTGCCCTGGTCCCGGGGGCCGCTCTGTCTGGCCAGACTAATGTGTCCGTGGGGTTCTCTGGAACTCCGGTGGTGAGCCCCATTTCTAAGCCACTTTCCCTTACTCTGGGACCGGTTACGATAGAATCGCCTTTCCTCCTCACGTCCCAGTGTGGGGAAAATCTCCTGGGTATGGATATATTGAAAAGATTGCATGCCCACATCTATTGCTCCCCCGATGGAGTTTATCTGACCATTCGGAATACCTCTATCCCCTCCGTTCAATGTTTTTCGAAAACGGACTCACTACCTCCTGAGCTTGCACAACTCCCGAAGGATCTTTGGGCCCTGGGGGACACTGACGTAGGATTCCTACAAATTCCCCCGGTGTCCATCACCCTGAAACAGAATGCCAAATTGCCGAGGATCCCACAGTATAAAACAGCCCCCGCAGGGGAACGCGCTTTACTGGCCATTATTTCTGACTTGATTAGAACAGGGGTGGTGGAGGAAACGGCCTCTAATGTCTGTAACAGTCCCATTCTTCCGATTCTTAAACGAGCCCCCGTACCCCAATCCCCTGATTATGCTGATACCTACCGATTTGTGATTGATTTACGAGAAATTAACAAGATTGTGGTACCCCAATATCCGGTGGTACCAGACATTAATTCCATTTTGACCATGATTCCTCCCACTGCCACATTTTTCTCGGTGATTGATTTGAAGAATGCCTTCTTTAGCATTCCCATACATCCGGATAGCAGACATTTGTTCGGTTTCTCATTGGGGGGCCGCAGCTTTAGATTCTGTCGCGCCCCCCAGGGGTATACCGAAAGCCCTAGTATCTACAGCCAAGCCCTAAAAAGAGTATTGGATTCCTTACAATTGCCGCCAGGTAATGTCCTATTGCAGTATGTTGGCGACCTCCTTGTGGACTCTGATACAGAACAGGGTTGCCGCGATGCTACAGTTACCCTGCTACGGCACTTGGCCACTCATGGTAACAAGGTGTCACTCTCTAAATTTCAATATTGTCGACCGGAGGTGACCTATCTCGGTCATCTCCTGTCGAAGGAGGGAAGACGGTTGACTTCTGAGCGCATCGCAACCATAACTAACATGCCTGTTCCTCGCACGCAACGTGATGTCCGCGCTTTACTTGGTATAACCTCCTACTGTCGCCAATGGATTGCTAACTATTCTCTCTTGACTAAACCTTTCTTGTATCTAACTACGAAGGATGTGCATGAACCCTTACCTTGGACTGATGAATGCCAGACTGCTTTTTCTGCTCTGAAAACTGCTCTTTGCTTTGCTCCTGTGCTTGGCACCCCTGACTACCGGAAACCTTTTGTGCTCTATGTGCATGAGGTGGACGGTTGCTCTCTTTCAGTGTTGACACAGGACTTTGGTGGTAAGCAAAGGCCTTGTGCATATTTCTCGGCGGTTTTGGATAACGTCGCCAGAGCACTTCCCAGTTGTCTGAGGGCTGCAGCGGCAGTGGCTGTAGCGATCAGACAATCGGAAGGGCTAGTCCTGAATACGGATCTGACAGTGATGGTGCCTCATGCTGTGGACGTATTATTAAACAGGACACAGACGCAGCACTTAACTAGTGCGCGACTTACAGGGTACAAATTGACCCTGTTTGCACCTCATATAACGATCAAACGATGTGTTAACTTGAACCCTGCCACACTGTTGCCCCTCCCTTCAGGGGATGGTGGACAAGACATACATGATTGTATTTTTCGAACTGAAGAAGAAACCAAGGGCCGGATAGATCTAACTGACACCCCACTTTCTGATGCCCAAGGAGAATTGTATGTTGATGGGTCCTGCTTTAGATTACCGGATGGTACGACAGCTGCGGCTTATGCGATCACTACCCTGCAAACGGTAGTCGAGGCAGCCAAGATACCATACCGGTCGGCCCAGGCGGCCGAATTGGTTGCATTATTCAGGGCCTGCGAGTTGGGGAAAGGCTTGAAGCTAAATGTCTACACCGATAGCCAATATGCGTTCGGTGTAGCACATAGCTTCGGGAGGTTATGGGCGGAAAGAGGATTCTTGACATCTCATGGCGAAAAGATAAAGAATGGGCCATTAGTTGACCGATTGCTGGCTGCATTAACGTTGCCTAAAACCCTGGCCATAGTGAAATGTAGCGCACACAAGGTTGTAGTGGATGATGTGGGAGGGGAAATTCCTTTGCGGATAGGATCGCCAAGGAAACAGCCCAGTCTGACACCACTTCCATGTTTGTAGTGACAAAAATGATAGAGGCAGGGGTTTTTAACAACACCATAGACAGTGTGAAAGAGCTACAAAAGGAGGTGACCCCGGAAGAACTGACATACTGGCAAGAACAGGTGGGGAGGCTTGATGAGAATGGATGTTGGACTGATTTGTCAGAGAGGTGTAGATGGTTACTGCCAAACGCATTTGTAAATGCAGTAGTAGCTATGGCACACGGACCTTCACATGTAGGGGTCCAGGGCATCTGTGCCACATTGGATCCTGTCTGGTACAATGTTAATATTCATAAGACAGCTAGGAACCTGGGTCAGCATTGCATGATCTGTCTCGAGCATAATCCTGGGGTTAGCATTCCCGTCTTGGCGGGTAGTTTTGCGCCGCCCACCCTGCCTTTTGAAGTACTTCAAATGGATTACATACAGCTAGAACGAGTTAACAATCTGAAATACGTGCTGGTGGTGATCTGTACTTTTAGTAAATGGGTGGAGGCGTACCCCAGAAAGGAAAATACTGCCCTGGCAACCGCGAAAGCTCTGGTAAAGGAGTTTTTCCCTCGATATGGGTTGCCACGGGTGATTTGGAGTGACAACGGGACACATTTTAATGCTGACTTAGTTAGGCATGTATGCAAGGGTCTGTCCATTCAGCAGAAGTTTCACGCAGCCCGACATCCTCAATCAGCGGGCCTAGTTGAGAAATATAATGGGATTCTGAAATTGAAACTGGCTAAACTTCAGGACACGACAGGATTAAAATGGCCTGATCTCCTGCCCCTGGCCCTGTTGTCCGTAAGAACTACTCCCCATTCCCGGAGCGGTATCTCCCCTTATGAGGTAATCTTTGGCAGACCTGCCAACGTGTGGGGAGTACCTCGGCCCAAATCCTTCAGGGACATCGACCATCCTATGTTGACTGATTATTTGTATGCTTTGACTAAAGATCTCCATTCCATTCATCAACAGATATCTGCCGTACTGCAGCCCCTGCCGGAGGGACCCGGACACAGCGTGGAACCTGGACAGTGGGTCTTGGTTCGGAACTATCAACGAAAATCGAGTTTGGATCCGCGCTGGTCCCGACCGTACCAGGTGCTCCTGGCAACGCGAACGGCGGTGAAAGTTGAGGGTAAGCAGCGCTGGATCCATATCTCCCATCTTAAGCGAGTTCCTCTCCCATTGCCAAGGGAGCAGCTTGACCAGGAGGAAGGCCTGCCAAACCAGGGCGAGCCCAGCACTAGGAAACGATTTTCCCTGGACACCCGCAGAGAAGATGACGGGCGAGGGGAGAGTGCTGTGAGCCTGCAAGACCCTTTTTGCGACCACTCAATTGCTCCGAGTGAGGCGCCTGGTCAGGAGCCCAGCTCCCCGTCTGATCCCATTGTGCCTGCTTTGTTTGTGAATCCTGACACCCCTGGTCGGGATCGATATCACCTGCGGCCCCGGAAATAGGGAATCCCAGGTCTAGCCTTGGCAAGTGAAGTTGGAAGCCTCGGCAAAAGACCTGAGGATTGGTAGAACACTGGACTGAACTCGTTGAGAGCATGGAACTTTCAGTAAAGCTCTGTTCAGAACGAAGGTAGAGACATTGGTTGGACTGGTGGGGGCCCAGGTGGAGTTTCCTTTCAACAAGGGTTGCGTCAAGTGCGACCCCAACGCGAGAAGTTTTTCTTTTTTCTTTTTCTGAACAATAGGAGTCTGCCTGTGAGGCTCTATACGGACACAGGAAAGAAGCACCCTCCGGCAGGTCGGACTGCTCGTAGCCCTCTTCCCGAGATTATATTGGACTTTTAGTGAGAAAATGTACCCTTTTGCTCGTTTTGTCCCTGAAGAAGGGCGGCCCATAGTACCCCGTACCATTCCCCCGCATTTGCCAATGTTCTCCTCATGGAGTTTGCGTGTTAAAATTGTTTTCATTTCTATATTGATTGTATCCTTTGTGCTATGCTTAGGTCTGTTTATATATCTGGAGTTTCGCCATCCTGTGCACACCTTGATAGTGTCTACCCCTGCTCCTAAGGAACATAATTTCCAGACTTTTGCCCCCCATAAGGAGAGACACCGACAGACATATGTACATAATGCTTTCATTGAGATGCTACACCAGACTCATAGTTCTACAAATGTTACTGATTGTTGGGTCTGTGGTCTTCTCCCGTCAGTGATGCATAAGCAAGATTTGTTCATATCAATGCCCTTGTCTTATTTAGGTAGTTGCGAAGCCTGGTTTAAAATGTTATCCATGCTATATGAACACTACGCTATAGATGAACGTCGATTCTCAGAGAAGGATTACGCCTTGATTTTAGCCTATATAGAGACACACCAAGGTTTTACTCCTAATGCTGAGGGGACGGATGGTACCCTTGATCCTACCGCCTGTATGAACGTATACACTGATCATGAGAATGATACCTGGTTGAGGGATGAAGTGTTGGATTTCATGACCTTTAATTTTACTGAGTATTTCAAGTATTTCCAGGAGCGAAATGTCTCAGATGAGAAAATAATTCCGGTCCCGGTATTGAATACGTCCTCCTCCTTCTGTGTGCAGGGTACTGGACATCTATCCGTAGGTTATAGTAGATGTAATTACACTTATAAACTGCAGACTTTCAGTAGTCCCCCAACACTCACCCCTCCCAATGTTTATTTCGTGTGCGGTGAAAATGCATACACTTGGCTACCCAGGGGATGGGCGGGCCGATGTTACTTATCTTTTCTTTACCCACCGGTCTACATAGCTCCTTCCGATTATCACAAATCTCATTCCTTAAATCGGCGGAGCCTAAAAGCTGAAGCCGCCAGTAATGATGCCACTGACCAGACTGACACTCCAGCCCAACACTTCGTTGATATCATAAAAGGGGCGTTGCCCATATGGGGACCCATCCTCAACAGTAAAGAAGTTAGGAGGTTATCTAGAGTAGTGGAAGGGGTGGTCAATACTACTGCAGGAATATTAACTAATATTACAGTGGAGCTCCAGGCGACCCGGCTTGTGACCCTCCAAAATCGTCTTGTTTTAGATGTTATCCTAGCTGATCGCGGAGGAGCTTGTAGAGTCATCGGCAGCTCCTGTTGTGTATATATACCTGACTCCGCCCCTTCTGTCCATTTAGCCATTCAGAAACTACATCGGCTAGCTTCAGAAATTCACACCGAGACTGGTACTTGGTCCTTGTCTGGGTGGTTTTGGGATTTGGTGACAACCTGGGGATGGAAGTTATTTATGATTGTTTTAGGAATAGTGGGGTTCATTTTCACCTGCTGTCTTTGTCTACAGTGCGGGCCTGCTTGCTGTGCATACTGTGCCGCTCAAGTTCGCCGATCCATCCCTAGGCCCGAGCCCGTCCAAACTAGAATAGATACCCAGCGGGCTCAGAAGGAGACGCACGACTTAATGCAGATTGATGAGGGTATTTTCGAAGACTGACCCCGTTATTAGCTATGCTGCGCTAAAAGGGCCGTTCTGAGGTATTCAAGATATTACGATATGATTAGCGCAGTATATCTAATGATAGTTTACCTCGTTATGGTGAATTAACCGGCTCGAGATCCACGATTATGTTTAGTACGACAAAAAGGGCCGAGAAACCGAACCGCCTCCATCTTGGATTGCGGCTCTCTCTCTCACTTGGGAGTCACGTGGTCTTTTCCGCACACCCTCTGCTTTCCCCTTTCCTTGCATTTAATTAGGAGACAGGCTGAGTTGCTGAGAAGCAAGGTCACATCTGCTAAAAGGGAGTATCAGGCAAATTCCTCTAGGCCTGGGACGAAAAGGGAGTTACCCTTTCGACCTTCTCTGTAAAGATAGTAACCCTTTGTATGTGCAACCGAAACTAGAAATGGGCATGAGCTCATTAGGGGCGCCAGGACTAACTGGTACTTTTCCACATATATGGTTTTGTATGCTGTACTGATAATGTATAAAAGTGTGTTACTGTCAAGGAGCCAGCAGTCTTCCTCGGCGCACCTGATGGGTGAGGATCGACGAGGCTCCTCTATATAGAGTTCTGTGGTGGCTAATAAACGTTTGAACCTTCCACGTTGCCAACTGCTCCTTCTTACCTAATATTGCGGGCCAATGGTAAGTGTCGCCCTTGGAATAATTATTTTGGACACAACAGTGTACTGGGGGGACGGGTGGAGATGGCCACAATGGCACACATGCACAATCAAGCAGAGCACAGTGCAAACCCACAATGATTCTGGGTCATGGCCCTGATCCACAGACTGTCACAATATACAATGCCATGCTGTCTGAATGTCAACATGTACCATGTGGCTACATACATGTGGACATATCGTAATACACCATATCCCCTTCACATTGCAGGGGCACCGTCAACACCTCCTGCAGAGCAGAGCAGTCCCAGCCACTCGACGAGGAGGACACCCCCAGCATCGACACCCAAGCCCTCCAAGACATCATTGACATCATCCACAACTCACCTCCAGGATCAGGGCAGGCCAGCTGCATCGAGGAGACCCAAACCACCCAGCAGGGGGCACCCACAGCCACGGCAGTCCCCCAGGAACAACACATGGCCTTCCAACGCCGTGTGCTGGAGGGCCAGAGGGAGACGGCTGAGCAGGTGCGGGTGGGGTTCGGCATCATGGCTACCAAACTGGACGCCATTCATGGGTGTATAGGCCCGCTCCATGGTCTCCAACAAGCCCTGACTGACATAGTTGAAGTCATGACCCGGAGAGAAGAACACCTGTCCGCTCAGAGTGGCTCCAGCGATGCCAGCCGTGAGCTGGCACACATGCGGAGGCTCATGGAGGATATGGTGCGGATGGAAGCGGAAAGTATGGCAGCCACCGCTGCACATCAGCGAAATGTAGCTGGGATCTACCATGCCCTGCAGATCCTCATCATGGCATTGCTGCCACAAGGTGTGGCGCAGATGAATGCTGCTGCCCCCACACCATCCACATCTCCGCCCCCTGGTGTGTCAGTGCCTCACAGTGCAGCAGGTGTATCTACACTGTCACCTGATGTGTCACTGCCACACAGTGCGGCCGACAATTCTCCTCCGGCCCCTGATGTGTCAGTGGCACACAGTGCCGCAGCCGGTACTGCAACTCCCACAGGTGGGGCAGAGCACACATCTGAGGTCGAGGACGTACGTCAGGCCAGACCACTCCTCTTATGCTCCGAGGGGAGGCCCACATAGCTGCCTGTCGCAGGCGTACACGCTGGTGGTGTGCAGGTCACTGGACTAATTGTCAGCATGTCACGGCCACTCCCTGAGGGTAGGTTTGCACACACACCACACCCCACCGGCACAGGCGTCACAGGCCATGTGACCCCCATGTGACCCCGCAAATATAAGGGGCCGACAACGTCACATTCCCCTCTGCCATTGGTGACTGGATGACGGACGCTCCACGGTTCACAAACATAATGGGTCCATGAGTTGTTGCGCACATGGTTAGTGGCACCCGAAGCCTTGCAGCCATCACGGGCCTAACTCCACATGGCGCTGACTGGAGTTGCACAGGGTTAGTGGCATCCGAAGCCTTGCAGCTGTCATGGGCCTACCACCACGTGGCGCTGACTGGCGTAGCACAGGGTTAGTGGCACACGAAGCCTTGCGCCCATCATGGGCCTACCACCACGTCGCGCTGATTGGGGCTGCACAGTGTTAGAGGCACCCGAAAACATGTGGCCATCCCGGGCCTACCACCACGTGGCACTGGCTGGCGTTGCACGGGGTTAGTGGCACCAAAACAGCTGAGCAGGTGTGCAGCCTGCGATGATGAAGTGTGCACTGATGTGGTCTCCGCCATTGACTCAGGACTCAGCATCATATGCAGGACCTGCTGGACCGCGGGCGGGTCCGCCTGATGTGGACCATGCCATGGTGGCGGGACCGGTGCCTGGAGCTTGCACTGGCACGTGGTGTGCCCACTGATGGACGCACCGGTGGCAGCAGGTGAGCAGTGGGGCCTGGGTGCGCAGGGGCTGCGGTGTCTCTCTCTCCCTTCCCCCTCTCTCACGCTCTCTCTCTCTCTCTCTCTTCCTTTTCTTCCCTCTCTTTCTCTCTCTAGCTTTCTTTCCTTCTCTGTTTCTGTGTGTCTCGCTCCTTTGATGTGCGCATGACACACGTCCTGATTTTGTGCTGTATTTTCCAGGCTGTGACGTTGAGTTGTCCCTGACGGACCCAACAGGCGTCTTCCGCATTGGTGTTTTGTGTTGTATTTCAATAACGTTTTTGGTTGTTACTTCAGTGCTGTGTGACTGTTTCTCGTTCTTCTGGCCACACGTGTGTTTATTTTTGGCAATGTGCATCATCATGCGCTTTTGGTGGCTCTTGTGTCGTGCACGGTATGTGTATATCCGGGGGTGGTGGGCTGGGGGTGGTTGCCGTGGGTGTTGTGGCCCTCATGGGTATCCACATTGCATGATCATTGTCTCCATGGCATCTTTGGGTCTTCAGGTGTGGCTCTTGGCTGGGCTCCCTTTTATTCTGCAGGTGGTCGTCCGGCTTAACACCAGCAAAAGGCAGGTGTTAATTCCCTGGTGCTACCGTGGCTTATCGCCTGTTTTTTGGTTCGCATCGCAGATCTGGCCGTTCGTAGTGAAAGTGGTGTTGTGGTTTTTTCGTGTGTTTTTGTACGGGAACGACTACTCTGCATCTCATTAGGGTTAGTTGGTGGTGTCCACCATGGAGATAAATTTTGGGGCAGTTATCGCGGGAATACTGGCGATGTCTGCAGTTTGCACCGGCTTGTGAATGGGGCGTTAAATCTGTCTCTAATTTTGATGCGTTAAGGTGGAGATAAATCGGTGATAAGTCCCTGTGAATATACCCCTAAGTCCCTTGTTGTCATCTGTTTTCTTGAGGGTCTTTCTTTCTTTCCTCTCACTCCCTCTGTGGTGCCTTAATGGGACTTGAATCTGGTTCTTGTGTTTTGATAGTCTCTGTATGAGCTCCTGCACAGTTGTACCCTTCATATGTTGACCTTCAAAAAAGTGGTTTTGGTTGCCATCGTTATCTGCCAAAAGGGTCAGTGAGTTGCAGGCCCTTTAGCTGTCGACCCCATTCACTAACTTCTTCCCAGACAAGTTGGTATTGCAAACCAGGCTGCTTTCCTTCCTGGGTAACTCCCTTCTGCCTTTCTCAATCCATTACCCTTCTGACTTTTTACTTTCCACCTCACTCAACGACGGAGGAGGATCAGTTGCATTGGTTGGATCCTAGACGGTCGGTAAATTACTACCTGGACCAAACCAAGAAATACTGGTCAGAAGATAAGCTCTACGTGGGCAATTGTGGAGCCAAAAATGGTAAGGCAGTCCAAAAGAGGACCCTGTCCTGTTAGATCATATCCTGCATTAAAACCTGCTACACCCTAGCCAAGAAGGATCAGCCTGAAGGGATCAGAACCCATTCCACCAGGGCCAAGTCCACCACTTCTGCTCTACCTCGGGTTGTTCAAATGGTGGAGATTTGTAAGTAGTGACGTGGGCTTCCTTGCATACCTTTGTTGAGCATTATTGCTTCGATGCAGAGGTGTGCAGGGACGGACAGTTCACTAGATCCGTCTTGCAGGATTTTTTGATGTATGATCATCCATCAACCCTAGGCATGGTATTGCTAAGAAATCTGTTTTGCAGGTTAGGACTCTCCAGGTAAAAGTATCCATCAAAAGAAAAAGTCACTTACCTGTGGTAATAATCTGTCTGGTGGGTACTATACCTCCTCAGCGACCTGCCCACCTCACCGTTTGATGGATGAATTATGGGAAAAGATGATAAGATCCCAGTTACAATGTTAACAGTACCGCAATTTCTAACAATTGTAATCTCCCTTTCGCCTCGAAGGCTTGGAAAAAAGTGGAGAGAAACTTATGTTGATGCACCAGGGCGGGTACTTAATGGTTTCTGAGGCATCGTCTGATGTCACTTCCAGTGCCGACTGAGTCCAGGACCCTCTACCAGCGTCATTCTGTCTTTGAATTTTTCCAGATCCAATTTGATGCCTAGGGATTGTTCTGCAGGTAAGGACTCTGCAGGTAGAGTATGCACCAGAAAGATACATACTGTAGGTAAGTAACTTTTTCTTCTGGGGCTGTTGGCGGACTTGCAACAGATTACGGGGCAGATTTACAAGAACTGACGCATCTCTGCCTTTTAGTAGACGTGACGCACTGAAATCTTGTAGATTTCATGGTGTCACTTTTAGGTGGCTTTCTTGCGTCGGAAAGCCCACCCTGCATACATTATACCTGACACAGGTATAATGTGACACAGGGTTTTACAACGTGACGCATCTCCCTAAATGCGTCACATTGTAAATGTGTCAAAATGTGGCGCATTGTTTACAACACCTCTGCGTCACAAAAGTGATGCAATGGCAGCGTAAAAGTGTCGAAGGGGGCTTGTAAATCTGCCCCTAAGAGTTCCCAGGAAGCCATATTGTGAATATTTTGCAACTTGCCTGTTCATTGTGGTGGGCCTTTAGACCCCAAGGATCCACAGAGGCCTCCAGGTGGGTTACCACTGATGATCCAGCCACGTCACCACATGTATTTCCTGAACCAGGGTTCAGTTCCAACTTAAGAGTCGACTCCACAGCCGGAACCACAGTCCACACCGGTTCCTGCCACAACAAAGCAGACCCAATGCAACTCACAGCAGAGGACACCTATCCTATTGCCCTGTCCGTCTCTGAACCAAACCCACCTTGACTGAGATTGCATCCTGGAACAGCTCCAATGTGCCCTGTCCCAGTTCATTCTGATTCTGACAAAACAGTACCTAGGACTCACCATCCTGTGCTCCAACAACTTTTTAGATCAGACTCTGACAAAAGTCAACCAGCTTTTGTTGAGGATAGAATTCCCCCCACAATATGATGCTATCTGAAAGAAACAGTTAGTTGTAGATTCCTTACCTTAGAATTACCACCAGGCGTCAGACTGGATCCGGAAAGTGTTGGTTGGCTCCATGTCTGTCGTTGGCGGCGTGGTTGCCGGAAAGACGTCAAAGTATGTACTTAGACGACGCCCTTGTGCGCTGACGTCAGTTTTATTCTTTTTCCACACAAGCCAGCGCAGATCAGGAGAGAGCCGTACCTCCAGTCACTTTTTGACTGAATTTTTGACGACTTTTGTCAACATCTTTTTGAGTCCTCACGACTCCTGGTGTACTTAGGGATTCCCGGCTTCCAGGCTTGCGGTTCCTGTACCCGACTGATGTTGGTGACTGATCCGCACCGCGTGGCCTCTTTTGCCTGGAGCGCGACCACGACACCAAGTCGTTCTCCGGGTCGCGGAGCCATCACCACTAGCCTTCTAAGTCTTTGCACTCGGAGTCAGGTAAGTCAAAGCACAAGAAGAAGTCAAAGAAGCATCATCGCTCTTTGACTTCTCCCCGTCGATCGGCTGACGCGACGAGGGATGCGGGCGGTGCCCCTCCTGCGGCTCTGCGTGCGGAGCCTGAAGAGCCGACTCCAAGTTTCCCTCCCTTCCCGGGACCTGGAGCGACTCCTGCCCATCTTCGTAAGTTTTATGAGGCGATGCACGCCATCTTTAGGCAGCCCAAACCCGTCGGCGCACCTTCGGGCCCCGCGGACTCGGTTGGGTGGCCTAAGTCTTCTCCGCCAGCGGCTCCGGTGCCGCAGGCCCCCTTGGGTCCAGGCCTGGATCCAAACTGGCAGAGGTTGACCTCTTTACGCATCCACCGGCGCTGCTTCCTCTGGCACCGCACCCGCATTCGATGCTGGTCATGCCCCGGCCGGTGTCGACCCCTGCCTCCATCCTGATGTGGACACAGAGCCGGACCAACGTCGTCCGATGCCGGAGCCAGAGCCCAGCGGGATTTGTGTGCCCCTGTTCACTCCTGGGATCCCTTTTAGGCCAGATTGGTACCCAGAGGACAAGGAGGAGGACTTGGAGGGGTCAGGTGATCCTCTGACCAACCAGTTGGAGTATGACCCGGACTGGAGAGATGACCTGGGGGATGCCAGTGATCTTGATACCACACCTGACCTTGGCATGCTCTCTCCTCCTACCGTGGCTACGGAGGAGGGAGCGTCATACGCAGTGGTGTTGGGTAGGGCAGCCGAGGCTCTCAACCTCGAGCTCCCCACAGTGGCGGTCAGGACTAACCTTCTGACAGAGGTGCTTCAACCGCAAGCGAGCTCTTTGGCGCCCGTGCTGCCGTCCAATGAAGCCCTCAAAGACATCCCTTTGCGCAACTGGTGCAGGCCCAAAACGTGGGCTCCCGTGGATAGGATGATTGTCCGACGTCCCTGCCCAGTCCTGGGCAACCCGACTCCACTTTTCTCTCCCAACACCCCACCCCTGATAGCTTGGTGGTCCAAGCCTCTACTTCCAAGAGCGCATTCCCTAACGCTCCACCAGATAGGGAATACAAGAAGCGGGATCATCTTGGAAAGAAGATTTTTTCTTCCATCAGCTTGGGACTGCGGACGGTAAACACCGCATGTCTATTGGGCCATTATTCCCACTCAGTGTGGGACACGGTTGTGCAAGTGCTGCCTCAGTGTCCGGAGGATGCCCAGACAGCACTCTCCCAGTCTGTTGCTGCCGGAAGGGACGTGGCAAAGTTTACCATCCGTTGTGAGCTAGATTCTGCCGACTCTCTAGGCAGGATGATTTCCACGCCGGTAGCCCTTCGACGCTACGCCTGGTTGAGATCGACTGGCTTTTCTGGGGATGTCCAGAATACCCTCATGGACATGCCCTTTGATGGCCGTCGCCTTTTTGGCAACAAAGCGGACAACACTCTAGAGAGTTTTAAGGACTCTAAGGGTACGGCCAAGTCCTTGGGCCTCTCCAGCCGCTCTGCACAATCTGCTTTTTACCTCTTCCTTGGCTACGTAAGGGTGACCCTCTATGTTCCGCCCAGAGCCACAGGCCGGCGCAAGTTCCCCAACCGCGGCCAGGGAGGTGGGAACCACCGCCATGGTTCAGGGTGCCAGCGGGTGGGCCAGTCCACCAGCCCCTCCTCTGCAGCATCCTCCAAACCTTCCTAGTTTGACATTTCAGGCCCATCAAATGCCAGTGGGCGGCAGGATCCGCCATCACCTCCCCCACTGGCGCACCATCACATCGAACAGGTGGGTTTTGTAGATAGTCCGAAGGGGCTACTCCCTTCCCTTCGAGGCTACCCCTCCTGCCATGCCACCTCAGTCCCATCGTATGTCAGAGGATCACCTGTGTCTTCTCCAACAGGAAGTCACAGCTCTCTTGGCCAAGGGAGTCATTGAGCGTATTCGAACCCCAGAAGTAGGTTGTTTTTGTTACTCCCACTATTTTCGGGTACCCAAGAAGGACAAGGGCCTGCGTACTATCTTGGAACTCAGGAACATCAACCGCTTCCTCCGGAAGGAGAAGTTCAAGTTGTTGATGCTCGCTCAGGACTTGTCTGCCCTCGACCCTGGAGACTGGTTGGTAGCGTTGGACTTGCAGGATGCTTATTTTCACATCCCCGTCCTACCAGCCCTCCGGTGTTACCTGCGGTTCACGGTAGGCCACGAGCATTTTCAGTTTACCGTGCTCCCCTTCGGCCTTACCAGTGCCCCTCGGGTGTTCATGAAAGTGATGGCGGTGGTCGCAGCTCATCTGTGCAGATCAGAGGTCCTAGTCTTCTCCTATCTCGACGACTGGCTGTTGAAGGCAGGCTCGCCCCAGGCTGTTGTTTCCCACTTCCAGACTACGGCAGACCCACTGCATTCACTGGGGTTCTCCATCAATGTGCCAAAGTCACACCTGATCCCCTCTCAGAAGCTCCTCTTCATCAGAGAGGTTCTGGACATGACACAGTTTCAGGTATATCCTCCTGAACAGCGAGTCCAGGATATTCAGGCTATGATTTCGATCTTTCAGCTTCTATCCCGGGTTTCGGTCAGGATGACCCTCCGGCTCCTGGGCCTGATGGCCTCCTGCATCCTGCTAGTGGATCATGCCAGATGGCATATGTGGGCTCTGCAGTGGGACCTGAAGTTCCAGTGGGCACAGCATCAGGGCAACCTGTCCAATCACATCCAGATCTCAGAAGGCACTGCACGACAATTGCATTGGTGGCTCATGAATTGGCAGATCCCTCTCCCTTCCCCATCCGGAGCACACAGTTGTGACGGACGCGTCCCTCCTAGGATGGGGCGGCCACATGGAAGAGGTCGAGATCAGAAGCCTCTGGTCTCCGGCGGGGTCCGGGCTCCGCATCAACCTTCTGGAGCTTCAGGCGATCTGGCTTGCACTGAAGGCATTCCTTCCCTCTGTCCGGGGAAGAGTCGTGCAGGTGTTCACGGACAACACCACCGCCATGTGGTACTGCAACAAACAGGATGGGGTGGGGTCGTGGACCCTATGGTAGGAGGCTCTGCACCTCTGGACTTGGCTGGAACACCAGGGCATTTTCCTGGTGGTTCAACACCTGGCAGGTTCTCTGGACCCCGAGGCAGACGAACTCAGCCGCCGGAGCATGATGGATCACGAATGGCATCTGAACTTGGACGTGGTGCAAGGTCTCTTTCAGCAGTTGGGAGAACCTTGGTTATATCTATTCGCGACCGAAGAGAAAGTGCAATGTCATCAGTTCTGTGCATTGGAATTTGCAAGGCGGCACTCGCTAGGCGACGCTTTTCGTCGCTAGTGGAGTTGCGGTCTACTACACGCCTTTCCCCCTATACCACTTCTGCCCAGAGTGCTGAAGAAGATGAAACACGATCGGGCTCAAGTCATACTTGTGGCTCCGGATTGGGCATGAAGAGTCTGGTATCCCGAGCTGCTCAGCATGGCCATCGATCCTCCGATCCGACTGCCTCTTCAGTCGGATCTTCTGTCGCAGCAGCAGGGGACAGTCCTCCACCCGAACCTGTCCAGCCTCCACCTCCTTGCGTGGAGATTGAGCGGTGGCAGTTGACGCCATTTGACCTGCCTCCTGAAGTTTGTGATGTAATCTTGGGAGCCAGGCGTCCCTCCACTAAGATGGTATACGCCTGCAGATGGAACAAATTTGTGGCATGGAGCACAGCAAAGGCTGTGGATCCCCCTTCTGCCCCTCTTTCTGAGGTTCTCTTGTTCCTCCTTTCTTTAGCCCAGCAGTGCTCTGCTCTGGGCACTATTAAGGGCTATCTTTCGGCCATTTCGGCCTGTCTTCAGCCTTCTCCCTTCAAGTCCCCAGTTGTGAATCATTTCTTAAAAGGCATAACTCATCTCTTTCCTCCTATTCCCTTTGTTATGCCTCAGTGGGACTTGATTCTGGTCTTGGCCTAATTGATATGCGCTCCCTTTGAGCCACTTCACAACTGTCCTTAAAGACTTTTAACTCTTAAGACTGCATTCCTGGTGGCCATCACATCTGCTAGAAACCAAACCTCCTTTTCTGGCTGTACATCCGGACAAGGTTATCCTTAGGACTCTTCCAGCCTTTCTTCCCAAGGTGGTCAGCTCCTTTCACATCGGGTAAACCATCGCTTTGCACACTTTCTTTCCGCATCCTTCTAAAGAGGAAGAGAGGCTCCACAGTCTGAACCCAAAATGTGCGCTTTCTTTCTATATGGATCGCACAAAACAGTTCCGTGTGGATGACCAACTTTTTGTTGGCTACGTGGGCGCAAAGAAAGGTCGGGCCGTACACAAGCGGACCATTTCTGGATAGGTCGTTTTGTGTATTAAAGCCTGCTCTTCTCTGGCAAAAAGGAGCCTCCAGTGGGGCTACGTGCCCATTCCACCAGGGCGACAGAAGCCACTACTGCTTTAGGACGAGGAGTTCCTCTACATGATACCTGTCAGGCGGCTACATGGGCATCACTGCACACGTTTACAAAACACTACTGCCTGGACAGTCAAGTCTGGTGACACGGCTTCTTTGCCTGGTCTGTTCTGTTCTCCAGGACATTCTGGTGAGAACTTGGTTCGCAGACCCACCTCCCAGGTTGGTATTGCTGGGGTAACTATTCTAAGGTAAGGAATATATAACTAACTGTTTCTTTCAGATGAACAAATTACTTACCTTCGGTAACAATATATCTGAAAGAAACATAGGTTAGTTATAGATTTCTTACCATCCCACCCATCCTCCCCGTTCTGCAAACTGTTTTCTAGGGATAAGAACATCCTTACAGGGCCCTAGTTTTGTGCACCAGTGGTCAGTGTCTTGCATGGCTCTGCACTTCTGGCACAGAAAGTCGTGTACAAAACTAACATCAGCGCTCAAGGGCGGCGTCTAAGTAGCTACTGTAACGTCATCCCAGTAACCACGACGCCAACGACGGCCGCTGATCTGACCACCGCCACCTTCTGACGCGCAGAGGTCCTGCTGACAAAAAACTTTGCTGATCCAGTCTGGCGCCTGGGGATAATTCTAAGTTAAGGAATCTATAACTAACCTATGTTTCTTACAGATATATCTTTACCGAAGGTAAGTAAATTTTTGGTCAACTTCTATTTGCACCTATATGAGAACAGTGGGTTGGACACTTCCCTTCATAAGAGGCTGTGTTCTCCCCTCGTCCTTCAATGGAAGAGACAGCCTCATTTTCTGTAGCCATCAGATGAACAGCTGAAGTTCTGTCTGAGAGGACCATGTCCAAGCTCCTGCTGGCATTCAACGAAGTCCTGACTGACACTGGCATGGGTACCGGGGATAATCATTGTTCCTGTCTGTAGGAGAGTAGGGTCTGCTTTCTATGTTCACCCCCACTTTTTGCTTTTGCTTTACTGGTTTTCGACTTAGATGTGGCTGTGGGCCTGCTAATCAGACCCACAGCCCTGCTGTTCTCTCTCTAAATTGATACTATTTACTTTAGGTGCATAACCCATTTGGATAGGATCACCTTATTGGCCCCTGTACAGTGTACCTTAGGTACCCAGGGCATAGGTGTATCCTAGGCCTACCAGGGGCTGCAGCATGTATTATGCCACCCCTGGCCTGGCCTTCCATTATGACACAACTGGCTGATCAGTCAGCTGGGGCAAGGTCGTGTAATCACTCCTTGCTTAGGTGTAGTATTCCTATACCTATCTTATATATAGACACATGTGTACCTATCAGCCACTCCTATGGCAGGCCTTAACAATTCTGGAGGCAGAGTGCTTGGTAACATGTGAGATGGTGCTCTAGCATGAGCTGAGCCTATCTGCAGCTTTCGGAACTATGTCCTTATAGCTGTTCTATGATATAGCCTACCATATACTCTTAAAGTGCCTTATAATCTTAAACGGTTATGGTAACTATGGTTTGGCTTTATCAAAACATGACGTGTAAGGTTTCTAACACTTTGGAATAATACCCCCATCCCATTTCTGGGGATGAGGATATTATCCCTCCCTTCTAGAGGGAGAAGACATGTTGAAACCTACTTACCCGGTTAAAGTTAACCAGAGCCCCAGCATCACAAAATGGATTCTGCTGCCACGACACAAGTCTGACCTCCTGCTGCTGGGAGTGATCCCGGCAAGGGAGGCTTGGACAATAGGTTTCCTGCCTTGGGAGGTGCGAGCACCACCCCAGACAGGCCTTAGTGTATTGGGGCAGGGAGGGATGAATGAAACGACACACTGCCTGGGGCACACAAGTTGTCCCATGCATAGTCCAGTTCAAACCGGTGCTGGGGCACACCAGCCCCAGTCCTGGCACGAAACTGGACAAAGGGAAGGGGGTGTAACCACCCCCCTCCCAGGTCCCACCCATAAGGCGTGACCTAGCAGGCAACCCAGCCCCTCAGATTAGTATAAGAGTGGTAGCTGGGCCCCAGGAGATTAGATTATCCTGAACCTAATCTCAGGTTCCTATCGCCTCCTGGTCCTGGTCGGCCTCGACGTCTCCTGGTACCCGTGGCTGCAGCGACAAGCTTCACCCTTCGCCTGCAATCTTCACGACATCGCCTGGTTCCTTCCTGGTTCCACGTGGTCACTGGCTAGTGACCTTGACTCTGTCCCTTCTGCTTGCAGGTACCCTTCCTTCTTGATCCCGGCCTTGGGATCCACCGGACACTCTGCACTGACTGCCAGCAACTTTCCTTCAGGCATCCATAGAAGTCCACGACGAAACCCGACGCAAGTTCACACCTATGCACCCGCAGCCCGTGGGCTAGGTAACTTGGGTACTTCGGTGCTCACAAGGGTAGTGACTATCCTAGGGTCTAGTTTCCGAGTCTCGACTTCCTAGTTGCTTCAGAAGTGTCCTAAAACTGCTTATTTCAGAACTGTACTATTTCTATCGACTATACGCATTACGCATGAGTGTTTCCACTCTGCACCTGAATCCCGTGGGCCTCCCACTTCCTAACTGTTGGTAGTGTAGTGTAGCCCCAGCGATTCCCTAGGCCTAGGCCTATTCTATTTCTGTGACAGTGGTCCTTATACCACTTCTTTAGTATATGGTTTGCGTGGCCCCTAGGGCCTAACTGTATTACTTACCTGTGTGACTTAATGTATGCTTAAATAAGACTGTGTTGTACTTACCTCGAATCTCATAAAGAGTGCTGAGGATTTGACTAGAATAAATACACTTTATTTTATATATATATCTGTTGTGGTGTCCTTTCATTTGGTATTCAAGGGATTATATATGGTATCACAGCTGGCTTCACATGCCATTCAGAGTTTAGCCTAAGACTGCTCTTGTCCATGCTACCACTAGGATAGCTGGTCTATAAGGTTGACTTTACAACCAATCACCATAAGGGTATTTGGACTGATATAAGGTGTACACTAGTACTAGTGACATCATACATCAGGCCAACTTCTCACATTGGTGAGCAGCGGTTGGGATCTGAGCTTGCTGTTGTAATACCATTGTAATCTTGAGATACTAAATTGAAAGATCACACAGATATTGTTTAGGTACATATAACATAGATTATAATACCTAAGTCCTACTGGACTTAGTTGTTGTAGGTTGAAGGGAGTAACACACCCTGACTACAACTACTAGAGAGGTTTAGTAGAAACAACTAGTGTAGGTAGGTGCACACACCACACCCTCACTAGATCATGTCTCTGGGAGGAGATCAAGGAGATGCTCTCTCAGGAGGGGCAGGTCTGAAAAAGATCCCCTCTAGAGATGATACCCTAACTTTTCAGGCGATGAGACAATTGTGTACCTCCAGAAAGTTAAAACAGGGTGCAAACCCTACCCTCCTTCAGCTAGTGCAGATCCTAGAGGAATATGATGCTCTTAGGGCCTCACAGGCTAGAACCCTAGGTACAAGGGAGGGTCTACCCACCACAGATGAGTCAGATGGGACTTCAGATGAAGAGGTAGACAGCCAGGGCCAAGTAGGAAGACTTAGCCAGGCTAACCTAAGCTTACATGGGAGTTTGCATGGGGTCCCCCCCATACAGACCCCCAAGTGGGCTTAACCAGAGAAGCAGGAGAGACAGATCCCCTTCAAGGGAATCCATCCACTCCCATGTCTCTAGCATCTCTAATGCCTCTTCTCACAGGGGAATGACTTCCCCCCAGAGAAAGGAGCATGAAGCCAGAATGAGGGAAGCTAATCTGAGGATTGAGAGGAAAGAACTTGCCCTTGCCAAGGAGAAGCTTGCTCTGGCTAGAGAGCAAAAGTTAAGTGGGTTAGAACCCACTGGTGGCAGCAATATCCCTAAGGATAGAGACAGGCACTATGATAATAGAAACCTAAGCAAGATTGTGCCTCCCTACAAGTGTGGGGATGACATCCACAAATGGATAACTGCTTTGGAGAGAGCTTGCAAAGTACAGCAGGTACCCCAAAGTCAGTGGGCAGCTATCTTGTGGCTCTCCTTCTCTGAGAAAGGTAGAGACAAGCTCCTCACAGTTAGTGATGAGGATGCAGACAATTACACTGTCCTGAAGAGTGCTCTAATTGATGGGTTTGGCCTAACCACTGAACAATACAGGTTGTTGTTCAGGGATACCCAGAAGACACAGACTCAGGACTGGACTGACTTTGTAGATTGTGCCACTAAGGCTCTGGAAGGCTGGCTAGTGGGAAGTAAGGTTAAGGACTATACAGGATTGTATAATTTGATCATGAGAGAACAAATCCTTAACAACTGTCAAAACCAGCTACTGCATCAACACCTGATTGATTCTGATCTGACTTCTCCCCAAGAATTGGGAAAGAAGGCAGATAGATGGGTCAGGGCTAGAGTTAAGCGGAAAAACCAGAACCAGGGCGGTGATCAGAAAAAGGCAGACCAGAAGGGTAATGATCAGAAACAAAAAGACCAGAAGTCTTCACCAGGCCCCCAAAAGGCTCAGGGGGAGGGTGGTCCCAAAAAGGATAAAAAGAAAGATGGCCAAAAGAAACCATGGTGCAACTATTGTAAGTCCAACTCACATTGGTTTAGTGAGTGCACCAAAAAGGATAAGCCCCCAGCCACCATTGCCCCTAAGGCAACTGTACCCCCTAGTTCAGCTGTAAGTGGTGGTTCCCAGCAAAAGGGTGTAGTAGGGTTAACCCTGGGAACTGAGGAGGATTCTGGCCTAGTCAGAATACCTACTCAGGCTGTTCTGATCTGTGATGGGGACTTAGCTTTGTCCTCTACTGTAGGCCCCAGTAACCTGGGCAAGTACAGACAGACTCCTTTTATCAACCAAAGAATGGCTTAGGCCTACAGGGACACTGGGGCTAGTGTCACAATGGTGACACCTGCCTTTGTGGACCCTGGACAGATCATACTAGGTGAGAACTACCTAGTGACCAACGCTAGCAATGCCACTACCTCCCATAGTATGGCTATTGTTAACTTCTCCTGGGGAGGGGTAACTGGCCTCAAGAAAGTTGTTGTTAGTTCAGACCTTCCTGTAGAGTGTTTACTGGGCAATGATCTTGAAACTTCAGTTTGGTCTGAAGTGGAGTATAAGACCCATGCAGAAATGCTGGGGATAGATGCACATGTCCTTGCTGTGACCAGGTCACAGGCCAAAAAGTGCACCACTGAACAAGTGCTGGATCCTGAAACTATGGACCAGTCACAAACCAAGAGAAAGAGCAGTAGGGTAAAGGCTGTGCCTTCCCCCCTGCCTCAGGCACTGGATCAGCCCTCACAGGAGGATAATTCTGAGAGCCCTGAAGGAACTGTCCTAGAGGAACTTGAACCTGATCAGGTTGAGTTTCTTGGGACAGGGGGACCTTCAATGGCAGATCTGAGGCAGGCACAATTAGACTGCCCCTCTCTTGAACCCCTCAGACAGCAGGCTGCTGCTGAGGCTGCAGGGAATGCTCAAGGTACCCATAGAGTGTATTGGGATGAAGGGCTACTGTATTCAGAGGCTAGAGACCCCAAGCCTGGTGCATCCAGGAGGTTGGTCATACCACTGAAGTTCAGAGGCTTCCTTCTTACCTTGGCCCATGATATTCCCCTTGCAGGACACTTAGGCCAGAACAAGACTTGGGACAGGCTTGTCCCTCACTTTCACTGGCCCCATATGTCAGAAGATACCAAGGAGTTTTGTCGCTCCTGTGTCACCTGCCAAGCCAGTGGCAAATCAGGTGGCACCACAAAGGCCCCCCTCATACCACTACCTGTGGTGGGGGTTCCCTTTGAAAGAGTGGGCATAGATATTGTAGGACCAATGGACCCACAAACAGCATCTGGGCACAGATTCATACTGGTGATAGTGGACCATGCCACCAGGTATCCAGAAGCTATTCCCCTGAGGACCACAAAAGCTCCTGTTGTGGCAAGGGCCCTACTTGGAGTATTCTCCAGAGTGGGCTTTCCAAAGGAGGTCATTTCTGACAGAGGTGCCAACTTCATGTCAGGATATTTGACTGCAATGTGGAAGGAGTGTGGTGTGAACTGTAAGTTCCCCACACCCTATCACCCACAGTGCAATGGGCTTGTTGAGAGATTCAACGAGACCCTAAAGGGAATGATAAAAGGTTTACCAGACAAGCTTAGGCGAAGATGGGACATCCTTTTACCTTCTGTTTGCTTACAGAGAGGTCCCACAAAAGGGGGTTGGCTACAGCCCTTTTGAGCTTTTGTTTGGGCATACTGTAAGAGGACCCCTATGTTTAGTAAGGGAAGGATGGGAGAGACCTCTCAGACAACCCAAACTTGATATAGTGGATTATGTACTTGGTCTCCGCTCCAGGATGGCAGAGTATATGAAGAAGGCTTCTAAAAACCTTGAGGCAAGCCAAGAACTCCAAAAAGCTTGGCATGACCAAAAGGCTGTGCTGACTGCTTACCAGCCAGGGCAGAAAGTGTGGGTGTTGGAGCCAGTGGCCCCAGCAGCACTCCAAGACCAATGGTCTGGACCCCACACTATTGTTGAGAAAAAGGGAGAAGTCACCTACTTGGTGGACCTTGAAGCCCCCACAGGGTGCTTCATGTCAACAGATTGAAGGCATATGTTGACAGGGCAGACATGGGCTTACTCATGGCTACAGATGAGGGGCAGGAGGAAGAGAGTGACCCTCTTCCAGACCTATTGACTCAGAACCCTGATGATGGCTCAGTTGATGGTGTGGTCTTTTCTGACAGCCTCACTGTCCATCAGCAACAGGACTGCAGACAAGTTCTGCAATCCTACAGACATATGTTCTCTCTGACCCCAAGTCAGACAAACTGGTGCACCCATGAGGTGGACACTGGCGACAGTCTGCCTGTAAAGAGTAAAATCTACAGGCAACCTGACCATGTCAGGGACTGCCTAAAAGTTGAGGTACAAAAGATGTTGGAGCTGGGAGTCATTGAACCTTCAGAGAGCCCTTGGGCTAGTCCTGTAGTTCTTGTGCCAAAACCTCACACCCAAGATGGTAAGAGAGAGATGAGGTTTTGCGTGGATTACTGAGGTCTCAATGCTGTCACTAGGACAGATGCCCACCCAATACCTAGGGCAGATGAGCTCATTGACAGACTGGCAGCTGCTAAGTTTTTGAGCACATTTGACCTGACAGCAGGCTACTGGCAAATCAGACTAGCTGAGAATGCAAAGGCCAAAACTGCTTTCTCGACCCCAGGAGGACATTATTAATGTGTGGTAATGCCCTTTGGTTTGAAGAATGCACCTGCCACTTTCCAAAGGTTGGTGAATCAAGTCCTTACTGGGTTGGATGATTACTGTGCAGCTTATCTTGATGATATTGCTGTCTTTAGCTCCACCTGGGAGGATCACCTGGTCCACCTGAGGAATGTTTTAGAGGCCCTGCAAAAGGCAGGCCTCACTATCAGGCCACTAAGTGCCAGATAGGGCAGAGCAAGGTTGTATACCTGGGCCACCTAGTTGGTGGGGGTCAGATTCAACCACTGGAAAGCAAGATCCAGACCATAAAGGACTGGACTCCTCCAACTACCCAGACTCAGGTCAGAGCTTTCTTGGGCCTGACTGGGTACTACAGAAAGTTTGTTAAGAACTATGGGTCCATTGTGACACCACTTAATGACTTGACCTCCAAGAAAATGCCAAAGAAAGTTCAGTGGACAGTAAGCTGTCAAAAAGCATTTGATGACCTGAAGCAGGCCATGTGCAGTGCACCTATTCTGAAAAGTCCAGACTACTCCAAAGAGTTCATTGTCCAGACAGATGCTTCTGAGTTGGGTGTGGGAGCTGTTCTTTCACAACTTAATATAGATGGTCAAGACCAGCCCATTGCTTTTATAAGTAGAAGGCTGACCCCTAGAGAGAATCGTTGGTCAGCTATTGAGAGGGAGGCCTTTGCTGTGGTTTGGGCCCTGAAGAAGCTGAGGCCATACTTGTTTGGCACTCACTTCAAGATTCAGACAGACCATAAGCCCCTCTTGTGGCTCAATCAGATGAAGGGTGAAAATCCCAAACTTCTTAGGTGGTCCATTTCCCTACAGGGGATGGACTTCACAGTGGAACATAGACCTGGGACTGACCATGCCAATGTAGATGGACTCTCCAGATATTTCCACTTAGAACATGAAGACTCAACTGGTCAAGGTTAGTTTAATGTCCCTAAGTTTGAGGGGGGGGTTTGTAGGAGAGTAGGGTCTGCTTTCTATGTTCACCCCCACTTTTTGCTTTTCCTTTACTGGTTTTCGACTTAGATGTGGCTGTGGGCCTGCTAATCAGACCCACAGCCCTGCTGTTCTCTCTCTAAATTGATACTATGTACTTTAGGTGCATAACCCATTTGGATAGGATCACCTTATTGGCCCCTGTACAGTGTACCTTAGGTACCCTGGGCATAGGTGTATCCTAGGCCTACCAGGGGCTGCAGCATGTATTATGCCACCCCTGGCCTGGCCTTCGATTATGACACAACTGGCTGATCACTCAGCTGGGGCAAGGTCGTGTAATCACTCCTTGCTTAGGTGTAGTATTCCTATACCAATCTTATATATAGACACATGTGTACCTATCAGCCACTCCTATGGCAGGCCTTAACAATCCTGGAGGCAGAGTGCTTGGTAACAAGTGAGATGGTGCTCTAGCATGAGCTGAGCCTATCTGCAGCTTTCGGAACCATGTCCTTATAGCTGTTCTATGATATAGCCTACCATATACTCTTAAAGTGCCTTATAATCTTAAACGGTTATGGTAACTATGGTTTGGCTTTATCAAAACATGTCGTGTAAGGTGTCTAACACTTTGGAATAATACCCCCATCCCATTTCTGGGGATGAGGATATTATCCCTCCCTTCTAGAGGGAGAAGACATGTTGAAACCTACTTACCCGGTTAAAGTTAACCAGAGCCCCAGCATCACAAAATGGATGCTGCTGCCACGACACAAGTCTGACCTCCTGCTGCTGGGAGTGATCCCGGCAAGGGAGGCTTGGACAATAGGTTTCCTGCCTTGGGAGGTGCGAGCACCACCCCAGACAGGCCTTAGTGTATTGGGGCAGGGAGGGATGAATGAAACGAGACACTGCCTGGGGCACACAAGTTGTCCCATGCATGGTCCAGTTCAAACCGGTGCTGGGGCACACCAGCCCCAGTCCTGGCGTGAAACTGGACAAAGGGAAGGGGGTGTATCCACCCCCCTCCCAGGTCCCACCCATAAGGCGTGACCTAGCAGGCAACCCAGCCTCCCAGATTAGTATGAGAGTGGTAGCTGGGCACCAGGAGATTAGATTATCCTGAACCTGCAACTTGAACAGAAACTCTGGACCTTCGACATTCGACGAAAGAAGAAGACTGAAGAATCTCCCTTGTGGCCAAGGAGTGGCTACCCTGTGCAAACAGGCACCATCAAGAGACTACCCTTTGCTTTGCTGAAGTTCTACGAGGGACCGACTGCCGAGCCCGACCAGAGCCTTGACTTCCAGACTTCTCCGACCCTGATCCACATCCACAGCCGAGCTGAGATCCGTGGTGGCGACGAGAGACGTGGGACCGGCTACCTGGGAAAAGTGGCGAGTATCTTCCAGCGCAGCTTCTGAGGTACCCTCGAAGTTGTGCACCGGGGATTGAGAAGCCCCAACCCCAAGCACCATCTGCACCGAAGATAATCCCCCCACACTCCACGAGTCCTGCGTGGGGCCCTTCTGCATTTTCCTGCTTGCCGCGTCTGTCCGGTTGCTTGCCCGTTGGCTAGCGGCCTTTGTGACGACACACCTTGAAATCTTCACTGCTAGTTTGGCTCCTCCAGACTGGCTCCCGCTTCTTTGCAAAAGAGAAGCACCCCAGACCTTCCTGGTCTGCACCAGGAGCAAGTCCTCCGTTCTTCGTGGGTTCTGCTTGCCAAGGCTTGGTGAGTCCTAGTTCGACTTCGACGCCGCCGACAGCAAGAGCCTTCGTGGGACAGCTCGCCTCCTGGTCCTGGTCGTCCTCGACGTCTCCTGGTACCCGTGGCTGCAGCGACAAGCTTCACCCTTCGCCTGCAATCTTCACGACATCGCCTGGTTCCTTCCTGGTTCCACGTGGTCACTGGCTAGTGACCTTGACTCTGTCCCTTCTGCTTGCAGGTACCCTTCCTTCTTGATCCCGGCCTTGGGATCCACCGGACACTCTGCACTGACTGCCAGCAACTTTCCTTCAGGCATCCATAGAAGTCCACGAAAGAACCCGACGCAAGTTCACACCTATGCACCCGCAGCCCGTGGGCTAGGTAACTTGGGTACTTCGGTGCTCACAAGGGTAGTGACTATCCTAGGGTCTAGTTTCCGAGTCTCGACTTCCTAGTTGCTTCAGAAGTGTCCTAAAACTGCTTATTTCAGAACTGTACTATTTCTATCGACTATACGCATTACGCGTGAGTGTTTCCACTCTGCACCTGAATCCCGTGGGCCTCCCACTTCCTAACTGTTGGTAGTGTAGTGTAGCCCCAGCGATTCCCTAGGCCTATTCTATTTCCGTGACAGTGGTCCTTATACCACTTCTTTAGTATATGGTTTGCGTGGCCCCTAGGGCCTAACTGTATTACTTACCTTTGTGACTTAATGTATGCTTAAATAAGACTGTGTTGTACTTACCTCGAATCTCATAAAGAGTGCTGAGGGTTTGACTAGAATAAATACACTTTATTTTATATATATATCTGTTGTGGTCTCCTTTCATTTGGTATTCAAGGGATTATATATGGTATCACAGCTGGCTTCACATGCCATTTAGAGTTTAGCCTAAGACTGCTCTTGTCCATGCTACCACTAGGATAGCTGGTCTATAAGGTTGACTTTACAACCAATCACCATAAGGGTTGTTTGGACTGATATAATGTGTACACTAGAACTAGTGACATTATACATCAGGCCAACTTCTCACACTGTCCACCTTGAATAGTTAGGTATCATAATGCCACAGAATCAGTCCAGGTGACCCTGATTTTGGTACACAGCACCCTACTCCTGAGAGCCTGGTATTTCAGGATTCTACTAGCAGTATAAGTTCCATCTCATTACTTACAATCCCACCAAATAGAGAGTCAAAATGAATTGAGGCATTTGGGAAATAGATGTTCTCCCTAGCTGGCCTCGCTCTTCAGGCTGCCAGTGCCAGCTGCTTGCTCCATGCATTATGGTATATGGCCACAGGGATCTTGACATCAGTCTGAGAGGAATTCTGCACCCAGCCTGCGCAAACCGTTCAGAATGGCCTGCACGTGGCCAAATATGTAATAAGGTCAGGACTGGACATTTGCCAATTGCTAAGCCAATGCAGTCGGGACTAGTGTAGTGCTCTGGTGCCATGCATGCATGAGATCAGAGTCTTCTCAGGTGATGTCATCACTCATGGATAAGCCTTTTGAGGGGTCTCGTCTATTTGGAAAACAGGCTGATTCCCCTCTAGAGTGCTTTAAAGAAAGCAGAGCCACAGCACGCACGTCTAGTCTCCCCACACCTACACTTTGACCTCTTTCAAGGCATTGCCAGTGGTTTTGGGTACAGGCAACGCCAAGGCCCACCACCCCAGCAACAAGCACCCAAGTCCTTTTGGGTCAGGGATCCAGCAGAGAATGTCTGGGCATTTAGGGACAACAAATCTCCTAATTCCCCACCCCTCCAGCAGCAGTCTCCAATCTGTTTTTTTTGCCCCTAGCAGCATCTTTTCTCCAGGGGTTGCTGGCCATAACACCTGATAAGTGGTTCCTGCAAAACAAAAAGTTCAGCAGTTATATACTATGCCATTTGTCCCTGACCCTGTCTCATCTTCCACTCACTTCAGAGTATCTTTCAGAGAATCATTTGCCTATTTTCCTGTAGGAAGTTCAGGCTGTTTTGGTGAAAGGAGCCATTGAGACTTGGCCTTGTGAACCGAAACTGGATGGTACTCCCACTATATTCTAGTGCTGAAAAATGATGTTGGCCTTTCACTTATTTTAGTCTCTGACTTCTCAATCTATTCCTGTTAAAGGACACATTGAAGAGACTTGTGCTGGCTAAGATTCTATCTGACATGGATGGAGGAGATAGTAGTGTGGAACTGCAGGACGCCAATTTCCATGTTCCTGTCTGTAGAAAAGTGCCCATTTTTGCATGGTTGCCCTCTCCACTTTTTGCCTTACAACTGATGCAACCTGACTTGATGTGCCCTGGGTCTGTACCAATCAGGCTCCCTGGGCCTGTGTTCTTTCCCAATCTGTAGGAAGGTGGATATCTGACTATGGTTACCCCCAAATTTTTGCCTAGTGTCTAGCTGGTTTTTCGACTTAGTTGGCCTGAGATCCTGCTATTCAGGATCTCAGCCTGGCTGTTCTCTCTTTAAAATGGACTCCATGTACCCTAGGTACATACCCAATTGGTTGGATCACCCTGTCAGCCCCTGTACCAGTGTAAACTAGGTACCCAGGGCATTGGTGTACCCAAGGCCTGCCAGGGGCTGAAGCATGTATTATGCCACCCCAGGCTTGGCCTAACAATTTGACACAACTGGCTGATCACTCAGCTGGGGTAAGTTGGTGTAATCACCTCTTACTTAGGTGTAGTATACCTATACCTAACCTTAAATGGTACACATGTTAACTTATAAGTCACTCCTATGGCAGGCCTTAACAATCCTGAAGGCAGAGTGCTTGGTTCCATGTGAGATGGTGCTCTGGCATGAGCTGAGCCTGTCTGCAGTGGTCGGAACAACTTCCTTCTACTGTTTCCAGATATCGTCATACCATATACTCTTAAGTGCATTATGAACCTCGCGGTTAAATGCTATCTTTGGTTTGGCTTTATCAAAACATGTCGAGTAAGGTGTCATACGAATTGGAATACTAACCCCTCGCCAATTCTGGCGACGGGGTTAGCATTCCACCCTTCTAGAGGGACACGACATGTACAGTACCTGAAACCCGGGTAAAATCAGACATAGCCTCAGCTCCACAAAATGGATGCTGCCACCACAGACACAAGTCTGCCCTCCTGCTGCTGGGAGTCCTTCCAGCTTGGGAGGTGTGGACAAAGGGTTTCCTGCCAGGGGAGGTGCATGCACCACCCCAGACAGGATTTTGTGTATTGGTCAGGTAGGGCTTGAAAGAAACCAGACATGCCTGTGGCTCACAAGGAGCCTCGGTGCATATGCCAGTTCAAACCGGTCCTGGGGCACACCAGTCCCGGGCCTGGGGCGAGCTGGACAAAGGATTGGGGGTGTAACCACCCCCCTCGCTGGTCCCACCCATAGGGAGGGACCTAGCAGGTAGTCCGGCCCCTAGAATCCGCTTAAAGGTAGGAGCTGTGTCCTAAGACTTCAGACATCCTGGAATCAACTTGAAACTAAGAAGAAGACGGGAAATTCGACATTCTGCTGCACAGAAGACTGAAGGAAATCTCCCCTGTGGTCAGGGAGTGACCACCTTGCTAACGCAAGCATCATCCAGTGAATCAACGTCTGCTTTGCCGCCGCCTCCCACCGGAGCCCGAGCCCAGAGACTGACAAGACCTGGACCTCCAGACCTCTCACCGCCCGATCCACAGTCCCTGAAAAGAGGAGACCCGTGGAGGCACCGAGACACGTGGAGCCAGCCATCTTGGAACGACCACGACAAGCTGACAAGTGCAACAACCGAGGCTCCCTCCAAGTTGTGCTTTGGGATCTGAGAAGCCCAACCCTCGAGCAGCATCTGCACCAAAGGTGAGCCCTCCAGCATCTCCACGATCTGCGTGGGGCCCTTCTGCATTTTGCCACTCGACGTGCCTAACCGGTTGCTGGCCCGCTGGCTAGTAGCCATCTTGGCGACGAACTTTACGAAATACACCGCTGGTCTGGTTGCTCCAGACTGGCCCTTGCTCCCCTCCAAAGGAGCAGTCCTTCTGACCTTGCTGGTCAGAACCATCAGCTTATTTCATCTCCTACAACAATGGCTTTTGCCAAGGCTTGTTTGCTTCGATCAAGTCGCCGACACCGCCGACAGCGAGAGCCTTTGTGGGACAGCTCGTGAACCGACTCCTGGACGTCGTCGACCTCCAGGGACCACGTGGCTGCAGAGACAAGCTACACCTTTCTTCCTGTTTGCACCCGACATTGCCTGGTACCCACCTGGTGCCACGCTGGTCACTGGCTAGTGACTGTGAACACTGTCCCCTCTGCTTACAGGTCTTCAACATCTCCGATCCACTCTTGGATCCACTGCATCTCTCCCGGACTGACCGCCTGCAGCATCTTTGTCTTCAAGCTCCACGGAACAGATAGAAGAAACCCGACGCACTTCGAGGCCTATGCACCCGCTTCCTGTGGGT
This sequence comes from Triturus cristatus, assembly GCF_964204655.1. Classification (NCBI taxonomy): domain Eukaryota; kingdom Metazoa; phylum Chordata; class Amphibia; order Caudata; family Salamandridae; genus Triturus; species Triturus cristatus. Next base: position 123,595,251 of record NC_140587.1, on the reverse strand, counting down.
GAGGTAAAGCTGGCACACCTATGCCCAAGTGTAGTATTACATCTCTAGTGCCTGTGTTCCAAATCTTGAGTTCCTAGTCCATCCGGAAGATCCTTTTTGCAGTAACTTTGTACTTTTTACGCACCCATTGAAACCTATGGGAGCACGCGTGTGACTATTTGCTCTGCACACGCCACCCGTGGACCTCCTGGTCACTAACTGAAGTTAGCTCCTTGTAGGCCCAGCGATTCTAGAGGCCCTAGGCCTTTTCCCTTTTCTGTTCGTGGTACTTATACCACTATTTTAGTTTATGGTTTGAGCGGCCACCAGGGCCTATCCATATAAAGTGCAACTTCTGTGTATTCTACTGTAATCTTGTTTGACGATTTGTGCTCCTGTGCTCATAAAGAGACTAGGGGTTACTTTGAGAAATAAATACCTATATATTTTGAATATATATCTGTGTGGTGTCCTTTCATTGGTATAAAAGGGGGTTGCATTTGGTAAAACAGCTGGCTTAACACGCTTCACGAGTTTAGCCTCAAAGACTGCTTAGCCTACGCTACCACTAGGGCAGCTAGTCCGAAAAGGTTGACTTACAACCACACCATAAGGGTTGCTTGGCATGGTACAAGGTGATCACTTTAACTAGTGAGCATCATATACCAGGCCAACTTCTCACACAATCCTATACCTTTCTACCCACAATTGGCACATCTATGTCACAGGTAAGCCGCTTGTAAACAGTACCATGGATACCAAGGGCACTGTGGCCAGGGAATGCCTCTAAGGGCTGCGGCACCTAATGTGCCACCCTAATATGTCCTGCACCTTAACACTCACACACTGCCATTTCAGGCTGCGTGGTTTGGTGCAGAGAAATGTGAAGAGTTGACATAGCACACATCTCTGTGTGCCATGCCTACATCCCACTGGCTGAGGCTTAGGTAAGTCACCCCTCTAGCAGGGTGCACTAGCCCTCAGATGAGAGTACAGTGGCATGAGCCCTGTACCCCTACAGAGTCTAAGCCTATTCTTAGACATTGTGGGGCAGATTAATAAGCCCTGTGCGTCACTTTTGCGCCGCCGTTGCGTCACTTTTGTGACGCAGCAGCGGCGCAAAGCCAGTGCCATGCTGCAGCAGATTTACAACGTGACGCATCTAGGGAGATGCGTCACGTTGTAAAGCTTGCGCTACATGTGGGCGTACCTTCACAGGGGGGGGCGTTCCGGCGCAGGAACGCCTCCGAAAAGTGGCTGAGTGAAATCTACAAGATTTCACTCACTCAGTCACTTTTCCGGCCATGCTTCGTCAAATCCCTGACGCAGCATTGTACCGATAGGGCACCCCCGAGCCTTGCTGGAGCTGCGACGCGCTTGCGACGCAACTCCAGCAATGCACCGCCCTTCCGCCATCAGATGCGTCACGCATCTGTTTATCCTTGCGCCATGATGCGCTGCATTGTAAATGCGGTGCATCTATTGTGGCGCAAGGGTAAACTTGCGTGACGCATCTTCCCTGGCGCATCCATGCTGATTTGCAGGGATGCGCCAGGGAACATAAATCTGCCCCCTAATGTGTAGTAGAGCTATAAAGAGTACATGGTCTGGGAGTTGGTCATTACGAACTCCACAGTTCCATAATGGCTTTACCAAAACCTGGGAAGTGTTGTAGCAAACTTCCCAGCACATTAAACCCACACTGCTGCCTGAGTGGAATTTAATGTAAAATGCCCTCAGAGGGCCTCTTAGAGGTGCCCCCGAAAAAAGACCAGCCACTGTGAGGTTCTGAATGGCTGTCCGCCATTTTGCACCACCAGACAGGTTTCTGGACCCCTGGGTAGAGAGTCTTCACTCTCTGGGTCCAGAGACAGAGCCCATCCTGGGCAGAGGTGCCATGCCTCCTCCTCCAGGATGGGCTGGGTCCACGAAGAAGAAGCTTCAAAAGCCATCCGCTTTTGGAAGCTGCCCCTGCCTTTTGCTGCCCCCAGCAACTGGCTCCTACAGGTTCTGTCCTCCACTTTGGGCCGGAGCATTTGCAGGAAAACCAAGCTAGGAGGGGAGGCGTGTCGACCTTTGCCACCCCCCCTCAGGTGTGGGAGGCGAGGTGAAGCACACAGCTCAGTCCCCTCCATCTTGAAGATGAGGGGACTCAGCCAATTTGGGAGAGGCTCATGCCCCCTCCCACTGGAGGGTGGCTTAATAGGGGGTGTACCCACTCCAAGGAAGGGACCCATTGGTCCCAACCTGCACACTCCTTTAAACGCTCCTAAATCTAGTATTTAGGGGTAACCCTGAACTTTGCCTCCTCAGATTCGAGGAAGAAAGAAGAAGGACCGAAGATCCATGCTGACCCATGAAGATGATGACAACTCCTGCTTTGGACCCAGCTCTACTGGTCTGTCTGCCTCTGACCTGCCTACAGCGAAGAAACAGGTGTGTCAGCACCCAGCTGGCCCCTAGAGCCTGGAGGATCTGCCCTGCACTGACCTTATGGACTCTGTCTCCTGTGAGCACCAGATTTGCTCAAGAAAGACTCCAAGACCAGAACCCGTATTCAGGTGACTCCGCAATCCTGCACCACTCTGCACCAGAAGCACGCGGCCCGAGTTTGAGTGGCCCAACACCGCAAGGAGGTCTCCCCAGCCATCCTGACCTAGGATCCGGGGATCCCCGACCTCCCTCAAGCTTCAAGATGACGCATGCAGGCTCAACCTGAACGGGTCCATGACCGCGACTGGAGCTGGTAAGAAAATCCAGTGCCAGAAGACACCCATACACCTGACGCCCCACAGCCTTGGGTGGCCCAACCGACAATGCCCATGCATCCCCCAAGAACCCAACTTACCTTTGGAGACGATGGTCGCCTTCAGGAAGTCTCTCTGCCTGGGCCTGCATTAACTTTACCAACCGAAGGTCTCCATTGAAAAGCACAGGGTCCCTGACGCCATTTTGGCACCCTTCACCCGGCTGCCCTAGTACCACTGGTGTGCAGCTCTTGTGCTAGCCGTTGGCCCCTGCAGTTCTGCCTTAACCCCAGGAGCTTTGTTCCCATTACCGAGTGGCTCCTCATAAGCAGTCCCTAACCGAAGGCCCTCTTAGCCCCATTGGCTAACATTTGGCCCCTGCACTCTGCACCCGGCCGCCCCAGTGCCACTGGTGGTGCAACTCGAGTGCCTACCCAGACCCTGGGGAATCTTGGTCCTAGCCCCCAAAAGTCACACTTGTAAGACATTTACTTACCTGCAAAACCGATACCATTATTTCCCATGGGAACCCATATTATGAGATTTTGGGCCTAAAAAGTGTTGAACTGGTGTTTTGTCTAGCCGCAGATTCCTTAACTTAAAATATCCCCAGGCGTCAGACTGGATCTGGAAATCTTTTTCCCCAGCAGTACCTCTGCACGCCGGGGGGCGACGCCGCCTGGCTCCGTCCTGACGTCGTCTACAGAAGTGACGTCAATGGAGCCATATAAAACCCCCCGGCGTGCTGACGTCAGTTTTCTTCTTTTCTGTGTGTCAATGCAGATCCGGAGTTTAGCGGTTCGTTTAGCGTTTGGAACAGTGTGTCCTGTGGGCTTCAAATCGCGTGCGTCGTGTTCGTGGCAGATGTCGGTGACGGATCACACAAGATTTGTATGTGGTGCTTGGGTGAGCACCACAACTCTGCCGAGTGTGACGTCTGCCGGCAGCTGAAGCCGAAGTACCTGCAGGAATGTCGGATGAAACTGTTGTCTGCCCGGGTGTCCAGGCCTGAGTCCTCGCGGCCCCGGCTTCCATCTCCGGTGGAAGGCTCCAAATGGCGCAGTTCTTCCTACTATGCTGAGGTGTCTGTTCGAGGTAGACCCCGGATTCGTTCCCATGGCTGTCGTTCGCCTGCCTCAGGTAAGCACCGGCAGAAGTCACGGAGGTCGTCGATGTCAAGCGTGACATCGAGGGCCACCGCTCCTGGTCTTCACCCGACACAGGTCCTCAGGAGTCGACCGCCGCCTTTCCACCAATTCCTGGTGCTGGGGCGACTCGGACCCAGATGGAGGCCCATTCCAGGGCTCTGCAGGTCTTCTTTGGGTCACCCCCTCTCCCTGGCATGCCTCTGGGCCCCACAGTGGGGGTAGAGATTCAGGTTGGGGGTTTGCCGGCAGGTTCGCCCTCAGCGCCGACCGAATGCCTAGACTCCGATTCAGGGGTCGCTGTGACATCAGGGCATGGCCCGGATGGGCGTCTTGCTCTGACGTCTATCCCTCCTGATGCTTGTTCGCACAGTCCTTCGGGACTCCCTGCGTCGTTCTGGATGTGGCTGCAGGGCGGAGTTTGACTCCAACTCGACTTTGTTCCTCCCCGCAGGTTCCTGTCTCAGTGGAGGTCGAGATGACGTCAGTCCGACGCCGGGGGGACAAGTCCGCTACGGAGGCCATCGGGGCCGATCCAACACCGCCCCGACGTCAGGTGCCGCTGGTTCAGTCCCCGGCTGTTCCTCTGCTGGAGGACGTGACCACAGTGGGTTCACCGCCCACAGGGTTATTTCCATGCTCCACGGAGCAGGAGCCCATGGGGCACTGGCCGGCCCATTTTTCTGCAGGGCCTTTGATGTTGAGTGGACGGCTTAGTCTGCAACCGTCCCCAACGGATGATTTGCTGTCTCCCCCTCAGATGGCCACGGAGCCTAGCGTAGACTTTGTGAGGACAGTGAATAGGGCTACACATATCTTACGAATGTAGCTGCACTCTGTCTCTCTGCCTTCTGATCCTTTGTTGGATCTCCTTCACCAGGGCACGGTGGATGTGGAGCCTCTGCTGCCTTTTGGTAGGTCGCTGTATAATGTCCTTCTGGGGACTCAGGCCAGACCCTCATCGGGTGACCCTGTGACCCGTGCTGTTGCACATCGCCACCGGCCAGCTCCAGATGACGCTGCCTGTTTGCCCTTCAGCCTAGGGCTCTGGGACTGGTAGTCCAGGCTGCATTTCCTTCCTCTCCTCCATCGTTGTTTTCCCCAACTCGGGAGTCTAGGTGCTTGGAGTTATGTGGCCGCAATGTTTTTGCCTCTACCAGCTCCGCCCTTCAGTCCCTAAACACTACTTGCGTGTTTTCTCGGGCTACTTCTGTCCTTTGGGACTCCGTCAAACGACTCCTTCCCCCCTTACTGGAGGGTCCTCGTGCGGACCTGCTCCAGCTTGTTCGGGATGGCCGCGACATGGCACAGTTTTCCATCCGCTCAACAATAGACATGACTGACTCCCTGGGTCGGGCTATGGACAGCTCAGTTGCCCTGTGTCGCTATGCGTGGCTCCGCAATGGCAGTTTCCCAGAGAATGTGTGGGAGCATCTCAGGGATTTGCCCTTTGAAGGGACCCTTCTGTTTGACGAGCATGCCGACTCGGCGGTCCGGCATCTCTTCTCCGGCTTTCCGTGACTGCATGGTTTTTAGCCTCCTATAGCGGATTTGTTTTTCGTGTGACGATGTTGTTTTTTATTTATTTCATTTATTGTGTTTTATAGAGTGCGAGCTTGACCCGTTAGGGTATCAGAGCGCTTTACAGGGAACCTCGCATGGTACAAAAAGGCTTAGAATCACCAAATGAAAAATTGAGTAGTGGGGGGGGCGGGGTGCATGATGCACAGGAGATAAAGGACACATATTTATACATTACATTTACAATTACTTAGACGCAACTCGTAATGCAGATTACATTTACAATTACTCAAGATAGGATCCCAGGTTTCTTGGTGGGGTGACTCGGTAATCCGCGGGGATGCAATAGACAGAGGTAGCTCAGGGCCATAGTGGTGGTTGTATGCAAAGTTTAAATGAAGAATTTACCCATAAGGAAGGTTTTGGCCTCCTTTTTCAAGCGAGCCAAGGAAGGGATTCTTCTGATCTCAGGTGGGAGAGAGTTCCATATTCTTGGAGCGGCCCCAGAGAAAGCACGATTGTAAGTTGTTTTTTTCTGGAAGCGGGCAGATTGGAGCAAGAGGTCTCTGGCAGACCGGGAGTCTCTGATTCTTCCGGAAATCACAAGTTTCCGTGCAAGATATGAAGGGAAGTTTGAGTATAAAGCCTTGTGTGTGATGCATGCTAGTTTGAACTGTATTCGTGCCTCAAGGGAAGCCAGTTCAGAGCTTTCAGGTGAGGGGAGATATGGTTGAATTTTCTTGAGCTGGTAAGTAGTCTGGCGGCCGCATTGCGGCAGACTTTTAAAGGTGCCATGGAGATCTTGGGTAAACCTGAGAGGGTAGAACAGCCATATTCCAGTCTAGAGTGCTTGGACTGCCATTTTTAGATCAGGAGCACCGAGGAAGGCTTTCAATTTCCTAAGGTAGCTCAGGTGGTATCTGGCTGATTTGGCCATCGAATTGATGTGGTCCCGCATGTTCAGGTTGCTGTCAAAGGTAATTGCCAAAAAAAGCCCTAAGATCCTCTTCAGATCGCCGGGCCAAAACCACAAATTTTAGGCGATCCAGATGGGGAGGAAGATCATTTACGCATCTAGCACCAAAACTGTGGAACTCCATGCCCACAGAACAAAAACTCCTTACAGATGAGATGGCCTTCAGGAAAAAAACTGAAAACTTGGCTGTTCCCAGGCTGAATCACTGGACCATGCTCTCTCCTGCTCCATAGCACTGGGGAGGTCCTGGGCAGCTATGCGCTCGACAAGACTCACAAACAAACAAACAAACATTATCAGGCCTTTCCCTCATCAGGAGTCCAGGACATTTACATGAGCCAGAAGTTTCACCCTAGGTCCTGGGTCTCAGTGAGTGTGGCTCTGGTGTTTCTTAGTCTATCGGGCTCCTACAAACTGCTTGTTGGCCATGCCAGATGGCGCATGCTGGCTCTGTAGTGGCATTTGAAGTCTCAGGAGGTCAGGCACTAAGGGAACCTGTAAGATTCAAATCACACTGCTGATGTTTTTCGCTACAGCTCACCTCACAAAAGAGGAGGAGAGACTATTTTGTTTGGACCCCAAAGAGTGCTGAGATTTTACATCGATTACACCAAAGACCATCAGGTAGATGATCAACACCTGTGTGGTTCTCTGGGGCAAGGAAAGGCAAGGCAGTAGATACAATTACTTTGTCCAGATGGATAGTACTTCACAATCAATCAATCAATCAATCAATCAATCATTGTCATTTGTATAGCGCACTACTCACCCGTAGGGTCTCAAGGCGCTGGGGGGGGGATGTTACTGCTCGAACAGCCAGGTCTTGAGTTGCTTCCTGAAGGAGAGGTGGTCCTGGGTAGTCCGGAGGTGGATGGGGAGGGAGTTCCATGTCTTGGCTGCCAGGTGGGAGAAGGATCTTCCTCCGGCGGTGGCTCTGCGGATGCGTGGAACGGCGGCGAGGGCGAGTCTGGCGGAGCGAGGTTGGAGGGTGGGTGTGTGGAAGGTCAGGCGGGTGTTGAGGAGCTCGGGTCCCAGGTCGTGGAGGGCCTTGTGCGCGTGAGTGAGGAGTCTGAACGTGATCCTCTTGCTGACGGGGAGCCAGTGCAGGTCTCTCAGGTGTCCGGAGATGTGGTTGTGGCGGGGGATGTCCAGGACGAGTCGTGCTGAAGCGTTCTGGATTCGTTGGAGTTTCCGCTGGAGTGTGGCGGTGGTACCGGCGTAGAGGGTGTTCCCGTAGTCCAGCCGGCTGGTGACGAGTGCCTGGGTGACCGTCTTCCTGGTCTCTGTGGGGATCCATCGAAAGATCTTTCGAAGCATGCGCAGGGTGTTGAAACATGAAGACGAGACGGCGTTGACTTATCTGGCCATCGAGAGGGAGGAGTCCAGGATGAAGCCTAGGTTGTGTGCGTGATCCGTTGGCTTGGGGGTGGTGCCCAGGGCAGGGGGCCACCAGGAGTCGTCCCAGGTGGAGGGTGATGATCCCAGGATGAGGACCTCCGTTTTGTCTGAGTTCAGTTTCAGGCGGCTGTTCTTCATCCATTCGGCGACGTCTTTCATCCCTTCGTGTAGGCTGGCTCTGGCGGTGTCCAGGTCGTTGGTGAGGGAGAGGATCAGCTGGGTGTTGTCGGCGTATGTGATGATCTTGAGGTTGTGTTGGCGTGCGATGGCTGCGAGGGGGCGCATGTAGATGTTGAAGAGGGTGGGGCTGAGCGATGATCCCTGTGGAACGCCGCAGATGACTTCGGTGGCCGCTGACCGGAACGGGGGGAGGTGGACTCTTCGGGTTCTTCCGGCAAGGAATGAGATGATCCACTTCAGGGCCTTGTCCTGGATTCGGGTGCTGTTCAGGCGTTGCACTAGGGTGCGGTGGCAGACAGCGTTGAACGCTGCGGAGAGGTCCAGGAGGATGAGGGCCGCTGTTTCCCCGTTGTCCAGAAGGGATCTGATGTCGTCTGTGGCGGCAATGAGGGCAGTCTCCGTGCTATGGTTGGCTCGGAAGCCGGACTGCGAGTGGTCGAGGGATCCGTTTGTCTCGAGGAAGTCGGCTAGCTGTTTGTTGACGGTCTTCTCGATGACTTTGGCAGGAAACGGGAGGAGCGAGATGGGGCGGAAGTTCTTGAGGTCGGTGGGGTCTGCTGTTGGTTTCTTCAGCAGGGCGCTGATCTCGGCGTGTTTCCAGCACTCCGGGAAGGTGGCGGTGTCGAAGGAGGCGTTGATGATGTCAATAATATCTTCTACAAGCTGGCCAAGAAGCAGCCTTCAGAAGGATTGAGGGCCAAGACAGCTACAACTATGTTGCCATGCAGAGTGTCTGCCCTGGATAATTTTCAGACCGCAATCTGGGCATCAGTGTACAGGTTTATGAAATACTATTTCCTTAACAGCCAAGTCCGATGAGAAGGGCATTTTAGCAATTAGGTTCTTCTGGACTTTAATCAGTTTGGTGTGGGTTCAGCAGACTCTGTGGCCAGATTAATGGGATCCTCAGTGATGCTCAGAAGTCCTGCCCGGCTCGCTCAGAACTCCTCCTGAGGCTTCGCCTAAGATGTGCATATCCCCCTCATGGATTTAGCCTTCCATGGGTCCAAGCTCTTTGGAGAGAAGGTCGACTCTACCTTGGAGCGTTTCAAGACAAGCTGTGCTGTTGTGTGCTCTCTTGGATTGCAGTCCCTTCAGTGTGACTATAGGCAGTTTTATATGTTTTGAGGGTTCAGATGAGGCTTAGGTTTTCACTATCACCAGTCTCAAACAGCCCAGTGGGGGCAGTCCCAGAACTCTCTACTCCATCAATATAGACTAGGCCATTTCACACACCTGCTAGTCTACTCCTTTTCTTGCTCCTGCTGGAAACAGGTCTAGTTTGCTCTTGTCAACCCATTTGAGACCAGTGGGAGGCCAGGTGTCTTTCCTTCTACAAACCTGGAAAGCAATTACTTCAGAACAGTTGGTCTTTTTTTCGAAAGATGTAAACCCGACTATTCCACCAGGCTCCATCATGCATCCCCTGACCCTACTTTTGCTAGACAGATCTCTGCAACTTCAAGCAGGAAGTGGCAACCCTATTGCTGAAGGAAGCAGTAAAGTTGATAATGGTTCTGAAGATTAGGTAGGGGTGCTAACACCAACCACTTAAAGGTGAACCCCAACAAAACCGAACTGCTAATCTTCTCCCCAAAAAACAATTCTCAACGAATCCAAGAAAGGCTCAAGAATTTGAACGCTCTAAATTGTTCTCTCACACTATCTAACCCTATAAAGTCCTTGGGCATCACCGTGGACAAAAACATGTCAATGAAGCAGAACATCAACAACTCAGCCAAAGGAGCGCTTTACACATTAAAACGTATCAAGAAAATCAAGCCGTTCATTCCCCCTGATGATTTTAAGACAGTAGAGTAATCTTTAGCCCTCTCCAAACTGGACTATGGCAATGCCATCTTCACAGTCACTCTGAAAAATTTACTTTGGTCCGCTAAGAGCAGTTCTCATGCGCTTTTGTACGGCTCCTAACAGGTATTAAATGGTTTGAGCACATCCCACCGACTCTCAAGAGTCTCACTTGGCTTCTTATTGAAGGAAGATGTGTCTACAAGACTGCTTACATCACCCACAAAGCTCTTCATACACATTACCCCGAATATCTAGAAACCAAAGTTTCGAAAGTAGTAAGAGCCAGGACTCTGTGAAGCTCCAACTCACTTATTCTTATACCTCCTGTAGTGGTATTAAGAATAATATATTGACCATTGTCTCCATTTTGCATAATTGACTCCATTTTCTGTGCTGACTCCATCTTGTGTGACAGACTCCATTTTCTGTGCTCGCACATAGCTGCAAAGTGGGGAGGGGATGTTTTCCATCTTCACTTGTTTTGCTCCTCACTGATCAGAGTGAACTGGAACATGTTGTGTGGGAAGTATTGGACCTGGCCCTGCTTGCAGAGTCATCACAAATTCTTTCGCTTTTCCCCCTAGCCTTTTACCATGTGTGAAGTAATACCTGCTGCGCAATGGCGTGCGCAGATTTATTTGTACTGTTGTGAAGAAATGCTACTTTTAAAATGGACGCCATGGCTGTGTGTTTGTGCCGCCTCCCTGAGGTGAGTTGCCAGTCTAGTTGTCTGTTTCCCAGCACCCCTAGCTTTTGGAGGGAAGCCTGGCACCCAGGGTGCTCTACACCGGCCCCTAAACCACTTGGGACCGGTTCCCCAGGGAACCTTCCAGAAGCTTCTGGCTCTGTCTGGTAGGTGGGGTGAGGGGCATATAAATAGGGGGGCTGTGCCTCCATGTGGGCAGATGGAGCGTGGACTGGAATGTGAGGGGACACACTGCCAGGAGGTACCTCCGCATGGGCCAGTGAGCTGGCCCCTGTGCCCAACTGTAACCCCTCTGCTGTCCACCGGGCTAGTTAGAGCCCCGCTGCTGGAGTAAAGACTGCTGTACCAGGAGGAGTGCCACGTTACAGAGGATGACAGTCCCTAGGAATTGCAGCCCTGTTCTGATGAGTGCCCACTGACCGCTGATCTTGCCCAGTAGTGCCTGCTGCTCTCCTGCCTAGCGCCACTTGAGCGCTACCACCCTGCTTCGTGGGACCTAGCGCCGTGGGACTGCTATATATTGGACTGGACTGCCCTCCCATGAGGTGAGGCGTGTGGGCGCTACGTGCTGGGGTGGGTCCCTGACTGCCTGCTTGCACGCTAGCGCCTCGTGAGCGCTATATTCGAGGCACCAGAAGAAGAGAGCGCTATTTCTGGTCCCTGGAGCTGTGGGGCTTCCTAGTGCTATATTTCACTGCCCCAGAAGGAGGGAGGAGCGAGTGATGCCTGCGGCACTGTGAGGCCAGGGAGATCTGTTAATTTAAAAAGAGAGCAGGAGCCCACCCCGTGTTTGGGCCGCTTTACCTGCTTTTAAACACTGCGGGACACTACCCCGCGAGTGTCTGCAAATTGAGCGGGAGCCCACCCATGTGTGCACCACCTCGGAACGTTTAGAACAACAGCGGGTGCCCACCCCGCATATTGCCGCCCTTTTGTGGTTTCAAGGTACAGCGGGTGCCTACCCCGCTTTATGCCTATTAAAGTAGCGGGAGCCCACCCCGCATGTGTGTGCGCACTGGTGCCTATTAAAATAAAGCGGATGCCCACCCCGCACTTCAAAACTGAAAAAAATCACCGCCGCTGCCCAGGTACCCGTGATTGAGCGCTGTTCGGCTGAGCGTGGCGAACGAAGAAGGGCTGCTGTGTCCCAAGATTACCGCCGCTGCCCAGGCCCAAGGGAAGAAGAAGCGCTCTGGTGGAGGAGGCCGCCGTGGCCCCCGAGTTCCAGGGAGGGCCGCCACAGCTTCCGCGAGGGCTCTGCTAGGCCCCGTGAGTGTGGGAGGAGCGTTGCCAGGCGACCGGGGCGCTGGCAGCGTCATCGGCCGCACCTCGCCAGAAGCCGCGCTCTCATTGGCTTGCACGACCGAGGCCCGGAGCTGGTCCCGATCGTCACTGGAGGGGCTCCGCTGCCAGTGGGAGCCCCTCGATCTGCTTTCCCACCTGCAGAGCCTGCGGGAAGGAGATGCCAAGGGAGAAGACCGGCTCCCCGCAGGCCCCTGGTGACTGCCTCAAGGACTGCCAGTGAGTGGGGCTGCATGTTGAGACCGGCGGGGGCCGACCGAGGTACGGGGTTGGTACCTGAGGTCCCCGAGGCCGAGCGAGTTCCTTCATCAGCCCCTGCCCTCACAGATGCACCGCAGAAGCGTGCGGCTGCAACAAAGGGGCATTTTTGTTTTTAGAGTCCCAGAAGAGGGGCTCCAGCCAGTGACCAATTCACCGAGCGCTCCCCCAGGGGGAAGGCGGGCCGCTCCAGTAGTGGGGGCACATTTTGAGTAAAGAGAGGCCCGGAGCGGAGCCCCTAGAAGTGGCAGTACTGATTTCGACAGCTGCACCCCGCAGGACAGTGGGCAGGTGCAGCGTTGGTGCAATTTCGGTGATTAGAGACCCAAGGTGGGGGGGATCGCCAGGCGCAGTGGCGCCACAGGTTAAGCCGCAACGTTGGGGTTCACTATGTTTGCCCTACTGATTTTGAGTGGAGCCTACTCCCGAGGATGCCTACATGATTATGCCTGCTTGCTGATGGGCTGCCAATGTGCCTTACGCCCCAGGGGATGCTGTGATCCTGACCAATGCCTCTCCCCTAATGGTTACATTGCAGGTGAATGTGCCCTATGCTAATATGATTAGGCCCAAGGGACTACATGATGTGATTTATGCATGTGATAATGCCTAATGACAGGCCCCAAGTGGTTGATGTCCCTAATGTGATGTTGCCTAACGGTATTACCATGATGTTTGAGGGTTATACCCACTGTGAATGTTGGTTATGCTAATGAGATGCCTAATAGGATGTTTTAGATTACGCCTGATCTCATATGTTCCTCCTTAATGCTTCATGCTAAGGATGATGCCATATGTTTCGGCCTGATACTTTTAACAAGGTCGCCCAGTACCTGGACTTGCCAGAAGGTACTGGCAGTTCCACCCTTATTGCTGGTGTTTTGCATTTATTCCACATACTCTTGTGATAGTTCTGGCAATGATTGGCCCTGCCCTGTAAATAGTCCCCTCTGAAGATGTCTACCTGGTGCCAGTTGGCACAGTGTTACCACAGTGATTACCTCTTGCTGTGTTTTGCATAATGCATATGCTGTTTTTTCACCTAAACTGGTGTGGTCTCTTTTTGTAGTGTGCCTTGTGTGTCGCCTGTGTGTGCTGCGTGGATGCTTTACACATTTCCTCCGGAGTTTGGCCCACCTGCTCTGCACCACGCTACCCTGTGTCCAACAGGAAGCATGCTTGGTACCTTCCAGGGAATATGTGGAATGTACAGCTCTGTCTCGGAGTCAAGATACAGGAGCCTAGCCAGCTTCGGTCTTGACCTTGACACAGACCAGTACGGCCAGCTCTGTTCTTCGTAACAGAAGAAAGGGGTTGAGGTTTCTAGAACCTTCGCCTCACGTTCAGTAGAAGGTATCTGAAAGAGACAATTAGTTATAGATTCCTTACCTTAGAATGACCCCAGGCGTCAGACTTGATCCAGAGAATTTCTCATCAGCAGCACCCCTTCACGTCGAAAGGTGGCGTTGGTTGGCTCCGAATTCGTAGTTGGCATCATGGTCACAGGGATGATGTCGCAGTAGCTACTTAGATGACGCCCTCGCACGCTGACGTCAGATCTTTCTTTTTCTGCTCCAGCCAGGGCAGATCTGGAGAGAGCGGTATCTCCAGTCACTTTTTGACTGACTTTTTGGTGACTTTTGTCGACACCGTTTTTGAGTCTTCGATTCCTGGTGCACGTCAGGGATGCCCAGTTTCAAGGTTTGTGGCTCCTGTACCCAAATGATGTCGGTGATGGATCCGCTCTGCATGTGCCTGTTTTGCCTGGAGCGGGACCACGACCCCAAGTCGTGCTCCGACTGCCGGACCATGAATCCAAAGTCTTTGCAGGAGCGGTCCCGAAAGCTTCTTGAGGCCTGGCAGTCGGCTCTGCATCGTTCGAGGTGCCAGTCGCATGGGAGGTCCAGGGACCCGTTGCGGAACCATCACCACCGGTATTCTTCCAAGTCTTCACACTCCTCAGTTAAGTCGAAGAATTCAAAGACGCATCGTCGCTCTTCGACTTCTCCCTGACGCGACGAGGGATGAGGGTGGTGCCCCTCCCGTGGCTCCGTGTGCGGAGCCCGAAGGGTCAACTCTGAGTTTTCCTCCCTTCTCGGGGCCCAAAGTGACCCTGCCAAGCTTTGCCAATTTTACGAAGCGATGCATCCCATCTTTGAGCAGCCCGACTCCGCCGGCGCGCCTTCGAGCCCGCGGACTTGGCTGGGGGCCCTGGGCCTTCGACACCGGTGGCTCTGCCCCTTCACTGCAGAGTCAGCGCCGGTCGAACTGATTACACCTCCCCCGGTGACGTGTCCACAGCCAATGCCGGTTGTGTCCCCAGCAGGCATCGATCCCGGCCTCCACCTCGATGTAGACACGGAGCAGGACCGGTGCCAACCGATGCCGAATCCGGCACTGACGAGTACTTTTGTGCCCTTGTTCTACCTTGGCTCTTTAAGACCAGATTGGCGGCCAGAGGAGGGTGAGGAGGACTGGGAGGGGTCTGGAAACCCTTTAACTGGAGAGAGGAACTGGGGGAAGCCAGTGGTCTAGAAACCTCACCAGACCGTATTTTTTTATTTTTTATTTTATAACACTTGTAAGGCGCACAGCTACCCACAAAGGGTTTCCCGGCGCCGGACCAGCAAAACACAAAACACAACTGGATAGAGAGCATTTAAAGCACTTATTTGTCGAACAACCAGGTTTTTACACTTTTTCTAAAATTCATATAGCTTTCCTCCTTGCGTATATGAATGGGTAATGTGTTCCACAGAGTTGGGCCCAAATAGGAAAATGATCTCCCGCCTATTCTAGCCCGTTTGAACCTCGGTACCGCAAAGTTCGCAGCAGTGCAAGAACGAAGACTGCGATTGGGGAGGTAGGGCTTAGCAAGGTCCTGTAGGTATTTGGGAGCAGTGCCAGCTTTGATTTTAAATAGGTAGGTCAGGGTTTTGAAACGAATCCGGTTTTCAACCCTGAGCCAATGCAGGTCCCTAAGATGTTTGGTGATCCTAGCGAATCTAGGGATTCTGCAAAGCAGTCTGGCAGCAGCGTTTTGCACCAGTTGCAGACGTCTTATTACTGCTTTGTTTGAGCCCAGATACAAGATGTTACCGTAATCAAGCCGAGATGTCACTAAGGCATTGACTACGGTCTTCTGGGTAGTAGGTGGTAACATCCAGACAATTTTGCGAAGCCATTTAAGAATGGTAAAACATATGCCTGCCACTTTGTTGGCTTTCTGAGTCATAGATAGACTGTCATCTATGATGACCCCAAGGTTTCTGACCTGAGAGGCTGGAGGTGGAAGTTTACCTAATGACGATGGCCAATGGGGATCACTCCAGAGATCTTTACTATTCCCTAAGAGGAGGACCTCTGTTTTCTCCCCATTTAATTTAAGTTGATTAGCTGACATCCAACTAAAAATTTCCTGAAGGCCTATTTTTAATGCAGATGGAGCAGATGAGTCAGATTTGGAAAGTGAAAACAGGATTTGAGAATCATCTGCATAAGTCATTAAAATAAGACCAACATTTTCTGCAAGATTGGCCAATGGTCGTAGGTACAAATTAAAAAACAAAGGGCTCAGGATCGATCCCTGTGGCACACCATGAGGAGAGTGGAATACCTCAGAGCATGCCTCCGAAGAGGAGATCTGGAAAGTGCGGAGGGATAAGTATGATCTAATCCACTCCAGTGCTTTGCCTTCGACACCATTCTCCCCCAACCTGTCAAGCAGTATGGAGTGAGAAATGGTGTCGAAGGCCGCACTTAGATCCAACAAGACCAATGCTACCGTTTGGCCGTCATCCATGAGCTCCCTGATCTTTTCTGTGACCCCGAGCAGGGCCGTCTCGGTGGAATAACCACTCCTAAACCCAGATTGGGACGAATGAAGAAGCTCGTTATTTTCCACATAGGTTGAAAGTGCCTTATGGATGTGCCTCTCCAAAATTTTTGAAAAGGCAGGCAGTAATGAAATTGGACGATAATTGGCCAATATCATAGGGTCTGCGGCCGGCTTTTTAAGTAGAGGACTGACCATAGCATGTTTCCATAGAGCAGGAACTGTGGCCTGCTCAATGGAGGCGTTCAGTATCTCAGCTATGGAGATCATGGCAGAGTCCTCTAATTTACTTAAGATACTGATAGGAATAGGGTCACGTGGGGAACCCGATTTGATCGATTTTAATAATTCCTTCAGTGTTTCCAGATTAATGGGAGGCCAGGCTTCAAGATGACAATTTCCTCTGGGGACTTGGGGGATGTTATATTGTTTATGTGTGATCGTGCTGTCCCTTTTGATATTAGAGACAATCAGCCTCATGCATCAACCCAAAATCCAGTCGGTAAAATACCGATTCGGTAATAGCTCCCGGTAATAAGTAAAAAATACCCAATCCCAATGCATCAACCCAAAAGCAGAAATCGCTATTTAAGGAATCCTTAAATAACGATTCTTTAAATAGGGATTCCTTAAATACCGATTCCTTAAATAGCGATTGCATTTAAGGAATCCCAAAGTGAGATTCCTTAAATGCAATGCATCAAAGTTAAAAAATTAGCGATTTCGCTAATAGGGGGAGCAAATTACCATGAAGATGAACTGCATGGTAATTTGCAAAAACTTTGAAAAATGCACTTTTGTGCATTTTTCAAAGTTTCATGTTGCGCACACACATGCCCTTAGAGCATGTGTGTGTGCAACATATGTGCACATATCATTTTCAGGGGTGCAACAGGGTGTCCTTTTGACACCCTGGCACCCTTGAAAGTGCTCCCGCTATTAGCGATTCGGTTATACCGAATCGCTAATACAGACTGGCTTTACATTCATTCCTATGGGCCTCCAAGCCCATAGGAATGAATGGGTAGGTATTCCTTATTACCGATTCGGTATTACCGATTCGGTAATAAGGAATATTAAGGAATCGCTATTTGAATAGCGATTCCTACATGCATAGCCTTTTGCTATTCCTTATTAGCGATTCCTTATTTTTCGCTAATAAGGAATCGCAAATGGCATTGTTGATGCATAGGCCCCAATGTTCTCAATCTTATCGGTGAAAAACGAAGCCAAGTCCTGGCATTGCTGGGTATTGAGAGGGGTAGGTTCCGCTCTTGAATTCTCACCAGCCAGCTCTTTTACAGTATTGAAGAGAGTCTGGGATTTATTTACGGCCATGTTAATGCTAGTAGTAACATAGGCATGCTTTAGCTTTCATGCATGCTGAATGATAGCTATTTCTGGCCTTTCGGTAAACTTCTTTTTGATGGAGTTCATAGTTTTTACGCCACTGCCTCTCCAGGGTCTTACATGTGTATTTTTCTTTCTTAAGAGCTTCTGTGTACCAGGGGGCGGGAGAGCGATGTGTTTTTCCTTTGCAACGGGATAGGGGCAGGCAGGTATCCGCTGCACCATTTAACCATGTTTGTGTAGCCTCTGCTATGCTTTCCATATCTCCATCTAAGCATGGGTGATCTTTCCTCAAAGCATTGTTGAGATCCTCCAAATTTAGAGATTTCCAATTTCTCCTAAAAGATTCTGAAAGAGTCGTAACAGGACATTTGGTAGGTTTAAGTGAGATAGCGAAACGTCATAGGAAATGATCTGACCAGAGAACAGGAGTAGTGTTAAGCCATGAGAGTTCTTTCATATTTGATATAATAGGGTCTAACAAGTGTCCAGCTTGGTGAGTTGGACCCCTATTACGTAAAGTCATATCTAAAACCATAAAGTCGTCTATTAAGTTTTTGCAGGTCTTGTTGTTGTCATCTTCTAAATGAAGATTCAAATCTCCAAGTACAGTAAAGTTTTGAGCATTTAGATGTTGGGGTAGGATAAAGTTTACCAAATTATCTGACCAAGAGGGATTATTTACTGGCGGTCGATAGATCAGTACGCCAGAGAAGGTAAAATTGGGACTGAGGGTAATTTTAAATGATGCCGCTTCGCAGTTAGGAATGTCTGCAGGTTCAAAGTTGCACACAAAATCTCTACTGTGAATAATGGCAATACCCCCTCCTGTTTGGCCTACCCGATCCCTCCTTACAATAGCATAGCTCGGGGGGAGGGCAGTTGCAACGTCTGGACCTGATCCGTCATGAAGCCAAGTCTCGGTTAAGAATATAGCGATGGGCTTTTTTTCCATTAAAAGATGAAAAATATCTAATTTGTGTTGTGGTAGTGAACGACAGTTTACCAAGTAGAATATGAAATTGTTAGGACTCTCTCCCTGCTGGTAAGGTTTGATAACAGTACCCTGGGGGGTTTCAGAATAGGGCTGATAGTTAGTCAAAGAAAGGGTACATTCAGGGCATGTTTGTAAGCCAGCTAATAACGGGTTCAGGGTTATGCAGTTATCATGGTTATTGGGGCGTAACGCCCTAAGTTTGGCACCTGTTAACATACCAGATAGTGAAAGGGCAGAGTATTGTGCCCTATGTCCCGGCTTGGCCCGGACGGGCACAGACGGGCTGACTCTGGCTGGACTCCGGCGAAGACGAGGCGCGTCCGCTAAAACGCGTCCGCTATCGCGGAGAAGACTGTTTCTTTTTATCACTGAGCCTAGAGCGCTCTCACCGCTCTGTCCCGCCCTAAGATGGCCACCACTAAATCCCTGGTGCTAGAGTGCCTTGCCCTGAATTGGCAGGTATCGAGCGCGTGTGTGCTGGAGAAAATGCGGGTAAGTAACAAGTGTGCTGACTGCAAATTACTAAGTTTAAAAACACAAGTATTACAAATTAACACAATCCAGTTATTAAAACGTTTTTGTTCGATTAAAATCGGCTTTCAATTGTTCTCTAGCGCAATGATTGAGCAGTAAGGTAACACACTGCCCGAGTGCTCGCTAATCCGCAAAACACTGTCTGAGGGCTCCTTTTATCACTGAGCCTAGAGCGCTCTCACCGCTCTGTCCCGCCCTAAGATGGCCGCCACTAAATCCCTGGTGCTCGGTGCCATGCCCTGAATCGGCAGGTATCGAGCGCGTGTGTGCTGGAGAAAATGCGGGTAAGTAACAAGTGTGCTGACTGCAAATTACTAAGTTTAAAAACACAAGTATTACAAATTAACACAATCCAGTTATTAAAACGTTTTTGTTCGATTAAAATCGGCTTTCAATTGTCCTCTAGCGCAATGATTGAGCAGTAAGGTAACACACTGCCCGAGTGCTCGCTAATCCGCAAAACACTGTCTGAGGGCTCCTTTTATCACTGAGCCTAGAGCGCTCTCACCGCTCTGTCCCGCCCTAAGATGGCCGCCACTAAATCCCTGGTGCTCCGTGCCTTGCCCTGAATCGGCAGGTATCGAGCGCGTGTGTGCTGGAGAAAATGCGGGTAAGTAACAAGTGTGCTGACTGCAAATTACTAAGTTTAAAAACACAAGTATTACAAATTAACACAATCCAGTTATTAAAACGTTTTTGCTCGATTAAAATCGGCTTTCAATTGTCCTCTAGCGCAATGATTGAGCAGTAAGGTAACACACTGCCCGAGTGCTCGCTAATCCGCAAAACACTGTCTGAGGGCTCCTTTTATCACTGAGCCTAGAGCGCTCTCACCGCTCTGTCCCGCCCTAAGATGGCCGCCACTAAATCCCTGGTGCTCGGTGCCTTGCCCTGAATCGGCAGGTATCGAGCGCGTGTGTGCTGGAGAAAATGCGGGTAAGTAACAAGTGTGCTGACTGCAAATTACTAAGTTTAAAAACACAAGTATTACAAATTAACACAATCCAGTTATTAAAACGTTTTTGTTCGATTAAAATCGGCTTTCAATTGTCCTCTAGCGCAATGATTGAGCAGTAAGGTAACACACTGCCCGAGTGCTCGCTAATCCGCAAAACACTGTCTGAGGGCTCCTTTTATCACTGAGCCTAGAGCGCTCTCACCGCTCTGTCCCGCCCTAAGATGGCCGCCACTAAATCCCTGGTGCTCGGTGCCTTGCCCTGAATCGGCAGGTATCGAGCGCGTGTGTGCTGGAGAAAATGCGGGTAAGTAACAAGTGTGCTGACTGCAAATTACTAAGTTTAAAAACACAAGTATTACAAATTAACACAATCCAGTTATTAAAACGTATAAAAGACCTTGGTATGTTATCTCATCCTACCGTGGCTACGGAGGAGGGAGCGTCTTACGCAGTGGTTTTACATAGGGCAGCCGAGGCTCTCAACCTCAAGCTCCCTATGGTGGCAGTCAGGACTAACCTCCTAACAGAGGTGCTTCAACCGGCAGCGAGCTTTCCGGAGCCCCTGCTACCGTTTAATTAAGCCCTAACCGACATGCTTTTGGGCACCTGGTCCAGGGCCAACAAAGGGGCTCCTCTGGATATAATGATTGCCCAACACACCGCCCAGCCCCGGGCGATCCCACTTTCCTCTCCCAACACCCCACCCCTGAGAGCTTGGTGCTCCAAGCCTCCACGTCCAAAGGCGCATTCCCTAACGCACCACCTTATAGGGAATCCAAAAAGCTGGACCATCTTGGGAAGAAGATGTTTTCTTCTTTCAGCTTGCAGTCGGTAAACACTGCATGTCTGTTGGGCTGTTACACCCAATCCGTGTGGGATACTGTGGCGCAAGTGTTGCTGCAGTGCCTGGAGGAGGCCCAGGCCGTACTCTCCTGTGCAGTTGCTGAGGGAAGAGACGCAGAAAAGTTTACAATCCGCTGTAGGCTGGAGACCGCCGACTTACTAGGCAGGACGATTTTCATGTCGGAAGTCCTTCAACGTTACACCTGGCTAAGGTTGGCTGGTTTTTCAGTGTCCAATCCACTCTTATGGACATGCCCTTTGATCACCGTCGCCTATTCAGCGACAAGGCAGACAGCGCACTGGAGTGCTTTAAGGACTCTCGGGCTACGGCCAAGCCCTTGGGCCTCTCCACCACCCACCCTGCGCAGTCTACTTTTCCCCTCTTTCATGGCTACGGAAGGGGTGCCCCACCACGTCCCGCCCTGAGTCACATGCCAGCGCAAGCTGTTCAGCTTCTGTGCAGCCGGGGACGTGGGAACCACCGCCACGGTTCTGGGGGCCAGCAGGCTGGCAAGTCCACCACAGCCCCCTCTGCAGCAGCCTCCAAACCCTCCTAGTCTGACCTTTCAGGGCCACCAATTGCCAGTGGGAAGCAGGATTCACCATCACCTCCCCCACTGGTTCATCATCACGTTGGACAGGTGGGTTTTGCAGATAGTCCAAAGGAGCTACCCACTCCCCTTCAAGACTATCCTTCCCTCCATGCTAATGGCTCTCATGTCCAAGGGAGCTATCAAATGAGTCCCTGTGCCAGAAGTAGGTCATGGTTGTTACTCTCATTACTTCCTGGTACTCAAGAAGGACAAAGGCCTGCGGCCTATCTTGGATCTCAGGGATGTCAACCGCTTCCTTCGGAAGGAGAAGTTCAAAATATTGACATTAACTCAGGTACTGTCTGCCCTCGACCCTGGAGACTGGATTGGAGTATTGGACTTGCAGAATGCCTATTTTCATATCCTGTCCTGCCTGCCCACCGGCCTTACCTACGGTTCATGGTAGGCCACGAACATTTTCAGTTTACCGTGCTCCCCTTTGGCCTTACCAGCACCCCTCGGGTGTTCACGAAAGTGAAGGCGGTGGTCGCAGCTCATCTGCACAGGTCAGGAGTTCTAGTCTACCCCTATCTCGACGACTGGCTGTTGAAGGCAAGTTCCCCCCTAGGCTCTCTTCTCCCATCTCCAGACTATGGCCGACCTCCTGAATTCGCTGGGGTTCACTATCAACATGCCGAAGTCACACCTGATTCCCTCTCAGAAGCTCCTAGACAAGGGGAGGCAACTTAATATCAACTTAATATCAAAGAGAGCACCAGGAGCAGTTCAGGAACTAAGCTAAGCTAAATCAAAGCCAATAGGCAGGCAAGACTGGGTGTGCAAAAGGTGATCTACTCTTCCTCTCCACCTGCCTCCATTCGCCATCTCAATTTTTATTTCACCCAGCATTGTTGCAGAGGCTTTTGTGACATTGAGGGAGAGGCTGAGTGTTCAGAGCCTCAGACTTCAGGTTTCAACCTCAACTTGGCCTCAAACTTGGCTCACAACGAAAACCAACTTGCAAATACAACAAATACTACAAATTGGCCTAGGAAAAGCACATTGACGGACCTGCTCCTGCCAATAGCAACAGCAGCTCTGCCTTATTAGCAGCCGCTAATGCACCATAGTGCACTGCAGTGCACATCGAACTATCAAACTATCAGGAAAGGCTTGACTAACAAAGGTTAGGATATAGGAAAGCAAGAAAGCTCATAAAAACATAGGCGTCTAAGATCAAGAAGAAAACATTCAAAGGACTCTTCTAAAGTCCTTCCAAGCTTCTACCTACAAAAACAGATAAAAAGGGTATTCCCTGCAAAGCATACCATGAGATTAGGTTGTGTACAAGGATGTCCGACACTCAAAGGCAACATAAATAGGCGTAAGTGGAATCCCAAGATGTCAGAGGGCTCCATGGAAGAACCGCAAGCAAAGACCAGGCCAGCTGTACAGCATGACTGCTCCTTAATTGAAATAATCTCTGACATAAATAACCCAAGCGAGGATCCTCCAATAATGTAAAAAATGAAATCTCCAAAAAACTGTCAGTCCCTATTCCAATCAAAGATTTACACGAAATTTAGCTTTCTAAAAAATGCGGGTGACACTCTCCTTTCAAACGCCACAGAATTGCCAGACCTTCAGTCACCTCTCCAGACAATACAACCCATTCGCTTGCAGGGAAGCGATAAACAGAAGGAAAGCCCAAGCACGTTAGTCGGCAATTCCAGGCCTTTGAATTTCATATCAACCCCACAATGCCAAAAGACATTTGAGCCTCAGAGCACCAAGTTTCCGGTAAGCTGGCTGTAGCCGATATAGAATCAATTCGAGCACACGGGACAAACAAAGTGAGTAAAAACTCTGTAGAAGGACCAGGAGAAGGACCAATAGATGCACAAGATTTGCCAACAGCTGGACAGGCACTCCACAGCAAAAATATAACAGGTAACAGTTCTACGACTGAAGCACTAACGATCTGCGAGCTGGGAAGCCCTGAGGAAATTACGCGGTCAGGGAATACAAAGCACAATTACATGAAGGAGAGGAACAAGATGGAACCCTCGTTCCCATTACCTGCATCATCAAAGAAGGACTCAGTGATGGATCACAAAACGCTATCAGCACCGTCATCAGTACAAGCCAAACAGGATATGCCTTCAATGTATGACTTCGAAGACCCTGACAACTTCTCAAATTTGGGAAAGGAAGAGTGGGAGGACCTCCTGGCCACCTACTCCTAGGACAAGTGTAGGAGTGAGCCCACCGCAAATACATCAAATTTGACAATTGAGGAGAACCAGGACACCAGGCTGTCAGGGAGTCTAATGGGGAGCAAAACATTATAACAAACTAAGGTGACCCACTGGGCTTTCGAAACAAATAGACCAAGGAAGTGCCTGGACGAGTTTGTTAAAAACAGTGCAACTCCTGGTTGAGGCCCTCCAATATCAATCTGATTAAATGAAAGTACCACTAATGTTACTGAATACTCTGGCTGTTTTTGTGGTTGCAATCGACGGAACGTTAGGCACATTAAACACGTTTTTACAAAACATACAGGATAAATCGCAAGGTATCAGACAAAATTGTGGATGTGGCCCGATCATTGATAAATTAGTCTCCCTCCCACTAATGCTGAGCGACTTGTGTACCCAAATTAAAAGGGCTCCACAATGTTCTAATAAACAGCCTTCAGATGCAAAACCCGTAACAGAATTTCATGAAAACAGGGAAACACATTTAGCCAAAAACTCTAATGAAGGGAATCCTCCAACCAAGATAAACCGCAAACAAACAGCCATAAGAACTCAATTTGGAACATCCCATTGCAAGGGAAGCTGTGATCAAATAAACAAACCAAAACCGGGAAATGGTTATTGGATGGATTCGAACACTTTAACCTCAGAGCAATCAATGTAAGATTTGCCGGAGACAAACCACAACACACACAATAATAGATCATATCTTCTTCTCCTTACCTCTATTTCAACATATATTTTCATTCCAGATGGGCGTAAAGCTGATAGTGACCATCGGCCGCGAGAAAGTGCGCTCAAAACAAGCATGCCCAAATTTGAGCAGTCTTTGGCTCCTCAGGGATCACTTTTTAGGTCTCGCTGAGCCAGTGCATGTGCTGCTCTGCGAGACATTTAGTTAGTGGCTCTTCAAAGTGCTACCACAATCTTTTCCTGGCCTCAAGCTTGCGTTCTCGAGCGTGTGCAGGCGCGCAGCCGCCATGTGGCTTTCATGGCTCATTAAGCCTTGCTCTCCCAAGTGCCTCGCTCTGCCCCCACCCCACCACAGAGCGCGTCCCTGCCATCACTTTCGCTTTCACGGCCGAAAGGAGGCCCATCATTGGGCGTTACACCGCTGGCAGCTACATCCGCTCTGACAAACATTCCCTTCCATTGCCGATTTGAGCCTGGATTGTGAATGGGAGTTATGCACAAATTTCATGCACACCCGACGGTTTTCCCTGCTAAAATTATGTCAGGTGAATTTGTACAGGGGAAAAATCACAGTTTCCTATTTTACTGAAAGGTCTATCAGTTTGTGCTTGTCTGCTTATTAGTCTGTTTACTGGAGGTTATTCGCGTGTGGATTGAGCCGTACAAACGACTGCCTGGCTTCCACTGTCAGCGTAATTTCTCCTTCTGCTTTCATGTATGGACTATCATCTTTTCACTGCTCTTTCTGCTCTCTCTTTTCTAAATTGCCTATCGTATACTGTATTTGCATGTTTTGACGGGCAGAAGCTGGATGTAAAATGTCATGTGAGCATTAATAGGAAGTTTAAGGCACTAACCTGTGAAATTGTGTAACTAGACTCCTTTAAAGCGACAACCGTTCGGCTGCCAGGTACAATCTATTTCCATAGACCCTTCAGACCGATAAAAGCCACACCGACGCCTCGATCGCTTTAATGCTATGCAGGCGCACTTTAAAACAGTCCAAGCGTTTCCACTTACCACAGCCGGAAGCAGTCTGTCTATCAGTCTCCTGTTGTTTTTTCCTTCCCTGTTTTGGCTTTCTGTCCCGTTCTTCTTTCAGCAGCCCCCTCCATCGGTTTACAGCCCCAGTCATTCAGCACGGCCCGTATGTCGCACTTCACACAGTAACGAAGCGCTACCCTCCCCTGCGCGCGCTGCCTCCACCTCAGAGCTGCCGCCCCGCGTACGTCGCTGCTCGCCACTCAGCACCACACTGGCGTATGTTGTCAATAACCATTTATTTGTTGCTGCAATAGAAGCAGCCATTACATCTGACCTCCCTGTTTCATCAATTATGGATAGATTATTGGATGTGAACATCTGCAAAAGCTTGCCGCTGAATTCACCTCCTGGCTGGGATTAGATAACGTATTAAACTGTTGTTTATTGTCGGGCCAGAACCTCAACTGGGAAGCCGGGGAATTCGAGTACTAACAAACCCCCATCAGCAGGCACCTAAAATTGTTTAGTATTGCCACCATTTCCCAAAAGGTCTTGCCATTTATTATTTACACGTATTTCTATTTGTTATAAGATACTTGATAAAAGCTCTTGGCAGGCACTGCATTTCCAGTCATTGTCACGTCTGCCAGAATGGAAATGATACACACAGCACAGCGCGTTTTCTTTCTCCTGCTATCATTGTTAAAGCGCAGCAGATCAAGCTTCATTGCAGGCTGTTGAGCTAAACTGTAGTTTTATTGGATTTCCACCACAGGGCTGACATAAAAAGGGCAGTAGCAAATGTAATGAAAACAAGCATTGGCATAGCCAAAAGGTCTCGCCTTTGGGACCTTATAAGTGTTTAACTATGCAACACTTAATGTTGTTGCACCAAGGATATTATGCTGCATAACTAAATACTTATAAGGTCCCAAAAGCGAGACCTATTGGCTATGCCAATGCTTGTTACCATTAACTTTAAAAGAATCAAGTTCACAGCCAATATTAGCATGCTGGAAAATGCAAGACAGCATTTCAAGTCACGGGTTGGTTCGAGTGAAGTCGAGAGATGGGAGAATTTTACAACAACTATGGCAGCATAAGCTACCAGGAAAAAACTACCGGCACAACTGAGTCACAGTAGTATGAAGTATGTCTCACACAATCACATAAAGAAAATTAAGCTCACAAAAATATCAATCTACCATACATTGAGGCATCTTTGGTATAACCCAGTAGATAAAACACAACAAGAAGTACTTCGGGAGCAAAAGGCACCGTTGAAAAAACACAAATGGGAAGCTAATAGCTCTGTGGAGGACATTCTCTGGGGTAAACTATACACTGACACCAAACAGAGTAATAGCGCAAGACTTTGGAAAACTATAAATCAATTTATATGCCCCTTGCATGATGGAATTTCTCCTAACATCACAGAAGAAGTATGGGCAAATTACCTCATGAATCACTTCAATCAAGACATGGAACAGACGACCGGAGTCAAGAACCGAAAATGCTTCAAGAGGCACTGCTACTAATAAAGTACGGACAGTGAGAGTCCATACAACCTCTGGTAAACGTGAAGGAAATTAGAAACAATTGTTGATCTGATGAGTAAAATCAATACTATCAAGCGGCAAATTGGAAAAGGAAGGAGAGAGGGGGCTCCTGGTCCAAATGGAATTCCAGCCGTCCTTTATAAACAAGATGCAAACGAATGGGCAGTAGCACTGGAACCACTGTTTACGGAAATAATGTTATTAAACACACTGCCTGGCTCCTGGAAAGGATCAATTATCTCTCCAATATTTGAGTCAGGGGACAAGTCATTACCACAGAACTATCGGCTAGTGGCCCTTATGTATACAGAGGCAACGTTTTTTGCAGAAACCGTTCTAAAGGAGTTGCAGGCCTGGGCCAAAGATAATTCTGTAATTCCACCTAATCAGATTGGCTTTGCCAAAACAGTTGGAACAACCACCAATATTCTAACCATAGCAATGCTAATAGACAAGGCTGAATCAACAAAAATGCCCCTTCATTTATGCTTTATAGATTACAAGGCTGCCTTTTAACACATAAATCTTAACACACTATGGGCCAAACTGAGCTGCTGGGAGATCCCTCAGCCTCTGCTAAACCTGTTGATCAGTCTGCATACTTACACATGGGTTCAGATAATGTTGGGTGATGGGTCACTGCTGTCAAGACGCATATCAACCAATAAAGACCTTAAACAGGGATGCGTTTTAGCACCCATACTTTTCAACTTGTTCTTAGCAGACCTCGTCCCGATAATAAACAGCTGTAACTCTCACGTCCCAAGGCAAGGTGGGCTAACACTACTGTGTCTCCTGTACGCGGACAATATAGCCCTGATAAGCCACACACAAGCAGGCTTACAACATCTCTTGAACGTTATGCAGGACTATTCCAAAGTAAATGATCTAACCATAAACCTTGAGAAAACAAGGACCATGACGGTCAGCAAAAACAGAAAAAACCTGCAGCTTGGTTTTGGGGCAGGACCCATATTAAGGATACGTCGGAATATAAATACCTAGGCGTGAAGATAGACAATTGGGGCCACTTTTTAGCACAGAAAACCCGCATCAGATGTAAAGGCCATGCCTTAGCAATTTCTTTAAAAGCATTAAACAGCAAGCTAAATGGTCCGTCGCTCCTTCCCTTGGCACAAGTAATGCGTGCCAAACTTCTGCCAATAATTACCTACGGAAGTGAAGCTCAGAGAGGAAGAGATGCAAAAACTCTTGATAACACAGTCATAGCTGCATACAGGGTCATTCTTGGTCTGCCGAAACATACTTTGCCAGTGCAAATCAGAGTTTGGTATTCAGAAACAGTCTTTGGCAAGACAGGGGGCGTACATTATCACCTGCTGCCAAATACCTTAAAAGCAGCCTGGCCAATATTAGCCTAAACCAACTCTGGGATACTCCAACAAACAACTCAACGCTCAAAAAATTGGTCTGAAAGGCGGTCAAATACGTCTCGTGGGTCGAGGACAAGGCATCCCTCTCGAAAAGGACACATGGGTGGATGACCCTGGACACGTACTCTGCGCCAGCAGCTCAGAATTATCTTGATTTGGCTTACGCCAAAACTACTAAAATAACGTTGTTGAAGTACAGACTTGGCCTGCTACCTTGCATTCAGTATCTTCTACACTGGCTAAAGGAGAAGGTGGGCTCTTCTTGCCACTTATGTGGCTCAGCGCCAGAAGATCTGCTGCACCTGTTATGTACCTGTAAAGTACTGTTGGAAGAACGGAAACAACTGCCAAAACGCCATTTCAATCAGCGAGGGATACGCTCTAGAAGACAAGCAGTGATGGCCTGCTTTGCACCTAATGACCCATAGTTGAACTGCTGCCTGGTAAAATTCTTGAGGTTGGTGGAAAAGAAAATGTCAGCAACGTAGCCATAACCCATTAAAGGACAGCATCCAAGTAAAACTACAACTTAATTATTTTCACTTGTTTCCATTGGGCGTGGCACTAAGGTACTTTATTAAAAAACTTTTCAAGCACTTTATACATTTAGAAGCAGTTTCATTGATCTCCGGCATAAGAAGCGATGGGAAGCAGTGGACTTTAACTAAATAAGTCAACCACTAACAGCATGAGCTGTATCAAAAAAACTGCTTGGCCAGTAGAATGTCTATTAAGTTATAGTATTGGTTTAAAAAAGATGTAAATTATGAAATATCTTTTTAATATTTTATGTAGAAATATTTTAACTTGATGTTTTTGTATTGCAATGGTTTTTATTAACTATGCAAATAAACTTACTTACTTACTTACTCTCAGAAACTCCTTTTCATAGGAGCGGTTCTGAATACAGTGCAGTTTCAGGCTTATCCCCCCGAACAGCGAGTCCGGGATATTCGGGCAAGGATTCCGATCTTCTAGCCTCTATCTCGGGTTTCGGTCAGAATTACGCTGCAGCTGCTGGGCCCCATGACCTCTTGCATGCTGCTGGTGGATCATACCAGGTGGAATATGTGGGCTCTGCAGTGGGACCTGAAGTTCCAGTGGGCACAGCATCAGGGGAATCTTTCCGATGGCATCCAGATCTAGAGGGCACTGCACACCAATTGAAGCTGTGGCTAACGAACCAGGATTGGGTCAGTGGCAGATGCCTCTTCCTTCCCCAACCTGAGTTCACAGTGGTGACAGGTGCATCACTTCTGGGGTGGGGCGGCCACATGGGGGAAGCGGAGATCAGAGGCCTCTGGTCTCCAGCGGAGTCCGGGCTTCACATCAACCTTCTGGAGCTCCGGGCAATTCGTCTTGCACTAAAGGCATTCCTTCCCTCTGTTCGGGGTAGACTAGTGCAGCTGTTCACGGACAACACCACCACCATGTGCTACTGCAATAAACAGGGCAGGGTGGGGTCGCCTTTGGACATGGCTGGAACATCAGGGCATGTACCTGGTTTTTCAACACCTGGCAGGTTCCCTGACCGCCAGGGCAGACACACTCAGCTGCAGGTGCATGATGGATCACGAATGGCGTCTTCACTCAGAGGTGGTGCAAGGTCGCTTTCAGCAGTGGGGAGGGCCTTGGTTAAATCTGTTTGCCACCCAAGAGAAAGCGCAATGTCTGTAGTTCTGCACGTTGGAATTTCCAAGGTGGCGCTTGTCGTCACGAGTGGAGTTGCGGTCTTCTATACGCCTTTCCACCTATGCCACTTCTGCCCAGAGTGCTGAAGTAGATCAAGCGTGACCGGGCCCAAGTCATTCTTGTGGCTCCGTATTGGGCACGAAGAGTCTAGAATCCCGAGCTATTGCACATGGCCATCGATCCTCCGATCAGACTGCCTCTTCGGGAGGATCTTCTGTCACAGCAGCAGGGGACGGTCCTCCACCTGAACCTGTCCAGCCTCTACCTACTTGCATAGAGATTGAGTGGTGACAGTTGACAGCTGTCAACCTTCCTCCCAAAGTCTGTAATGTAATCTTGGCAGCCAGGCGTCCCTCCACTAAACAGTATACGCCTGTATTTCGAACAAATTAGTGGCATTGTGCACAGCAAAGGCTGTGGATCCCCTTTCTGCCCCTCTATCAGAGGTTCTCCTCTTCATTGTTTCTTTGGCCCAGCAGGGCTCTGCTCTGGACACCCTAAAAGGCTATCTTTCGGCCATTTCGACCTTTCTTCAGCTTACTGATAAGCATTCTCTTTTCAAGTACCCTATTGTAAATAGATTTCATAAGGCTATTACTCACTTCTTTCCTCCTATTCCTTCTGTAATGCCCCAGTGGGACTTGAATCTGGTTCTAACGTACCTTATGTGTGCTCCTTTCGAGCCATTGCATAATTGTCCTCTCAGACGCTTGACTCTCAAGACTGCTTTTCTGGTTGCCATCACCTCTGCTCGCAGGGTGAGTGAGCTTCAGGCTCTTTCTTCTAAACCTCCTTTACTTGCTGTTCATCCAGAAAAGGTTGTCCTTCGAACTCGAGCTACTTTTCTTTCAAACTGGTTACCTCTTTCCACATAAGACAGACCATCACTTTGCCCACTTTCTTCCTGCACTGCACCCTTCCAAGTAGGTAGACAGACTCCACCGTCTGGATCCAAAACGTGTGCTATCTTTTTATCTGGATCGCACAAAACAATTCCGGGTGGATGATCAACTCTTTGTTGGCTATGTGGGCTCCAAGAAAGGTCGAGCCGTGCAAAAACAGACCATCTCTCGATGGATCGTCCTTTGCATTAAAATATGTTATTCCTTGTCGAAAAAGGAGCCTCCAGTAGGACTACGCGCCCACTCCTCCAGGGCGATAGCAGCCACTACTGCTTTAAGACGTGGAGTCCCCCTCGGTGACATCTGCCAGGCAGCCACGTGGGCATCACTGCACACATTCACAAAACACTCCTGCCTAGACAGCCAAGTCCGGAGAGACAACTTCTTTGGCAGTTCAGTTCTCCAGGACTTTCTGGTATTAGCTTGGTTCGCAGACCCACCTCCGGGGTTGGTATTGCTGGGGTATTTATTCTAAGGTAAGGAATCTATAACTAATAGTCTCTTTCAGATGAACAAGTTACTTACCTTCGGTAAGGATATATCTGTAAGAGACATATATTAGTTATAGATTCCTTACCACCCCACCCATCCTCCCCGTTCTGCAAACTGACTTCTAGTGTAGGGGACTCACTTTCAAAGCCCTAGTTTTGTGCACCAGTGGTCAGTGTCTTGCATGGCTCTGTGCTTCTGGTGTGGAATGTCATGTAAAGAACTGACGTCAGCGCACAAGGGCGGCGTCTAAGTAGATACCGCAATATCATCCCGGCGATCACGATGCCGATGATGAACGCGGAGTTGACCGACGCCACCTACTGATGCGCAAGGGTACTGCTATGAAAAGATTTCTCCTGATCCAGTCTGACGCCTGGGGGTAATTCTAAGGTACGGAATCTATAACTAATATATGTCTCTTACAGATATATTATTACCGAAGGTAAGTATCTTGTTTGTTAGCCCCATCATAGTTGCCAGTTACATCTGTTGACATAAAATAGTATTTTGTGATGCCATTACTTCGTTGAGGCATGTCAGTGAGTTACAAGCACTTACCATTTGCCTGCCTTTTACAACTTTTCACTGATAAGTTGATTATTATGCCCAGGGCTGTGTTCCACCCCAAAGTTGTGACCCAATGTTGTGACTTTGTCTACCTAAGTCAGTTGATTACTCTCCCTGAGTCAGTTGATGTGAGCCGTTGATTACTCTCCCACTCTCTGTCCAGCATTGCATCCCACCAAGGAGTAGAAGAGCAGGCAGCAGCGCTTTCTAGACTGATGGCCAGCTCTTTGGAGGGTTCGATGGCAAGAGGTAGGGCAAAACTCTTCTGAAGAGGACCAAGCTATGTATTAAGCTGTGCCATTCCTTGGTGCGAATAAAACGTCAAGAAGGCATAAGAGTCCATTCTGCCAGAGCCAAGTCATCCATCTCAGCCTCGGCACAAGGAGCGCTTGTGGTTGACATCTACAGCAGCAACAAGGGTGTCTCTCAACTTTTCTGCTCAGCATTACTGCTTAGATACAGAGAGACGTCCATTTTTCCCACTCCAAGACTTCCTTGTCTGACCTTCTTGTATAAACATTACTTCAGGTCCCTCCTTCCATCAAAACGTTGCCCTGTGTAGTTTCAGATTCATACCTTGTTGAGACCGTGATGGGCAGAAGACCATTACGGACACTCACGACATCTGCCTTTGGTACCTAAGATCCAAACATCATGTTGAGACCTGTGCATTGTTTCAGAAGATGCACCCCAAAGCACTCAAGGAACAGGAGGCCACAGCCTGGGAGAAACAACGCCGAAGTTGCAAGTCTCAACCAAGGTCAAAGTCTCCTGAGTCACCATCTTCTTTAAAATACTCTAGGGAGAAAGAAGCGTAAGAGGAAGAGGAGGCACATATCTCGCCTGCACACATTGAGAAGCAAGTCTCCACAACCTTCGACTTCACTTCACCCCACTTTGGATCAAGATCCAACAGAAGATCATACAGAGGATTTGGTACTTCAGGCTCTATCTGACCCAGCGCCACTCTCAACCGCCTTCTGTACCATCTTTGTGACCCCAGGCATACCGAGAGTTGCCAACACCTGTGACAGATCCATCCGTATATCTGTATTTTTCGGAAACACGATGTTCAGCATATTCAGAAGATCCATGCTCTCTGCTCTCTTTGGAGTGCCAGCTGGGCCCATCATTTTGATTGCCTACTCGTAAGGAGGTTGCCAACATCCTCCCACTCAGAGTTTCTGCTGTTGCACCCATATGGTGGGCAAATGCGACTTCAACTATGCCAGAAAGAATGGATCCTGAAGGTGATGCCACCTCCTTTGGTCCTAACGCATTCTTCTTCCTCTGACTCAGACCACAACATCTCTGTAGTGCCAAAAATGGTTCAGCAGTCAATCCCATCAGCACTCCAAATGAGGATTCCGCATTCAACACAACCGTTGCTGCCTGCCACCAACAATGCTTCCACAGTCACTGTCTCCATCTCTACTAGAGCCACAATCAACTCAGGCAAAGAGTCTGCCACTGATGCTCATCACTCCAGAAGACTGGCTCAGAAAATATTAGCGGAAGACAGGTATTCTTTTAGGGAACTATCAATGAAAGAACAAACGGCAGACGAAGGCCAAGCACCTCCAGTCCATATGTACTACCAATTTGTGGGGTGGTGCAGTCTCTTCCCACACCCGCCATCCAGGGGTGTTAAATGAAAGCCAAGTTCAAAAAGAAGGATAGAAGGTGCACTCGTCCCGAAGTCAATACAGGCAGCGTAAAGAATTATTCCATAATTATTTCCTTTTATTCAATAGATCTTTTAAAACGGGCACACAGCCAACGCGTTTCGTTCCCGATTCTTTGCCAGAGGGAACTTCGTCAGGGCTGTAACATTATAGACAAGACACAACATCAATATGACATGACCCAACATTGACAGAAAAAAACATATATATATATAACAACATAAGTAAAGTTGGATGACCCAAAGCATTCAAGTGACAACAAATTTTATACATAAATAATGATAAATAAATGTAAGAAGATCCAAAAAGTTCACATAACAATCCTTCACGTGAATATTGCATGTTTCTCACAGAGAGCATGCTACATATTTCTCGAAGGAAACATATAGACAACATATAAAAAACATTAATAATATATGTATTTCCAACCAAATTGTTATATCTAACAGTTTGCATAGTATCAAAACACACCAATATCTAAAACAATACCATCAGGGACACATCTATATTATACAATAGCACTTTTACCAAGAGAAAGATACAAACAAAAACCACTTGTGTGATGATAATGGATAGACTTATCATCCTTATAGAGACTACCAACCAAACACAATGACAAGCCAATGGCAGAAAAAGATCTTTTTCTCTAACTTCCTATCTGTTCTGTTAGGAAAATACCCATGAGAGTGTATATATTGCGAAACTCCAATCACATAGGGCATGAGTTAAGCCTCAATTTGTGGTGTGTACAGCAAAGTATCTGAAAAAAGGGGGAAGGAGAGGGGATACATAAGCAGGGGAGGACACACAGTCACAAAGGGGAACTCTATCAGGCAACCCCTATAAGGATCATACAGAGCACTGGACTCACCTCACAATTTTAAATATTAGTCATTTGCTCTATGAAGAAAACGAGGCACCCCCATTTGGGTTTGATGCACAGGATTTCTAAGGAGAAGAATGGAAAGCTGAATAAGAAAGGGAGTAAGCCCCACAGGGAGGGTCCCTGGCGAGGACTCAAAATAAAGAAAACTTGCGATATGGGACTCCAGAGCTCGCCTCGCTTGCATTCCGTTAACCTTTGAATACATTGGGATATCTTACGATGATTTAGCCTCATAACTTTCTTGTTTTTATATGATGTCGGAGTTTCACAAAGTGCTTGTGGTTTTCATATGCCTTTGGCTGTGTCTGAACATGGATACTTTATGGTCACAAATTACATATTTGATTTCTGGGGATGCGCAATCATACTTGACTTATGTTTGATTTGTGGGCAATTTGATATATATTTGAAATATTATGTGACTATATTCTATTCATTCACTGTTAATGTTTAAACTGCCTTGATATGATCAGATTACTTGGCTCATTATTGATATAACGGCGGACAAGGGACCTCACATTACTTCGCTTGGGGTTATTTTTAGCGATTATTTTACTATAGGATGGACACTGGTGCTAGTATTTTATCATTTATGCACATGATATACTATGCCCCCCAGTACAGATATTCATCCTTTTCTCCTACAGCCTATACACCGATTCGCCACTGTACTGCTGATTGGTGAATAAAGGGGCATATGTATGAAAGGAAATATTAGTCGCAAACGCTGCGAATCGCAAAAAACAGCGTTTGCGACTGATTTTTCGCTATTTCATATGTATGACACACTTCCAAATTGAAAAATAAGAAATCGCTAAATTAGCGATTTCTTAGGCTGCGAAACAAGAAAACAGCGAATTTCCTAGCGAATACTTAATTTGCGATTCCTTAGCGTTGCGAATATCGCTAACAAGAAATCGCTAGCTAAGAAATCGCAAACACATGTATGAAATTGTCGCAAATTGCGATTTCACGAAATTCGCAATTTAAGAAATCGCTATTAACACCAATTGCTTGCAGGTGGTAAACTGGTGCAAGGTGCAAAAACCAGCCCACAATGCAACAAACACACCCACAATGGCTGCAATGTACGTGATAGCCAGGAGGCTGCGTATCCGGGCCCTTGCTCACAGGAGAATGAGACAGGAACGTATCTTCAGGTTGCGCATCACCCTGTTCCAGAACACTGAAGAGATCTATGACAAGTACAGACTGCACCCACAGACCATAATGTACCTGATTGAGGAGCTGAAACCCCACTTGGAGCACCCTACTCGCAGGACACAAACAATTCCCACACATGTGCAGGTCCTGTGCTCCCTGCACCTCCTGGCGTCAGGGAGTTTTCAACGGGTCATAGCGGAGGTTGGTGGGGTGTCACAGAGTGCACTTTCGCGCTTCTTCCATGCCTTCCTAGATGCAATGCTACTGAGGCTCTCAAATCACATTTACTTCCCCACCACCCAACAGGCATTACAGCAAATGATACTGGACTTCTACCAGATTGCACGTTTTCCCCACGTCATTGGCTGCATTGACGGGACCCATGTGGCCATCACACCCCCAGCAGAAACTGAATATGTCTACAGGAATCGGAAATGCTACCATTCCCTCAACATACAGATTGTGTTCAACGCTAAGTATCACATCACAGACATCGTAGCCAAATACCCCGGCAGTACACATGACTCCTTCATCTTCCGACACAGTGGAATACACAGACGTCTGAGTGCTGGAGAGTTTGGGGAGGGGTACCTGCTCGGTAAATACATTGCACACATCAATACATCCACTACATCACTTGAGGGGGGGGGGACATTGACTCACCTATTGTGTTTTTTTCCATGCAGGTGACAGTGCCTATGCAGTGCGCGACGTCATCCTGACCCCATACCTGGATCCTGCAAATGCAAGTGAGAGGAGCTACAACAGGGCACACAGATCTACACGCTGTGTCAGTGAGCGAACCTTCGGAATCCTGAAGAGCCGCTTCAGGTGCCTGCATAAAAGTGGACGCGCACTGCAATACAGCCCTGAGACCTGCTGTAAAATCGTGGCAAGCTGTGCAATGCTACATAACATGGCAATGAGGAAAGGCACCACAATTGATGTGACGGATACAGACACATCGGATGACGAGCGCCCTGCTCCCCCTGCCAGACCAGCACCAGGAGTTGGGGCAGCTGCTGGACGCCAGAGACGGACTGAGATCACACGAAACTACTTTTAGGTGAGTATTGAGGAAATGAGACTACAAAGCCTGATGATGTGTCAAGTGTTTAATCACACTTCACATGAAAGAAATTGTAATTGTCCCCAGCACATGTTGTACACACAGTGCAGAGAAGGCACAAGTAATAGGGCAAACAGCCTTTTCGGGTAAATGCACCCGTGTTGCAGTCAGTGTCCCCGCAGATGATCACCTCCGTCGGTGCCGTCCAGGGTGAGTGCCCCCCATGGTGTGCCCTTGGCCTGCTACCTGTCTGCCACTGCGGCGTCTTTCACCTGGCAAGGTTGGAGTGATGCTGCTGCGACTCGATGTGTCCTCACTCTCAGCAGAGGCCATTAGTGCGCTGCCACCAGCATTGGCTGTCTGCAGCTGTTCCACAGCAGTGGTTACCTGCTCTAGCCCTCGTGCAATGTCCTGGCAGCAATGTGCCATGTCCACCTGCATGGTTACGCTTCTGCGTGTGAGTGCGCTGGTGGTGGTGCAGAGGCGGTTGACTGCCTTTGTATAATTGTGTAGCCGTGCATTGGCATGTCGTCCAGCCCTGTCATTGGCAGCTTGGGTGTCCCTCAAAGTGGCACAGAGCTCATGTATTGCCGCTACCATGTTGCGATTGTCCTGATGTATGCGGCCTAGCTGGCGATTTATTGACCGCATTGCCTTGCTTTGCAGGCGCTGTTCCTGCAGCATGCACTGTTCCAAGCCGGAGAACACGGTGCCTTCTCCTTCTGTTGCAGTGCTGCTCCTGGGCCTTGACCTGGATATGGCTTGTTCCCTTTGCCTTGGTGTTGGTGCGTCATGACGAGGCATGTCTGTCACACCCTGACTCCCCTCTCTCCTGTCGGTGTCATCGCCTGTTGCTGGGACTTCGTCCTCAAATGGAGGCAGTGGGGGCACATGTGCGCGCTTCCTGCGCTGAATTGGCTGCTGCTCTGTCTCATCGCTGGAGTCTGCAGGGTCTGCAGGCTCCTCTCCCTCTGCGCTGTCTTCTTGTGGCATGCCGTGTGCTGTGGATGTAAAGGGGACTACATGAGTTTGTGTTACTGTCTGCATGTGGCACTCAATAAAGTTACAATTCTTTGACGGCTAACCTCTGACACATTTCCATTCAATGATCCCCAAAACACATATGTTGCATTTAATTGTGATGGTGTCATGGACACACAGTCAGACACAGTACTACGAGTCCCATGATGCATTGCTGGGTGTGCTGTAAGACCTGGGCTGGATTGGCATGTTGGGAGTTTACTATGCGCATTTGGGGGAGTGTGCAAGGGATGGGGAGGAGTGCAGGGTGATTTGGCATGCATCTCACCTTGTCTGCTGGATGAGGGGTCGGAGCTGTCTATTGCCGCCAAACCACCAACGCTCTCAGGCAGGAGGGTAGACTCCACGACCTCCTCATGGGGGGTTGGCTGCTCTGCAGTGGATGGTCCTCCTCCAGTCTGATTGGCATCCTTGAGTCTGGCTGCCACCCTCTCCTTGGACCTCTGGCGCATATCATACCACCGCTTGCGCAGCTCCTCGATGGTGCGTGTGGTGACTCCAACAGCATTCACCTTGCTCTGTATTTCCAGCCAGATTTTCCTCTTCCTGGCCTCTGGGACTTTGAGTGCCTTCTTCCTAAAGAGGAGCTCATGGCTGCAGACCATCTCCTCAATGAGGACCTCCTGCTCCTTTTCTGAAAACTTGTGTTTTCGCTTTCTTTTTTCTGCATCTTTGCTCTGCTGGTTTTGTTTGGGATCCATTGCTGGTTGCTGTCTCCAGGAAAGCCTCCTCACACTCCACAAGCAGCCTCTGGGTGTGGCTCAGGTGAGAAGGTGCAGGCAATCACTACAGTTTCCTGTTTGTTTGTTTGTTTGTTTGTGATGTCATCAGCCTGCACCAGGCTTGCAGATTCACGTTTTTGCGATTTCTTAATTAGCGAATTTCGCTATTAAGAAATCGCAATACGGGATTCTGCGAATTATTTGCGATTTTTAAGTAATCGCAAATGATTAGCGATTTATTTTATACATCCCGTTTAGCGAATCGCAAAATCTCGCAAATTAGGATTCGCTAAAGGGGAGTTTGATACATATGCCCCAAAGACTTTTCTTTGATGCCACTCAATATTTAGGACGTTTTCACGCCCGCTAATTGGAGCCCAGAGGTGAGTTCATAGGGCACCATGATTGGCGCAAGTTCTCTTTATTTTGAGTCCTCGCCAGGGACCCTCCCTGTGGGGCTTACTCCTTTCTTATTCAGCTTTCCATTCTTCTCCTTAGAAATCCTGTGCATCAAACCCAAATGGGGGTGCCTCGTTTTCTTCATAGAGCAAATGACTAATATTTAAAATTGTGAGGTGAGTCCAGTGCTCTGTATGATCCTTATAGGGGTTGCCTGATAGAGTTCCCCTTTGTGACTGTGTGTCCTCCCCTACTTATGTATCCCCTCTCCTTCCCCCTTTTTTCAGATACTTTGCTGTACACACCAAAAATTGAGGCTTAACTCATGCCCTATGTGATTGGAGTTTCGCAATATATACACTCTCATGGGTATTTTCCTAACATAAAAGATAGGAGGTGAGAGAAAAAGATCTTTTTCTGCCATTGGCTTGTCATTGTGTTTGGTTGGTAGTCTCTATAAGGATGACAAGTCTATCCATTATCATCACACAAGTGTTTTTTGTTTGTATCTTTCTCTTGGTAAAAGTGCTATTGTATAATATGGATGTGTCCCTGATGGTACT
Source organism: Triturus cristatus (assembly GCF_964204655.1). NCBI lineage: Eukaryota > Metazoa > Chordata > Amphibia > Caudata > Salamandridae > Triturus > Triturus cristatus. The sequence continues at coordinate 123,556,104 of NC_140587.1, read as the reverse complement.
GTTTTAGATATTGGTGTGTTTTGATACTATGCAAACTGTTAGATATAACAATTTGGTTGGAAATACATATATTATTAATGTTTTTATATGTTGTCTATATGTTTCCTTTGAGAAATATGTAGCATGCTTTCTGTGAGAAACATGCAATATTCACGTGAAGGATTGTTATGTGAACTTTTTGGATCTTCTTACATTTATTTATCATTATTTATGTGTAAAATTCCTTTTAGGGAAGCAGACCCTCAAGATGACTCCTGTTCAGATGATGACGGGTGCGGCTCCTTGGACCCAGACTTTGTGGTATTGAAATATGCCAGTGGGCTTGATACCTCTCTCAGTGTGAACGTCTATCTCCAATGGGTTTCCCCCCCCCAGAGGTTACCTCGTATCATCTGGTCATCAGAAGAGCTACGAACATGGCAAATCTGCTTCTTCCATCCACAGAAGTCAAAACCAGCATTGTCAATGAGGTCCTGCATTCCACATCCCACATGGCAGACCCCTTAATTCTGTTTTCATGAGGGTAAAGCCCATACTAGTCATATGGGAGAAGTCAATAACTTCTACTGCCATCCCAAGACCAATTGCCCAGTGATATCAACCAGCTTTCAAAATCTCTGCTTTGTATGAGTTCAGCCATAACCGGAGAGCAAAGTGGTGCAGGTTTCTTGTTCCTCAACGCTGACACTTGGCTCCTGTCCCTCTACACCAGCCGAGAGGGAATCAAAGAAAAGAGAACAGTCTGCCAAGAAATGCTTTTGACAGAGTGTGGCACAAGTCTATGAGTGCCGCCTGTTTCCTCTTGTTAGATATGTGTGTGCTCTGTTAGATTCTGCACAGGCTGCCATTCCTGCTCTTTCGGATGATCTGCAAGCACGCTTCACACAGCTGATTAGGAATGGCCAGGCTGCTCCAAAGCATGTAATACTGCTGATTCAGTGGCAAGAGCCGTAAGAATATCCATCTCCCTACGTCATCAATTCTAGGTTTTCACCCGATGTGCAGACCACAGTAATGGATCTCCTGTTCAAGGGATCTGGGCTCTTCGGTACGGACAGTAAAGCCACAGCCAGGTCTCCAAACACAGCTCAGAGACTACTGTCAAATTCACAAGTCCCACAGCTTTCTTTAACAGGGGCTTTTCATTAAGGCTGTCAGCAGCTCATTTTGTTTATAAACTACAAGAGATTCTGTAGGGTGGTGCAATAATGCTATTCCTTACGCATTGATAATAAGGGACAAAACCTTATCCCTTTCCACAGAGCACAAGAGCTTCTTTTAGAGACACAGCAAGCAAGCCCACTGCAACAAAAAAGAATTCTATAGCCCACGAAACATGATACAAAAAGCGGTTTCTCAATTCAATATATTGTACAGCTGACACAGAATGCATACAATACAATAGATTATACATCATTTGGGGCTTCCTCAGGACTAAAAAACCAGAAGGCCAGCTTATAAGAAAATAATATATATTGTTAGTGTTGCACACTATATGTACAGTGTCTAAAGAGGAAAAGAGGGGTGGACCCCTGAATAATCACTCCCTTCCAACTGAAGTATCCAGGAACACACTGCTTGTGTCCTGCAGAATATCACCAAAGTATAGTCCATGTGACCATGGCTCCCAGCCGAGGTGCACTTGGTGCAGATGGAGTAAGTATCACCCAAACGTGGTTCAAGAATAGCAGCAGAAGCACCCCCTTTACAAGCAATGTAGAAGACGAGGCAAAAGACGAAAACAAGCTATCCCACTCACTGTTTCCTATTCTTCCTCTTCCACAGCCACAACAGGGAAGAAGCTCTAGTTGCACCTTACCCGAGCACACACAGCTCATTAGAGGATGGCTATCCTACTTTCCCCATGCTTGGAGCCCATTACTTCAGACTTTAGGGTCTTGCAAATTATGGAGTGGATACTATGCACTGCCCTTCCAAATAATGCCCTTTTTTCACTCCACATCCAGATATACTCCTTCCATATCATAGGCAGGTCCTCCAACAAGAGGTTCAATCCTTGCTCCTCAAGGCCACAGCGGAGTTGGTTACAGAGTAGGAACAAGTCAGGGGTGATACTCCCAATACTCCTCATCCCCAAAAAAGACAGCGTGTCTGCCTGACCTAGGTCTAGCACTTAAATTCCACTCGTTTCATATATTTAACTGGCGAGTGCAACAGCTCCCGGCATCCGCCGTTGAAAGATGCCAATTTTGCAAGAAAGTCCACAGGAAAGGAAGGTGCACTCTGATAGAAGTCTGACAGAAAACACGCTTGTCGTTCAAAAAAAGTTCTTATTTTTATTTAAAGTTGTTTGATAAAAACTGGCACACAGCCAACGCGTTTCGTTCCCTAGTGCCTTGGGAACTTCGTCAGGGCTTGCTAGAAATATCAAGTAATTTCAAGTAGACCAAAAATATTTGCGAATGGGTCCCGTTTGAGAAGTATGCACAGAATAGTGCAATTTGTTCAATTCAACCAATCCAAGGGGTTCTATTTAAGCATGTAAGGGGAATCCAAATTGATGTCAGGATAGATTTACGTACTAAATCTATCCTGACATCAGCTACCATGCTGTCCGGCTTATGTGCGCCGTTGTTGAGATATTGATTACGGGATCTAACCAAAGCCCGTGTGCTAACCACAATTGTGAAACATTAACACAATTCAAGTGGTCCAAATCTGATGCTCTTTTTTTTGCATTGTATACAGATACTGATTTCGGGCCTTATCTGTACCTGAATTTTATTACAAATGTGATTTTCTGTCGAAACCCATGTGGTTCAATTTGGATTCCCCTTACATGCTTAAATGGAACCTGAACAAATTGCACTATTCTGTGCATACTTCTCAAACGGGACCTATTCGCAAATATTTTTGGTCTACTTGAAAATATTTTTAGCAAGCCCTGACGAAGTTCCCAAGGCACTAGGGAACGAAACGCGTTGCCTGTGTGCCAGTTTTTATCAAACAACTGTAAATAAAAAGAAGAACTTTTTTTGAACGACAAGCGTGTTTCCTGTCTGACTTTTATCAGAGCGCACCTTCCTTTCCTGTGGACCTCAGGGGCTCTGAACTGGCTCCTCGAAAAGGAAAAGTTTGAATTGGATGGTGTCTGTTGTCCTGCAGAATGCCTTTTTAGGTCTCGCTAGCGTTGCAGCGCGAAAGCGCTGCCATCGCTTTGCGAGGCATGCAGTATACACTGTAGAATGGAAGCTTCGTGGAAGCTCCGCCCACTCTCTGCCCATTGGCATTTGTCTTAAATGCTGCCTTCCAATTGGGTTAAGGCTTGTTAGTCCCTCCTCATTCGTCATTTGTATCCTTCCACGGCTATCAGCCCCATTACCTCCAACAGTATTTTTCATCCCCTGCATTTCCCCCTCCCCTCCCGCAGTCCAAGACTTCTCAGACCACACCAGCCACCCCACCCCTCCCATTCGTGCCTTCTTCCCATTCGCACTTCCGATTTTAAAGCAATAGGTCTTGCTGTAACTGTGAGTCTTCTTGCATTTTCAATGCTTGCTTATAAAGTCCTTTCTGTCACTAGGAGGCGGATTGAGTATCACGGCGTGCCTCTGTTCCTTGTTAGTTTATGGCCTGCAGTGATCCGTTTGTTGTTTTCAGCGCCCATTTTCTTGTCTTTAGGGCGGCTGCTACGAATCTGGTGGAATCCCCAGATTAGAAACCCGATACTCGTGTTCGAGACCTGGGAAAGCGCTGGGACAGAATCTCTTTGCCTTCAGGCAGCGTTCCGTGGTATTCCTCCACTTAGGAATGATCGTTGGTAATGGCGTGACAAGAGAAAGGTGATCTTTAATCTCGAACCAGTGTTTCTGGAATGAATACCTGTTGTCATGAGATTGAAAATAAACTACATCTTCGAGGACCAAATATGCTCACTTTGCGAGGCATGCACGAGCTTCAGAGACCCCGTGCCGCTCTATTTCATCGCTGCTGCGTTCTGTTAATACTATTGCATGTCCACTATGCAGAACCTCCGCCCTTTCGGTAAGATCAGGCTTTTTACTCGAGACGGCTCTGCTGTAATGTTTTCTTTTTATTTGCTGCTAATAATTTTCTTATTTGGCTTGATGTTCCTGAAGAAGCCTAGAAGCAAAGCGGCATTACTCTTCTTTTTGTTTTCCACCCTGAAAAAACCCTTCTTGCTGGATACTAAGCGAGTATGTTTTCATTTAACAACAGTTGCATGTTTCAGAAATGGTTTAAAAATTGTAAAAAGCGTTTTAATTCTCCCCCAGCTCTGTCACCCCCGGACAAATACCTTCTTTGCGGTGCTCTGGCAGATTAAATCATCTGCCCAGGCTCACAGGATGTTGAGCCATGCCGAGATTCAAACTTCACGACCCCGCTCCAAAAGCTCTGAGCCTCGGCTCCTTCGTACCACAATAGGAGTAAAATTATATTGTATTGTGTAACAACCTTTTCCTCTTGCGCCCCAATACAAAATGCCCAAATCCTAAATTGGGCCTCCTCCCTCCCCCATCGCTGCTCTCATTCGTGCCAGCTCAGTCTGCTCCTCATTCCGCCTGCGAAAATCTCCATAGAAGCCTTTTTTCTGATACTCAGTGGTCACCCCCATGCCCCAGACCTCATTTGTAGAAGTCTGAGGACATTAAATTATCTGCCCAAAATCACCGTATATTGAGCCGCACTCAAGTCGGCCACTCTACGCATAGGGCCACAACGCTCCACCCTTGGTCACCGCTCTTGCCTTCTGTTGTTGTCATGCGGGCCCCATTGACTAACTCGCAAAACCTACACTAAGCATCCAGCAACCCGAGACACCATCCTCCCTCACGAGCATTACCCCTACCCTCAAGCCTTTACTGCCCCCCCCACCGCAACCCCTTATCCAAATTAGTGCCCAGGCGTTCCTACCTCCCTCCCCCTTGCCACCCCTGGCATTTAACCGCTCTTTATTTTCCTCTTCCTCTGCCCGCACCTTATATCTTACGCGTGGCAGCATGTTAGTGGCCTAAGCCCCCCGTACCCATCCCTCGCCTATGATATCACTTGAATGCCCGCTGCGCCATTCCCACTACTCTGCCAATTTGTAAAAGCCAGGCAGCCCCAGAACAACAGTTCCGCCCCACCATCCTCACCCATCATTACCTCCTGTCCCGTGAATTTCGAGCTGGGAGCCATGCAATACTCAATGCACGCTGCTGCTTTGCCCGCAGGATGGTACCTGGTCGAAGCCACTTTTGTCTACATACAACCAATGATATGGGGTTGGGTAGGCACGTGGAATATGCTATATTGAAATGAATTATGCAGGCTGCCAAAAGTCGGTCAAAGAACATGTTTGTCTCAAAATAGTGCCAGAAACAAGATCAGGAACACATACCAAGCATTCCATCATATGTACACAAGAGGTTTCAGAGGGCGCACATTACACCTGCTGAACAGCATCCTTAATGGATCTTTGACATTTCTCAGCCGCACTTGCCAGCCCCTAACATACAGAATAAAAGGCACATGATTTCCCTGGGGAAGTTGTTTAGTGCAGAAAGAATTTCAGGCGACAGTACATTACCATATACCAGAGAACGGTGTGGTACTGTAGATTTCGGAGCCACGGCGGCAGGGTCCCACCATGCCGATTTTGGTATCAGCGAACCGCAAATGAGTAACGCGGTATGCATGAGTGTTTTTGTCATGTTTCACAATGAATTCACTGTGTATACGATACTATGTATCGTACCCTCGGGTTCCATTTTAGAGCGGCAGCCATTCTTTTGGTTGCCCTCACATAGGCCGTGCACTAGGGCCATGCTTAGGCCTAAAAGACACGTACACCTTCTGCTGACTTCTTTGTGACCCGTGCAAACTGACTCCAACGTCCGAGGTCATTCATGTCCGGCAGGTCCCTTTTACTGCAGCCAAATGGGATTAGCATCAGGGCTTGACACATCATAAAGTCGTTCTTCCCACACGAACCCGGACTAATCTCCTTCACACCTGACTCTGTTTCCTACTTTATGGCCTACTTTACGAGGAGGAGGTGTCGAATTGTGTGGGGGCTGCTGATATCTGATGAGTGTTCTGAGCCTCGCTGGGTAAATACTTGTGATCTGTACGAGCTGAAATGTGGGATTATCATCATGCCTTTACTGTTTCTTTGAAGCAGAAATATGCGAATGACCACTAGTAAAAGAGGGGCGGTGTTGCCCAGAGCGTAATTTTGTGTATATAAGTAAAGACTGGTTTTTGGTTCGGGAGCAGTCTCCTGAGAACATACACTGTGTTGTACTTCTCGGATACCTGTGATTGGTCTGCAGCCAATAAATACGATCTTTGACTTCACCTAGAAGACTCTGTGTTTCTGTAGTCTGAAACAGGAAGAACTCGAAGTCTTCGGGTGTGTCCCCTGGCACCACTGGGTTGGTTCTGAAAAACCCAGTACTTCAGTTGGCGCCCAACGTGGGGCGATTTCAGCGGTACCGGTCCAAGCCAGAGGTTCGTGAGGAGCTTCGTGTGAAAATTCTGGAGGAAGGCCGCCACTTCATCGACCCCTGCATGTCGACGTGGTCCGAAAGTCTTTACTACGAGGTTCCCCGCGTCCCGACGTCTACGAAGGACTGCTGCCCTGACTATCGCCCTGTTTTGGACTCTTGATGATTTGGTAAAGCGAAACGATTTAACGAGTCTTCTGGTGACGTCATCGATACCTCAGTTAAGTATAAATGGAGCTTCTCCCAGTTTCTTGGTTTGGTTCTTAGTTTGGTATCCCTTTTGGGATCGCTTTGATTTGGAACACGAGACTATCGTATTCGATAATCCTTTGAAGTTTGAAACTAGACTAGTGAGCGACGATGCCTGGTTCTAGTATATTTGGAAATTTGTTTTGTTTGGGTTGTAATAGGGACTCCCGATTAGAGGATTCGTGTCCGGTTCCTCCAATTGGAACTCCAACTTATGAGCTTTATGTAAAACATGGCGTGGGCCCCATTGCGTATAATGAAGTATGGATCTGATACACCAGGAAGGATGGTGTTTTAAAATGGCCCCAGAATGGTAGTTTCGACACAGAGGTCCTAGATAACCTAGAAGTTAAATTATTTAAAAAGAAAGCCCGGCCGGCGATGTTTGACTCTTTCCGCCTATGACGAAAGGAAGCCAAACAGAAAGAAATTAAATTAGCAAAGAAAAATAAAAGAGAGAAAGGTATGTCGATAATGCAAGCAGCTTCGCAGTTTAAAGATAATGAGGACGAGCAAATGAATGAGCAGTTGCGTAGGCAACGTGAGTTAGTGATTGATAAGTGTTACCCAGTTTTGCCGCCCCTTCAGCAAGACACGTTAAAAGAAAAGGAGAAAGATCCCCTAATGTCACATTTGCTGGGTTCGCCACCCCCGTATGTATAGAGTGCTACAGCGCCCCCGCAACCCTTAAACGTACAGCCTCCAGCTAATGTGCCGCAAGCTTTCCCGCAGCCGCCAGCTCTTACTCAGCCGGCTCCCAAGCCTACGGCGCAGCCCCCTCAAGGGCCGCCGATTTCGCTGCCTATCTCTTCTGCGTTCCCTGCAACTTTACCTAGTACATCAGCTGTCTCCCTTGGCGCTCTTCCTGATACGACCCCTGTACCTGTATCTGCACCCGTTCCTCTTCCCTCTGACTTTCCCTCTGTTCTTGCCTCACCTTCTCTTTCTGCACGACAACGAATAGCTAGTGTGGTCACTAGCCTTATATCACCTCTCTTTGGGCCATCTCGTACGACCCCTGGTCCACAACGTAAGCAGTAACGTAGTCAAATACCTGGTCCAAGAGAGAAAGAAGAACTGGACCGCATGGCACGTAGATGGATTGCTTATCCTTCCAGATATGATGTAGAGTCTGTTGTGAATGTTTTTCATCAATGGGAAGCACCACAACAAAGATACGTCTTTGAGAAAATGTGTGAATTCCTCTGTGAGGAATTGGAAGATCATGGTTTAGGCTTAGGCCCGCAGGAGTTGTGTCGAGTAAGGTTTGAATTTGGAAAAGGCGCGATTGTGGGTTCTGATGTTGAGAAAGCAGTTGCGACATTGCTGTCTTTCAGGAATGAGGATTGTCATCAGCCTTTGTTTGAACAGGAATTCCCTGTAGGGAAACAGGTAAAAGCGCGCCAATACCCGATGCGTGAGGTTCTTCCAGTTTGGAGACCTGGTGACGCGAATGCTAACCCACCTGTTCAGCCATATTTTCAGCGTGTTTGGGTACATGTTCCCTGGAAGCGATCAGAAGTTTTAGCGCTTAAGCAGACATTGCCTGACCCCCGTAAAAACCCTGCAGGATATTATAAGGAGTTATCACAGACTGCAGAATTATGTGTCATGAACCTAGCTGACATAGATATGTTGTTCGGGAATGTTGTTCCGCAGCCTTTATGGGGAGTGATTCGTAATGCAGATCATGCTGCAGAACTAGGTGACACATGGGCTAATATCATTGCTACAGACACTGCACAAGTTGGTGGTGCAAAACCTGAGCTCTTAGTAGCAGAACTCCCTGGTAGAATTATTAACTACATGAAGACGTTAATGCCCGCGATGCATGTGAATTGGGATAAATTATCCGCATGCAAACAAAAGAAAGATGAAACAGTGTCTGATTTCTTCACCTGATTTGAAGAGACATTTATTGACCACAGTGGTCAAGACATGAGTACAGAAGGTGGCCAATGGTTGTTTGTTGATAAATTTGTGCATAATTTGCTTCCCGAGTTGTGTAAGAAATTAAAAGATTCAGAGAGTTCTTGGACTGTTTCCTCATCAGCGCAGATACTGGCTACTGCACAGTATTACGAAAATAGGGATAAAGATGAGAAGGATAGAGCAGACAAGAAAACAAAAGAATTAAAGACGAAGGTTCTTTTACAGCAGCCTTAACCGCCGCGTGGAGATCAGAATAACTATAAGCAAGGTCAGGGTAACTATCAGCAACCTCAGCAGTTTCAGAGAAACATGCAAAGGTTCGAGTATTCACAACCGCGTGTTCCCGTAGGTCCCAATCAATGTTCATATTGTAAAGAAGAAGGTCATTTTAAGTATAGTTGTCCTATATTGTTGCAGCGCACAAATAATGCTTATGGCACGAGAGGTAGAGGTGGTCAGCAAGCTCCTAGAGGTAGAGGACGTGGGAATGTTCCCCAGAACGCGCGTCCTCTTCCGCCTCAGAATACGATGAACAGTTTTGATCAGCAGGCCAACGTACCTCGTAACAACTCAGTACTATAATAATGACTATGATGCAGAAGATGGAAATTCAGAAGGTAATGATTACTAGGACAGCCGTAGACAAAGAGAGGGAGTTGTTTCGGTACCAGTGGATCAGAGTGGACCGTATGTTAAGGTGACTACAGCGGGTGTGACAGAGCCCTTTCTGTTGGATACTGGTGCTGCAAAAAGTTCAATTATGCACTCAAAACTCGCTGGCACACCTTTGTCTGGCGAAATTAATGTTTCGGTAGGTTTTTCTGGCGCCCCGGTTAGGAACCCGATTTCTAGTCCTATGACCCCTTCTGTTGGACCTTGTGAGCTGAGCGCACCCCTTATCCTAACGACAGGATGTGGTGAAAACCTGTTAGGATTGGATTTGTTAAAGAGATTGCATGCGACATTATATTGTTCCCCCTCGGGAGTACAACTTACACTGGGAAAGGAAGTGATTTCTCCCATGTATTTGTCGAAGAATAAACTGCCAGCTGAATTGTCGTCTCTTCCGGATGACATTTGGGCTACTGGCCCTAACGATGTGGGTCTCTTGGAAATACCGCCATATGTGGTTACTTTGAAAGCCAATGTTAAATTGCCACGCATTCCTCAGTACAAGATATCTAATGAAGGTGAGAAGGCATTGTTAGCGATCATCTATGATTTGATCGAAAAGGATGTAATTGAAGAGACAAGAGGCAACGTTTGCAATAGTCCGGTTTTGCCTGTTTTAAAACATACTGACCCTTCTCAGCCACCTGTTTACAGGTTTGTGATCGATCTTAGAGAGGTCAATAAGATAGTTGTGCCACCGTTTCCAGTTGTCCCTGATATAACTGCCTTGTTAACTATGATCCCAGCTTCCGCTGCTTGGTTCTCAGTGATTGATTTAAAGAATGCTTTCTTTAGCATCCCGATTGCAGAGGAAAGCAGGGATGTTTTTGGCTTCAGTTTAGGAGGTCGCAGCTTCCACTTTAAACGCGCTCCACAGGGCTACTGTGAAAGTCCATCAATATACAGTCAGGCTTTAAAAGCGCAGCTTGATGCCATTGTTCTACCTAGTGGTGCTACCCTTATTCAGTATGTTGACGATTTACTATTCGCCGGGAATACTGAGGAGATTTGTAAAGAAGCTACCTTGTCATTGTTGCGTCATTTGTCTGCTTTTCATCACAAAGTGTCTCTCTCAAAACTGCAATATTGTCGACAAGAAGTGACCTACTTATGTCATCTCTTATCGAAGGAGGGAAGGAAACTGACCCCAGAGAGAATTCAGGCCATTACACAATTGAGTGCGCCAAGAACACAAAGAGAAGTGCGTGCTTTCTTAGGTATTACTTCATACTGTAGGCAGTGGATCCCAAATTTTTCTTTGTTGGCAAAACCTTTGATAGCATTGACATGCAAAGATACACCGAATCCCGTCCCATGGTCTGAAGAGTGTCAGAAAAGTTTTTCGGCATTGCGTAAGGCATTATGTTCAGCTCATGTGTTGGGTACCCCCGACTACAGTAAAACTTTTACATTGTATGTTAACGAGAAAGATGGTTGTGCGTTGTCAGTGTTGACACAATCTTTTGGAAATAGACAGCGTCCATGCGCATATTTTTGGTCGACTTTGGATCCAGTAGCTAAGGCATTGCCAAGTTGTTTGAGAGCTATAGCGGCAGCAGCTGTGTCTATTCGACAGTCTGCTGGGTTAGTAATGAATAACACATTGATCGTAATGGTTCCACATGCAGTGGACACATTGTTAAATAGGACCAAGACACAACACTTAACTAGTGCTCGATTGTCAGGTTATGAATTAACACTGCTAGCGAGTCATGTGCACATAAAGAGGTGCAACACGTTGAATCCAGCTACATTATTACCGATTTCAGTAGACACAGATGAGATTGAACAGCATGATTGTCTGTTCAGAACAGAAGAAGAAACAAAAGGGAGAGTGGATCTTAAAGATACTCCCCTGGTTGAGTGTGATGGTACCTTATGGGTGGATGGTTCGTGCTTCAAGCTTCCGAATGGTAATACGACTGCTGCATATGCTGTCACGACTTTGCACACGATTGTTGAAACTGCACGTATACCACATAACTCGGCTCAAGCAGCAGAATTAATTGCACTTACAAGAGCATGCGTGTTGTCGAAAGGAATGAAAGTGAATATATATACTGACAGTCAGTATGCTTTTGGCGTGGCCCATAGTTTTGGGCGCCTGTGGAAAGAACGTGGGTTCCTGACTTCGCATGGAACCAAGATTCAGAATGGTCAGTTGGTGAATGATCTCCTAGAATCACTGACCCTACCACTACAAGTCGCGATTGTGAAATGCAGTGCACACAAGAAGTTTATTGATGATGTTGGTCGTGGTAATGCATTTGCTGACGAAATCGCAAAAGAAACAGCAAGAGATGTGACAAATCGAATGTATGTTGCAGGCCCTGCAAGATGGGTTGGTGATGTTGGAATGTGTGAAGACACGATAGAGAGTGTGAAGTCCCTTCAAGCTGAAGCCACAGAAAGAGAATTGAGAATGTGGAGAGGAAGTAAGGGTAGATTGGATGAAAATGGTTGTTGGGTTGATTTGTCAGAGCACCGGCGATGGTTGTTACCTGATGCATATGTGCTTCCAGTGGTTACAATGGCACATGGAATGGCACATATCAGTGTGAAAGGGATTTGTAAGTTGTTAGCTCCAGTATGGCAGAATGCTGGAATTCCCAAGTGTGCAGAGAATGTGGTCAAAAATTGCATGGTATGTTTGAAATACAATCCTGGTAGGGGAACCCCAACTCCAGCTGGTCATTTTGCGCCTCCAACGTATCCGTTCGAGGTTTTGCAGCTAGATTTCATCCACATGGAAAGATGCAACAATTTGAAATATGTACTCGTTGTTGTTTGCGCTTTTTCAAGGTGGATAGAAGCTTATCCTCTAAAAGACAATACTGCGTTATCCACCGCTAAAGCCCTTGTCAAAGAATTCTTCCCTAGGTTTGGAATGCCGAGAATGGTCTGGAGTGATAATGGGAGTGAATTTGTGGGACGAGTGGTGAAGAATGTATGGGCCCGATTCACAGAACAAACTTAAGACAAAATCCTAAACTTAGTACCATTTTGGTATTCACAGAATGTACTTACTACTTCTGGTATTCACAGAATGAACTTACTACTTTTGCGATTCACAGAATAAACTTACTACTTTTGCTATTCACAGAATGGATTTACGACTACTAACTTTACGTCCGCACTCGGGCCGGAAATTCCGGCCCGGAGGCGGGGCTTCCGGCCCGGAGGCGGAGCTTCCGACCCGGAGGCGGGGCTTCCGGGCCGGAGGCGGGGCTTCCGGGCCAGACGCGGAGCTTCTGGGCTGGAGGCGGAGCTTCCGGCCCAGAGGTGGAGATTTTGGCCATGGCCAAATCTCCGCCACTGGCCGGAATCCCCACCTCTGGGCCGGAAGCCCCGCCCCCGGGCCGGAAGCTCCGCCTCCGGGCCGGAATTTCCGGCCCGAGTGCGGACGTAAAGTTAGTAGTCGTAAATCCATTCTGTGAATAGCAAAAGTAGTAAGTTTATTCTGTGAATCGCAAAAGTAGTAAGTTAATTCTGTGAATACCAGAAGTAGTAAGTGCATTCTGTGAATACCAAAATGGTACTAAGTTTAGGATTTTGCCTTAAGTTTGTTCTGTGAATCGGGCCCTATGTGAGGGATTAGGCACTAAGCAAAAATTCCACGCTGCAAATCACCCCCAATCAGCTGGACTAGTAGAGTGCTATAATGGCACATTGAAGCTCAAATTGGCCAAGATCCAAGCGAGTTCTGGTCTCAAATGGCCTGACGCGCTACCCTTAGCACTCCTATCTACAAGAATGACTGTGCATTCACGAGTGGGACTTAGTCTGTATGAAATCGTGTTTGGCCAATATATGGGGAGTGCCAAGGCCGACTAAATTCAGTGAGATCGAACATCCAGCACTGCTTGATTACCTGTATGAATTGACGGCTAAATTGCGTGTCTTACACCAACAGGTCCACGATACTCTGCCTCGGGCCTCTGAAGCTCCAGGACATCCTATCAATCCTGGTTCGTGGGTGCTGATCAGAAATTTCAAAAGAACGAAAAATGATGAGCCCCGCTGGGCCGGCCCTCATCTCGTCCTTATCTCAACAAGATCAGCGGTTCGAGTGAAAGGGAAAAAGAACTGGATTCACGGTGTACATTGTAAAAGAGTTCCTTTGCCTCTGCCGTATGACCGGTGGGTCCAGGAGGGTATCGCTGATTCTGAGACTGACACTGTGCCCCGTTTCGTGCCATTTAGTGATGCACGTGTAAAAGGAGCAATTTCAGAACACGAGAACGACGACATTCTGCAGGAAGCTGTGCCGCCATCAAATCGATTGGACACCACAGAGCCTGAACTCTTGTTTCAAGATCAAACAGTACCTACAAGAAGTCGCTACAATCTGAGGCCGAGAACTATGGACAAATAAAAATTCCTATTCTTTGATATTTCTCTTAGAAGTGCAGCCCTCTCTTCCATTTGAAAGACTTTCTTATTTTTGCTTTTTCGAACCACCATCCGGGTTCAGCTGTAGGGTCGCGGTGCCAAGACTTTGGGGTACAAGCCGAAGACGTTAGGTCAACGGTTCTGGTTGGTCTAAGGCGTTCTCTGGACTGACAAGTGTACTCCTGAGCAGAAGACACCCATCCGCCGCGAACAGCACGATTAGAGGATGGAGTTTTTCAAGATGAAGAGACCTGCTGAGGAAATAAATTTTAAGAGGTGAATATGTAAAGTAATGAATAGCAAACGTTTTGTAATATTATGTCTGTTTGTCCTATTTAGCATGATGATGTTTTCTGTAGGTTATGTATTATTGTCTTTTCAAGTGCCGTTTGCACCCACTATACAGCCCATACCTCCTCCTACTGTATCCTCACACTCTTTCCACCCCCTGCCTGAACACGAACAAGCTAGACGTTCTGAGTTCGTAAACAATTCGTTTATTCAACTTCTGCACCAACACCAACTAGTTATGAATACGACAAATTGCTGGGTGTGTGGTTTGATGCCGCATACCATTAATAAGGGTATCCCATATCTAGTGCTACCGTTTAGCTATAATGGGTCATCATGGGCATTCCAGACTATGTTTCTTTTTGCGCTTGAAACCTACTCCCCGCGACCACCGCGTTCCACTAGACCTAGCACAAACAATAAGGCCTTGATGAAAGGAGTTGTTGATATGAGCAGAGATAACGATGCATTTTCATCTATTCCCAAGGATGAGTTGCGAGCTTATGTAGGTTGGAACTCGACGGGGTATAGCATTAGTCTGGGCGAGAAACAGCGTAAAAGTTCATCCCCAATTTGGGTCGTACCCCACATAGGTCGGTTCTGTTTACAAGGCAATGGTCAGAATCCAAGAGCTCAACTAGGGAAGAATGACTGTACTGAAACGTACACTTTCCCATCACAGTTTTCCACTGCTTTTTTGGCTGCCAAAGGTACATACTTTGTTTGTAGTGATCGAGCATATACATGGTTGCCCCCTGATTTCTCGGGCACGTGTTATGTTGCAAATTTGCTACCGCCGACATTTACTGCCGCCTCTGATCATCACAAGACCAGAGTTGTGAGAGGCGTTGTTAGTAAGGAGGATACTGCCGGTCAGGAAGCAGGAGACTTCTTTTTGGGTTTCCTGCCGTTTTGGGGACCAATGGTCAATAGTAGGAACCTGAGACAACTGACTCGTGTAGTTGAAACCACTGTCAATGTAACGGCTGGTGCCCTTGGTAATTTGACAGCTGAGCTCCAAGCGGATCGCCTCGTAACGTTGCAGAACCGTATGGTTCTAGATGTCATTCTTGCAGACCGTGGTGGGGTATGTAAGGTTATCCAATCTAGCTGTTGTATTTTCATACCAGATAACGTTCCGACCGTCTATCAAGCCATTTCCAAACTACATAAGATTTCCGAATCTATTCATGTGGATAAAGGAGATTGGTCGATGATGGGGTGGTTCTGGGAACTGATATCAGCTTGGGGATGGAAGATTCTAGTAGTCACTGGGATGACCTTAGCCATTCTTTTCCTGCTCTGTTTATGTATACAGTGTGCTCCTGTAATATGCAGCCTCTGTGTTACACCATGTGTAAGGAGACCTGTATCAAGGGACGAGCTAAGCAATAGGATGATGCTACAGCAACATCTCCATGACTTTATGAACATAGACCTGGACTCAGATTAGTATAGTTATTGCCTATGTAAGGGCAAAAGGAGGGTCTGTGGTACTGTAGATTTCTGAGCCACGGCGGCAGGGTCCCACCATGCCGATTTTGGTATCAACGAACCGCAAATGAGTAACGTGGTATGCATGAGTGTTTTCGTCATGTTTCACGATGAATTCACCGTGTATACGATACTATGTATCGTACCCTCGGGTTCCATTTTAGAGCGGCAGCCATTCTTTTGGTTGCCCTCACATAGGCCGTGCACTAGGGCCGTGCTTAGGCCTAAAAGACACGTACACCTTCTGCTGACTTCTTTGTGACCCGTGCAAACTGACTCCAACGTCCGAGGTCATTCATGTCCGGCCGGTCCCTTTTACTGCGGCCAAATGGGATTAGCATCAGGGCTTGACACATCATAAAGTCGTTCTTCCCACATGAACCCGGACTAATCTCCTTCACACCTGACTCTGTTTCCTTCTTTATGGCCTACTTTACGAGGAGGAGGTGTCGAATTGTGTGGGGGCTGCTGATATCTGATGAGTGTTCTGAGCCTCGCTGGGTAAATACTTGTGATCTGTACGAGCTGAAATGTGGGATTATCATCATGCCTTTACTGTTTCTTTGAAGCAGAAATATGTGAATGACCACTAGTAAAAGAGGGGCGGTGTTGCCCAGAGCGTAATTTTGTGTATATAAGTAAAGACTGGTTTTTGGTTCGGGAGTAGTCTCCTGAGTACATACACCGTGTTGTACTTCTCGGATACCTGTGATTGGTCTGCAGCCAATAAATACGATCTTTGACTTCACCTAGAAGACTCTGTGTTTCTGTAGTCTGAAACAGGAGGAACTCGAAGTCTTCGGGTGTGTCCCCTGGCACCACTGGGTTGGTTCTGAAAAACCCAGTACTTCAACGGTCCGTGGCTGCAAAGGCTTTCACGTTAGCCAGCCATGGTGATCACTTTAAGAGAGCTGGTTTGTTTTGTTCTCTCCTAGCTTCAACATGTTTACATATCTGTTGCCCCGTTTACAGATTTGAGTGTATTTTGTGCAAAATATTTTATTGATAAATGCCCACTGTAAACACCCTCCGTTCTTTAGTTCCTTGTTCCGTAGTCTCTTTGTTATGGTGCATGTCTTTGTGTTGGAAAACCAGGGTTCTACTATAAGCTACACTGCCAGTAATCTTGCTACAGTCCGATGTGGTGCCAGTGATCACACTGTACCAACTCGGTGATCATGCCTGCACTGGTGACTAGCCCGTTGACCTACAGATATGGATCCATTAATTAATCCTCCGCAGGAGTGGTGCTGCTACTTAAAGTCTTCTGGGTGTTTGCCAGTAGTTTCCCCTCCCCCCTCTCTTTGGGTGCCTCGGGGATGCATCTTCCATTATAGTTCGATGTAGTTATGTCTCTTATAGTTTTCAATGGAATTTACTAGACATTTGGAACATGCAGTGTTTTCGCTACTTAGACCTGATAGCACTTATTGTCTTTGTTGCAGGGCAGGGCCAACATGAAAAATGCACACATACTTTGCCTACCATCCGCTGCCTTTTTAAAATTCCAATTTTACATTCAGATTTCTGCTTGTTAGGAAGACCACAGTGTTAGGCTTTACAGCTTCCCTTTTTCTTATCTGTAATACTAGAGTGCCAGCTCTTTTTTTCATGTAACAGTAATTTATGCAGATTTTTTTTTTTTGGGGCGTTAACTTCACATTAAAGTGTGTGTTTTTTTTGTGGGCCTGAAACTGCAGACAATGTGTTGCTCCTTTGTTCGAATCTTTTTATGAACAGTCCTACAGAAAACACAAGATGAAAACTCCAAGAAATATAAAAACAAAATAATTTAAAAAGGCCTCAGGTGACATGGCTGTTCATTGCCTCATTTCGCTATTTAATCACCCCACATGAAACCAGAGAACGCCAGAATACACCATATGTTGTAGTCCTACGATCTGTACTTTCTAATTTAGTTATTGATGCCCAAATGTGGGCACGAGGAAAGGAATAGAATGAGAGATTGAAGAGAAAATAATAAATGCTCTCATTTTAACTACACACTGCCCTCCCACAGGGTGGATATTCAACTGATCTGAACCGTACACAATTCATTTTTGGATTACAGTGTCCCTTAGGGTACCAAACTGCATTTGTTCTAATTTTGTCCAAGAGTGATGCAGTAGCATCTGCTTTCAAATAAAACAAAAAATGTCCCTCATAATGCCCCTCCCTTTATTTATTCTAGACCTCTTGTATATACTTTAGTATATACTTATAGGTGTATGTACTTTGTGGGCTCTGGATATCAGCCCTAGGACTTGTCTGCTTCCACTTCGGGACTTTTTTTTTCTGTTCATCTGCCTCTATTTAACTGTCTTGATAGAAAAGAATCAGCAGAGGTCAGTAAAATACCAGAATCACTTTAGCATTCTCTAGATTCCAGTCCATAGAAATTGTGTTCCATGAGCACCAGTAGACAATAATATATTTTCCAAATCTTGTATTTTCAGTGATATGACCACCGAAGGCCCAGATTTTATATTAAAAACTGAGCTTTGGACTATATCATTACATCATTTCTCTCGTTGGGTTCCCATCCCTGGCATGTCACGTAGTTTGGTGCTTACTTTCCCTCCATGTTAAAGAACAGTATATGTTTCAGCACCCAGGCTAATGTGCTGCATGGCTATATACATACAAGGTCCCAAAGGCGAGACCGATTGCATTGCAAATGCTTGTTTCTAAGGTGTTCTTACGATAACGCCATCAAGTTGAAGTGAATTGTTCTTCATTGTTGGAACCCTGCAACAAATTCAGCCCTTATTAACAAAACCGGCCCCCACGGGTATAAACCCGGCTGCCACCACTCCGGCCCACCAAGCCTTCCAGAATTACACATAGCTAAGAAGTGACAATGGCTAATAGGAACCAAACCTAACAACAATATGACCTTCCTTTTTTAGGTCTCGCTGGCGTTGCAGCGCGAAGCGCTGCCGCCAACGAGAACTATTGTTGCCGTGATGCCTCTCAAGGGAGACAGACCGGGGCACGCGCAGCGATCGACATCTGTGGACGCGCTTCTGAGACGCGCTCGCGCAGAAGACACGCCCCCAAGCGCGCGCGCGCCACGCTCCGCCGGGCTTGTCTTGTTGTATTATGCCTTGTTCTCTTGTGTACACACTGTTCTTTTTCATAATGTGTCAGCATTATTGCTTTGTGTCCACTCAATAGTGTGTCAGCATTATATGGCAGAGAAACGCTTATCATGATGCACTGTTTCCTTGTTATATATTCTCATTGCTTTTGACTGTGGTTCTTGTATCACTGAATGAAGTCTCAGACTCCACTTTCGTGCGGTGCACGTACTTAATCGATCAAGGCTTGAGAGTGCAGAAAACAGCGCGTTCGCTCACTACGACTCCAGGGAAAGCGCATGCCCACTAGTCCTGAGTAAATTACACGGGCTGCCAATCAAACAAGGGATTACCTTTAAGGCTTTGGTCCTTGTGCATAGAGCTATTCACGTCCCAGGTCTAGAGTTTTTGCCATGAAAATGTTCTTGGTATCGCCTTCCAGTTCATTCTTCTCCGACTCTCGGTTTCTGGTGCCCATTTCTAGATCCAGAACAGTAAGCATGGGTAGCAGAGCGGTTTCATGGCGGCGCACGAGCTGTCGAATGCCCCTCTTTAATATCTTTGAGCCCAACCAGATATATTACAGTTTCGGGAACTATTAAAGGCTAATCTTTTAGTATGTAGATCATTGCCTAATCTAGTGTCTGCTGTGATATCTTAGTGCCCAAGATGCTGCCGCGTATGTGACGCTTTATATGTGTGTGCGCATAGACCACAGACCATAAACTGAGCAGGTAAACTGGACTTAAGTCCACTTGTTAATATAGTGCTTGCTACCATGCTGTGCTGTTTCACGTCGCTGAGGGCAACTGGTGCTTCAATGCCAAATTCAGCTATTACGCTCGTGCTCTTTGCCCTGCCTGTCAGCGGCTGTAAGGGGTTGCGGGGCGTTGACTGTTGAGCTTCCCAACCAAACCACTGCTTCTACTGCCGGGGGTGCAGCTGTGCCGGAGGACCTGCCACTCACAGCTACCGGTTAATGCAAGTGGGGGTGCGGGTGTGGTTATATCGGAAGGAACCCAGTGTTTCCTTATGGGCAAGGAACAGCTCTGTTGTGCCAGTCACAAGGACCCGGCTTGCTCGTCACATGATGAGCATCTGGGAATTGTAGTTCACCGTGGCAGTGATGGGAACCCCGCCAGGAGCCAAACCGTATAACCGGCGTATGTCACTGTTTGGTACGTAAACAGCTGCGCAAAACTCGATTGCTCGCCTCACCTCTCAGCAGGGAGTTTTGTGCACTTTTTTTATTTCAAAAGGACGAGGGGTGAAGTGCTAGGTAAGTTGACTGAAAGTTCCTATCCTATTGTACCGCTTGTTTATCTCAATTTCTACTCGCCACGAATCGGTCCACCTACTCGAGCATAATAGTCCAAAAAGTAAAAAAAAAGTATTCATTAAAAAAATCCCTTAACATGGCAAAGCATTATTGCATAAAATAGACCAATATCAGTCGTCATGAAGGGAATGCCGCTGCCCGCGTCCCAAGCAGTGGGACATCAGCAGGGCAGCACTCTAGTGGCCGCCCGTCGGAGCCTTCCCCCCTGCTGCCTCGCGCGCGAGGCTACGCCCACAAAAGGTTATGACCCCCCAATAGTGTGGAGCTGGAGGTGGGCCGTTGGGGGCGGGGGGCGAGGCTTGCCCCCCCTACTTTGGAGTCCCTCTCGCCCTGAATTTTGCACTTACACTTTCTAGTAATGGAAAGGGCTTAACACCGTCTGAAATAAGCATGACCAGAGATGTGCTGCTCTCCACTGACATTTGACAGGTTAATGGGCAAGGCTAGCGGAAAAGCCAGATGTATTGTCATTATTTAAGGCGGACGTGACCCAGGTAATAGCAGGAGAGAGACACTGCCAACTATGAGGATAGGAACGAAAGCATAACTGGGGCTCACAACAAATTATTTGATAAAACAAGAAGATTCCCTTTCAAGCCACGATTTTGGTGCCACGACATACCTATAGCACAGCAACACCGGTATAACAAGGACTCTAGGCAACCCTATTAACACCTTTCAGCAGCAATAAAGTCCAAAAGCCAGCTTCTATTCAACAAGCAAGGAAATTGGATACACTGTCCCAGTGGAGAGTAAGAAAAGATTGGGATAAACAGCGGGACTGGTATAAGACTCTATCGTCCAATTTAATGTAACTTAATTTGCAAGGAGAAAGGCTTAGACGAGGAGAGGTTGCTAAGAAATGGGTCACTTTATAGTAAACAATAGGATGATTCGATGCGAAAGGAAGCAAATTTAGGTACCGGTGATGTCAGCCGGTGTCTATATACGTAGGTAAAGTGGTTAACCCACACGTTACCTTCTCCCGGTTTATTGTGCTGTAGCTGTTGGGAACACAATTCCGAGCCAGGAAGGCACCCAATTTGGCCAATTGGAAAACCTTAATAGGACTACAGGTCCGTAACCGCCTATTTCACAATGCCTTGTTACCCATGCCATCTTTTCCAGCCTGAGAAGCAGATTTAGGTGTTGCTCTTCTCGCTCAGCCTTTCCTTGGAGCCAGGGAGATGGGAAACGTTCACAAATTTGGGCCCTCGAGCGGAGAGATGTATTCTTTCACAGCTCAGTCAGTCATATTGGCTTTATCCAGAGTCATGATAAAGAATGCGTCCATTTAGCAGTTACGTTAAAATGTTTTGTCCTGCTGAGAAATCATGCAATCCCCGGCAGCAGCAATTCAGGAACCATGACGCTATCCATACATCACCTTCGTAGACAAAGTGAAAATAAAAACCTTCGTGCTAGGATGAAGGGAATCGATGGATTGACGAATTCAGCTATGGTTCGGTTCTGGCTCCATATGTAGGTGCTAGATCTTCCCTAATTACGTTAGGTAAATCTGCAGTGGCATTGCTA
This sequence comes from Triturus cristatus, assembly GCF_964204655.1. Taxonomy (NCBI): domain Eukaryota; kingdom Metazoa; phylum Chordata; class Amphibia; order Caudata; family Salamandridae; genus Triturus; species Triturus cristatus. The sequence continues at coordinate 123,534,646 of NC_140587.1, read as the reverse complement.
AGAAAGCTAGGAACAGCAGTCGCGTCTAAGCTGAACGGCAGTAGAGCCAAGCAACATCCTTTGTTAGCCTGCCCTGGGCTTCTGAGTAAGGTTGCAAAGTAATGCCGTCATTTTCGGGTTACAGAACAGGACCCATAATTTAGCGCACAAACAGCTGGCTCGCAGGGGCGGGGCACCTATAACAGCGAAGGGAGGAAGGGGGGCTCTGGCAGCGACGGTAGCCTCCCCAGAGCTGTGGCGGAGTTACAGGGCGATCTGGAGGCAGACGGGTACAGTAAGGGTACCTCTGCGACAGGCGGTACAGTAAGGGTACCCCTGTCCGGCACAGTAAGGGTGCCCGAGCCAAGGTCCACGAGCCGAAGGGGGTTCTGGGAAGACCGCGACGGCGCCCCGTTAGTCCTTCGGGCGGTTGGGGGGCCTGACCAACCGGGGGTGTGCCACAACACGCTCCGCCCCTGTCGGAAGGGGCGGGAGTAGGAGACAGATCACGTGACCCAGTGGATGATCTGTAAATAATTATGTGCCACACTGCCGGGCATCGACCCACCGTGTGTGCTGGCTCACCAGGCGGGCGGAGCAGCAAGGGGCTGCCTGCCCTGGATCGCCCGTAAGATAACCCAATTTTATTATCATACCATGTTGTATGAAATAAACCTGCAGCAGTTCTTCACCCACAAATAAAGTGTCAGTGTAATCATTGGGTGACGTCTGTGTATGCGTGTTGACTGAAGCGGATGACGGTGTGGTCACTATAGTTGAAGGCGGCGTACACTGCATTCTGCAGCGCCTCCTGCCTGGGTGAAGATCAAACGTGTCCCGGGGGTTGGTGGGCAAGCCTTTTGCGCTGTGTCTCGGATCATACAAAGCGCATTTCCTCAAAGAATCCGTCTCTTCTTTGTCGTCGCCACTTCCACAAACACGGGATGTGCTGATGAGCGCGGAGTGGGGGCGGTTGTCGCCTGTTGGGGTCCCGGGCCGCTTCCTGTACCTCGTGTCGGCCTTGGCACTTTACCGTGTGAAAGTGATCAGCAGAGGTGTTGTGGGGGATGACACCCAGTCATTGCAATACCACTTCACTCTTCGCCCCCTCCAAACCAGCAGACTCTTGCATCTCACGCACATCTAAAGGGGTCTGTCCTTGCCCCCCGTCCCCACAGTACCTGGCAAGTGATCACGGCCCACAATACTTTGGTTCAGGTACACGTCAAAGAAATCACCGAACTAGCCTTTTAAACACGGACGGGCATGTTAATTCCACTGTACAACACAATTCCACTACACACCAAATATATCCAATTCACAACACCCCCGTAGGTGTACGGTGGGTCAGGATATTTGGGACAGAGTCTGTCTGCTAACGAAGCGCTTTGGTGCGTCAGTTTAGAAGTATTCTCATGGCCCCAGAGCTCCTTCAGTGCACTCTTACTGTGGGCCCCGCGTGCGCTGCCTGGGGGTGCTTTAAATGAAAGTATAAAGTGCCGGAACTCTCCCATGAAATATATTGGAGCTTTGTTGACAAGTGCAGGTACTCCGCACCGGACGGTATCGGCCCATTTAAAGCACTGTTTTCAGCATAAGAGCCCTAGCATTAAGGGGTCGAGACTCGGGTGAACCCTCGAGTGTGCGAGTGTCCCGCTCCTTCCTGCCCACACAGAAATGCCTCCGCCCAAGCCTTCCATGCAGCTTTCCCCTTCTGTCTGACCGCGCCATAAACGCTGCCGAGACTGAAAGGAACACTCGGTGCCCCCTTTAACCTGACGGTTCAGGGAACAAGGGAGCTAAAAATCGATTTACACAGTGTTCAAGCATGAAAGAAAGCTGCGTTTTTCTTTTTTAAATGTTACATTCCTGTAACCCCCCCCCCCCCCCCCATATTATAGGAGAGTGATGATGAACATATGGCAATTGGAGAGTTTGCAGCCGAAGGAAACGAGAGCAGAAAGCGATCGTCAATCTTTGGGCTGGGTTCCAATAAGATCGCTCCATACATTAGTGCTTTTGTAGAAGAAAGCGATGTGCAACGTACAGGTTCAAATGCCACTATTGTAAACTTACTGAGACCACAGCCTACCACTGAACGTAGCAACAGTGGGATCTGCGTGAGGTCCCAAGCGATTCTATATGTGACTTTACCTAACTGTTTACATTATCCTAACTGAGTTTGAAAATGGGCAGGTTCGGTGTCTTGCTGTGACTATGTGCATCATTATATATGTTTGCTCATCAGTGACTTGGATACCCCTGGAGTACATGTAAGGTCACAGCTGTTGCTGGGTGCATGCTAGCTAGTCCTAAGAGTAACACCATTTAGGACACATCCTGGGACTCGCTGGCTAAACCTAACATAGGAATCACCTTTGAGTGTTCAGCAGAAACTGCAGGGAGCAGGTGGCTGTGGGCCAGAAGTCAAAAAGGCCGCCTGACCTTTGGCCCCACCTTATAAAGGTGACGTGGGCCATCCTTGAAGTACGGATTCCGTTCATGATGCACTTCTGGCTACCCCTTGCATAAGGATCGTGAGAATATTTACCATAGCATAGACCTACTATTCAATGATGAATGGACAGGAAAGGCAGAATCGGAACTAGTGTATGTGAGCGCACAGTGAACGGGACATAGTGATGCTAGTCTTGCTCTTTTTGCCTCCTGCAATGAATGCGCCAAGATCCTTCGCACAACATACACTGCGCAGTGCTGCCTTGGGTCAATTCAATCGTGCAAAATGTGCAGTAAAGGTGCACATTTGCGAAAGTTTAAGCTATTAGCAGTGCAAATGACAATGCCTTTTATTTGTTTTAAAACATAAATAAAACACATTGTCATTTACAATGCCAATAGCTCAAAACAATGTTATTTGCGAGACCTATTGCATTGTAAATGCTTGTTTGTTTAGAAAATACAGTTGTACTGTGTTTATACTCTAAAATACTCACCCTGAAATCCTGAATCTTCCAATTGCTCTACACTTTTTTATGGTTAAGAAAGAAACGAGTTCCTTCTGCAAAGCCCTCCCAAACGATTACAAAATGTCACCCATGCTCCTTTGACCTCTCTACCTCTGAGCAAAGCGCTCTCAGGTTTAACACATTATGGGGCAGATTTACGACTTCAGCAGGGATGCGCCAGAAGAGTTGCGATGCATCTGCCCACCCGTGCGCCACCACTGATGCACCGCATTTACAATGCGGCACACCGTGGCGCACAGATGGGCAGATGCGTGTCACATCCCTCCGTGGAAAGGCGGCGCATTGCTGGAGTTGCGTCGCAACCGCGACGCAGCTCCAGCAAGGCTCGGGGTGCTACTATCCCTAACATGCTGTGTCAATCCTTACACCTGCTCCAAGCAGGCGCAGGGTTTTGACGCAGCATGGCCGGAAAAGTGACTGAGAGAAATCTTGTAGATTTCACTCAGCCACTTTTCGGAGGCGTTCCTGCGCCGGACCGCCCCCCCCCCCCCTGTGCAGGTACGCCCACATGTGGCGCAGGCTTTACAACGTGACGCATCTCCCTAGATGCGTCACGTTGTAAATAGCCCGCAGCATGGCGCTGGCTTTGCACCACCGCTGCGTCACAAAAGTGACACAACGTCAGCGCAAATCTGGCGTAAGGGGCTTGTAAATTTGCCCCACAGAATCCTTGTAACTATAACCCGGATATCTCACAGGGTGGGCTCCAGTGTATTTAGAAGGTGAGTGAATCCTACCAAAAGAATGAAATGAACTGCGTGAAACAGACACTTATCTATGCTTTTCTTAGGTTTTTCTACTTTCTGCAACCTCTGTGCAAAGCTAACAGCTGCCCATCAGTAGCATGAGAAGGATGCTTGCCACAGAGATCTGCAGAACCGACGCCGAAGACAACAATAATTTGATGTTTTTTATTTGACCTGTTCATGTTATCTTGTACATTATGCAGTACCCTATAAGGTCAAGTGCATGCTTAAACTAAATAAAATTGCATATTTACATTGATTTTGGATCATCTTTCATTTAACAGAGGTCTCTGTCAGTGTTTTGTCACAGAGAGTCACCTTATTCAAATAAATGTTGTTATCACAGTGTCCCTCACATGAAGGCAAGCCACATTGGGCACGGGGAACCATCACAAGCTGTAAGCTTGTTTACGGATACCACGTATGTGACATTCTTGCAGACACTTACTTTTCCTCACAGATTCATTTTATACCATGGTCCTAGTTTTACAGTCAAGATACATGGAGTTAAATGCCTGAACAAGAGTATTAATTGATCTGACCCTACGTTCATTGGAATTCATAATATTGTGAAAAGAAGAAATATTGATTACAACACAGCACAGTTCTTTTTGCACAGTGGTGGTGGTGCACCTCCAAGCACTTATAAGAAAAATCATTGTCTGTTCGAGGGTCCATGCAGGGTAAAAGTGGCAGCTGGAGAACATATTCACATTACAGAAACTCCAACGAGTAATCCGTTCCTTACTCCATACCTAATAATTCAGGAGTAAACCACAGTCCTCCAAACCGTTCTTGGATTCATCCAGGAGTATTGTGCCGTCTGTGATGCAATAATTCAAGAACATTGTAAGCAAAGCAGTGTTGTGACCTCGCCCTAGCAGTGCATACCAACCCTGCAACAACCATCAGGAAACCCAGAGACATGTATGTGTCCCACAGATAGAGGCCACCAGGACAGCATGGTTAGGAAGCTGCACAATGCTTCCTAAGCCCAAACAGGCATCACCTGATCTGAGGTGACCCCCAGCTAATAGAAATCTGGAGTTGGATCTGTCAGTCGTACTCAAGCGCTGCGTCGAGGGTACATGCATCTGAGGTTGCCCATGTGTCCACACTCCACCTGTGGCCTCCTCAGTAGTGTCCCTCTACCATCTTAATGATACGCCCTGCCGGCGACCCACGGAGCTGCCACCGCCGCCATCTGCACATATGTGGCCCTGTACCAGCATGCACATCACAGGACCACATCTGGCAGCATGCGTGCTCTCCACCTCAACAACAGTCCAAAAGCTCCTCACAGTGTGGCTGCTGTGGTTCAGCTAGGGTTTGGGCCCACAGTCACCATCCTGTGCAATGAGGGACGTCCGGCTGCTTGCCTAATGTTCCGGGAATTTTCAGGGTGTTCATCTTCTTCTGGCTGCCCTGCTGTGTGGTGGGCAGTTTCTGTTCTCTACAACTTGCCACATAAAGGAGGGTATAGCATTTGCTACAAGACTGAAGTGTATGTTGCAGTCATCCTAACAGTGACTTGTCCTACCTCTTGATTGTTTCAAATGTGGCATGCATCAGGTGTGCTGCAAACGCTTGTGCATTAAAGAGACAAACACAACTAAGAGTGAAATTAAACTTTTATTAACATATTACAACGTTATTAGGTATCTATATGCATCTTTATTTATTGCCTTTGGAATTACACTATGTTCTTTCAGGGTCAGTCAGGGTACACTTCAGATAGCTTTAGTCATCAATTGCCTGGTGCGAGGAAACAAGGCATTCGAGTTTCATCCTAAAGAGAAATGATACAAGGACATTTTAGTATAATTCAGGCAATTACCATTTAATCTATATGGTTTCAAAGAAATACACATTTTAAAGACAGCCAGGCATACACTGTTTTCTCATAACCTTCCTGCCACATTGTGGTGTAGGTCCCAAAGCATTGATTGTCTTCGACTACCAACTCAAACCCAATGCAAAGTGTTATGCTGGGATTTACTCTCAAACGCAACTCAGGGTTTGCATTGCATAGATTCCCAAAGTGATGCACTCTTGTACTATGCACTGATTTGCATTATTTTGCACCAAAGGGGCATTCTATGAGCGGTACAGCAATGATCCATGGGTTATGATGCAAATTCCTATCTACAAACATTCTTAACCAGGGATTTGCACAAAAATCCTACACCTCCTCGAGGCAGTCGTACAGAGAGAAATGTTTTCATTTCTCACTAGTTTTCCCTTCTTTGCATGCATGCAGCATTGCACAACACACATACAAAGGACAAAAAGTGTTAAAGGATAGATTTTGTACAATAGCTAATCCTTACACAACGCACACACCCGTTGTGAGAAATGTGGTTGTTGGGAGACTGGGTTGTGAGCCCAAATCAAACAGTAATCACAATCCTTGTAAGGCTAAGGCACAAGCAAACCCCAAACTAACCTGTGGTCAACCTCCTGGTAGCTTGGCACAGAGCAGTCGGGCCTAACTTAGAGACAATGTGTAAAGTGCAACACTTCAAATTGTAAAACAGTGAAAACACCACACAAAAAGGATCCCACACCAAGTTAGAAAATTAGAGTGAAATGTAATCAATAGAACAAGACCAATCCAATCAGTAGAACCCCAGTTTTTAAATTTTAAAGAATAAAGTGAAAAATAGTGCCTACAAGCATAAAGCGCCAGCCGTAGCTATCTGTTTGCACTGGATCAGGTCAAAGTATAAAGTCCAGGCTGATCGTGATAGAGTGCAGGTCGGATACAGTCCTGAATTAGTTTAGCTGAGGTTTTACCTTCTCAAGTTTTGTCTCCAGAGTCCCATTTGTGTTGGAGATGGTAACATGTAGCTAGGAGAGCATCATCGGCATTTGTCGGTATGGCACTAAGTCCAGGCTGAAGCTTTGCATTGGCAGTCCTCCTCTTGCAGTCAATGCGGCAGTGCAAAGAGACGGACTGTGGGGGCTTGCGCTAATTTTCAGTGCAAGCGGACCGGGCAGTCTTGGTGCGAAGTGCCCAAAAGCTTGATTTAAGCTCACTAAGCCACACCAATGGTTCAGGACCTAAGGAGTACTAGTTTGGGGTCAGGCACTTGCAGCAACTGGGCCAAGGAGCTGTTTGGTGAGCCTTATATGACCCAGAGACTCAAAACAGGAGGCCTGCAGACTGGCCCTTGGAGTCACTCTGGGGTCCTGGGTTCAAGATGAAGTTACAGGTCTAGTTCTCCTTCCTCAAGCAAGAGGGCAACAGGTTAACACAGCAGGGCAGCAGCTCCTTTAGAGCATCAGTCCAGCAGAGTGGTAGTCCTTGTAGCAGTGCAGCAGTCCTTCTTCGTGGCAGGGTATCCACAGGTACAGAAGTGTACTGAAGAGTTGGTATTAGAGAGTTTTATACCCTTGTGCCCTGGCTCTGGAAGGTGAAAGGAGCTTCTAGACGGTGGCTTTGTAGTGCATGGAATTTTCTTGCCTCCAAGCTATCTGTAGTGACAACACAGGTTCGCTAGGCCCTCGGTATGAAGGCAGAAAAACCCTATTCAGTTGAAAGTGAAGATGTGCTCTGCTCCGCCCCAATCCTGCCGGCAGATGGCCCATCCAGGCACATCTAATTCCTCTATTGTGTGCCAGCCTGGGAGAAATTCACAAAGTCTGCCAGCCACACCCAGTCATACGACACGACAGGCTACAATCACAAAGGGGCTAAGTGCAGGAAAATGCAAATTTTCTAAAAGTGGAATTTTCAATATTGTAATGAAAAAATTGACTTTAGCATTGAAGAGGGGTTGTCATTATAATTTCATAGACACCAAACATGACATGGCTATCAGCTCCCAATTGGAAATGACATATTAAATATAACAAGGCATCCTCAATGTTATCCTCAGGCAAGGGTAGGCCTCACAGTAGTGAAAAATAAATGTGTGTGTTTTTCACTACCAGGATTTGTAAAACTTAAATGTACATGTGCAAACTTTTACTTACATAGCACCCTGCCCTATTGGCTATCTAGGGCTTACCTGAGGAGTGACGTATATGTAATAAAAAATGAGCTTAAGACTTGGCCAGGGTCGTTAAAAGTCAAATCGACAATTTAAAACTGCATTCAGGATACAATGGCAAGCCAGGGAAATGCTTTAAAGTGCTACTTAGGTGGGTGGTACAATAAGTAATGCAGGCCTAGTAGTTGCATTTAATTTACAAGCCCTGGTTATTTAGTATACCATTCTACAAGGGACTTACATGTAAATTAAATATGCCGGTTGGGTATTAGCCAATGTAACCATATTTAAGCACACATACTTTAGCACTGGTTAGCAGTGGTAAAGTGTATGGAGTCCTAAGGCCAAAATAAATAAGTTTAGCAAAAATGGGGGAGGTGAGGCAAAAAGTTTGGTGAAGACCACCCTAAGGCTGACAGGTCTAACACCTGTGCACTATGGTGCTTTCGAGTATGGCAGCCTAAAGTGTGCTAGAGCAGAGAAAGAGGAAAACAACAAAATATCTTAGTGGACATGGTGCTGTTTAGCTTGCTTCCTTCACGCAATGTAACTCAGCAACTGTGGTTGCTGCACTGTGTTGTGTGAATTGCTCATAAATCTTTGTCCAAAAGCATACAAAGTTCGCAGATTCCTTTTGTTTTACATTTCAGTTCACCAACTGCTAATGTATTCGCTTGAATCAATATAGGTATTTGGGTTTTTGAAGATTAAGCTGCATATAAGAAACCACGGTTTGGTGGTAGGTCCTTTTCTGTCTTGAGTTTGGCTCTCTGCGACACACTCCCCCTTCACCTTCAGTTGGTCCTTGACTAGCTTACCTTTACAAGCATTTTAAATCTAGTTTTCAGGATGAGTGCACCTTAACCAGCCCATACCCTCTTAGTGCAAAGAATATATCTGTAAAGAATGTGCTCTTTGTTAAAGAAACTTATACCCACAAGATAACAGACACACAGATGATGGACAGAATGCAGAGAAAATCAAACATTCAACCCCCGTCAAGAGATCTGAGTTAAACCCATTGTTCTTTTGCTCACCATGCCATCCCAGTTTAGACTCAGCCATGTGCAAAACAGTCTAGACCCTGTGCCTCATGGAACAGTTCAGCCCAAACTGCCAAACCAGGCTCTCCCTGGACCGGAAACAAGTATCTTGGAACCAGTTTGAAGCGTCACCCTTCATCAACCAGACTAGCTCGAATCCAGTGACACAGTGAGCCTGGGACCCACATCTGGGCATACTAGGCGCACTTAGGGGGAGAAAGCAAAAGATACACAGATGATGGATGGAATGCAGAGCAAATCAAACATTCACCCCCAAACAACAGACCTGGGATAAATCCATGTTCTTTAGCTTACCATGCCACCCAAATCTAGACCCAGCCATATGCAAATCAATCTTGACCCTGTACCTCATGGGAACAGTCCAGCCCAAACTGCCAAGCCATGTCCTCCTTGGACCAGAAACAAGAATCCTGCTATCTAGCCTGGCTGAGGAGGGGTGATGCCCGACACCTGTCCTACCTGTCCCATGATGCTTGTTTTCAGTGCAGGGAGGACATAGCCTGGCAGTTCGGGCTGGACTGTTCCAATGGGGTACAGGGTCAAGACTGATTTGCTTACGGCTGAGACTGAACTGGAATGGCATGGGTAGGAAAAAGATATGGATTTCGGCCCAGATCTCTGAACTGGGATGAATGTTTGACATTGGCAGCATTCTGTTCAACAATTGTTCTTTTTGCATTTGTCACCCTGAGTGGGACAGGTATGCCCAGACGTGGGTCGCGTGCTCTCCAAGCCACTGGAGTCAAGCTAGCCTGGCTGATAAGGGGTAATGCCCTGAAACCGGTCCCAGGATGCTTGGTTCCAGGCCAGGGAGGACCTGGCCTGGTAGATCGGGCTGGACTGTTCTCATGGGGAACAGGGTCAAGGCTGATTTGCATATGGCTGGGTCTGAACTGGAATGACATGGCATGGGGAGCAAAACAAAATATGGATTTAGGCTCAGATCTCTGTATTCTGGTGAATGTTTGACTTTGTTCAGCATTCTGTCCATCAATTGTTCTGTTTGCATAGATCTATAAGATAACATACAAAAACCTAAATTCTACATGTTAAATATAAATAACATTAGTAGCCTACAGTCGTCTACACATTGGAAAACATATCCAAAAGTGCACCTGACATCAACTGGAGAGCATTATAACACAGCAGTGGATGTCAGAAAATTCAAACAGAAGAAATCAGATTAAACTGTTTGCAACTGGTCATATGGGAGAGGCACAGGCAACAGCACCTAAAAAGTTAAATTAGTGCTAAAAAAGGTTTTTAAAGTGATACAAAATCACAAAAAATAAAATTGCTTTGAACATGCTAGCATATGTGGCACAAACTAGAGACCCATCAGCTTCCCTTGCAATAAGTACAGTTCATCGCTCATTGCCTGCCCTAAAAACACTGCCAACCCACAAAAACATAAAAAGTGCAGCAGACCTAAAGGAACTACTCACATGATGCCAAAGACAGGAAAACTGAGAACTCCTAGATATAAAAATGTAATATAATTGAGCTATTGCTTTCTCAACATCAGTGAAACTCTACTGGTGATATCAAAATAGCAACTGAAATAAACCGTCCTCATTAACACGCAACCATATGAAGGCAGTTAGACTATTATCATGTGCCCCCTAATGTCACTCAACTCTGGCTCTGTTTCAAACTCACTGATCTTAGAAGTGAAAAAAACATAGTAGGAGTCAGGATTTCCACTAGTCAAAAGACCTGCCAACTCACACGGTGTGTGTCACACAATATCTGCTCCCTTCACACAATTACCTGATGAAGAGCTAACGTCACACGGTGGCAGGAATACCAAACTCAAAACTACTGCAGAGAGTGAGTTTCTAGCTTGTCTTCTCTACAGCTGATGTCTGTGAAGGGGTGAGGAAACACCCAAGCCATTGGCACCAGACTCCGCAAGCTTTTGAGTTTTTTTTTTTTAATAAGAAGGGGACAAAAGTGTCTCTTAGGTACTTCTCAGAACGAGGATACATCTCCCTGAGGTCCCGGCCCCTCCTGACCTGATGATCTTTTTTTGAAGTTGGCAAGTTAGGTCCATTAGCAGCACATTGAAGCCAGACATTTAGGGGCAAAATAACCCACAGTCCTCATTAAAAGTACGCAAACTTCTAACTTATGCCAAAAGTCTAACTTTAGTACTAGTAAAGTTGGACTTCAGGTCTAAACGTGGACTTTTGGTGTAACTTTACCCTTGTGAAGCAGGCCCACAGTGAGGGTGTTCTGGGGGTTAATGGAATTCTATTCAGAATTTTTGAAATATTTTTCATCAAAGACTTACGAAAACAGACAGCTACTCAGATTAAAAAACAAATTTGGATGATCCAGTCATTGTCACGACACGTTTATATTTCTTAAGATTGACAATTGCAATGCCCCTTCCCCTACAAGGTTTCGACCCGGAAATCCCTCGTACAGTCATCACGGATGCTAGTGGGAGACGAATTGGTACAGTTCTCCCACACAATAATTTGGCAAGGATGGAACCTTTGCACTTGCTTCCCATCTGTTTACTTTGACTGTAGAAAAATATTCAGTTATTGAGCGAGAAGCACTCATGTGAATGTGGGGGCTGGAACATTTCCGGAAATATATCTGGGGAAAGAAGGTTACCTTGCGCAGTGACCACACACCTCTTACAAAAGTGACAACCACCAAACGATGGCATGGCGCGTTACCAATATTAGCCCATGTGTTAGGGAGACGATTTGATTTGCATTATGATGTGCTTTAGGTACCAGCTGCAAAAAATGTTGTTGTGGGTTTTTTGGGCTGTATGCCACTTCCCATGAGTGAAGTGAGTGAGGATGCCTTAGAGGAATATTGTGTAGCAAATATTTCTGAGGAATTTCCTAGCATTTCTGGTGCACAAGAACAGTATGTAATACTTATGGAAGTGAGTAGGATGTCAGAGGGATGGCCAATGAAGAAGTCTTATTGGCATACTGGGAATTACTATGGGGCATATTAGCAAGGGCTGGCGATATAATTATCACCGCTTTAGTGTCCGTTTTTGGGTGAAAAGCGGCGATAATTATATCGCAATATCATCAAGGACACGCTAGTGCGTGTTTCCTTGATGTAGAGCCCGTTTTTTCACAGCCTCGCCTCGCATCGCTAATGAGATGCAAAAGAGGCGTGGCTGTGAAAACAACACATGTTAATATCGTGAAGGCAGCATCGCGATAATAACAAGGAGGTGAAGCGATAAAAAAAATTGCGCTACCTCAGCCTTAACTCAGGAATTTAACACCTGTTAAATTCCTGACTAAGGCATACTTTTAATGGGATATGGATTATGCCGATAGGACCACAGGGTCCTATCAGTAATGTTATCGCTGTTTTCAATGGAACATCGCTGGAAAACCAGCGATGTTCCATTGAAAACACCGCTATCGCTGAAATATTATCGCCATAGCGCTATGCGTTGTAAATATAGCGTTATCATGCCGATAATATTCAGCGATAGCGGGCGATAATTTTTCTATCGCTATGAACGGCCAGCGATAATTATCGCTGGCCGTTGATAATATGCCCCGAAATGAGTTATCCTGTGAAGGAGGTTCGATTTTAAGGAAAGAAAAAGTTGTTCCTACAGACAAATAGAGAGAGGAAGTCATTGGAATTTATCTTGAGGGACTCTTGGGAGTAGGTAAAACTAAGAATAGAGTGAAGATTTGGCATTGGTGGCCAGGTTTGGACAAGGAAATAGAAAGGAAGGTTAGGAAATGTATAAATTGTGAGAATTTACTGAAAAACACAGGTGACGCTCAGGCCTCCTTTACATCCTTGGGCCAGCCCAGAGATGTCATGGGAGAGAGTTTAAATAGATCAAATGGGGCCAATATGGGAACAAGAAGAATAAGTGTATGTGATTGTTTTGGTTGATCATTTTACAAAGTGGTCTGAAATAGAAATAGTACAAAGGGCTGACACCACCATTCCTATTAAATTCATAAACAAAGTATTTATGAGAGAAGGGTTACCAAAGTATACTCTGAGTGATAATGGTCCCCAGTTCATGTCCGAGTGCTTTAAAACCTATTTGGGAGCAATGGGATCACGCAAAAGACCACTTCGCTGTACCACCCAGCGAGAAATGGAGCAGATGAACAGTTCAACCATGTGATTAAGGGAACTGTACAGTTAGCTAGTTACAACAGTGCTGCTGTGGAGGAGAGAATTGCTCAAGACAGCGAGGGCATACAGAAGTACTCAGAGTGCGAGTCCTGGATCCAGTCCATCTGAACTGATGAGGGGAAGAACGCCAATGTCCAAATGTAACAGCGGATGATTGAAAGCAGCAAAAAGGGCTGAGTAGTCACCAGATGTGGTGAAGGAAAAATTGCCCCAAGCAAAGAGTGAGTGCAAACGATATTATGACTTAAAGAATAAATGTAAGGTATACATGTGAAAACTGGTGACAGAAAAGGATAAGAAGAAGTGATTTATTGGAAAAAACAAAGTCGCTTTCCCCAAAATTTAGTAATAGAAAATAATTTTTGCAATTCAGTACTACTAAGTGATGGTAGGGTTTGGCAAATGTCTCCCATTTCCTTGCGTAAGAGAGAGGGTGACAAATCCAGATTTGGTGGGCATTTTGAGAGCGGTATTCAAAGAAAACCGAATATGGAGAATGGTTCTCAGGGGGAAGTTGGCGTTACAAAACCGAGGTCTGAGTGGTTGTACAAGGATGACGATGCCCAAAGAGGGACACTCCCAAGCCATGTGAAAAGGGAGCAACAAGATAATACGGATAATTCATTGGAGGTGACAAGAGACAATTCCTTAAAAGGTGACGAGGCACCATGTGATGATGACCAATTGTTTACCCAAAATTGAGGGACTTTTGAACAGCAAGAAGCAATATAAAACTCCCTGTTGGGTACTGAGGTATCCCATGAGAGTGGTACTATAGTAAGCAATAAAATAAATTGGACAGGTCGTGCTGTGATTAAACCTAGGAGGTTTAACGATTACTTGTGTAAATAATCTTGGAGGCTGCAAGATTACATTACTGAATAATTTCTATAGTGTTTTTATATAGTATTTATATTGTACCCGTGTTATTATAGTTTTAATCAATGGTAATTATGTATCTAGGTATTTAGTGTTAACCTTTTTTTCAGTACTTGTGATGGAGCAGGTAAAGCAAAATTTTGTATACCTCCTCTATTTTGCATGAAAATTCTAATTCTATAACCTACTTAGATTATAATTTGACTAACGGTTTGCTGTGTTATACTAAATCAACCATTTGCATACACCAATTACACGTGGGACTTATGGCTATTTGCATGGCAAAATAACTCTAATGACTAAATTATGTACGCATATTAATAGTAGTACATGTGGTAATAGGATATTTCCATGATTTATGTTGCTTTTGTGATGTTTGCGTTTTTGACCGCAAGGGTGAGTATTATTGCTTTAAATGTCGCTAAAAGCTAGGAAAATACTAAAACATAAAGGGATTAGTGAGGGTTTAACATTAGAATCTTCATTTCTTTGTATTAATTATTCTTTTGTGTTGTTTCGCTTAAGTTGGCATTTGGGACAACCAAAATATGGCGTCCAAAATGGAGTTCAGAAGTGGCCACCGTCTTGTGAGCGCGATGCCTACTGGTGACCCCAAGGCACAGTGTTCCTGGTCAAGGATAGGAACATGGAGGACTGCCAAACTTCAGTCAGTAAAATCTGGTCTAAATGAACAATTGGGACATACAAGCAAAACTTTTACTTTATTGCATAAGGGCAACATGGACAGAGGAAGTGAACCAGCAAAATTCATGAGAACCTCAATAACGTGAACGTCGGACATTTCCAATGAACCAATCATTTTCCTTCGTTGCCTAAGAATGTTTCATGTTATCCCGAATTTTATTGTAAAAAGGGTAGTAGAATAGGGAGGAGTGAGTTGTTTTTGGAGACAGACGCTGCCTTCTTACTCGATGACCGCAAACCCCTATCGACCCCACAGGCGATGACAGATGCTTGCACGATTTCTGGTCCTTTGGAGATCTTTGGGATTGTAAGGTGCTGAGCAAAGAACTTTTGGACTTTGAGCTTTCGCCTGCTTTATTTGGACAATTTAACGGCTAAATTCGGTTATGCAGAGCCAAATGAATTAGCAAAAATCCAGATAGCAAGAATAGGTAAATACATGAGATTTGTGCTGATTGAACAAAATTCTGAATTTTGATTGACCAAATTGCTAATGTTAATTGCAAACAATATTTAGATAAGCAAATATTTGATTAACAGAAATTACTAGTTTGTGGTTTTTCAATGAAGAGAGTAGAGAATTCTGAGTCTTAAATGTGTTTTAGCTGGTTCTAAATCACCATCAACCAGTCCAACTAATTGGTCCATCGACGAAGTGGTGGAGTGCCTTTATGTTTAAAGTTAGGATTCTATAGGTGGTGATGCTAATGTATATTCTGTAAAATAACTTTTCTTCCCTATAGGTAATAAGGTACTCCCCCACATGTCCAGTGCTTGATTTCATCATCCCTCCAGTGTGCAGACTCTTGAGAGAAAAACGTATGCGTGTTGGTGTTATGGGCCCCACCAATGACTGCGTGTGTGAATGAGCTAGTGTGACATCGGGTCTGCGATGCAGGAGGGATAGTTGTACATTTTCCCTCTTTTTCCCCGACTCTTTCTCTCGCGCTGGATCACTTGTATTATGTTTATATTTATGATCAATTATTTACTTAGGTATTTAGCCACTTTGTAGCTATCTGTATAATCTTCATTTAGATTATATATATTTTTCCACATTGGATTTTAACAATATCCAGGTATTCGTTTATTATAGGGTATTACTTACTTAGTCATGTAGTCACTTTTTTTCATGAGCTTCATGAACATTATTTAATAAATTAAATGTTACTTATTTACAAATAAAAGCTGGAGATGTGTTGTGATTGTAGGCAATTCAGGTGTACCTGTAGGATCATGTCTCTCACAGGACACCACACTAAGGGCCTTATTACAAGTTTGGCGGTCTGTGAACCACCTTACCCGCGGTCTGAACTGCTGACTCCGCCAGAACACCGCAGACCACCGAGTCGCATTTGGAGACAGCTGCCTTAGGGCGGTCAGGGGGATTTAACCACCTTCCATTTTACAAATTTGCTTTTCCATGAGCTGACCGTGACGGTGAGATCCATCAGATTTATCTCAGCGAAAACAAAGGATTTGGGGTGCATACTCACCCCTTTCTTGTTCTTTTGGTCAGAGTTCGATGTGGATCATTTTCTTCAGATCCCCCTTCACAGCAGCATCCTCACTCCAAGGATTACGACCCAGTGTGTGGGGATATACATATGAGTCCTTTTTGTACCACATACCCATTGCCCGGATTTCCCACACATGGGCCAGAATCCAGCAATAGGTAAGTGGTATTTTTCCACATGTATCATGCATATGTGTGCATCCGACACTTATGTAGTAAAAATGCTCACATAGGCATCAATGCATATGGATAAGTATTCATCACAACTTCAAAATATCTGGAGCCACACTGCAGTCATTGTGGTAAACTCATAATACAATGGTCAGGAGAATGCTGGCGGTGTGATCTCCTGGCAGCAGGAGCCGCGGTGTTCAGGTGATCGGACTGCCAAACTCACAATAAGGCCCTAAGTGTTAGCCAACACCTGTACTATGATATATTCAGCTGGGCATTCTGAAATGTTGGGAGATGCCAGTTAACGGAGATAGATGCTGAGGGGAATTGTCAAGAGCTGACGCACTGTGCTAAAACGCCTTGTTGTCCTCTCTAGAGTGTGTTGGAAAACATATAATTTAATACATTTTTTAAAGATACTTTATATTTCAAGTTTTACACAAATTCACAAGGTTATAGCCGCTGACAATGGCTTGCAAAGCAAGGAAGCCCATACACACTATGCACATTAATATAGCAACACATTAAGGTTCTGAGGACCATACATCACTCTACAAAATCTGTGTCAGTACTTTCATCGGACACCATCTCAGAATCAGTATCTTTCAGAGAAGCACAGCGCTCTCTACATTCGGCCAGGTCGTCCACCGCCTATTAATCAACATGTACAAATTTTCAGCCAAAAACCACTCCATAACATCTTCATGCCAGTGCACTATTTCAGGAGTTCTCTGCCCCATCCATGTTAAGGCTACCCTCCAACACCAATTCTACAAATTTATAGGGCATCTTCTGATCTTTTGGACGGTTTATGTTGCCCAATAAGCAGCACTGTGGAGTAAGGGGTACCAACAGTTGTGTGACCTGTGAATATCGTCCACCACCCGGAACCAAAACTCCAACACCAGACAACACTGCCAGATGCAGAAAAACAGCATTGACCATGTTGCAGTGGGGGCAAGTGTCAGGTCGAGATGGAGATATGTGGTGTAAGTCTCTAGGTGCGAGATATGCCCTGTGAAGCAAATTGTAATGAATAAATTGAAAGCGCCCATTACAGGAAACAGAGTGTGTGGGCTCCTTTACCTGAGACCTGTCTGTATTCGTCCGGTGGGTGTCCAGTTCCACACCCCAAGCCACCTGGGCCAGAGGCGGAGCCCCCGCGGCATCGGCATGGCTCTATAAAGCAACAATATTAGGTTGTGAGCTGAGCTGCAAGTTAAAAGGATACCTAAGGTTTGTAAATGCACTGGCTCTGCCGGGCAGCATGGCCAAGCCTCACAGGCAAAAGCAGCTAGACCTGCGCGGTGCAAGAAGTGTCCAGGCCCAAGGGTGAATTCCTACCACGCCTCTGCAAAGGAGATAAACAATTCATATGGATATAAGTCCCCCAGACATGTGCATCCCCCATCCTGCCAGGCTCTGAAGTACATATTTTCCATCAACTGCCTGATTGGTTTTAATATACAGATACTCAATTCTCTATGAAAAGGAGATTGTGTCAAGACTACTTGGGCAGCCAACAACCGTACATGGTGGACGCAGCTCAATCAAGCTCCGGCGACCCGCGGCCAACTGACCTCCATAAATCCATTTCTACATCCACAATGTGGGCAATACAAGGCTCTGTGGAGCAGTAAGAACTCCCCGAGTGGGCAGAAGAACCCCAGGGCCAAGAATCCAGCAGCTCACAGAAAAGCAGAAAACTACAGCCAGCTTGTGATGTGGCATCCCCGATCGGAGGAGACAGAAGGCAGCAGGTCCCAGAGGGGAAATGCAGTGTCTCGGTCCCCATGTGACACTGACGCCCACAGTACCCAGACGGGCGACTCAGGATGGAGCAGAGCGGTCCGCCCCCTTCAGTGGAGTTGGAGCGCTGGACCCACCAGACGGCAGGAGAAGGAGAGGACTGGTAGAGGTTGGTAGCACACGTGGGATATGCTTGAGGCTCTAGAGAGGTAGGGATTCTGCTCCGGAATTAATTCCAATTTTATATTATAACAAATTACACACAACACACATGGGCGCTATGTGGCATTCACGGGTCACTGGGAAGGACAAGTATTTAACATACTCTCGTTGTATATATCCCTGAGACTTCACACCCAGGTCCTGCCAGAGTTGGAGAGTCTTCTCCTCCGCCTCCCTGAGGGCAAACTGATATTGGGAGGAGACTGTAACACCACTCTAAATCCAGAAAAGGATCGCTAGCCTGCACAATCCCGAGATCAACCTGGCTTGCCCTTAGTGGATTTTCTAATGACATTCAGCTTGGCTGATGTTTGGAGAGCCCTCAATCCCCCAGCACACCAATACATTTTTCACTTAGGAGCTCATGGTAGTCTCGTATAGACCATCTCCTTACACTAACACACCAACTCCCCAGTTTCCATGAGGCACATCACTTAGCCTTGGGGCATCTCAGACCACTCCGCGGTGTGTGTGATGTATGAATACAACTCCCCAGGCCAGTAACATGTGGGAGGGAGTAATCCCTGGTACCTCAAAATACACTATATCCATGCGAAATTGTTGGAGTCCACGGACCACTATATAAAGGAAAGCTTGGGTATGGTGGACTCTGACATAGTACTGGGGGAGCCACACAAATCAATCATAAGGTGGCAGGGTATTTCCTTAGTAGCGGCCATCAAGAAAGAACAACCTATAGGCGCTAGAGCAAGAGATCCTGGAACTCAAGGCCCGCTTGATCTCCGACAGTGAAGATTCGGTGCAACATCACCTGCTTTAAAAACGCAAGTAATATAGGGAAGTGGCAGATGAGGCAGCTGAGAGTCGACATCATGCAACACAGCACCAGCTCTATCAAGTGAGAGACAGGGCAGGCAAGCTGTAAGCTTGGCTTGACAGACGCGAAGCTAAGTACAGATGGGTGTTTGAGATCAAGAGGCCTGATGGGACTGTCGAAAGCTATAAACAGGGCATAGCATCTGCTTTCACAGATTTTTATGAGAGGCTGTATACCCCGTCCTCCACAGCCACCACTGAGGAGGCAAGGGAACTGTTGGCCGACCTTAATGTGCTGGGTCTCACTAGGGAGGAAAGAGACCTCCTTGAACTCAAACTTAGGTATAGCAAAATTGCTCAATCATTGCAGAGCCTGAGTCCTGGGAAGGCTAGGGGCATGAACGGCCTACCCATTGAACTTGTCCAATTGACGTCCGCAAAAATATCACCCCTTCTGTTAAAAATGTTCCCGGAGAGGTTAGATACTGGGCGTCTACCACGAAATCAAAGAATAGGGAGCATATTAGTGATACACAAGGAAGGCAAGCTGCCGGAGAAATGCGCCCCATACAAACTGATATCACTAATAAACGCAGAAATGAAAATTCTGGCCAAATTATTGGCACCCTGTCTGACCTAAGTAATATGATTATTGATACACCTTGACCAATCCGGCTTCATGCCATGTAGAAACACCACTCTCAACTTGCGACGCCTGCACAATGTACTGGGCAGGGTACCAACTTTGCGGGAAGACGCTGCCGTGGTGTCGCTAGACGCACTAATGGCCTTTGACACAGTGGAGTAGCCGTTCATTTTAGCAGTCCGGAGAGACAGGGATTTGATAACGGTTACTGGAGCCACCTCCAAAACAAATTCGCTGTGCAGGGGTACAAGGCAGGGGTGTTCCCTTTCTCCACTGATTTTACCGGTAGTGCTTGAACCGCTAGCAATATGGACAAGAGGAGATTCATTGATCAGAGGATTACGATGGACCGAGGAATGGGAAGACAGGATCTCTCTGTACGCTGATGATATCTTACTGTACATAGCGAACCCCAGCACCACACTCCACAGGCTCTTGCACATATTTCACCTGTATCGTAAATATTCAGGCTATACCATCAACTGGGACAAATCGCTAATCTCCATTCTCTGGGGGAGCCCCTGCGCCTCCCCAGAGACTGCGCAGTGAAGGTGGCCGGAGAGAGGGCTTTCGTTACCTTGGAATAAACATAACTAGAGACCCTAAAGTCTTCAATGATCTAAATTTGGAACCCCCACTGAGACGCTTGAAGAGTGACACACATCATTGGAGATCCCTGCCCCTGTCCCTCTTGGGAAGGGCAGCTCTCTTCAAGATGATGGCACTCCTCTGCTTTTTATACCTCCATCGGAACTCGCCATATCCGGTGCCTAATTTGTATTTCCAATCATTGAATGCGGTGATTCGCTCCCTCCTCTGGGAGGGGGGTCCCCCAGGATCTCTCTCCTGAAACAATCCAGAAGCTGGTTTGACAGTGGTATGGCACTCCAGGCAATCCAGAGATACTACTGGGTGACCCAGCCAATTTGTAATCAACCACTGGGTTCACCTATCCCCTGATGAGTTGGCATATGAAATGGACCGCCGCAATATGCAGCCAGATGGTTATCTTAGAGCGATATATGGAGGAGGTAAGATTACGGCATTGCCCAGCCCATCGTCAGTCACAATACAAATCTGGCAGGAAGCATCAACAGCCCTGGGCTGGTGTAATAAAATCACACAAGTGACCCCACTATAGAACTCAGAGAAACTGGCCCTCCTCACAAAACGAGGCTTCAAAAACCGAGACCTGATTGGCATCTCGAAGGTGGGAGACCTGTTGGTGAGGGGAGGAAGTAATTCCCTTTGCAGACCTCCATAGAGACTACCAGTTGGCACATTCTGAAGTCTTTATCTATTTTCAGATTAGCCATGCGCTGAGGAGAGAGCTGGGGAGAGGGGAGGAACTCCTGGAATCTTCCCCCTAGAAGACAGACTACTGCACGATTTCATGGCAAAAGGGACAATATCTCACATACTGTAAAATGTATTAATAACTCCCCGGAACTTCTGTCCACACTCCAAAATCGCTGGGAGGCCAGCCTGGGAAACCTAGAGGACAACAAATCGCAGAAAGCTCTGACTTTCCCCAGAGAGCTGAGGTTCCGTGAGAATCGTAATGACATTTTGAGTTGCTCGTATATGGACGAGTTTGGTATCTACGAACCGCAAATGACGAGTCTAGTGGGTGTACGTGTTTTCGCTACGCTACTATGTATGGTTCGTCTCGTTCGCGGGTGTGTCCATCTGAACCCTCGGGTTCCATTTTAGATGCGGCATCCATTTTGTCCCTTGCCCTCAAGTAGTCCGCGAACGGACACTGTCCGCTTCGTGACCCTGGGATTCCCAAGCCTTTGCGGAGGACACATGTTCCTTTGAAGGTGTCTTTATGGTGAGGGGGATGACACGGCAAGGGCGGATGGCTCCGCTCGAGGCTCATCTTGCCGTGTTAGTCTATTGTTTCAGTCATGCATGCATTAGGCACGAGTCCTTTGATCCTGTAATTAAGTTTCCGATATTGCTCTCTACACTCTTTTCCAATCTGTTGTGCGTCCTTGTTTTTCCCCTGCATCTGTTTCTGTCTCTTCTCCTAATTCGTTTACAGTCAGAATGGACTGTGCTTAATGTGGGGATAATGTGCTTTTACAGTTGGGAACCGGCAATGTTGCTGTAATCATGCTCCGGGTTTCTGAAACATGAATACGACCCTTTTGAAGTTTACTGTGGGAACTGAGTTGTAACCTTTTATTCGCCATGTTGTGCAATGACGAAAATGTGTATAAAAGGAGCGATCCACTTTGGTAATTTGAAGCAGTCTCCCAGAACCTACACGCTGTGTACTTCTTGCGACTTCTGTTTCCCTGCAGTAATAAATGCTGATCTTTGACGCCGCAGGAAGTGTCCCGTGTCTCTGTGTTTTGTACGCCGGAACAGGTAACCCACAAAGGTTTCAGGTGTTGTCCCCTGGCACCGCTGGGCCTTAGAATAGCCCAGTCCTTCAGTTGGCGCCCAACGTTGGGCGACATCAGCGGTACCGGTCCGAAGCCCGACGATCGTGAGGAACTTCGTGTGAAATCTCCGAGGGAAGGTGCACCCCGCTTCATCGATCTCGTTGTCGAAATAAGTGGTCCGAAGACTTTTCCCGCGAAGATTCCCGCCTCCTGACGGCCGCGACGGATTGATGCCCTGACTGTCGACCTGTTTTGGCGCCTGGCGTAGTCCTTTGTACGGCGAGACGATAGACGGGCCTTCCTGGTGACCCCATTGCTCTTTCAGTTAAGTATTTGTGGGTCGCTCTCAGAGTCCCTGGTTTTGTAGTTCCTTGTTGGGACGGTTACTTTGTATTTTTGTAAACTTGGTTGCTTGCATGGTTCCATTGCATTTGTGGTTCTTAGTTGTTGATTCTTGGTTGTTGGGGTTTTTATTTGACAATTGCAATTGCCAAAAACGGAGCGTCTTGCATTTTTTGCGAGGACATCGTAATTCGATAGCCCTTGAAGTTTGGAAACTCGGTTAGTGTGCACGATGCCTGGCCGTAGTACTTTGTTTGGTTTCCTTAAATGTCGCAGCATGGATTCCCGGCTGGAGGATTCATGTCCGATACCTCCGGTTGGAACTCCAATTTATGAGCTCTATAGTCGCCATGGTATAGGTCCTATCGTATATAATGAATATTGGATTCGTTACACTAAAAATGATGGTGTTCTTAGTTGGCCACCACATGGTAGTTTCGAAACTGCAATATTAGATAATCTTGAAGCTAAATTTTTTAAAAAGAAAGCTAGGCCAGCCATGTTGGATTCCTTTCGGTTATGGCGTAAAGAGGCCAAGCAGAAAGAAATCAAACAGATTAAGAAAAATAAGAGAGAAGGTGTTATTACGGTAATGCGACATGCAGAACAGTATCAGCGGGACAAAGACGAGAAGAAACAGGAAGTTTTTACTAGACTGCATCATATGGCGGTGGATAAATGTTATCCGGTTCTACCGTCTAGCTCTGATAAGATAGGAGAAGAAGCGGTAGAGGATCCTTTATTGTCTTATTTATTGAAGTCACCACCTCCCTATGCACAAGATACTATGGTTCCTGTGATCCCTGTTGGTCCTCAGCCTGTTGTTCTGGCGGCTGCTGGTCAGCCCGTCGTTCCTCCAGTTCTTCCGAACCCCCTTGTGCCGCAAGTTGTTCCTCCTCCTTTACCTGCTCTTCTTCCTACTGCTCCTTTGCTGGTACATCCTCAGCCTATTGTTACTACTACTCCTGCTCTCCCGACCACTGCACCTACTTCAACGTTTACTCCTAATGTTGTTGCTCCTGTACTTCCCTCTTCTTCCCCTTCTGTTCGTAGTCGTATATTTAATGCTGTCGCTAATCTCTATTCTCCACTTTTTGGACCGATACTCGGGTCCGATCTTTCTGATGTCTCCCAGAGGCGTAGTCAAATTCCTGATGGTAGAGAAAGTGAGTCGTTCGTGAAAATGGCGCGTAAATGGATTAGGCATCCCGCGAAGTACACTTCGCGTATAGTTTTTGAGACGTTTTCTCAGTTTAATGAGCCCACACAAAGATTCGTGTTCGAGGAAATGTGTAAATCTTTGAGAGACGAGTGGGATACTGATGCGGTAGACGATGTACCGCCCGAGATGACTGACCTTCAGAATCAGTTTTCGAATGGTATGATTGTGGGTGGTAATGTTCGACGTGCTTTAGAGCGTTTGTTATCTTTTCGATCTACGGTACAACCTCGAGCCTTGTTTAAGGACGAAACTGAGGAGCGGGTGGCACAACCTGGTCAGTATCCTATGCGGGAAGTTCCCCCAGTTTGGATGCCAGGTGATCCTGCTGCTAATCCTGTTATTTTGCCACACTTTCAGAGAGTTTGGATACACCTCCCATGGAAACGATCGGAAGTTCTACAGGTAAAGCAAACTTTGCCTGACCCCCGCAAAAATCCGACGGGTTATTATAAGGAGTTATCCCAACTAGTGGATGCTACTGTTATTAATCTTGCCGATATCGACATGTTGTTCGGTAATGTAGTACCTCAACCGATTTGGGCGAAAATCCGTCAAGAGAATCACGTAGCTGAGTTAGGCGGTGATTGGGCTGCTCTTGCGGCGGCCGATGGACGACAAGTTGGTGGGGCTAAACCTGAACAGATCGTTGAGAATCTGCCCCAGAGGATAATCACACTTATGAAGACGCTTATGCCAGCAATAAGAGTTAACTGGGACAAATTGTCTGCGTGCAAACAAAAGAAGGGCGAGAGTGTCTCCGATTTCTTTACGAGATTTGAGGAGGCATTCATTGATCACAGTGGTCAGGATATGAGCACTGAGGGAGGTCAGCGATTGTTTGTCGACAAGTTCGTATCGAATTTGTTGCCTGAACTAAGCAACAAATTAAAGAATTCTGAAAGTTCGTGGGCTGTTTCTACCACTGCTCAAATATTAGCCACGGCCCAATATTACGAAAATAGAGAGAAAGAAGAAAGCGAACGTGCAGATAGGAAAACGAAGGATCTTAAAACTAAGGTCTTATTGCAGCAAGCGTATCCTCCGCGCTCGACACAAAATGTCTCGCAACAGCAAAATCGATTACAAACACAGTTTTCTAGGTCGCAGTCACGTATTGACTCCTCCACACCACGACCTATGCTGGGGTATAATCAATGTGCATATTGTTGGGGTGAGGGCCATCTGAAGTTTAATTGTCCAGTTTTGCGTGACCAAAACAATGGGGTTTCGGCTCGAGGAGGACGTAGTGGTCCTCAACAAGCGTCACGTGGTAGAGGTCGCGGTGTTACTCAGAATCAGAGTGAGCGTTTTATTATTTCATCGGATTCGCGAAATTGCTTTGATCGGCGCGATTCATCATTTGGTAAATCTGCACAGTATCATGTGGATGAATATTATGTTGAGCATGATGTTGATGCTGACGGTAATTACTAGGACAGCCATAGACAAAGAGAGGGAGTAGTATCAGTTCCGGTTGATCAGAGAGGGCCTTATGTCGCAGTTGCAACATTGGGTGTAGTTGAGCCTTTTCTGTTGGACACTGGTGCAGCGAAAAGTTCCATCATGTATTCGAAACTCCCTGGCGCACCTTTGTCTGGCTTAACGAATGTTTCCGTTGGATTCTCTGGCGCCCCCGTTAGCAATCCAGTTTCTAGCCCTTTGCCCCTTACAATTGGGTCTCATGAGTTAGAAGCTCCGTTGATTTTAACTACTGGTTGTGGTGAGAATCTGTTGGGCCTGGATTTGCTGAAGTGGTTACATGCGACTTTGTACTGTTCTCCTGCGGGAGTGGAGCTTACGTTGGGTCACAGAGTGATCTCTCCAATGTATTTGTCGACTGATAAACTCCCACCGGAATTGAGTTCTCTTCCTGAGTGTTTGTGGGCGACAGGTCCCAATGACGTGGGCCTGCTGGACATACCACCTTATGTTGTTCAATTGAAATCAAACGTGCGCTTACCACGCATTCCCCAGTATCGTATCTCTCTTGATGGTGAACGAGCGCTATTAGCGATTATTTACGATTTGATCGATAAAGATGTTATCGAAGAAACTCGGGGTAATGTGTGTAATAGTCCTGTGTTGCCTATTTTGAAACAAACTGATCCATCCAAGCCTCCCGTGTATCGTTTTGTTATTGATTTAAGAGAGGTAAATAAAATTGTGATTCCGCAGTTTCCCGTGGTGCCCGACATTACAGCTTTGCTGACTCTGATTCCAGCTTCTGCATCATGGTTCTCGGTCATCGATTTGAAGAATGCTTTCTTTAGCATTCCGATTGCTGAGGAAAGCAGAGACCTATTTGGTTTCTCCTTAGGTGGTCGTAGCTTCAGGTTTAAACGCGCACCTCAGGGCTACTGTGAGAGTCCATCGATCTACAGCCAAGCTCTCAAGAGTCAACTTGATGCGTTTGTGTTACCGGCTGGTGCGGCCTTGATTCAGTACATTGATGATCTGTTGGTAGCTGCTGACACTGAACAGATTTGCAAAACTGCTACAGTATCACTGTTACAGCATCTCTGTGACTTACATCACAAAGTGTCACCTTCTAAACTACAATATTGTTGTCAAGAAGTAACCTATCTCGGTCACTTATTGTCAAAGGAGGGAAGAAGGTTGACCCCAGAAAGAATTGCAGCGATCGCTCGAATGATTGTGCCAACAACTCAGAGAGATGTGCGTGCCTTTCTAGGTATCACATCATATTGCAGACAGTGGATCCCGAACTTTTCACTGTTAGCGAAGCCATTGATAGCTCTCACGTGCAAGGATGTTTCCACTCCTTTGCCGTGGACGGAAGGATGTCAGACAAGTTTTTCTGAACTACGTGATGCGTTGTGTTCGGCTCCTGTGTTAGGTACCCCTGATTACAGTAAATCATTTACACTATACGTTCACGAGAGAGAAGGTTGTGCGTTGAGTGTTTTGACACAACAATTTGGTGGTAAGCAGCGTCCATGTGCATATTTTTCCTCGACCTTAGACCCAGTAGCTAGAGCATTGCCGAGTTGCTTGAGAGCGACAGCGGCAGCTGCGGTGTCTATTCGACAATCCGCAGGTTTGGTCATGGATAATATGCTCACAGTGATGGTTCCGCACGCGGTTGACACTCTCCTGAATCGTACAAAAACTCAACATCTGACGAGTGCAAGGTTGTCCGGTTATGAGTTAACACTTTTGGCAAGTCATATACAGATCAAGCGTTGTAATGTGCTGAATCCGGCGACATTGTTGCCGACTAATGTGGAATCAAATGATGTACCACCACATGATTGCTATTTACGAACTGAGGAAGAAACGAAGGGTCGTGTGGACCTGAAAAACACTCCATTGATAGACCCCGATGGCACTTTGTATGTTGATGGTTCATGTTTTAAGTTGTCGAATGGTGATGTGACGACTGCATATGCTGTAGTGACGTTGAGTACGGTTGTGGAAACTGCGAGATTAAGTCAGAATTCAGCACAAGCGGCAGAGTTGATTGCGTTGACAAGAGCGTGTGTTTTGTCTAAGGGAAAGCGAGTGAACGTGTTTACTGATAGTCAATATGCGTTTGGCGTCGCACATAGCTTTGGTCGATTGTGGAGAGAAAGAGGATTTATGACATCGCATGGTACTAAGATCCAACACGGACAGCTTGTGAACAACCTTTTGGATGCACTTACATTGCCTAAACAGGTGGCAATCATTAAATGTAGTGCGCATCAAAAGGTTACGGATGATGTTGGTCGCGGTAATGCATTTGCGGATGAGATTGCTAAGGAAACGGCTAAGAATCTTGCGACTCGAATGTATGTTACGAGTTCAGTGAGGTGGCCGACGGAGACTGGTATGTGTGAAGACACTGTTGAAAGCGTGAAAGCAATTCAGAATGAGGCCACTGAAACTGAGAAGACCAAGTGGAAAAAAGCACGGGAAAGTTAGACACGCATGGGTGTTGGGTTGACTTGTCGGAAGGTCAGAGGTGGATGTTACCGGATGCGTATGTGCTAGCCGTTGTAACTATGGCTCACGGCTTGTCACATATTAGCGCAAAAGGTATATGTAAGTTATTGTCCCCTGTATGGAAAAATGATGGCATTGCTAAATGTGCTGAGAGAGTGGTTAAGAATTGTATGGTGTGTTTGATGCATAATCCTGGTAAGGGCACCCCCACTCCACCTGGCCATTTTGCTCCTCCTACATGTCCCTTCGAGGTTATCCAACTGGACTTCATCCATATGGAGAGATGCAATAACCTGAAGTATGTTTTAGTTGTGGTTTGTGCGTTCTCCAGATGGATCGAGGCCTATCCTCTTAAGGATAATACTGCCCTATCCACAGCGAAAGTCCTACTGAAGGAATACTTTCCTCGGTATGGAATGCCACGGATTGTGTGGTCAGATAACGGAAGTGAGTTTGTGGGTAGCGTGATGCAGAGTGTGTGTAAGGGCCTTGGTATTCGACAAAAATTCCATAGCGCCAATCATCCTCAGGCAGCGGGTTTGGTTGAAGGGTACAATGGTACTCTGAAACTGAAACTTGCGAAGATACAAGCTACGACTGGTTTGTCATGGCCTGATGCCTTGCCTCTGGCTCTCTTATCGACCAGGGCGACTGTGCACTCTCGAGTAGGGCTTAGCCCATATGAGATTGTGTTCGGCCGCCCTGCGAACATTTGGGGAGTCCTGAGGCCTAAGGCCTTTATTAGTCTTGAGTATCCAATGTTAATCGATTATCTTCATGATCTGACTGCTAAACTGAGGTTAATTCATCAACAGGTTTTTGAAGCTCTACCGGCACAGACAAAGGGTCCTGGACATCGGCTCCAACCAGGTGACTGGGTTGTTACCCGAAATTTTGGCAGAAAACGCAACTTGGAGCCGAGATTTGTGGGTCCCTTCCAAGTATTGCTGGCTACAAGGACTGCAGTCCGGTTGGAAGGCAGAAAGAACTGGGTGCATGCCACCCATACCAAAAAGGTTCCGATCCCTTTACCAGCAGATAATTGGGTGAGAACTGGTATTGCAGCGACGGAAACCGAGACCCCTCTATGTTTCGTGCCGTTTAGTGATGCTCAACCTGTAGGAAACAATTCATTGCAGCCAGACACATCTGTTGAGTCATCAGTTTTGGAGAAGTCAAGGCCTGAATTGTCATCTGATCGACTGAACACTGTTTCACAATCTGAACAATTATTTGAAGAGCAGACTCGACCTGGAAGAAGTCGATATTTTCTTCGTTCACATGACAAAGACTAATGAATTTTTTTGAACTAATGTTGTCCTTTACTGTTGCCACGAACATTAAGAACAATTGCATTCTTTACTGATTTTCAAGTTCCTTTTCATGTGTACTTTTGACAGCTAAGAGACTTTTGTATTAAATTGGATGTTTGTTTAAGAAAACCTATCATCCGGGTTGACCGCAGGGCCGTGCGGGTACTTCCTTCTGTTTAGCAGGTTCCTGACACTAGGTCGGTTACTTTTTGTCGATTCCTGGGAACCCCTGGGAATTGGTAATCGCTACTCAGAACGAAGTGCGTCAAGGACGTCACGGACGGTTTTTAGAGGATGGTGTTCTCTGAGCTGTTGGAAGTAGAAAGGATGTCGGCGCAAAGATCAAAATTGCATAGGATTGCACGAACAAAATGCTTTTTGTTTCAGGTATTCCTGTTGTTTCTGACGGTTTCTATGCTATTGGTGGGGGGAGTGAATTTTGGAATACAGTCGTTATTGTCTGCCATTTCACCTACTTTTTCTCCTAAACTAAGTTCTGTTACCACTGTTTACCCACATTCCTTTCATCCTCTGCCTCAACATGAACAGGTTAGATGTGCGGAATTCATGAATAACTCCTTCGTTCAACTCCTACATCAGCATCAGTTGGTGATGAATACTACCAACTGTTGGGTGTGTGGGTTAATGCCACATGCCATGGATAGGGGTATTCCGTATTTGGTTCTTCCTTACAGCTCCCAGGGTTCAGTTTGAGCATTCCAAACTATGTTCCGTAGTGCACTAGATTCCTACCCCAGTCGAGAGCCACGTTCTGCAAACTCTGGTTCTGGTCCGTACCACAAGCCTTTGGCGATAGCTATCGCTGACTTAGATAGGGATATTTTTGATGCCTCACTCATTCCAGATGAAGAGGTGCAATCATATAAAGATCTGAGTGAGGCCGAGTATAGTGTGTCAGTGGGTGATAGACAACTCAGGAGCTCGTCTCCAATATGGGTCGTGCCCCACCTCGGTAATTTCTGCTTGAAAGGTCTTGGTCGAAATCCGAGAGCCCAGCTTGGGAAGAGTGCTTGCACTGATACGTATGTTCTACCGATGCTCTCTTCCCCTGTTTTCCTGACTGCCAAGGGTACCTATTTTGTATGTTATGAACGTGCATATACATGGTTGCCCCTTGACTTCTCGGGTACCTGTTATATTGCGAATCTTTTGCCACCGACTTTTACGGTTGCCTCAGACTATCACAAGACTAGAGTTGTGAGAGGCGTTATTAGCAAAGAGGACACTGCCGGTCAAGAAGCAGGAGATTTCTTTAAGGGTTTCTTGCCATTTTGGGGACCTATGGTTAATAGTAGGAACCTGAGACAGTTGACTCGTGTGGTGGAATTGACTGCTAACATAACTGCAAGTGCCCTTGGTAATTTAACAGCGGAACTCCAGGCGGATAGACTTATGACGTTGCAGAACCGTATGGTTCTAGATGTTGTTCTTGCAGATAGAGGTGGTGTGTGCAAGGTGATCCATTCGAGCTATTGCATTTTCATCCCTGACAACGCTCCAACTGTTTATCAAGCCATCTCGAAGTTGCATAAGATTTCCGAGTCCATACACGTGGACGAGGGTAATTGGACACTTCTAGGATGGTTTTGGGGCCTGATATCAACTTGGGGTTGGAAGATTCTGATGATCATAGGGGTTGTTGTAACGTTTCTGTTCACGTGTTGTCTTTGTGTGCAGTGTGGTCCTGCCTTATGTGGCCTTTGTGCTACGATGTGTATAAGACGGCCATCTGTTACCAAAGAGACGTTGATGGATAGAATGCTGTTCCAGCAACAACTGAACGATTTGATGAATATCGAAATCGACTCTGATCTCGACTAGTGCTTGCCTACATGAGGGCAAAAGGAGCGTCTGAGGTTCCGTGAGAATCATAATGACATTTTGAGTTGCTCGTATATGGACGAGTTTGGTATCTACGAACCGCAAATGACGAGTCTAGTGGGTGTACGTGTTTTCGCTACGCTACTATGTATGGTTCGTCTCGTTCGCGGGTGTGTCCATCTGAACCCTCGGGTTCCATTTTAGATGCGCCATCCATTTTGTCCCTTGCCCTCAAGTAGTCCGCGAACGGACACTGTCCGCTTCGTGACCCTGGGATTCCCAAGCCTTTGCGGAGGACACATGTTCCTTTGAAGGTGTCTTTATGGTGAGGGGGATGACACGGCAAGGGCGGATGGCTCCGCTCGAGGCTCATCTTGCCGTGTTAGTCTATTGTTTCAGTCATGCATGCATTAGGCACGAGTCCTTTGATCCTGTAATTAAGTTTCCGATATTGCTCTCTACACTCTTTTCCAATCTGTTGTGCGTCCTTGTTTTTCCCCTGCATCTGTTTCTGTCTCTTCTCCTAATTCGTTTACAGTCAGAATGGAATGTGCTTAATGTGGGGATAATGTGCTTTTACAGTTGGGAACCGGCAATGTTGCTCTAATCATGCTCCGGGTTTCTGAAACATGAATACGACCCTTTTGAAGTTTACTGTGGGAACTGAGTTGTAACCTTTTGTTCGCCATGTTGTGCAATGACGAAAATGTGTATAAAAGGAGCGATCCACTTTGGCAATTTGAAGCAGTCTCCCAGAACCTACACGCTGTGTACTTCTTGCGACTTCTGTATCCCTGCAGTAATAAATGCTGATCTTTGACGCCGCAGGAAGTGTCCCGTGTCTCTGTGTTTTGTACGCCGCAACAGGTAACCCACGAAGGTTTCAGGTGTTGTCCCCTGGCACCGCTGGGCCTTGGAATAGCCCAGTCCTTCAGAGCTAGCCATTAGATCCCAATTCAAACAAGTACAGATCAAAATATTCCACAGAACATATTTCACCTGTAGCACACTAGTCAAGATGGGGAGGTCTGAGTCTGGACTATGTCCGATGGGATATGAACAAGAGAGCACCTTTTTTCACATTATATGGAGACGTCTGGCCTTTCAGGACTATTGGCATAAGGTGGTGACTTCCATTCCGATTTTGTGTAGTATAACGTCGTCTGGGTCGCCTAAGTGGTGTTTCCTGAACATATGGGCAAGGCCCATCAGAATGAAGATGACCTATGAGCTAAGGAAAGGGGACACAATAAGCGTTTGTTGCAGATGCAATGTACCAGTTTGTCACTGCTATGCTGTGTTTATGTTCCGTAATTAAAATATTTATAAAAAAGACTACATGGGCAAATCTTTGTCACAGGGCAGCCATCTTTTGGACTATATACGGAATGTCTGTTGGGAGACCAGAACCCTCCATCAAGAGCTCCACAAGCTAATCTATGGCTATGATGTTGGATAATAGACGTTTTTCCCAGCTATCACCTTGATCTAACTAGCAGGCTGCATGCTGGAGATGGGAGGCATAGTAATACAAGCCCAGTCGGGGGACTTCCAATCAACCGCCCTCGTACCACCCAGTTAATGATGATAGGGCCAACCTACTGCGCACGGCCCGCCCAGAGAAGTTAAAAAAGCATAGATTTTAGTTGTTTGAAAACTCTGGAAAGAAGGGGGCAGGGGAAGTATTGCAACACAGGAACATTTTTGCTATAGCCATTCTTCCCATCAACAAAGAGGCAGTGTGTTCCAAAAAGTCATAGAGGACCGTAAGGAAGTCAAGACCCTGTCCATATTCAGTTGTTTTAACTTACGAGTACAAGTTAGCCTGATCCCAACGTACAGGAACTGTGTCAACTCCCATCTCAAGCCAAGATTGGGCAGTTGATGTACTGGAATACTGACCATGGAGGCTGGGGGGAATATCAAAGACTTGTCGCGGTTAAGGTGGTGGACAGAGATCTTGCCAAATTCATCCAGAAGTCTTAGCAATTTTGGGAGGGCTCGACGTGGGAAGAAGAGATAAAACAGGGCGTAATCAGCGTATATAGAAATAATGTGCAAGATTTTGCCTAGCAGTATTCCACTGTCACTCAGGTCCTAATGGAACAAATCTCCAGGGGCTCTATTGCAAACAACAGGGGCAACAATGGGCAGCTCTGACGCATGCCATGGCCCAACACCAGAATGCTGATCTGTATTTGGCTAATATACACTCTGGCTGTTGGTTCCGTATGAGCAAAAGACACACAGTTGATGAACAGAATGCAGAACAAATCAAAACATTCACCCTCAGTCAAGAAATCTGGGTAAAATCCATCATTCTTTTGCTCACCATGCCCCCCCAGTTAGGCCTGGCCATATGCAAATCAGTCTTGACCCTGTGCCTCATGGGAACAGTCCAGCCCAAACTGTCAAGACCAGTCCTCCCTGGACTGGAAACAAGCATCCTAGGACCAGTTTCATGGTTTCACCATTCATCAGCCAGGATAACTTGAATCCAGTGGCACAGTGAGCCCTGGACCCACGTCTGGTCATATCAGGCTCAGTAAGGCCAAGAAAGCAAAAGACGCACAGTTGATGGACGGAATGCAGAGCAAATAAAAACAATTCACCCTCAGTCAAGAGATCTGGGTTAAATACATCATTCTTTAGCTCACCATGCCCCCCAGTTTAGACCTGCCCATAAGCAAATCAGTCTTGACCATGTGCCTCATGGGAACAGTTCAGCCCGAACAGCCAAGTCAGGTCTTCCCTGGACCAGAAAAAAGCCCCTAGGATAAGTTTCGGGGTTTAACCCAACATCAGTCAGGATAGCTTGATTCCAGTGGCACAGTGAGCCCGGGATAGCTACCCAGAGTCAAAAACGCAGATATGGGTGGTTGCCCCTCATATGTGGGCCACAAGCTTTGGAACATGCTGCCCAATTCACTGAAATGCTGCCAATAGTTGACCACTTTCCGTAAAAATCTTAAAACCTGGTTGCTCTGGTTTCCTTTTTTCTCTGGCTATTTTCTACCATTTGTCTAAAACCCTTCTGAGTAGCTATGCGCTATATAAGACCTTATAATAATACCATTTATTATTTCACTCCTGTGAGACATGTATGATTTACATGATTTAGCTAGTTTTTCCTGCAGGTTACCCATAGGAGTTTTATGATCACATCTGTAACATTCTTGTCATTTTTTTTTCTGCATTTGCATTGTCATTTTCAATTGTACTTTGTTCGTGAAGGGAGATTTTTACCTCAAGCAGGGTCCACATCAAGAGCGTCAGGAGCCTTTCAAATGTTGACCTCATGAACAACTGAATAGGATCCATAACTCGTGCCTTAGCTCCCGAACTGCCACAGCAGTCTTGTCAAACTAAGCCTTCCAGTGCATGGTATACTGACTTCCCTAAAGTGGTCAAAATTGAGTGCAAGCACCTAGAAAGACAATGGACAGTGTTCAAAAGTCCAACAGTTAATCCTCTGGCCAATTATCTTCTCAAAGCCTTGCTCTTTTCGGCCACTGTTCCCATGTCCAGGAAATAGGCTAACATTGTGCTGCGGCTGGAGTAATATACCAGCATTTGTAAAGCGCACAGCTACCTCCAGAGAGGTGTCCCAGCATTCGGGGCTGTCGGGAAGATTAAGCGAGCTATTGCCCAGTCACATGGTGCTGGGCAAACCTGCCGCTGGCACCAGAGATTGAACTGTGAACCCGTGTCCAGAGTCAGGCACCCTGGCCGCTGCGCCACACCTCTTCCAAAAGTAACCTCAGGTGGTGGTCACAGATCCATCCAATTACAGGCCTATTTCATTACTTACGGCCCTCTCGAAGTTTTGGAAAAACATGTCAATCAGCAGCTATTCCACTATTTAGAAAGCAATGGTCTGTTGCATCCAAGTCAATGTGGGTTTTGTCCCAGTTGCAGTACGGAAAAAGCACTAGTAGAGGTGGTTGATTACATCAGGGGCACCCTAGATGTCGGTGGCAGAGCGGTGCGGAATATTTTAGATCTGTCAGCAGCATTCAACACAATACCCCACTCCACACTCCTGGCACGCCTTCAGTCTTTCGGGATTAGAGGGCAGGCGTGGAAATGGCTGGCTTCCTTTCTTGAAGACAGAGGTCAAGAGGTGTGGTGTCCTCTAATTGCATCGGGCCTCATGATCTTAAGGTGCAAGGGCCACAGAGCTCTGTTCTAAACCCTGCATCATTTTATATATTTATGCCTCTCCTCTGTCACGCTTGGCTGAGACTCTGGGTGCTAAAATAGTCTCATATGCTGATGACACCCAGTTGCTTTTTTCTTGGGGTAGGGATGAAACATTCCCCAGCGAAAAAATAGGCACCTGTCTGTTGGAGGTTTACCAATGCCTATCTCACCATCAACTTAAGTGCAACGCGGGTAAGACTGAGCAACTCTTCTTTGGTTCAGGATCAGAGGAGCCCTGGCAGTCCTTCTGACAGAAGGATGCTCCCATCCCACTGAATCACACTAGCTCTGTTAAAAATCTGTGCATCAAGTTTAATGGTGGACTCCCCTTTTAGAACAGGTCAATGTAGTAGTAGCGACTTGCTTTGGTATGCTGCGAAGGCTCAGGAAGTTCCTTAATTATCTGTTCCTGCTGGCTAGGAAACTGGTAGTGCAAGCTATAATATACGTGGATAGCAAAACTTCATTTATTTTCTTGCTGCTTGTTTTGTCCACTGACTGGTCCCTAGTCATTTCTTCTTCAAAGTTTCTAAATTCACATAAAATTCCCAAAACACAAACAAATCTTTCTGCTGCCTCCTTTGGTAACTGGTGCATGCTATACAAATATGTTTTTACATATGCTATCCATTTATGGTTTCGAATGAGCATCCAAGGTTTTAATAACCAATACGTTCTCAGTCAATGCACCCCATCACCAAGGATGGATACAGTAGGCACATGCTTTAAAAACAGACATTGATGTACTAAATCACAAAGTACAAGGAATAGTTGCTTGATTTAAAAAAACAGACAGACAGATAAAATGGCATTTTTTTTAGTAGACCACTAAAATGAATTGGACTTACTCTTAGTAGGCATGTGTATCACTGGGAAATGTGTGGTTCATGCATAGGTACCTAGGTCAAATGTGTTGTTTAGTCCTTATTTTGCGTGTGTCATGTCCGCTTTATCTGAAAAATTGTTCATGCACACTGTTGCTATGGCTCTGTAATGGCTGCAGACAAAATGGCGGCGCACACAATATTGTGTTACACCATTACTTTACGCAATTACATGTCATGTTTGTCACTGGAGTGCGAAAGCCAGGGACCATAGACCACACAGATCTAGCACAGCAGATCTAGAACAGCCATGACTTAGGTACCTTGAGTAACCGTGGGCAGACAGCTCCGCTCCACCCGCGGAGTGTGCGGATATTTGCCTACTCCGCGTTCCGCAGAGAACGCAGAGAAGGCAAATCCCTGCATACTCCGCGGCGGAGCAGAGTTGACCAGCCCCCGCCTCCACCCCCCCTATTAGCAATTAATTAAAACTACATTAAAGGTAAAAGAATAAAGACTTACCTTGACTGTGGCGTCCCCTGGCTGCCGTCCTCCTCTTCATCGCCGTCTCAGGGTGATCTTGACATGCTTGCGAGCCCGCACATACGCATTACGCCTGCGCATGTGCAGGTCACCCTGAGATGGTTATGAAGAGGAGGATGGCAGCCCGGGGACGCCGCAGTCAAGGTAACTCTTTATTCTTTTATCATTAATGTAGTTTTAATTAATTCTTAATAGGGGGGGTGGGAGGCGGGCGGCGGGCGGCGGAGCGGAGTTCCACAGAATTTGTCCCCAACTCCATGGACCTCCGCGTAGTCCCACTCCGCCAGCTCCGCCCAGGGTTAACCTTGAGTCTGAGGAGTTCGATGTGCACCAGGGCTAAAGCAAAATTAATTAACTGACAACTTTCTTTACTCCTTTTGTCTGATTGTC
This sequence comes from Triturus cristatus, assembly GCF_964204655.1. Classification (NCBI taxonomy): domain Eukaryota; kingdom Metazoa; phylum Chordata; class Amphibia; order Caudata; family Salamandridae; genus Triturus; species Triturus cristatus. The sequence continues at coordinate 123,498,038 of NC_140587.1, read as the reverse complement.
CTTGTCCCATTCATCACTAATGAGGTGATTCCACCTCGCAAAACAGAATAAGAACGAAAAGAATGCTACTAGTATATGCCCACCCATGAGGGAGGGGCATGGGAGGGGCATATACACAAATATATGAGACTTCCATAGAAGTAGCTCAAAGTTATTTGTTTGTTTTGAAGCACATTACTTAACTCTGCTGAATAGAATACATGAAAGGTTTGCCCCCAACAGTAGTCAAGGAGGAAATGGAAGACTGAGTTTGGCCATAAAATACAAATTTAATACAAATACATGTATTACTCTTTAGGGTTACTCTTCTGAGGCTGATTTTGAACTTTTCCAACCGCTATGCTTGACATCCCTCATAAAATCTTCCAAGGGATGAGTTAAGGAAAATTTTAATTCATCAGCTAACATAATCTGAGCTCGACTCGGTGTATTGAAGTACACGAGAAAAGCACCTCCTGCTGCCCAGACCCCAAACAATATATCTCTGCCGGGCAGCCATCTGCTCCACCCCTTTACTGGAGCAAACCCTACTGTAAAACCCACTTGAGCCTCCCTCCCATTGTTAGCTCCCCTTCTGCTTTTTCGCCGCCTCGTCTGTACCTGTGTTACTTGTTTGCCTTTACGCTCTAAAAGAAGAAGAAAATAGGCCTGATTCACAAAAGGAAACTTAGACTTACTCCTTTTTAGTATTCACAAAGTTAAGTTACTAGTAGTAACATTACTAATAGTAAATAAGTAAAGTTATTACTCATAAGTTTACTAGTAGTAACGTTACTAGTGAGAATTTACTTTGTGAATACCAAAATGTAGTAAACTTAGACTGAAGTCTGAAGGTATGTTACTGCTAGTAACTTTGCTACTAGTAAAGCTACTAGTTGTAAAGTTACTACTCTACAAATAAGTTTATCAGTCGATCAATCAGGGATTTATAAAGTGCAGCAAATCACCCGTGAGGGCCACATGGCGCTGAAGTTGCTGACTGCTTCGTCGTGATCTGTTGATTCGAACAGCCAGGTCTTGAGTCTCTTGCTGATTTACTAGTAGCGGTTTACTAGTAGTAAAGTTACTAGTATTAATTTATCTTTGTGAACACCAAAAAGTAGTAAACGTAGACTTAACTCTAAGTTTATTACTTAAGGCTAATTTTACTACTCTTTGATGTTCATAAAGGTAAGTTACTACTAGTAGCTTTCCTAAGTGTAAACTTACTAGTATTAAAGTTACTAACAGTAAGGTTACTACCAGTAAATAACTTTGTGAGGGACAAATAGTAGGAAACTGACACATAAGTCTAAGTTTACCTTTGTTAATCGGGCCCCTTATCTTTCCTAGGTGGGAAGCGAAAGGAAACCCCCAAACCTTGTTGAGGAAGGCCCCGGTGGAGGAAAACATTTTTTACAAATGGAAGACCGTCCCATTGCACAAAGGCAGTCATCAGGTCTAACATTTGCTTCTGTAATGACAACAACAAAAAAACGCTTTCGAGGTTGGGGGGGCATACTTCTGGAAACTAGTCAAAAATCTATACCTCTGCAGTTCGTAAAACTACAAGTGTAGATCTGCCACTTTCACCATAGGAAAGGTGGGGCCGGCATCGGACCCGCCGCTAATATGGCGGTCCTGCCGGCCCCCGACGACTCGGAGGGGCGGGCCTGTCACGCACAGCAGTGAAGCGGCAGGCGCGCCTCCTCATTCATTGGCGGGCCGAGTCGTGACCTGGAAGTGAAAGGAATCACTTCCGAGTCACGCAAGTGGACGGCCCCTCCCTTCCCCTGGGGGGGCCAGTAGTAGCCATAAAAGGCTGGGGAGCAGAGGAATCATCCTCTTTGCCTTCCGCGCTCCCCAGCCTTTAGTGCGACCTCGCTAGGAGGTCGTAATTTAATATTTGTTTTTCTATTGCAGGTCCTTAGGAGTACGGCTCGACGATCGTGCGAAGGCGAACGCAGGACGGTCTGGGACTCTCCGGAAGGCGAGTCGATTGAGGTGTGTGGCAGAAGGAAAGAAGTCTTGGTGCTGGAAGCGGAGGAAGGAGTCTTTACCGATCCGAGATTGGAGCTGGAAGCGTGTGCGGCGGTGCCCCAGGCCAGGTAATCGTGCGCGGTAGTGGTGAGCGCTCACCCGCACGTTGGTAGAACACCGGTAGTGTGGGTTGTAGCGCTGTGAGGGTGCGCCTAATATTCGGTGCGTACAGGTCGGTTTCTGGTATTAAATGGCAGCCCCCAGTGCATTTAGCTTGCAGCTATAGGCGGGCGGGTAGCATAGTCCCCGGTGCGCCCAATCTCGTTCGGGCAGGTTTTTTAAGATTGTAATCAGCTGTAAAGGTTTAGGTTCTTGTCAAGATTAGGTGCTTAATTCCCAATGTTGTTGCTCAGCTAATTTTCTGGTAGACTGGGGAGACCACAGGGGAATATCGAGTGCAGTGTTTATTTGAGTTTTGGGCAAACAATTGGTTGGAAAGGCACTGGCACTCCCTTTGTATTTAACTACTAGGTTCTTACTATTGAGGTGGAGTGTCCAGTGGGGCAATTGTTTATGCTGTGTGTTTTTTCAACATTGTGACATTTAAAACAGAACATACTGAGGAGGAGCCTAGCGCGCAACCAAGATGGCCGCGTAGGTGCGAGGCTCCCGAGGACCTCCGCGACCTCCTATCACTATCCTGAACATATCCTGTCCCAGATGAGGGGACTGTGTTGGTGAGCCCGAGCTGAGGTGGCGCCCGTTTTCCGCTTCCAAATCGGACCTCGGACACCGACTTTACCACCGATTGAGGTTTGCGGCCTTCTCCTAGCCGAACCCCGGATTTGCGTTGTGGGGCGATCCAGTGACGAAGTGAATAACAGCGGCGGGCAGGGCTTGGTGGCTTGCGGAACCCGCACTTTCACTTTCGCTTTCGTACCCTCCTTGCTGTCTATGCGAGGTTGGGTCACGGGGCTTTGTGTGTTGGTGTGGCCTCTCTGGGGGACCCCGCCTGCCCGCCGGCTGTGATCCGCCCCGCAGATCTGGGGTGGCACCCCCCCGGAGCCCGTGGCCCGGCTTGCCTGCCCTTCACGACGTGGCTGGTGCGATCGGGAGACTGGGACCATGGCCACGAAACAAGATGGCGATCGGGCGAAGGTAAAATCGACCCGGCGTGGCGCAGCCCAACAGTCCAACAGCATGGATCGCTATATCCTCCAGAAGGGATCTCCTGAGGTGCCCCGCAAGTCCCCTGAGGGCCCTACTGATGCCCCCGATCTGCCCACGGATCTGACTCTGCGGGATGTCATGGGCGCCATCGCCGAGATGAAGGCCTCTGTGGGCCAGCGTTTTGACACACTGGCGCAGAAGATCGACTCGGTCCTCGTAGATGTTGGCCTGATAAGGGCCGATCTCTCCAAGACCAACGACCGAGTTGATTCTTTGGCCCACACCGCATCGGGCCTTACAACAGATGTGGCGGGCCTGCAAACAGAGGTGCGCCGGCTTGCTCGGGCGAGTGCGCTGATGGATCGTCGCCTGGAGGACTCCGAGAGTCGGGCCCGGCGTAACAACATCCGTATCATCGGGGTGCCTGAGGGACGTGAGGAAGCGGCGGCGGACCTTTTCGTGGAAGACCTGATCGTCAACCATCTCCAGCCACGGGGGCTGAGTAAATTCTTTGCTGTGGAGAGAGCCCACAGGGTTCCCGGGGGAAGGCCTAAGGTCGGAGCCGCTCCGAGACCTCTCATCGCCCGGATTTTTAATTTTCGGGACAGAGACGCTATCCTGCAATCCTCCAGACTACAGGGACCGATTAGACTTGATAATATGGATATTAATTTTTATCCTGATTTCACCCCTGCGGTCCAGAAGCAGAGACTGAGCTTCCTCGGTGTCAAGCGCCGTCTTCGGGACCTAAACATCAAGTACGCCATGCTCTTCCCAGCTAAGCTGCGAGTGGAGGTGGAAGGTCGCACACACTTTTTTGATCGTCCCGAAGCGGCCGGGGACTGGCTGGATACTCTGTCTGGAGATCGGGATCGGGGTGGCGGGGGGGGGAGCGGCCGGGGGAGAGGGCTCGCCGGATCAAGACTGAGGGACTAATATTAGGCCTCGCTCGGGACAAAAATGATGCCACTTTTGACTATACGTTGGATTGCTTAATTTCCCCTCCTATGGAGGTTGTGTGGGGTCTCTTGGGGGTTCTCCCTCCTCCTCTGGGGGTCTAGTTAGTTTAACTATCTATGGGGCGACAGGCACACTGCACATTGGGGGGGCTGTCTGGGCTCATGCAGGGGTGCAGGGAGGGGGGAGTTTTGTTGGGGTGGGTGGGCAGGGATGGGGCGTCGTTTGTTATTATCACAAGGCAACCCTTTTTTTGTGTGGGCTCTACTGTGCTCTCGGGGGGACGAATGATGGTCTTTGTGTATGATGGGGGGTAGGGAATTGACTTTGTTGTCTTGGAACGTTAATGGACTGGGGGACAGGATCAAACGAGGTGTGGTCCTACAGTATCTGAAGCGACTCTCGCCTGATGTGGTCTTCCTGCAGGAGACACACCTTATTGGCAATTCCTTCTGCGCCATGAATCGGCGTGGCTACCGCCTTGTGGCCCACTCGGGCTTCACGTCAGGCTCGAGGGGTGTGGGTATCATGGTAAAGAACTCGCTCCCGTTAGAAATTGATGAGGTGCTCCATGATGACAGGGGACGTTACACTGTCTTGGTGGGGAGAATGGAGGGCAAAGTGGTTGTCTTTGTGTCAGTGTACGTCCCACCGGGGTTGCAATCGACCACCTTTGCAGATCTGGGGCGCCTCCTCCTTGGCCTTCCGGGGGGGGCTTCTGGTGGTGGGGGGGGATTTCAACGCGGTGGTTTCTAGAACTGTGGATCGTCACCCCCCTAGGGACCTCCCCCGGGCACAGGCGTGGCTATCCGGCCTCTTGGACACACTGGGATTGGTGGACTGCTGGCGCTTAAAACATCCCACACAGTTGCAATACACTTTCCACTCGGGGGCCCATGGTAGTCTCTCACGGCTTGATTATGTCCTTGTCCCGGCGGCCCATGTCGGGAGGGTGGGGGAGGTGCGCCATTTGGCACGGGGTATCTCGGACCACTCCCCGCTATTGTTGCATGTTGATGTCTTTCCGAGGGCTGAGAGCAGGGTGGTCCCAATCAATTCCTGGTACCTGCGCGACCCCACCATTCGCGCTGACTTGATTAAATCCCTCCAGCGCTATTTTGAGGAGAACGTGGGGTCAGTGCCTTCTGCTATCTCCCTGTGGGAGGCCTTTAAAACAGTACTTAGAGGGGAGGCCCTATCCCTTATTTCCCACGCCCGGAGGCGCGAGCGGGAGGAGGTGACCCGGGTGGAGGCTGAAATAGCGGAGCTGGAGGGTAATCTAGAAGATGGGGTGACGGATGCTGCACTACATGTCCTCCAGCTCAAGCAGGCGGCTTATAGGGCCCTCGTTACGGAGGCGGCCAGGGGCCTTAGTAGAGAGCAACAGGGGCGGCTGTATGATGTGGGTGATAAGGCTGGTAAACTGATAGCGTGGTTGGATAAAAAGGAAAGAGCGAATCGTGTGGTCCCGCTGATTGAGAAAACGAATGGTGTGTGTGTAACTGAACCAGAAGAAATTGTCTCCTGCTTCGCGGAGTATTTCCGCGAGGTGTATTCCCCGGTCTCTTCTTGCTCGGAAGAGGACTCCCGTGCCCTGCTCAGGGATATCGCACTGCCTTCCCTGTCCGGGGAGGACAGGGTGTCGCTGGACGCCGCTCCCACCTCCGACGAAATCGCCCTCGCCATACGCTCGGTCGCTTCTGGCAAGGCCATGGGCCCGAATGGTATCCCTATCGAGCTGTATAAGCTGCGACCGGATACATTGGCGCCTCACCTCCGCGCAATGTTCCTTGCGGCCCACTCAGTGGGCTCCCTCCCGCTTGACCAGCGTCTGGCTACAATCGTGGTGATCCACAAGGAAGGGAGGCCTCGGGATCGGGTTACTTCTTATCGGCCTATCTCACTACTGAATGCGGAGCCCAACATTCTCGCTAAGGTACTCGCCAATCGGCTGGTCGGTGTGGTGGGAGATCTGGTTCATAAGGACCAGTCTGGCTTCATTCCCCATCGCAATACAGCCCTTAATCTGCGGCGTTTGCATGGGGTGCTTGCGCGCGTCCCATTCATAAGGGAACCGGCCATTTTGGCGTCCTTAGACGCCACCATGGCGTTTGATACGCTTGAGTGGCCATACATCTGGGCGATGCTTGCTAAGTTCGGGTTTGGCCCAGGATTCATCAGTTGGGTCAAATTGCTGTATGCGGGCCCATTGGCACAGGTGGTCGTGAACGGAAGAGTATCGGCCCCGTTCAAGCTGGGCCGGGGCACGCGGCAGGGCTGTCCCCTGTCGCCGCTTCTTTTTGCGCTTGCCTTGGAACCCCTGGCGGAGTGGCTGCGGTGGGAGCCTTCCATCCGTGGTCTCCGTTGGACCCCCGAGTATGAGGATCGCGTATCCCTATACGCTGATGACATCCTTCTGTACCTAGCCTCCCCACGCAAATCACTTATAGTCCTAGTTGATGTTTTACACTCGTTTGGTCGTAACTCCGGTCTCGTCATCAATTGGGCTAAATCGTGTGTGTATGTTCTCTCTGGGGAGGCTCCTATTCTCCCGCGGGGCTGTCCGATCTAGATCGCCCCGCAGGGATTTCGGTACCTGGGTGTCTTCATTACTCTGGACCCGGAGGCCCGGTATGAACGGAATCTGCTTCCCCCCCTCCAGCGTCTGCGGGTAGATGTCGCACGCTGGCGGCGCCTGCCGCTTTCGCCGCTCGGCCGGGCGGCATTGTTCAAGATGATGTCTCTGCCGCGTTTTCTGTACGCTTTGCAGAACACTATGGACTTGGTCCCGGCGCGCTACTTCCGTGAGGTGGAGAGTCTGCAACGCCGCCTGTTCTGGGACGGGAGGCCGCGCATTGCTCTGGCTAAGCTGACGCTCCCATGGTTTGACGGGGGGATCGCCCTCCCGGATATTAAACGGTACTATTGGGCCTCCCAGCTCGCTGCCATTAACCATGGCCTCTACGGGCCCGCCTTAAACCCGGCTTTTGAAATGGACAAGATGCTCCTGCCAGGTGGCGACTACAATCGAGCGCTCTATTCTAGCGCGCCCGACGCTCGTCTGACGGGCCCCACGCGTGTCATGGTGCAAGTCTGGCACGCGGCCAATGCAGCTATGGGGTGGAAGGACCGTTTGACCCGAGCATCACCACTATACGCGTCTGAGCGGTTAGGTTCCCTGTGGACCTCTAAGGGCTTTGAGAAGTGGGACATAATAGGTATCAGTAAAGTGGGGGATCTTTGGACGAGGGGAGGATTTAAAACGTTCGATATGCTGCAGACGGAATTTCAGTTGCAGGGCAGTGAATACTTCCGGTATTTGCAGGTCCGTCATGCGCTGGGTTCCGTCTTCACGGACGTTGCCTCCATCCCGGAATATTCCCCCCTGGAAGATAGAGTGCTGGATGGGCACGTCCCGGACAGCACGATCTCACTTATATACAAAAAGCTGATAAACGACCGCTCGGGCCTGTTGACTGCCCTTCGTGCGGCTTGGGTTGCCGACGGGCTGGAGTTGGACGACGAGGACTGGACCTCTGCGGTGGCATCCCCGAAGGAGGTGGCCATACCGGCTCGCCTTCGCTTCGTCCAGCTCAAGATACTCCACCGGGTCTACATGACGCGGCCAAAGCTTCTGCGTATGGGCTATGCCGGAGATGGGTTATGTAAGCGTGGGTGTGGTGCTTTGGGGACCTTTTTGCATATTTTGTGGGAGTGCCCGGAGGTAGAGGGGTTTTGGCGTGGTGTACATGAGGTGCTGCGTCTGGTTACGCATGTGGCGCTGTTGCCTGAAGCGAGAAGATGCCTGTTGAATGTGTGGGAACCGACTGATTACTCAGCGCCGCAGACGTGGTGGGTGACTCTGGGATATATGGTAGCCAAGCGTGATATTGCTCAACTTTGGGGATCCCAGAGGCCCCCGACGGTCTCGGCCTGGAAAGAACACATGGACTGGTGCATGTTTCGCGAAAAAGTGGTGTATGTGGCGAGGGGTAAGCCTGGGACATGGGTGAAAGTATGGGGCCCCTGGAACGCCTACCGAGGGGGTATCTGCGCGCCACCGCTGCTGCCTGATCCCTCGCCAGCCCCAACCCCTTAGCCGACTCATTCCCCCGCTGCCGGGCATTGGGTTCCCCCAGTCCTCGCTTTGCTCTCTTCCCCCTCTTCACACTTCTGTGTATAGTTGGGATCCCCCCTCTTGGGGAGCACGTGCTGCTATTTTTGATTGTGGGTTGCCTTGTGGGTGTGGTTTTAATTTTTGTTGTTCTTAATTTAAAATGAAACCGCATACTGGGGCCTGGATGATGTGGTTTTCGACATTGTTATCTATTGAGAAATGCTCCTCCTGTAATACCACGTGTTCCATGAATATATGTCGTATGTTCCTCTTATTGCTAGCGGCCGGCCGGAAGGTTGTGGGCCCATACTTGTATACTTTTAAGACCTGTAATAAACGGTTTCAAAAAAAAATCAAAAAAAAAACAAAAAAAAAAAACAGAACATACTGAGGCTGAATTTATTTGCATTTTTTAGATAAGCATATCATTGGCTTATACATTTAAAGGTCCATTGCAGAGTCAGAGTGCTGCACGGTTTTGCATCCATAATTACGTTGTCACGTTGTGTGTTTTAGACCAATAAGAAGATAGCTAGGCCTGGCATTGTAGACGCGGTGCTGGTATAAGGGTCATAGCAATTGGCTGACATAATTGGCAATGGCAGGAAAAATGAAGCGGGCGACAAGTGCTCTCGCATGGAATATATGATGGAGACGATGATGAGAAAGATGGCTACCATGGACAAGAGATTGAAGAAGGTAGACAGGTTGGGGCAAAATCTGGCAGATCTCAGGGAGAGTGTTGAGGGTCAAGAGGGGGCGCTGGAAAGTCCCAAACGCACCATAGTACCCCCCAAGCCCAGAGGGGAACTAGACCCCTGCCTAAGCGGGGTGGACCGAAAAGGAAGGGGAGTAAGAGTAAAGCTACGGCGCCAGTGCCTCAGCCCAGTGAAGGGGAGGTCCCTGGACCATCAGGGATGGTTCCACTGGGGGGAGTCCCTTTGAGTGCCCCGGCCCCGACAATACCAGTGGGGGTGGTTCCACTGGGGAGAGTCCCTTTGAGTGCCCTGGTCCCTACAATACCAGTGGGTTTGATACATTTAGGGGACCCAAAGACTGCTCCATTAACGGTAGTCCTGGCAGAAGCAGCTCCGGTAGCCAGCACGCCACAAGGCACAGGGGGGCTAGACAGTGGGGTCCCTAAACAGAATCCAGCAGGCATTAATCCAGTCCCTGCAGATTTGGTGGCGCATTTAGCAGCGGTTCTGCCTCGGTTGGGGAAAGCAGGGATGTTGCCACCAACAGTGGGGGTGAAGGACGCACAGGGCAACCCTGAGGTGGAAGCAAGGAAGTTGATTGCCCAGTTTGTGGCGACACCAGTTGGGCCATTAGGAACAGGGCAGGCGCTTCCTTCTCTTCCCAACCCCATCAATGGGGGAACACCAGGGGACACCAACAAGGAAGTGCCGGTGGCCAGCCAGGCGAAAGAGAAGCTGACAGAACCTGCTGGAGTGACCACAGCAGGTAAGCAGGAGACGCTGCCCATGCTGGGAGTGGGAGAGTCTCGTACCGGGAGGGAGAACGTGGCTAAGCATGTGTCACGCGAGTTGAAGGAACTCATTTGGTCAGGGTGCTATTTTAGCATGTTTTCTCTGTTAGTGGATGAAAGAGAAAGAGAGGAAGCTAAGAAGCAGAAGGAATGGATGCTCCCTAGAGAATGGGCAGGTGACTTGTTAAGATTCAGAGTCCAGGAGAACTTAAACAACTGGATCAGGGGGTTTTCAGTATTCATGGCAGTAATGGCTGAACATTTCCTAACATACAGGCAGAGATGGCATGTTACCAGAACCGCATTACCATGGCTCATGATAAATATGGGGGATGGGGTTGGAAGCAGTATGACGTAGATTTCAGGAGGGAAAAGTCATCTGACCCTGCGCTATCCTGGAACCAGGTCGACACGATCTCTTGGTTAGATCAGTTTGGCGCACCACAGACCAATTATCAGTTTAGCACAATGCAGGCTAATAACAGGGGGCAGGCAACTCCAGCTTTTCAGCCTTATCAGCCTTATCAACCCTTTCGGCATGCGCAGAACACAGGCCCTATCCATGGCTCAGGTGGTGGAGGGGGGCGGAAAGGAACTTGTTGGGATTTTAACAGGAGAACATGCACTTTGGCGCCAGGCACATGTAAGTTTAAACATGCCTGCTCTATCTGCGCAAATCCTTCCCACCCAGAATCCAAGTGTCTCAAAAAATCTAGGGACAAAGGTAAAAGAAAGCAGGCTTGATGGTAGGGTGCACCACGTCACACATTCCCACATTGACATCACAGCTTTGACCCGTGGTTAAACAAATACCTGTGTCATTCTACTGCTAGGATACTACAAGAAGGTTTCACGTATGGGTTCAGGATCCCAGCCCCAAATTATGTCGGGACACCTGAATGCAAAAATCAGTTATCAGTAAGAACCAATTCAAAGCGTAGCGGCAACTAAGATTGCTAAAGAATTACGCCTGGGCAGAATAATGGACCCATTTGATCACATTCCGGTGCATAATTTTGTTTGTTCTCATTTGGGTGTGGTCCCCAAAAGAGAGGAAGGAGAGTTCAGACTGATCCATAATCTATCGGCACCTAGGGGCAACTCACTGAATGATGCCATCAGTGATGAAATTTGTAGTGTGAAATACGCATCATTTGATCAACCCATGGAAATGCTTTGGGAACTGGGCCCTGGCGGTTTACTGGCAAAATCTGATATTGAATCAGCTTTTCGTCTGTTACCGGTTCACCCGGAGGACTTTCACTTAGTAGGCTTTAAGTTTCAAGAGAAATTTTACATGGATATGTGTATGCCCATGGGTCGCTCGGTCTCCTGCGCCTATTTTGAAAAATTTAGTTCATTTTTGGAATGGGTTTTTGGACGTGTGACTGGGCACCAGTTTGCCATGCACTATCTAGATGACTTTCTTATCTTGGGGTAGGCGGGCTCTCATGCATGGGCATTGCAGGAATTCTGCAAACTCATGCGGGCTTTTGGGGTTCCCCTGGCGCCGGGAAAGACAGTTGGACCAGCAACAACGATAGAATTCTTAGGTATTGAGCTTGATTCAGTCCAAGGGTGTTTCCGCTTGCCGGAAGATAAGATTAAGAAATTCAGAGCAGCATTACAGCAATGCCTGGCCAAGGATAAGGTTAACTTGCATCAGTTACAGCAAATAGTAGGGCAGTTGAACTTCGCCCTCAGAGTGATTCCAATGGCACGCCCCTTCTTGCGCTCCATCGCACAGGCCATGACCGGGATTAAAGAAACATAATATAAACAATGGTTCCAAAGGGAAGCAGTTACTTACAATTGAAATAAATCAAACAGCAAAAAATCAAAAAGAATCACAAAACACAGCATTAATAGATCAACCAAATAATCAATATTACACAATGAATTACAATTCGAAAAAACAACAATTTATTCTTTGGATTTTCATTTGAATATCAACTCATTTGAATATAGACAAAAATGAAAAGGCTGTATATACAATATTTTTAGAAAAACGACGCAGTGACAAAGTGAATAAAGTGACTAAGTGTAGTAGTGAAAGTGTAAATATTTACAGTATATGCACGTGATTATCAATAAAATCCAAGTATACACAAAATACAAAATTTACAAAAAAGTCCTCAACTTTGTTATGGATAAAGAATAAACCTTGTAAGGCACATGTCCTATCTTTTTATGTTATATACAAGGAATTCCAATTGGTAAGGGACTGTAGAACCGTCAACGTTTCGACCCTATATCAACCAGTCGTTGTACATAGTCATATCGGGTCTTCTTCAGGACATAGGAGGTGTATAACAGCCTAAACAAAATAAATATATTTAAATCAATGTCTAAGCTGTGTTAAGGGTTTTGAGACATGGAGAACGAGAGTTTCCCCATACACTCACCTAAATTGTAGGTGATGGGACAAATGTTCACCAATATGCCGCAGTTGCCACTCGATATCAATCGGAAGGGACTACCTGGTGACATGTATGCACATTAGTACGCATATAGTAGATGCAAAAATTAATTTAAGGCATTGAGACCATAGAAAATTAATTACCAGGATCGTAGAAGATCTTGACTGTTAGACAGATTCGTCTTGGTCTAATTAGTAAATCTTTTATCGTCTTTTTACGCTCTGATTAGCGGGACCTGTTGTGGATTGCTAAGAATATAAACCCAGATAAGAATAATCAGAATGATATTCATATGACAAACATTAAGTACCATTATAGGTTAGTGGTCCGCGTGATGGCTCACCTGACTTCAAGGTAGAGACTTTACGTATATCACTGCAGGAGGCACAGCCATCAGGACACGAGTTCAACTAGAAATGCATAAAGCAACCCACATTTAGTACCACAAGAGTCGTCTAGTCTGTTAGAAATTCAATGACCTCGAAATTAGGTCATAATTTCAAATAGAAATGTGGCTTGATTCCTTTCACTGACAAATTACAAATGCGGTATCCTCAATACTATCCCGGTGGAAATGTACTCCCCAAATGACATAGCCTGGTTACGAATCGATATATTCCCTGCCAACGTCCACCATCCAATTCATAACACACAATGTAAAAGTGTAGGTACCCGGTCAGCCAATGACTAACCACTACGAACAAATTAGCCGATCCGCCGTCACTTTATCGATAAGTAAGTTAACGGCCTACTAACGACAAAAAACGAACTGCACAGATGTAAGGCAAAACAATTGGGACACCTCCTACCTGATGCTTTTCCGTTGTTTCTCTTACTCAGGGGGAGTCCGTCTATTACACGCAGCCAGCCCGGAAGACAAGCGTGCAGCAGCTATATTATGGCTGTCAACGGACATAGAAACAGGACTGTTGTGGGCCGTGTCAACTGATCTCTCCGAATAAATTAATTCTTCGTGCGCATAAGCAACAAACACAGTGCCAGATTATTTATGTTCTATGTTTGTACGCAGGGTATCTGAATCGTACAAATATATAATATTTGGGCAGACAATACAGATTCTCAACATTACATGGCATTTCAGAGTATATCTTCAATTCCGAGTCTTTGATAAACCTTTCCTTATTTTAAGACAGTTTTCAATCAAGTTGGACAAATAACCCGCAGTGACATCGGGCACCTTGCCAGAGTCATGACTCAAGAGAATTTGGCGTTTCTACTAAATAGTGCAACAACATTAAAAAAGGTGTATCAGCTCAGACAGTTCACATAGACCAGTTTGAACATTGCTTTACACAGTGCGTATAAATAAAGCATGGCTGTTTGGGAAAGAGGGGATTTCAAAAAGGTTAATGTTTCTTACACAAATTAGGTAACAGTAAGATGGTTTCATTGGGTATACATTATGTACACCATATGTTCGTCGCGAATGAACAGACAAAGTGAACATGACAAGGAGCCATACATAAGTATCAATGATAAACAAACTTGTCACAGACAGGCAAAGTTTAGGAGTATCTCTACTTATCCAAAGCATAACATGCCTAGTTGTTTATTGGTCTCCTCATTTTCATTGAGCCCTGTCTTTACAGAGTCCAGAGAGTGGATCCATCTACACTCCTTATAGTTGAGAATGGAATAAATGTTACCACCTCTTGGATGCAGCCGCACCCTCTCAATTACTGTCCATCTCATACTATCCGGTAAATGGTTAAGACTTAGAAAATGATCCACCAAAGGTGCCCCTTGTGTTTTACATTTGATCCTGCTCATGTGTTGTAAAATTCTACACTTAATTTTTTGTGTAGTTTGCCCTACATACACTTTATCACATGGGCAATAAATTCCATAAATAACGTTGTTACTATTGCAGTTAGTAAATGCAGGTCGTGTGTAGCTTTTTGTACCAAAAACAAATACGGGGCCTTCTATCGTGGACACACAAGCTGTATAACTGCTGCATTTTTTGTGGCCCAAGATCGGTGGTAGTAATAATTGTGAGCGTAAGTCTGGTTTGGGGGGACTCTGAAGGTAGGCATTAACCACAGCATCTATACTCTTGCCACGTTTAAAAGCAAACAATGGTAATTCAGCAGTCCCAATTTCTGTAGCCACCAAGTTCCAATATTTGACTATTGTTTTCTTGATTGCTTGGCTGTCTGGGTTAAAGGTGGTGACACATACCATTCTGTCATTCGCCTTTTCACTTTTTTTGGTCTCTAGTAGAGTCTCTCGTGGGCAGTACCACGCTCTCTTTTTGGCCCGTTTTAGAAGGGTACTGGGATAGCCTCTGTCCCTTAGTCTTTGTGTTAAAACTGTTGCTTCAGCAAAGTAATCTGTTCTCTGAGTGCAATTACGGCGCAGTCTTAGGAACTGCCCGTAGGGCAGATTATCACGGAGACTGCGGGGATGATTGGAATTATAACTGAGGAGAGCATTTCTCTCAATAGGTTTTCTATAAAGCCCAGTATAGAGTACCCCATCCATTGTTTTCACATTAAGGTCTAGAAAACTTATAGTTTCACTGTTCTCACTCATTGTGAATTTTATGTCGTTTGATCTTTCGTTTAGCCATTCAAAAAACGACCTCAGGGTCGTGGTTGAACCGGTCCAGATCATAAAGACATCATCGATATATCTTTTCCACATATCGATGCTGTCTCTGTACGGATTATTCTCATCATACAAAAAAGTCCACTCAAAATTGTCCATGTAGAGATTTGCCAGGGACGGCGCATAGCTCGCACCCATAGCAACGCCCTTGCATTGGAAAAAGTATTGATTCTGGAAAACAAAATAATTTTTTGTCATTGCGATGTCCAACATAGCTATTAAAAATTCCGTGGGGATTCTATGGGGAGTAGGTCTTGTATTGAGTACCTCTTGCACTACAGCAAGTGCCTCGTGCTGAGGAATGCTCGTGTACAAGGAGGACACGTCTAAAGTTACTAAGAGTTGTTTCTCCTTGTCAAAAGGATAGTCTTCTATGAACTGAATCATTTGTGTTGAATCCCGAACATAAGATTTAGTTGCAGTCACAAATGGCTGTAGAAAATAATCAATATATTGATTAAGGGGTTCTAATGAAGAACCACAGCCCGATATAATTGGGCGTCCAGGTGGCTTATCAAGGTTCTTATGGACCTTTGGCAAGGTATAAATTGTGGGGATTCTAGGATTAGTTTTCAAAAGAAATTTGGACTCTGGGATACTCAGAAAACCTAATTCAAGGCCATGTGCCAATAGGGAGTCTATCAAAATCTTTATTTCAGATGTTGGATCCTTTGTGATTGGTTGATAACTATCACGATCATTAAGTTGTCTTTGGATCTCATCGATGTAATCACTCCGATTTTGTATTACAATTGAGCCCCCTTTATCGGCAGCTTTAATAATTATTTGCTCATTGTTCTTAAGGGACTGTAGGGCCGATTTTTCTCTTACTGAGATATTGTAGGGAACAAATCTAGGTTTGTCCAGTATGGACAACACCTCTTGTATTACAATTTGCTCAAAAGCTACAATTTTTTGGCTCATAGTCTGTATAGAAGGTGTAAAAACAGAATCAGGTTTGAAAGGTGTTGCCGCCATCGACCGAATACAGGGTTCTCTTTGTGCAAAAAAGTATTTTAATCTGACCTTTCTGAAAAACTGCATAAGTTCAAGTTTCACCATAAAAGGATCCGTTCTTTGGGTGGGCACAAAAGATAGCCCCTTGGAAAGAATATTATTTTCCTCTTGTGACAAAGTGTAGTTGGAAAGATTAATAATGGGGTCGCTGTCATTCAGAACCACAGGTTCCTTGTGAATATTATTGGCAGTCAAGGCGTCTCTAGTGTCATCAACTCTGGGAGAGGCATTTGTAAGTAGTAAAGTTACATTAATACTCTCAGGGAGTAAAGTATCAGACGTTGCATTTAGGGGGGTCGAAATTACCACCGGTATGTCTGACGTCTCGTTGAAATTTCCCCATGATTCCCCTGGTCGAAGAATCTCACTTGTTGGTTGCCTCTTTGGGGTGGGGGATTCTGATTTCCCCTGTGAGTGTAAACCTGTTGGTTCCCGCCCCTGCCACGATTCCATCCTCTCTGCCTTGGATAGCCCCTTCCTCTGTTGGAACTCCATGGTCCGTCCCCTAAAAAAGACTGTTGTTGAGGACCTTGGGATCTCTGTGCTGTACTTGTCGAGGCTTGTTCAATTTCTCCTTCAGAATTGCTCCCAAAAGAGGAATTGGACAGAGTAGTAAACCTTCGTGGCCCCTGTCTGCTACGATTGGTATAAAAACCTTGATTATCCTGTTGGTAGTAGTCGTCTGAGATATAAGGATATGTTATCTTTTTGTCATAATTCTGTATATCCTTCTGCAGTTTGTCTGCCTTTTTATGTAACGTAAACGTATGGAATTCAGCAAGAGTTTTCTCAGCCTTTTCCAACGCTTCTTTAGCGTTGTCTCCCACTATTTCCCTTTTAAGGTCATTAATTTCTTGGATTAGTTTTTTAGAATATTCCAATGCAGTTTCCACTCCAAGTACCATCCAGTACCTGGAGCAATTGTTTGAAATAAAACTAAAACCTTCTCTAAATTTAGGAATGTCAATGAAAATGGCGGGTTCGTTTCTGACTTGGAGACCTTTCGGGATAATATTGGCCTGCAGATATTTAGTCAGGAAGTGTCCATGTAATCGTGTTCTTACTAATTTCTTTTCCAAGCGTTCCAATTTTATCAATTTATCATTTAGAGTCGTATTAATAGCAGATAACTCTACTCCAAAAGCATTTGCTACACCTTGTTCAGCTATCAGTTTTGCTATATATTCTTCCGTATATGAAAGAGTATCTGACATATTTGGTTCGAGATAAATTTACAGAAATTAAAGAAAAGCACCATCATACCAGGTTGTCGGCTGAGGTTAGGCAGGACATGCGGATTTGGGTGGCATTCCTGCAGGACTTCAACGGCAGGGTGGTCTGGCCCGGTCCGCCCACTACCTCGGCAGAGTTAGGTTTATGGACTGACGCTGCGGGTAATGTGAGATTTGGCGCCATACTTGGCAATGAGTGGGTGGCGCAACAGTGGCCAGACACATGGGTGCAGAATGGTTTAACGGCTAACATTGGCTTCTTAGAATTGTTCACTATCTGGGTGGCCTTAACGGTATGGCCTGACAGACTGCGTAACCAATCTTTAGTATTTTGGTCTGACAACATCACTGTGGTGGAATGCATCAATCAGCAAGCAGCGAGATGTAAAATGATCCTCCGCCTGTTAAAAGAGATAGTCCTGTTGTGTATGAAGGGGAACATACTGTTGAAGGCTAAACATGTGCCAGGTGTGTTAAATAATGCTGCTGATGCACTCTCTCGCTTCAAGATGCAGGTCTTCAGAACACACCTCCCTTCTGCAGAAGTGAATCCAACCCCCTTCCCAGAAGTACTTTGGCTGATTGGTGCCCCCAACTACCGAACCTCGTGGCAGCTAGCCTAGCCCCCAGGACCAGGAAAACCTATGAAGCGGCATTTTGGGCATATTGTACTTTCTTGGGGAGGGATTGGGCAGAAGAATGGCATTCCCCAGGTGCACTGCGACGTTACTTAGGAATGTTGCATGAGGAGGGGCGCTCAGTGACGGCAGCCAGGCGCCACGTGTCAGCAATATCTTTCTTTGCCAGAACCAGGGATACGGGGGATCCCACTAACAGTTTCACAGTCAGGAAGGCTTTAAAGGGTTGGCAGCGCTTCCAAGGAAATACAACGGACTCGAGACGTCCAATAGGAGTGGAGCTGCTAGCAGCCCTACTTGGGACGCTTGAAGCTGTCTGCAACACCAGAGGGAAAGCTCTACTGTTCAGGGCAGCCTTTTCACTAGCCTTTAATGGCGCATTTCGCATTGGGGAATTGGTCGCCCAGAACAAACAGGATACACAAGGGGGTACAGTTAGACCATGCAAAAATACATGGCGATGCCCTACTAATATCCATTCAGATATCCAAAACCGACCAAGAGGCCCGTGGTGAGGGGTTAGTTTTGTATCGAGCCCATGGCAATCCATGCTACCCTGTGGCACACTTGGAGGCATTTTTGCGGCGTAGACCTTTTACATGGGGTGGGACACTTTTAATCCATGAAGACGGTACACCTCTCACCCGGTTTCAGTTTAAGAGGGTCATGGATATGGCAATTCAGCAAACAGGTTTAGATCCTGCGCACTTTGGAACCCATTCATTTAGGATAGGTGCTGCGACTGAGGCAACAGGGAGGAAACTGGCGTCGGATCATCTGCAACTAGAGAAGCAAGGACATGCACCTCTGCAGGAGTCAGGAGCACAGGTGGTTTGGATTATATACCATTCATATTTGGAACGTTTGAAGGCATTTTTCTTTTCAGGGAATTACATACACAGGACGGAGCAGCCTGGTTTCAAGGTCTCATTCCATGGGGGGTTTTGTAGGGGATTTGCTGAGCAAAAGGGGTCCCCGTCCAGATATCATTATCTTACTCCTAGGAAGGAATGATCTGGTGAATCTGGTTAGAAGAGGGCTAGTGGAATCCATCATAACAGAGGTGGGTTGGTTAGCAAAAGCATGCCATGGATGCACCATAGCATGGTCACAAATGGTACCCAGATGCCAATGGAGGGGGGGGAGTCGGTAAGGGCACTGAACCACTCGGTAAGACGTATCAACAACAAGATAGAGAAGTTGTTTAGGTCTCCTCAGTTGCAGACGATCGCCCAGGGGTGTATCAGGGGGGACCCGTGCTTCTTAAAAGACGGTGTCCATTTATCAACGGTGGGTAATGCAATCCTCTCGGAGAATCTTCTGGCATGGTTAGCAGGCTTGAAAAGCAAGGCATGACCTCCTAGTTAGCATGATGGTGGTGGGGGGGCCAGATAGTCGGGCAACTATGCTGGCCTGTGGCGGTAAGGTCATGATTGGTGAGCAGTAAATTTAAGGTCCTTAGGGGGCGGCGCCATACTTGAATGGGGTCGCCCAAGGGGGAGGGACAAATCGTCCCTCCTAGAACTTCAGGGGCAGTTACAGCCTTTGTGGCTGTATGGGCGCGGGGGAGGGGGGAGTTACACTTTTCCTAGGCTGGTTGGCCACCCCCACGGCACAATGGCGCCAGTAAAGGGCGCAGAACTGCAAGGGCCCCTGATGGAGATAGTATGCAGAGCGTATGGGGGTAATGGGGAGGGAAGTACTCTCACGGTGAACGAGCCCTCTGCGCATGCGCACTCAGGAGGGAGGGCGGGGTTTAATTGATAAGGATCTGACACCAATTATTGACCTTGCCGTAGGCTCAAACATGGATACGCAGAAAATGATTGCCATTATGATTATGAATGATGTTATGCTTAGATTCGGATAGGAGTAACTTGTATTAGAGTTATGTTAAGGATAGCCATCTGATATCTGTACATATCAAATGTAATCAAATGTCAATTATATGATTGTCTGCGGAAATTTTTGAAAAAATTGTTACTATTCATTGTTTGATTTAATTTTGTTAATAAATACGGCCGGGGGTTATCTACGACCCCCTTTTCCAAATAAACTCTTGTTCTTGATAATTATGTGGGTTTGGACAAGGGAGGAGGGGGTATAGGTAGTACCAGGCCATATGATTTTATCCCTGTGTCTCCATAGGAGACGTGCACCAAGGTGCAGGAATAGATTTAATTGTGGTTTACCTTTGTGAATAGGCCCCTAAAAGTACAGAGAAGAGAAGAGGCTGCAGCGCCCTCCTTACCGCTCATGCTCACCATTGCGTGGGTGCTGAACGACAAATCCTCCTTGGTTATGCCATCATCCTCTTGTGCCCAAGTACATTAACGGGCACTACGTTACATAAGGAAATGCTGCAACACGTCACCAAAACACCAGGGACATTGGCTGGCGAACAAGTAGACGAGCACTTCTTACTGACGACCAAAAATCCTGTGAAATAAAAAAGAAAAAGGTTCTTATACAAAAAAGCATTATTTCACTGTCTGTTCCATAACCTGCGTTAGCAAGTGAGCTATCTGGCTGATAAATGTGCCTTCTTTCCTGGTTTATTTAATTTGTACTCATTGCTGTCTCTCCTTGCTCTTCGCGCAATGCTGGCCGTGTTTGTAACCTATAGGGGGTAAATATATTAAAAATGGAGGAAAGCAGAGCAGCAACCAAAGTTGTTGCAGCACAAACAGAAAGAGTGAAATATTATGACATATGTATATTACTCCTACTTAATGCTAGTCTCCTGGAGGTGTTCTTTTGTGGCACAGACAGGCCTCACAGTCTTTGTAGATCTGGCGTTGCATCAAAATCCATGGGTGGCAGCATGGGAATGACAAAGTACCTCCCAGAGTGCCCCCCCTATGATGCAAAGTACAGCAGAGCAACACAAAGCGTTATCAGCGCTCCTTCAAGGGCAGCCAGACATCCAGTGCAGATCTGAGCTGGAAAGTAAAGAGCTTATCAAGTCTTTGCGCCACTTTGCTTCACTTTGTTTGACTTTGCGGCAGGACAGAGTCTTGAAAGTTCTGCCCTAGGACTCTTATCAATGTCAATAAATTAAATTCTACCCACATTCTCAGTCCTCTTTATTTCTTACCTTATTCATATGATGATCATACAATATTCTCATGGGCTCTCTTAGAAATGATTTGCCTTTTGACCTGTGCTCAAGTGCTTTGTTCAAATGACCTGCTCCACCCACTTGCGGGATCTTTTAAAAGAAACGCGCTGCAGCTCCACCTGTTTTAGTTCTATACATAAATACATATGTAACCCCATCCATGCCCTTACTGCTCCTCCACCTCCTGTTGGACAAGGACAGAAGGCCTCACTCCTCGATATGTCAAACTGGCTCCAATGCCCTCTAGCAGTCCTGTTGTTTTTTATGATCTCTGTTTGCAGGTTTTCTCTAGTCCACAGTTTTCTTGTGCTTTTGCGGCGAATACCATTTCCTTGGGATGCAAAGGATGTATTTACTATTATTCCGCATCGGTGCACATGCAACAAGTTGTGGCGTTGTGCGATGCAAAGCATCACAAACTATAGTGATGATCAGTTTTTTGCCTCAAAATATGCTTTGGGCTGAAAAAAGTTGATGCACGTGCAAAAAAATAAGCTCTGCATCGGGGAACACGAACACCCCTCAATATGCATGCAAAGCAGACAGAAGAGGGAAGCTGCAATGCAAACACCCACACGTTTTCACCCAATCTACTAAAATAGCATCACCTGGCTTTAGGTGCAACCATGACATCAAATAATACTAAAACCATAAAAAAAAACACGAGCAGAATAAGCATGCGATGGCTACGAGGGAACTGTGCAATTATTGCAATTTTAAAATGCTTAGCCTTGTGTGTTTAGCCTTGGATTTGATTTTACACTGGAGTGTGCACCTTGAGTACAAATTTCTAAACTAAAACTGTGGCCCAGATTTACGAAGATTTTGTGTTGTGGTTGCATCATTGTTGTGATGCAGCCCAAAGCAAATATTTTGGTATTTACTAAACCACACAAAGACCAATTTGCTTGGCTTTGTGTGACTCTGAAAAAAAAGTGACACAAAACATCACATAGTGCTGCATTACGGTACCTTGTGTTAGGAATGTGTTACGTGAACAGAGCCTGGGCATTCCCATGCATCCACCCATGTATTGTGACACAAGCCCATATTTACTGTAGTCAGTAAAAATGGTTTGTCCCGAAATGGTGCACTTACCCGAGGCTGGTGTAACCAGGAGAAATATCATTCTTTCTAATGGCTGTTTCCTCTTTACATGTTTGCTGAATTCTGCAGCACCCAAGCAAAGGGGTCATAGCCTCAAAGAATAGTTATTGTGCGCAGGAAAGTGTTCCTTCCTGCACAAAAACCATCATGACTACAACACAGACGCCAATGTGCCATGGTGCAAGGGTGCCTGAATTGGAGCTAGGCAACCCAAGTGCACCAGCATATAGAGAGAGCTAACCTGCGCCATATCTTTGTATATATGGCAGAGTTCAGCTCTGTACCTATCATGCACAGCACAGCACAGCAATATCCCTTGCTCCACCGCATTGCGTGACTTTTTTTAAAATATGCCCCTGTATTTCTAGTGCAAGCCTGGCCGTTAATTTGATAAGAGTTCACCTCTTAATAAAATTGTGCTATTTGATCTTTTTTTACATTATAAAACACAGTGCCACTTATTTTCAGCATCTCAACCTCAATTTCTATATCATATTCCATAGATTCTGGCATTTAAACAATGATGTTTTAGGTGATTTGACTGAAATCGAGATACAGTTCAGAAAAAAGGTTCCAGAATGATCTCACTGAGGCCCAGAGTGGGAATGTGTGAAGTTAGATTTGAAACTGGAGGGATATTGGTGATCTTAAATTACTCCCAAAAAAGACAAAATTCATCATTCAATACACAAATTGTGCGAACAATGAGTAGTAATTGTAGTAGATGGCGGAATTACACAATAAGTTGCAAGGCAATAGCACAGCTCGAATTGTCTATGAGGACACTTGAAATCTTGATGAGACAAGTATCCTCCTTCATGGCAGCTGTCCAGCTAATATTTATGTAGAAATCCCATAATAGGCTGGTAATGGCAATGCATGACCATGTCTGCAAAGCCATAAGGATTAGTACAATGTTTCAAAAATGAAATAAGATGCATGTTGTGTTGAATAACACACATGCACTTGGGGCCACCGCCCGACACCTCGACCCGCATCTCCCTTTAGCCACGCCCCTAAGTACACTGGAAAGGAAATGAGCAGCCCTCCCCCTGCTGGCTGCCTGGGAGCCATCCATGCCCACGTGGGCTCCAATGAAAAGGATTGCACTACACAAGGAGGACACATTGAGATTGAGCAAGTACCCCCTTGCAGCCAGCTGCGACACTCTCCTGACTGCATTGCAAGCTGCTATACTACACATGGTTGCGTCCCCCAGCTGCTCATCAGACACTACTGCAGACATGGGCTCCCTAGCTGCACAATGATTGCAGAATTTACTATATGCCCTGCAATTTCCACTTACCCCGCTTTTGTTTTCCTCTTACTGATATTGTGTTTTGAGTCATGTTAGATTGAATAAGAGATGGGTGCGGGCCTGTTCCCTGTGTAAGTTTAATTATTCCTTGTATCTTTCCTTAGATTCGGTTGATTTTCGTTGTTGATATGGATCGACCACACTGATTCCACATTGGGCGTAATGCCAGCACAATGATCTGTTTCTATCAGCCACATGTGCTGTGTTCTGCAGAAGGCACTGATTAACATACCATCATAGGCTCTGCTGTATTTATTTGCTCCTAGGATGCTTGTTTCCAGTACAGGGGGGACCTGGCCTGGCAGTTCGGGCTGGACTGTACCCATGAGGCACAGGGTCAAGACTGATTTGCATATGGCTGGGTTCAAACTGGAACGGCATGGTGAGCAAAAAAACAATGGATTTAGGCCCAGATCTCTGTACTGGGGTGAATGTATGACATTGTTCTGCATTCTGTCCATCAACTGTTGTTTTTGCATTTGTCACCACGAGTGGGAAGGGTATGCCCAGACGCGGGTCCCGTGCTCTCCATGCCACTGGAATCAAGCTATCCTGGCTGAAGAGGGGTGAAACCCCGAAGCCGGTCCTAGGATGCTTGTTTCCAGTACAGGGAGGACCTGGCTTGGCAGTTCAGGCAGTACTGTACCCATGAGGCACAGGGTCAAGACTGATTTGCATATGGCTGGGTTCAAACTAGAACGGCATGGTGAGCAAAAAAACGATGGATTTAGGCCCAGATCTCTGTACTGGAGTGAATGTATGACATTGTTTTGCATTCTGTCCATCAACTGTTTTTGCATTTGTCACCCCGAGTGGGAAGGGTATTCCCAGACGTGAGTCCCGTGCTCTCCATGCCACTGGGGTCAAGCTATCCTGGCTGAAGAGGGGTGAAACCCCGAAACCGGTCCTAGGATGCTTGTTTCCAGTACAGGGGGGACCTGGCTTGGCGTTCAGGCTGGACTGTACCCATGAGGCACAGGGTCAAGACTGATTTGCATATGGCTGGGTTCAAACTGGAACGGCATGGTGAGCAAAAAAACGATGGATTTAGGCCCAGATCTCTGTACTGGGGTGAATGTATGACATTGTTATGCATTTTGTCCATCAATTGTTGTTTTTGCATTTGTCACCCCGAGTGGGAAGGGTATGCCCAGACGTGAGTCCTGTGCTCTCCATGCCAATGGAATCAAGCTATCCTGGCTGAAGAGGGGTGAAACCCCGAAACCAGTCCTAGGATGCTTGTTTCCAGTACAGGGGGGACCTGGCTTGGCATTCAGGCTGGACTGTACCCATGAGGCACAGGGTCAAGACTGATTTGCATATGGCTGGAAAAGCATGGTGAGCAAATAAATGATGGATTTAGGGCCAGATCTCTGTACTGGGGTGAATGTATGACATTGTTCTGCATTCTGTCCATCAACTGTTGTTTTGGTATTTATTTGCTTGTCAATAATGCATGTTGATTTTAGTTTTGTATTGAAGTTGAAAACACTACATATGCTATCTAAAGGAAAATATTCAATAAACAGATTTAAACAGAAAACACTCATATACTTTCCAAGGAAAGCCATAAATGTATTCTGGACACCTGGGAGCTTCACTCCACAGCAGCCTGCCTCATATCAGCCCCATGCTCGAGTCTCCCATATTCCACACCATGTCATGGATTAGGATCACCATGCTTCACCACTACATCACTGCATCACTCAAGCCCATTAATGCATCTCACCTCCTATACATGAACAATTAAGGTATATAAGTTTACACCATCAGTGATGAAGAAGGGGAAGAATAGCAAAGAACAGGACTCATAATTGTCATTTGCCACACACTTCAAAGGGTACACTGGATCCAATCTTTCACTGATGGGGGTCTCACCGCTCTTAATGACTTATCAGTCATAAAGCAACAAGTAGACTCTCAAACCTATCCCAGGCCACCAAAACAGATTTTTTTTCATAGCAATTTTAGTTCTGATGATGTCAAAATAACCTTCATGTCCCTGGAGGGATAGCTCTCTCTCCTCTCATGAACATGTGTTTTTCCACTGTTAATTCTGACCTAACCTCCCAATGAGGTTTAACCTGTTTCTCCATTAATGCCTTCCATGGCCAACCCTTACCCACATAAACAATGGCCCCTTGTACAATATCCTCCTTCTCGTGGGCGCTACACCCCTTCGCTTATAGCCCGTAACACAGAATCCTGCACAAACACCACCTGACATTCATTCCATACCTCATCTTCAGATTCTTCCAAATGTTGCAACATCTTAGAAAGACAATCAGCTATAACATTTCCTTTCTGGGAAAGAACATAATCGTTTACCTGTAATCCTGAAAACGTATAGATAATCTAGATTCTAGAAACTCTAGCCTAAGCACTGACAGTCCCTTCTGCAGTAATGCTTTTTGCTAGTGGTACTGGGAATGTTTTACGCTATTTTCAGCAAATTAGCATTTGGAAAACTCACCTATAAAACGTTTCTGCTCCAGTTTGTTGAACACGTTTTCCTATCTTACATCATTTTTCCGTTTACTTTTGCCAAATACCAATAAGTTGTAGTGAAAGAAGATGAGGCCTCTTTTCTCTATAAACAACCTGAACATCAACAGCTGAAAGAATACAACCGTTGATATCAAGCCATCCATTTAAACTGAAACCTGGTGTTAAGCAGAGGCTAAACCCATCATAGAATGCCACTTGCCAACCCTGACCAGGTCATCATTTCATTAATTTTAGACAGGGACGCCAATATTATTGTTAAGATGATCTTGTGCCCCTGAAAAGGGGGAAATCCTTCAGATGCTCCAATAGGCTCAATTACATTCAAAGATACTAACCTTTTCCAATTCCTTTGAAACTTCATGTCTTAGTAATATTAGAATATTCCTGAGGTTGTAATCTTTTGGCCATATATCTACCTTCAAAACAATTCTGTTTCACACCCACATAATTTCCCTATTGTCGTGTTAAACATTTGCATTACCTACAGTAACCCCATTGTCAAACGCCAAAACTTGATTCTTACTATTAGGATCTTACTTTGGACCTGATTTGCAAAGGTTACTTACGTTTTAAAGTACTGCACATATTTGAGTAAGTAGGCTAGTTTTTGAATATTCACAAAATAATAGTGTAAATTCACTCCAAAAGTGTAACTTACACTTGGACTTTGTGAATAGCCAAAAAGAAGTACACCAACTCAAAAGTGTAAATTACCCAAAAGTGTATAGCCCCAATGTCCTTTAATTTGGTGGAGACATTAGGATACACTTTTGAAGTATATATAAACTTGAATTTTGTGAATAGTCAAAAAGTGAACTTCCTCATAAATAGAAATTACTCAAACGTGGAAGATACCGTTGAGAATCAGGCCCTGCAGGTGCAAATCTTTTTGTCAGACCATCTAAAGACTGAAGGGCCTTTCTTCCTACATACACATTCCTATATGTTTGCCTTTATTAATTTTGAACTTCAATCCTCTAAAAACAAGCATATCAATCTGCTCACCACCATTGCCTAAAGCATGAATTTCCATTTCAAATTTGTTGCTTGCCTCACCAATAAATCTATCCCTTCAAACCTCCTCCTTAATAATAGTGTAGGGAGACCTGGAATCAGCAAAACTGTTCACAATGATACCACCAATGGCAATCCAAATTTCTGATTTGTGTCTGCATCTGTCACTGTCTTCCACGTTCAAGACTACGGTCCCTCTGAAACTCATAACATTCTCACTCACATCAGTCCCATCGTCCTCTCTCTTTCATTCTCAACCTCTACACACTAAGGACCTCATCGTGGTTTCAGTTTTGGTTGAAACTGAAACCGGACGGTCATTCCGGAGACCGGCATGTAATCCCTATGGACGGCGTTTCCCTATAGGGATTACAATGTCAGTTTCCGACAGGCTTTCCATGTCGGGCTTTTTGAGATGGAAAGCCTGTCAGAAAGTGACATTGGGGGCCCCTAGCAGGGCCTCCTTCATCCCGTGGGCTCCCGTTGGGGGCCAAGGGAGTGCCTATGGTGCCCCCCTGTTAATCCCTGCACCGTATGGCAGGGATGAACAGATTCTCCCTTTTGTCTATGGGAACTTGTGCTACAGCTGGTTTACTGCCGAAGGGTAGCCGTGCGCTTAATCAAATTTCAAATAATAATAATAACAATAATAAAGGACAAGCTCCCATAGACAAATGGGCGTATGCGACTGCACCATGTGAAGTCGCATTATAATTGTGGTGTCGGGACCGCCGACCAGAGGTTGGTTGGTACCGACACCGCAACCAACGTCCTAGTTAGGCACTTAATTTTTTCACCACACTTTTGCAAAGTGACCTACAGCACCACATGCACTGCTCTGCATATTTGCTTCTCTGCTGGGCTTAGTTGGCATTAAGCCAAATGTTTCTTTAAAAAAATATATATATATTATTGGTTTTGAACAGTAACAAAATTCAACTACAGTCGCATAGTACCATACAGTATCGTCTCAGTGAAGAATATTTCTTCCATGATGCCTGCATTGTGCCCTTTACTTCTTAGCCAGGCATAGTTTAAAACATCATTGTGCAAGTCTCCCCTTTCCTTCTCTTACAGTAGAGTACCCACTTCCCTGGAATTCTAGACAAGACTGCCTCTCAATATGTTTTATGCATTAGTATGAATAATGTTTCATTCGGAACCTAACTGATCTACACGCATTGTTACATCCAGTTCATAATATTTCCTCCAGCTACCCCACACCCAGTGGGATTTTTTCGGGCACCCTCTAGCCTATTATTTGACCCTCTCTACAGCCATGTACATATCCATCCCCGTTCTCCATACTCGGATCGTTTGCACGCTTCTATCCCCCACCGTCTCGCCATATCCTTTTTCGCCACCAGTAGTCCTAGTGTGCT
Source organism: Triturus cristatus (assembly GCF_964204655.1). Taxonomy (NCBI): domain Eukaryota; kingdom Metazoa; phylum Chordata; class Amphibia; order Caudata; family Salamandridae; genus Triturus; species Triturus cristatus. Next base: position 123,469,958 of record NC_140587.1, on the reverse strand, counting down.
GAAGAGCAGCTGCGGTCTGTCCACGTCTATGTTGTTCGGGATTCCCAACAATATAAATTTGGGTTCTAGGAGTATATACGTCTTCAGTATTTTGTTAAGTTGCAATATAGCAGCCTTCCAGTATACCTGTATAGTTGCGCATACCCAAATAGTATGGTAAAAATGTCCCTCTTCCTGTCCACATCGGTGACACATAGGATCCATTACTCGCCCAATCTTGAGTAATCTGGCCTGATCGTAGTAGACCCTGTGTAATACTTTGTATTGGCTAAGACGGAGACAGGACTTGATCGCAACCTCTCTATGGTGCATTACGGCTGCCTCCCGGTTCACCCCTTCCATTATGCCAACATCTTTTTCCCATGTGATCCTCAATTTGTCTAGTCTCTCTGGAGCATTGTTATTTAGGGTATTGTAGGTGGACGATACTGCCTTTGTCGTGAGATGTTTCTGGAGTAATCTCCCCTCCAGTGGTGCATAGTCTAGCAGAGGGTATCTTCTATGTTTTTTGCTTGCCATGCATGCCTAATCTGGGCATATTTAAGGAACTGGGTTGGTTGTAGTTATAATTCTGTCCTAAGAGTGGCAAAGCTTTTAGGTTTGCCTTTATCGATAATGTCTCCTATTGTAGAAATGCCTGTGGTGTCCCACTTCCCAAACCCTCTTGGTTTCTTAAGTTCTTTCAACCAGTTACCATGCCACAGAGGTGTTTCTTTAGTAAGTTTATGGTTCCACCCCATTGCTTTAGTTGCCCTTCCCCAAGACTCCTTCGTGGATTGCCTGGCTGGGAGCAGTTCCCTTAAACCCTTACCGCCGTATAGGTAATGGAGGAATGTACGCTTTTGCATGGTTTCTCTTTCTAGTCTATATGTAGGGTGGTCGCAAGCTGTATGTATCCAATCATTTATTTGTGTTAGATGTTTCGCCCAATAGTAGGCTTCCATGACAGGCAGTGATATCCATCCATTATATTGGTTGCATTGCAATGTATGTAATGCTATGCTAGGTTGTTTCCCTAACCACAGGAGTGAGCGTTATTCGGCGTCTATTTCACGAAATATTGATCATGGGAGGGAGAAGTATGTGTTTTGCAAGGCATAAAGAAATTGCAGTAGGGTTATAATTCTAAACATGGCCTCTCGTCCCAGGAAAGTGAGTAGTGGTGATTTCCATCGTTGTGTGTTCTTAAATTTCATCAGTATATGTTTGATATTTTTTGGGCAGCAGAGGTCTCTGTCTGTGGTGAGGAAGATTCCTAGAATGTGAACACGTTGTGTGCTACCTGGAAGTCTCTGGGGAGTAAAGGCCATGTTGTCACCTCACCAGGGCTATAGATTACTGATTTGTGCCAAACTTATTTTATACCCTGAATTTTGACCGTTTTTATCTATTGTGTGGAATACAATGAGAATCGTTGTGTGGGGTTGGGTGGCATATAATAGAATTTCATCCGCATATAGAGAGATCTTTTCTTCCCTGGTGTCTACTGGACTAGTTTGGAAACCATGTATCTCTGTATGTTCGCCTACCAAACAGGCTAATGTCTCTACCGTCAGGGCAAGAAGCAGGGGGGACAGGGGGCATCCCTGCCTCGTCCCACGTCCGACAGGGAAATCTATGGAGGTTCGTCCATTCACCCGAGCATTCACACTGGGGTCCTTGTATAGTAGTCTCACCCATTTTCTAAATTTCGAACTGAGACAGCCTCCAAGAAGGGCCAGTGAAAGGCATTGAACGCTTTTCTGCATCCAGTGATAATAGTAGATGCAGTGTGGTACGATTTTTCACCTGCATCATCCACTTATGGGTTCTACGTAAGTTCCACCTACTAGTTCGGCCCAACATAAATCCTGATTGGTCACAGTGTACCAGGGTTGTTAAGCCAAATGTTTCCTGAAATCACAACAGTAACACCTGCGCTGTTCCTTGTATTCCATTTTTCGTTTGCATTCTTTGCGTTGGTCTACTCTCTATTGTGAATTTAATATTACTGACAAGCCCGCCAACTTTGGCATCATGTTTTAAGGCTCGAGCACACCGTACAGATGTTTCCTTTGTATGTATGATGGTCAATGCATCCTCTAAGGCAGGATTGCCATTTACCCAGAAGAGTTCCAGCATAACAGTATTGCGTGTGCGCATGACTACATAGTCCCTAGGTGAGCAGTCATGCAAGGTGATGAATTTACATTCAATTTTCAAAGTGTTCACCTCAGTAACCTATGATTCAATAGACTTGTGGTGGTCCTGTTTCCCTTGAAGAAAACATGTATCTGCTAATGCCAATACAGACTTTGATTGCAAGATAATGAGCTAATATGGCAGACTTGAAAACATTATTACTACCCACAGTAGCCACCTTATTAATTTGATTGTACATATTCACTCCCTACAGACCTGGATGATGTAACAACATCCTCTTCTTCTGCTTGGGAGACATACTGCCTTGTTTGTCGATGACACATAAATATTATAATTCAAAAAATATTCTTTCCATTCTCCACATAGCAGGTACAGTTACACTCCAGCCAGCTAGAATGCTTGAGGTAGACTGATAGTAAAATGTTTGTTGCTCATGTTTGTTAACACAGTGGAATTGTCCAGTTTCCACACTTCACTAGTGTATTGAACTAGTTCAATGTCCACTATTTGTCATTAATACTACACAGCATTGCATGTCACCCACAATATTCTAGAAATTGCAGTAAGCACATTTATGTGTCATAGTTAAAAAGTACTGCGAAAAATGCAACTGTTTCTTCGTCCCCAGTAAATACATCCTAGGCTGTTGCCCAACCAAACATTTGCACAGGACACTCTTATCTCTTGTCGATTGCAGACTGCATGAAATTCTTTGAAGGAGTGGTGGACACCAACATTGTCCACACTCTCCACGAGTATTAAATGTGGACTGTGTAGAATACAAAAAGCAAATTCACCCTTCGATTTTTTCTAAACATGAATAAATGTATTCTGTATGGCTCACCTGATATGCATCAGACTGCGCACACCACATGAAAATTCACACTGGTCATGGTGTAAGGTCTTGCAGTGTGACCTTACGTGAGTCAATGACGTTCTGGCCTCTGACGTTGTGTCACCCGCAGAGGTCGGTTTTTGAAGAGCCAATGCTGTCCAAACACCAGCTTGAGGCAGCTTTCCAATGGTTTCTAAGGTTGTACAATTCATCAACTCTCTCTTTTACAAACTGCTACCGCTTTTCCTGGAGATGTGTGTTGCAAAAGCCAACAGAGTGGTAAATCAGCCGTACCTTGTCAGCAGTTATAGGAAGAAATTACAAATGGCGGTTTCCATTCCAGAATTCTTCCATCACCTCAGTTCAGCTTTCCAAATAGGACCTCAGAATTCCTACTGCGTGCACGAGCACCTCCCAAGGCGCAAGTCCTGGGGTCGCCACATTGTTCCGTTGAATACTGCACATGTCATTTCCAAGTTAAGCAATACATTTATTCTGGAAACCCGGAGAGCTTCAGACCCCAGCAGCTGCTTCATGTTAATCCTCTGCTCTCTCTGCTCTGCATTACACCCCATGTCAGGGGATATACTCCCCACGAGTCACTACCACAGCTTTCTAATATTCTAGCCTGATAGCGGCGAGCTGGTTTTAATCGTATGAACTGCACAGTTTATGTTAATTGTGTATATACTGAGATTACATTTTCCAGTTATCTTTTGTTTCTTTGAAGTTTAATTTTATGTTCATCTGAAAAGTGTTGTTATTTCTGTTAATCTGTGCAGAATAAATGATGGTCTTTATTTCATGTTTAATGTTTAAAAAATGTGTTTTCCATAAAGGTACCGTGCCCTTTTGTTGTAGCTGTAGTAAAGTATTTCTTCTTAACTATTGTGTTGTTACAGTAGTAAAAAACATTTTTGTGTTTGGTATGTGTAAATATGGGGGGCAGATTTATGAGGGATTTGCGCCCCTTTTACGCCGCCGTTGCATCACTTTTGTGACGCAGCGGCAGCGTAAACCCTGCGCCATGTTGCGCCCCATTTACATCGTGACGCATCTATGGAGATGCATCACGGTGTAAAGCCCTGCACCACATGAAACCTGCGTCAGGTTTCATGTGGGCATTTCAACTCAGGGGGGGGCGTTCCATCGCAGGAACGTCCCTGAAAAGTGACTCATTGAAATCTATAAGATGTCACTGAATCCCTTTCCCAACGCTGATGCTGATGCTGCTTGAAGCAGGCGTAAGGCTTGACGCACCATGTTAGGGACGCAACTTCAGCACTGCGCCAACCTTACGCCGGCAGATGCGTCACGTATCTGCTTGTCCTTGCGCCACGATGCGCCGCATTGTAAATGCGGCGCATCTGCGGTGGCGCAAGGGCAAACTTGCATGACACATCTTCCCTGGCGCATCCATGCTGATTTGCAGGGATGCGCCAGGGAACATAAATCTGCCCCATAGTGTTTAGTACCCGTGACAAGGCTCAGAAGTGCTTTGCCTATGGGTAAAATGCTACTCCATGGGAGTCCAATGGTAGTGGTTAGACAAGTTAAAGCTTTAGTTAGTCATGATACTTTCTGAAACATGCAATATTTATTGTTTTATTTCAACAACATTGTGCTGTGTCATGCTGTGTTTCTAGAATACTCCACACTATTAGTAGCACTGTCATGCAAATGGGTAATAGCTTGTCATTAACAGTGTTCAGTCCATTATTCTGTGATAACTAGAGTGGTTGAGAGAGGAAGTAGGTGTTCTTATTAGAAGAGGCTCACAGGTAGCTAACCCCAGCTAGCCCCATTACTTCACTTTTGGTGGCAGTAACTGACTCCATGAATATCATTGCTAATCCTGTAATGAATAAACCTCAATCAGGAGCTATAAGGCACTGACCTTTAACTTGCTGACAGTGGACTGACTTTCACTCCTTATGTCCCTGATGAGATTGTTGTAAGCAGGTTCAAAAAGGAGAACACTGCGGCTTGGCAATCAGGAACAGTTTAAGTTTAATTAAATGATTACTGCTGGAACTATCAGCCTCATCTCTTACAGTTGCGAGCTGAAATTCAACCTGCATGAGGATCATGGCCTGCTTCATACTGAACATCAGGAGCAATGGAGAGATGCTCATCCCCCTTTGGCCAGGAAATACTGGTACAGGGGGCCATATTTATGCGTTACATGCTTGATCCCAATCTGACAGAAGGGGCCATAAATGCCAACTGAAAGTCCCATTCTGTGGTGGCCCAGGTGGCCAGGTGTGCTGTGTGTGTGCAATCTAGGGTGCCACTTACTACTAGTCATTGTTCGGGCTTTATCGGATGAATGCAACTGTTAGGTTGCTGTGGTATTGTATACTTGGGCCGAATGCAGTCCCTCTGCTGAGCATTTGTTTGTGTTTGCGTGTGTGCATCTGACTTATTTCTTAGGCATTACATCCTAGGGCCATAGGTTATTTACTTCTGCAGTCTTTCAGGTGGCTTGGAGGCTGTTCCATTTCTGGTGTTTCCATTGCAGGAAGCGCTAGGGGTGGACAGAGGGCAGCTGTGTTATGTTGATCTGAAACTGTAACAAGTGTTGAATTTGGGTAGTGCAGGCAACAGTTGCTCTGTGGTGTGCTGGACTCCAAATAGCAGGACATTTTTATAAATTGATCCGATGCTAACATTCACCTCTCTAGCTGAGTTATTAACAACTGCACTGGCTGTTTGTGTCCATGCCTTTGCTTTTGGGGGTTCCTTGTTTCCACCTTGTGGTGTGCATGTTTCCCTCAGCTTTAGGTATCCTAGCCAGATGTATTCCCCCTATTTTGAGAGTAGCCTTCTTTGGGCAGGCACATATTAGTTGCAGGGAACAGCACAGCAAGAGCAAGATCATTACCACTGGTAACAAGGCCTTGCATAGGCCTGAGATCCACCTTTGTACCCTGGCAAACCAGCCGATGAACCAATCTATGTTTGGGGCACCTCCTTCTTTAATCATGACCTGCTGTAGGTTGTGCAGTGCTTGGATAACAATTAACAGGGTCCCATTGTTGAGGTCGTTCATGGGGATGAAAGTACAGCACCCTGCACCTATCTTGGGGAATACACCCCCTTCCATTGTGGTCATCAATTCCAACACATACCGATGCCACATCATCATGAGGCAGATGGCACACATTTCTTCTCAGATTGCGTTGAGGCCATCTTTGGTGGTGTTCATCATTTCCAGCAGTTCCTACCTGGTCAGCTGCAGCCACCGGGCATTAGTTTCAAGTGTAGAAGAAGATTGACCCTCCTACACCTATTTGCACATTGGTGAAGAGCCAAAACTCTTCAGGAATATCCTTGGGTCTGTCCCAAGAAAAGTACTCAGCTGACCTCCTTTTTCCGTACTTGATGGACAAATACATGCCTCTGCTCATGGGGTGGTGATGCAGTGCGGAAGGATGTTTTTAGGGTATGGCCAATGTGGGCATGTAGAGGGTGACCACTGAGTGGACTCATATCCAGTCCGGGGCGAGCTGGGTGTGGGCGTGCTCACCGAATTGCCAGTAATAGTCCATTAAGGTGGAGGTGCCTTACTGCATATCATTATTATAGATTATACTCCTGCAATTGCTGTGCACCACGAAAAGTATTTACATGGTCTGAAAACATGCAGTTGGTTTTTACTTTGAATAAGCCCACGAGTTGTGAATAAAAGTATCTCTTAGGTGACAGTATTGCTTATATCAATTTTACTTTGACAGGGTTGTATTCTGTGGTTTGTATACACATATTCACTGTTTTTACTGTTTTTCTGGACACCCACATTAGTTGTTTTTGCAAGATAGTAACCAATGATGAGAAATGTGAGCATAACTGGTAACAAATAACCAGTAAGCTCCTCTGGTGGTGCGCAAGGTGCTATCTTGCTTGTTTCACATTTTTTAATCTATATTGATGTACTTTTTTGTGGTATACACCTGCTAAAGCACAGGGTATTCATGTTGAAACAGGTGACTGGTGATTCAGAGGTTGGTTCGTGTTGTTTTTCTAAATCTGTTTTGAAAAATATAAAAAAGAATTAAGATGAGAGGGCTAGAATGAGTAGGGGCAACACTTACACTATATAAAGGATTGTTGTTAAAGGAGAAAGTAAACTCCCATTCCCACTTAGAAAGGAAAGTAAATAGAATTGATTGCCCTAGCAGATCAGGTCTTTCCTAAAATTGATGGCCCTGCAGGTGAACTGAACATTGGGGTTCCACTTGTTGTTCATAATACAGCTCCATTTACAGTAAGGGCTAGCCCTGGTCCACAGGTTGGTACGTGTGTGGACACGCTATTGGACTGGGGTGAGGGCTTGGTGACTTGTGGGACTTGTTTTAGGCCTGTTATCCAATGACCCTTTTTCTTGAGCTTGTCTAGCTCAGACTGGATCTCATCTTGCTCTGTCAGGATGTCAAATACTTCAGGTATGATTTCATAATTGGTTAGGCTCACTGTGACCTTCGGTGGTGTTATAGTGTTGGGCTGGAGTTTGGCTCTTATTTGGCATAGGTACTAGTGTATGAGACACAGCGTTTTGCTGGTTGCTACCTCCTGAGACTATCTGTACCTACTCTAGGAAAGTGTTCCTTTTGGCATATTTACCAACCACTTTTTGCCTTACTCTGAATGGAACCTTGACTGAATGTGCACTAGGTCCCTCTTAATCAATTTCCCAGTGCCCCTGTTCTTTCCTAAAACCGTACCTTTGTTTACACAATTGGCACACCTCTGGCACACATATAAGCCCCTTGTAAAAGGAACCAGTGGTACCAAGGGCATTGTGGCCAGGGATGGCTGCAGCATGTACAATGCCACCCTAAAAGACCCCTCACCAAACATATGCACATTGCCATTGCAGAGTGTGTGTCTTGGTGCAACTAAAAGTGAAGAGTCGACCTGGCACACATTCCTGTGTATCAGGCCTACCAGCACTGCCAGAGGCCTATAAGTCACCCCTACAGCAGGCCTTATGGCCCTGAGGCAGGGTGCACTATAACTTTGGTAGGGCATAACTGCATGAACAGATATGTCCCTATAGGGTCTAAATTTATTCTTGGGCAATATAAGTGCATGATGAAGCCATGCCAAATGCATGGACTGGGAGCTTGTCAACACGATTTCCACAGCTCCATGATTAATGAGCCCACACTGATGCCAGTGTTGGGTTCATTAATAAATGCACTCAGAGGGCTCCTCAAAGGACCCCCTGACAACCTAACCAAACGCTAGGGTCTAGATGACAGGTCTGAACCAGCCTGCCACTTCCAGATATATTTCTGATCCTCTGAGTTGAGAGACTTGAGGTATTGTGGGTCAGAAACAAGCATGCTATGGGTTGAGGTTCTTCACACCTACCCCCAAGCAAGAACAGCATTCAAGGGCAGTGAGCATCAAGGGTTTTCTTTCCTTTGTTATGCTAGCCAGGGCCTCTATAGTTAGTGGAGATGCCCTCCACCCTGGCCAAGTCCCACTTTTGAAAATTTGCACTAATCCAAATGAGTAGTGTCCCTCTAAGCACAGCCAAAAGGCAACGACGTTGCAGGGTGAGTCAAAAAGTAGTGCAGAGTTTCAAAGAAAGTTCCAATATACGAATTTATTAACAAATGTTTGATCAATGTTAAATTCCTCGTTGCATTCACGGGATTGTAAATTAAACACGAAGGTTCAACACAGGACTTTTTAAATGCGCTCAATGCATTTCGGGTCACGCACGACCCTTCATCAGGAGAAGTCCTAAAAGAATCCAAAAGGAGAGTTTTAACGACCTACTCGGATATACGGATATCAGTAGATGAACGAAAGTCCACCAATGTGAAAAAAGATCCGAAATGAAGTGACGGTGGAAGTAAAGAGAACGTGGTTGGCGGTAGGGAGAACGGAGACCCACAGAGGAATACCGAATTGTGTCTTGTTAAAAGAAAAAACAACCGAAGAATGATTAGTTAATCCTGTGACGAAAGTGTGTGTAAACCAATATTTACAAACGATAAGAACTTCGTGTCAACCCGTTATGGAGAACCGCTTGTGAAAAGACAAGAAACTACGTGATGCACTATAAGAAGCCCAATAACATGCATTAGAAAACAAAGCATACCTGGAAATTAAGTAATCAAAAGTTTCAAACGTCCGAAAGACGAACAGCATATACGTGTATAGTCTAACACCAACAGCTGTAGTGGATAGTAAAGAGTGAAAAGGAACACGCTAATAACCGTAACGTGAAAAGAGAAAGCGAAAAGGGGTTAAATAATAAATAACTCTAGCGGCAGCCATATTGAAATGGAGTCCTAACATAATAATGTTGATACAATGATAATACCATGGAAAGCAAGAAGAAGGTAAAAGGGCTAAAGGAGTTTGAAAACATTAAGAGTGAAACAGAAAAAAGTAGTTTGAGATTAAAAAACAATTAAAGAGAAAATAAAAGAGAAGGCAAAAATAGAAATTTGTAGATAGTGTAAAAAACGGGGAAGAAAATAGATAAATAAAGTTATTTGAAATGAGGCAAAAAAATGCAAATAAAGAAACAAATTGATGGTCAAGAGAGTGAAGAAAAATAAGTGGATCTAACAGGTAAATAGACTGTAGAGAGTTCATGGAAACTGACAAAAAATAAAGCTCAATAATGATGATATTGTGTTAACATAGAATACATGGGGAAACATCAAGTATGTAATATTCCAAGAAACTGGTTGTACAGAGCAAAGTTTATAGGAAACAACTGAGTTCGACGCGGTCATTGAGTCCGTGTGGGACCAGGGCATTCATTTTATAGATCCACGCCGTTTCCCTCTGGAGAAGATACTTGCGATTGCCTCTGTGATCTTTAATCGGTACCACCTCGCATACCAAAAATCTCAATTGGCTAATATTGTGACTCTTAGCAAGAAAGTGCATCGCTATTGTAGATTTGGTATTTTTGTTGCGGATATTGCTTTTGTGTTCTGTCAATCGTACCTTAATTTTTCTCTCAGTCTTACCAATGTATATTAGGCCGCACGGGCATTTGAGCATATAAACAAGGTTTTTGGAGTCGCATGTTGCTGTGACATGTAACTTGATGTTATAACCCTGTGTAGGGTGCTGAGTTGAGTTGCCCTTGATAATGTTGTTACAATGGCCACAGTTATGGCAGGGAATTGTACCCTTATGGGAACCAACTGAATCATTAGACGATTGACGTTGTAAAAGTTCCATCAAATTCTTGCCCCTTTCATACGCAAAAATTGGTCTTTCCAAAAATGTGTCTTTAAAGTCAGGTTCAATTTGTAACATTGGCCAATGTTTCAAAATGGTTTTTTTGATGTTGTAACTCATGGTAGAAAATTTGGTGACCATAACTGATCTTGTCGTGGATTTTTTGATGTTACTGACTTTTAACAGTTGCGCTCTAGATTTGTATTTCACCCTTTCCAGAGAGGTTGATACGATTTCTTTGGGGTACCCACGATCAAAGAAGCGTTTTTCCATGTTCAGGTTTTCATGTGACAAGAGTGCCGGTTCAGAAATAATTCTTTTCACCCTGAGAAACTGAGAATATGGTAGATGATTTTTTAGTGAGGGTTGGTGGAAGCTGGAAAAATGTAGCAAGTTATTTCTGTCAGTACTCTTTCTATAAAGAGTAGTCTCAATTCGGTCATCTTTGATGTATAGCAGTACATCCAAGTAGTTGATGGTATCACTGTGGATATCATAGGTAAATTTCAAACGATCATTTATCCCATTGAGCGTATTGATGGCTTCTCTCAAAAGTTGCTCGGGACCTTTCCAAATCAAAAAAATATCGTCAATGTACCGTAAAAATAGTGACATGTGTGGTTTCCATTGTGAGTTGTTTAGAATATGATCAAGTTCGAACTTGTGCATGAACAGTTGTGCATAGCAAGGAGCTGCACAATTGCCCATGGATGTACCGTTCAACTGCAGGTAAAATCTGTTATTGTAACAAAAATAGCTGTGGTAAAGTGTGAAATGAAGTAACTCAAGTAAAAATACTTTAAGGTCTTCAGAAATAGAAGATTGTAAAAGAAAAAACTCAATGGCTTCCATGCCAAGATCATGGGGGATAGAAGTGTACAAAGAGGTTACATCTATGGTACAAAAAAGGGTGTTGGTATCCCACTTAATGTCACTTTGTTGGATGATATTCAAAAAATGAGTAGTGTCTCGTACATAGGGTGACATTTGTTGCACAAAGGGTTGGAGATGTCGATCAAGGTATTTGCCTATGGGTTCATGCAGTGAACCACATGTGGAGACGATCGGTCTCATAGTCCCACTTTTGACAGCAAGGTCAGCTGGAAAATTTGCAAACAGAAGAGATGTGTCCCCTCTCATCCAGGACCACCCCTAAGGTGTCCTGAGCTGATGTGTCCCCCCCCCTTTGAAAATCCTCCATTTTGGCTCTGAGTATTTTAGCCAATAGGATTAAGGGTATGCCCCCTCCCCAAAGGGAGAGGGAGTGGAAGAGGTGAAGTGTGGCGCAGTGGCCAGGGAGACTGACTCTGGAACCCGGGGGCTCACAGTACGATCCCCGGTGCCGGTGGCAGATCCGCCCAGCACCATATGACTCTGGACAATAGCTTGCTTAATCTTCCCGATGGCCCCCAGCACCTTGACACCTTTGTGTAATTGTTCGCGCTTTACAAATACTGGACATTTACTGGAGATTTACATAGAAAAAGTGCAGTCAGCCTAAAGGGAAGTAGCCTAATGACTACTACCTGCCAGTCACTGTAATGCCCCTTAAGGTAGTATTTAGAGGTACGCTTGAACCTTGACCCTCAGATTCCTGGTGACCAAAGTATAAAGATGGACCAAAGAGATGTACAGCAGTGAAGGCTCCAGATGACAACTGCTCCCAGCCCTACCGGTCTGTCTGCAGTCCTCGAAGAAACATTCTCCAAAAAGTTACTCGTTCTGCAGGCGCTGCGACCTCCACCACCCTGGAAGGACTGCCTGCCTTCCCTAAAGACCAATAACTACAGAGGACAGCAGTCCTGTCCACAAAGAATGCAACAAGAAGACCTCCAGTGCCCTGCTGTACCACACAACCAGACCTCCGAACCAACCTCTGCACCCGATGCCTCAGGCCCGAGTCAAAGTGGACCACCAGTTCCAAGGAGGTACTCCAATGTTCCTGAACTCAAGTACATCCCAGAGTGACTTCTCCTGGACTCCATGACGACTCCTGCAGCCTAAACATGAAGTGTCCCTCATGCGCAACCAGCTCAGGTAAATCTTCTCAGACTTCTAAAGACACCCCTGCACCCGCAGCCCCCTGGCCTAGGGGAGCTTGAGCGACGGTGTCCCTGAGTTCATCAGCACCGCAACTTACCTCCAGAGCCACTGGTTCCCTTCATCCAGCCTCTTGGTCCAAGCCTGCAGCCTTTGTTCGAAATCTTCAGACTCCATTGCTTTGAATTGAGAACCCGACGTCGTGTTGACACTCTGCACCCAGCTGCCTCCATGGCACTGAGGGTGTGACTTTGGTGCTGCCTTGTGACTCCCCAGTTCTGGTCCTAACTCCTGGAGAATGACCCCCAACTCCGACTTACTCACCTGCAACCGGCACCTCTTTGCATGCCCCCAGTCTCCATTGACTAACATTGGGCCCTGTGACCGAATTTGACCTCGGCACCTGGCTTCTCCAGTGTCACTGAGGGCGCAGCCTCTACAATTACCTGACCGATGCCCAGTTTTGGTCCTAAAATCCTAAAACTGAAATTGTAAGTTGTGTACTTACCTGTAAAATTGCATTATTGCTTTTCTCTCATAGGTTAACATTGAACTGTTCAAAAATGCACTGTGACCACTTTTTATACACAGCAATTGTAATATTGTAAAACGTATTTTACTGCAACTAAGTATCTTTTGTTCTAAGTAATAATTACATAAAAAAGTAATATTTTTACAGACAATTGGTCTTGGATGAAGTGATTGAGTGTGTGTAATCATTTCTTGCTTGATTGTGTACAACAAATGCTTAACACAGCCCCCTGATAAGCCTAGCTGCTCGACCACAATACCACAAAGGAGAACATTTAGTATTATCTACTTTAGCCTCTGTAAAGCCTCTGGGGATCCACTGGACACTGAGCACACTACACCTTACTTTCGTATAATATATAGGGAGCCAGCGTCCCACACCTACTGCATGGGATATCAATGAACAAACGTAGCAGGAATTGGTAGATATTTGGCTTCCCACTGAGGTCATGTGCTGAAACCAGGTATTGTGTAGTAGTTCACTGTGTAATGCATGTGCGATGCTGTTGCTGTGTGCTTTGAAGTTCTATGTTAAATGTGTTAGATCCTGGGACTCATGATGGACCAATTTACCTGCTGACCTTGGCTGAAACTTGACCTATTCCTGTACAGTGACACATAGGTAAAAAAAACATCAAACCACATAGGGCAAAAGTTTTCAGTCGGGCTAAGGAAGAGTCAATGTAAAGTCCTGGGGGAGCCCTATGGGCGGTCCTATCCACAAAGTGTTCATAGTTCATGTTAGAAATGTCTGTGATAGTGACTACTTTGGTGGTGGTGGTGGTAGTGATGGGTCCATGAGAATGTCCGAGAAGTGTATCCATGACCCTTTCCCTTTGACCTTAACAGCTGTAGGGGTTGAGAACATTACTTTGAAGGGCCGTTCAAACTTTTAGTCTCTTTACCTTTACCTGCAATGGTAGTGGCAGATTAGGACTTGGTCGCCGGGCTGTGGGATGATGTAAGATGATATACATATATATATATATACATATACAGTTCATTACCTAGGGCCTCGGAGCTAGAGACTCAGCGCTTGTTTGGTTCTTCTCTGAGGTATTGATGTCAGAATCAACCTACCAGTTATTAGCTGATAGGGAGTCAAATGGTGGTCTCTACTTAGGATGTTCCATGGAGTGAACAGGGCTATGGGCAAGCAATGCAGCCATTTCTTACCTATGGTGGTGCACAGTTTACTAAGCTTGTTTTTTAGCCGGCCGTTGAGGCGTTTCACTGTGCCCTTGCTTTGGGAGTGGTATGCTGAGACAAGTTTGTGGGTTATGCTCATCAGGGTTCTTATGCTATTTGTACATTTTGTTCATTCATGAAAGGTTGCCCATAGTCTAATCAGATGACCTCTGGTATCCCCCACATGGATATGACTTCTTGAACCAGAAAGGTAGCCGCGGCTTTAGCATTACCGTGTGTGCAGGGGCCTGTGTTATAATGAAGACTGGAGCAGAGATAAGTTGAGTAACTCCTTTATTACGGTCTCCACTCTACCACCAACAAGCTCTCAGAGCACAGGGCACAGCACACTCCTCTCAGTCTGGCTCCTTCAACATTCTAAGTCAGCCTCTAGCCCAACAGAAGGAATGTACCATTAGGAAAGGAGAGGGGGCAAGGGAAAGTCTAATATAAATATCCCAAAGTGTCCAACTGTTGACAATTTGCTTCCTGTATTTCCCTAAGGTACAACCTAGCTGTTTCAGTATGTGGTAGTTCAGAAAGTGATGAAGAGTCCTCTTAAGGGTGCTTCTCAGCCTCCTGTACAGGCAACTTGTGGATTGCTCCTGGAATCTGGAAATGTAAAGGGATATTGTAAACGGGGACCAAGGGGAAGATTTACAAGCCCCTTGCGCCACTTTTGTCTCATTTTTAACATGGGAAAAGTGACGTTAGGGTGGTTCAAGGGGCTTGTAATTAAGCCCCCAAATGCCTAAAGAATGGGAATAAAAGCTCTACCAAATATGCAAAGACATATAGGAAGAGCGGAAGGTTGCTCCACCTATTGCCAAGCTGTTGGAACACAGGAGGCTATGTGGGGGACAATCAAGTACGGTGAGTTAGTTGAGTGGCTACAATAAACCCTGTAGGCGGGCTGGCTCACAAAGACAAGGAATGGAGGAGGACGATGGCATAAAGACGGCACCTTACCTCAAAAGTTTTTAGGTCGAGCCTAGCGGCAGTGCACATGCGATGCTCGCTCTTCGAGGCATACTGTATCAGAGTATGCACTGTAAGTCCTGCCCACTCTCCGCCCATATTTGTCATTGGCTTGTGTCATTGTCCTTCGTAAATGCTGGCTTCTGATTCATAAAAAGCCTAGTTAATCCCTTCTTGGTACCTCCTTGTCTGAATTTGTTACCTCCCATAACAACTAGACCTTTTTTACTGGTGGTGTTACACAGTCTGTTTTATAAATGGTGAGCATTATTTTCTTAAATGCTCTTCCCCTATTCCACCCATGACATCACAGCACCCCCCGCTTTTATCTTATTAATATATTTATTTACTTTACAGCACAGTCCGCTTCAACTATAGCAGCCGCGCATATTTAGTTTACGTAGCAGTCCCCTTTCAATTGGCCATGAGCCTTTAATAGTTATTTACTTTAGTTAAGGCGCGGTCGCTTTCAAGCGGCCATGCGCCTTCATTCTCTTATATAAAGTACCACCAGTACCTGCTCACACACCACTGCTCCCACGTCCTCGGACCCAGTGGTCATTGGTGTTGTAAAGCTCCTGGTACCTCTCCTCAGCTCAGCAGGCATTACTTAATCAGTCTGGTAAGGGTGACTTGCCAGTGGCCAGCATCAAAACCTGAAAACTGCAGGTTGCATGCAGATCTCTGTAGTAAGCACATGAACCTCTTAAACTATGCCACACTGTTAGGATACTAACCAAAGCATGCTTCTGCATTTTCGCCCTCCCTCCAGGCACCACAAGCTATGACACGCTACCTTCGTGGCTGGGTGAACGGCCAGTAATGCGGGTAAAAAAACATAAATGGGGATAGAAGGAACTGCGGGCCGGTGAATTGGAAGGCGGGGCTCTGCATCGAGGAAGTAAGGCTTTTTTGTATGTTTTGGTTTTTAAAACATTAATAAAAGGCATTGTCATTTACAATGCCTATAGCTTAAACTTGCATAAATGCTAGACCTATTGCATTGCAAATTCATGTTTGAAGAGGAGTAATGGTGACTTCCTGCACTGTGAATCTTGGCGTCCACCACAATCGATTTCCCAAATACTCATCCTGGCTTCATGAAATACGTGATCCAAGTATTCTGGCATGCCGAGGGACATCACATGATTCACCCTCAGCGAATCAGGCAGAGATAGTAAAAAAATTCTGTGAGGCCATATTGGAAAGGTGAAATGAAGATAAAACAATATGCAATCAATAGAGAAGGCTGAGAATCACCAAAGTGGAACACAGGCCAAACAAACAATACAGAATAAAAGAACATCAATGAAAACCTTAAAAACGAATACATGAAAAAAATAAGAGGAAAAAGGACGCATCATATCCACGGGGAGTGAGGAACTGATGTATCGCTTTGCTTTTCCAGCACCTCACCTCCCTTGTGCCTGTTTTCATCTTCAAAGTTTGACTCATCCAAGGTACTTTATGCTAAAAGAAATTCAGCCATAGATTTCTATGGACTGAACGTATTTATCCTTTGAAAAGTGATATCTTTACTTGGTATGTTGGATTTTTGTCATTTGGTCTTGTTTTATTCAAATAAATATTGGGTATTTTTCAAAACTGCTGTGGACTCATTTTGTAATGTTTTCTCTGTGTTACTTTGTGTGTAGGTACAAATGCTTTCCACATTGCCTCTAAGTTAAGCCTGACTGCTCATGCCAAGTTACCAAAGGGGTGAGACGGGCTTATCTTAGCTGTGGGACTCCCTTACCATGACTAGAGTAAGGGTCCCTACCTGGACAGGGGGCAAACCACTGCCAACTAGACACCCCTTTTCTAACAGCGGATCATATATATGTATCATGTGTAAGTGATTTGCTCTGACAGGTCTTACTATTTTGTCACTGGATCATCCCAAAGTGCAATGCAACAGTCTTTACAGCCTTTAACAGCCATTACAGATATATGGTCAAAATAAATCAAATTCCTTTTCACAGCACAACTAGGTCTCTGTCTTCCCTAATGTCATGCAACAAACCCCAAAGGGAGTAATTGTCCTTTGCAAAAAGAAATACTAAGCCTGCATAGCAAGGTCCTGGCTACAGCAACATTGCTTGTTGATTGCCTAGCAAGGATGCCATGAAATATGAGGGAAGATATACCTTATGTGAGTGTTCAGGGACTTTTGAGAATGTAGTTCATCATTGCCATCACATATTGAAGTCTGTACATTAGTGAACGTAGAGGTGAACAGTTTCATTATACTATCACTGTACCCCCCAATCTGGCTTTCCTGTGCCACAATGCTCTTGTTTCCAGCTTATGACTCTAGGTCATAATAGGTGTGTGAGGTTACCCAGGTGTTGAAATTAGATTAAGTAGCACTTGGCCAATTATGAGTTACTGATCTTCATAGTATGTATTATGGCTCTTAAGGCCACCTTTTAGGGTGCTGATGGAGCAGTTTCAGGGTACACATAGTACAGTATAAACAGGAGCAGACCTTAAGTTCTAAATCAGCGCTGGAGCAACTGTTCAAAGTAGGGTATGTCTATAGGGGACCTTAGGCAGTGTTGCATGGGGTTGATTAAGGAGTAATTAATCAGAGGAGACTTACCAGATTATAGTATCTGGGTGATTTATGTGAAAAGGTTCTAGGCAGACCCTGATAGGCCCAAACAGGAGATTCCCTTAACTTGACACCCATTATCTGGATGCCTGGGTTAAACACCTCAGGAAGAAATGTGAAATGGATCATGTGGCTTCAAGACCCCCAGCCTTCAGTGACAATGCCAGTCATGTGACCAGGCCCAAACCTCCCACCCCCTACCTGCACTGTGAATGCGGGCAGTGAAGCTGTACAACAAAGCAGACTTGAGGCCAATAAGGGTGAGATGGGAGAAAGAAGGAAGTAGGCTTGAGGATAGTTGTTCTCAATGCAAAAATAAAAGCACAACTCTTATGTTAATCAGTGTGACTGCAAAGCTGCATTTCTCATTGCTATGATATCAGACAATTGATAATACCTTTATATGGAACTTAATACACAAAAAGGTGATGAAAGGAATGTTTGCACTTGGTCTATCTGGCAATCGCTCGGGCAGCATTCCAACCCATCATACGTTTGCGCACTCTGCCATCTCAGATTAGATCTAGCCATATGCAAATCCATCTTGGTCATTCTCCAACAAGAACAGTCCAGTGAGAACAGCCAAGCCAGGTTCTCTCTGAACCAGAGCACAAGCATCCCACGACTGGTTTCAGCTTCATTCTGCTTCTTCAGTCAGGTGTACCTTGGTTCCAGTGGTACATTGCGCAAGGGGCCCAAGTCTGGCATATCCTTGGGCACTTAGGATGTTGCATCAATCACACAAAAGTTGATGGGAGAAATGCTTGCAATGTGTCTAACCATTGGCAACCGCTCGGTTGCATTTTAACCTATTGTTCTTTTGTCCACTGTGCCACCTCAGATTAGACCGAGCCATATGAAAATCAGTCTTGGTTCTGCTCCAATTGGAACAGTCTTGCCCAGACTACCAAGCCAGGTCCTCTCAGAACCAGAACACAAGGACCAGGAAAACACTGAATTCTGCTGCACATTTACTGCTTTGATGTCCCCTGGTGTCAAAGTTTGTTCCATTTTCCTATGCACTATTTTGCTAATGGATGCTCACACTATGGGCTACTAAAATCAAGGTAACACACTCAATATTCCTGCAAGGTCCCTGGACCCCAGGACCTACTTCCTCTCATTATTTGTGAGAATGGGTGACCTCACATGGTTTTGGCTCACACTTCACTGTATGTTGGTATGTATTCTCTAGCAGATTCACTGCTGAACTCTGAGCAGAGCTTGAGACCGTGGTAAGAGGCACCACCATGATGTCATCCTCCTTCACTGAGAATGAGTTGTAGCTTTGCTTTCTGAAGGTTCAAATATCAGGACTGTGGCAACAAAGATCAGTATACAATGCTTTCAGAATCATGTCCGGACATAAAACGCAGCATCCAACACTCCTGTTGTTAGTTTTACATCATGTTGGTCTGAAAAACATGTCTATATAAACCACAATTGTTATACGGAAGGATAGAGGCCAAAGAAGGAAAATCTTCAGAATCCCTGTGAAGGTCCAGAAGGAGTCTGTACACTACTTGTGTTTAAACTGCACTGCCACTGTGCAAACATTAACTGAAACAAGCATTTACAATGCAATAGGTCTCGCATTTGAGAGAGTTTAAGCTATTGGCATTGTAAATGACAATGCCTTTTATTTATCTGTTTTGCTAATTAACACATGAATAAAAGGCATTGTCATTTACAATGCCAAAAGCTCAAACTCTGGTAAATGCAAAACCTTTTCAAAGAAGCGGCCACCATTGTCCCAGCTGATTGGAAAGTGAAAGCGCGCATGGCTTGCTGAATGACGCAGTAAAGCCTGCAGTAGGAGAAACTTATTAAAGAAAATAGTGCTTACAGACTAAAACAAGCATTGGCATAGCCAATAGGTCTCGCCTTTGGGACCTTATAAGTGTTTAGCCATGCAACAGTTGATGTTGTTGCACCAAGGATATGGTGATGCATAACTAAATACTTATAAGGTCCCAAAAGCGAGACCTATTGGCTATGCCAATGCTTGTTTGTTTTGAGAATCTGGTCACCCTACCATGGCAACAGAGGTGGGTGTGGACTTTGGGTTTTCGGCACTATGTGTTGAGCTCAGACGAGCTTCAACTGCCCTCAGCAAAGACACATGACAAAGGAATTTGATCATCCCTTGAGGGAGGCATTTGCATCGCATGTGCCTGCTACAGTGAACTGCACAGTGAACATTTACCAGTGTCGCTGCCGTGCCTTGTCCAGGGTTGGCCTTTGTGCACCAGGACACAAACACGAGGATTCGTTGGGCCAGGTCCGGATTCCAGACCCAGCTGAAGTTTCGCTGCCAGACCCAGGATCCGGCTGGATCTCACGGCGATGCAGCACTGCTAACAACAATGGGCCTCATTTATGAGAAGTGACGCATCGCTGCGTGAAAGCAGCGATGCGTCAGTTCTCAGTGCGCCCTCCTTGCGACACCAATGATGCGTCATTTTTATAATATGACGCATCATGTCGCAAGGAAGGAGAGATACGTCAGTATAACTGACGTATCTGTCGGCGCAAAAAATGGCACATTGCTGGAGTTGTGTCGGAAGCCTGACGCAACTCCAGCAATGTTCCTTTCACATGGGGCAAGCCCCATGTGAAAGGGCCTGCGTGACCCTTATGCCTGCCATGAGGCAGGCGTAAGGTTTTGAAGCATTGGCGTCCTAGAAGTGGCACAGCGAAATCTCATAGATTTCGCTGCGCCACTCCTACGACCCTTTCTTGCGGGGTAACACCCACCCTGCATACATTATACCTGGCGCAGGTATAATGTAGCGCAGGGGTTTACGAAGTGACGCATTTACCTAGATGCGTCACTTCGTAAATATGGCGCAACATGGCGCATGTTTTACGCCACTGGTGCGACACAAAAAGTGACGCACCGGTGGCGCAAAAGTGATGCAGGGGCTCATAAATGAGCCCCAATGACTGTTTGAGCCAAAACAATTTAATTCTATTTTAAATTACAAAGGCGGAACAATAGCGCAAAATTTATTTTATCTGTAATTTGTTAAAATTTGAGTTATTTGTTTAAACGGATTCATAAGCCATAGATGCATTGCAGTCTATTTCGCAATCTGTTTCCTGCTTTTTTGATGTGGAGCAATATTATGGCTGTGGTGTGCCCTGGAGTTATTTATTTTTATTTTTTTGCCTCATCCCATATGTTACTATTGGATTTGGTGTACTTTTTTTCCACTAAACTCGAGTTTCTGTGCTATGATTTCAGTGTAGGGCAACACAATGTTGGTTTTTGTACAGCAGTTACAAGTTCTCTTTAGCCTCCTATTCTTGAAGTTAACTTTAGTATTCTTCCGCGTTTATAGCAAATGGCCATGATACAGAAAAAAAATGAAGGCGCAGTAAACATTTCACACAGTTATGTTTTAAATGTGTATGGAAGGGCCTGGGGGCGTTGTGCTACTGCTGTTTATATAATTTTGATTGTTTTAAAACAGTAAAAGGTAAAAGCTGTTTTGCCTCCTGTGGGAGCCTCCGCATCACGGAAAGATTCGATTGCGCAGTACCACAAGGGCGTCCTGCGGGCCCTGACGGAGATTCATGAATCTAATAGACGAGCAGGCATGCTTCATGTGGCTTTGAGTAAATCGGTTAACGTTGGTATAAAATCCACAGGGCCTGCGTTATCAGTCGGTCCTTGGAGCCCCCTGAATGACTGACGTCCGTCCTTAGTCAGCACATTGAAGATAAATAGATTTAAAATTGATTCTGTGAACAATAGGAAACAGAACTAAACCAAAACCAGTGGGAACATTGACGTATCAAATGAAACCAACCGGCAGGGCGGTTTGTTTGGGCCTTGTGAGCATTTCTGGCACTATTAACTAGGAAGGAGCTAAAGACACTTTTTTTTTTTACTCTGAACAATGCCTTCGATCCTGATGAAACCCGAAACACAATAAATTACGTTTCGAAACGTGAACACCCCCCTTGGCTGGTCTTTGTATTTAAATACAGGAGGGATAATGTACACGACAAGATTCGAACCCCACTCAAAATGCTGGCAATCACATGACAAGTAGGGCGTTTTACACATTGTCTTGGTCAAAGTTTTCATGGTTTAAATGTTTGTCGCGTGAGCACAGCGTCACCTGCATAGCTTTGTATTGTGCCTATGATCCAGCGCAATACTGGAAAATGGGGAATAACATTTACCGGTACACTCCCTGCGTCGCAGACCCGACCTCACACTAGCTCATTCACACACGCAGTCATTGGTGGGGCCCATAACACCAAACACTCACACGTCTCTCTCACGAGTCTGCACACACAGGAGGGATGAGTAATTCAAGCGCTGGACATGTGGGGGAAACACCTTGTAACCTATAGGGAGAGAAAAGTTATTTTACAAAATATACATTAACATCCTTCGCCTATAGATCCCTAATCTCAAACATCAAGGCACTCCTCCCGCTTGGTCGAATTGACCAAATTAGTTGGATTGGTTGACCAGCTAATACACATTTTAAGACTCAGAATCCTTATTTCCTTCAATGAAACCACAAACTCATATTTCTTGTTAATCAATATTTGTTTATCTAAATTTTCATAATGATTATGATTTGCATTTGTCTCGTCAAAGTTTAGAGTTTTAGATCAATTCAAATAAATCGCAGAACATCATATTTACCTAATCTGGCTATTTGAAGTCCTCTAATTCATTGGCTCTGCATAACCAAAATTTGTCGTAAATTGTTCGAAAAGCAGGCCAAAGCTCAAAGTCCTCTGCTCAGCACGCTACAGTCCCAATTTATCAAAGGACCAGAAATCGTGCAAGCATACATCATAGCCCGTGGATTTTTAGAAAAAGTTTGCAGTCATCAAGCGATCGGGCAGCATCTGGATCTTCGGAAAAGGCGTCACAACGAACGTGGAAAATGATAAATGGAAAGAAAGAGAGATCATCATCCGCGCCCTCCCTATTCTACTAGCCTTTTTATAATAAAACAAGTCATAGAAGATACAAATTTAAACTTTAGAACAGTCGTGATTGGCTGGTTGAGATCGTACGACTAATATCTCAAGATTTTCAGTACAGTTCGAGGGGTGAGGTCATTGGTTAGCGAAGTATCGGCTTGTTCCGGTTTACTGTAAGGTTGATTGCTCCCGTGTCTTGGCGAGTGTCCCGTTTTGTCTCCTTGACCGGGGACACTTTGTGTAAAGGTCGCTACGAGGTTTAGGAGATTTCTTGCACATGCGCAGCTCGCTCCGTGCCTCATGGGACAGTGGCCACTTCTGCGTGTGGTGTCAGCGGCCATATTGGATTTAGGGCCAAACGCCAACTTAAGCGAAACAAACACAAAAGAATAATGAATTCATGGAAATGGTGATCCTAATGTTAACCCCTTGCTAATCCCTCTATGTGCTTGTATTTATCTAGCAAATAGCGACATTTAGAGCAATTATATTCACCTTTTTCGATCCTCCTCAAGGGTGCAACATAACAAAGCAACATATATCATGCAGTATTCTATTACCACATATACTATTGTTAATATGCGTACAGATTTTAGTTATAAGAGTTATTTAGCCATGCAATTAGCAAATCCTATGTGTATTTTAGTATTAATAATGTTGATTAGTATTCATGCAACATTCGTTTAATTATATTATAATTAATAGATTATATAATTAGTATTTTCATGCAAAAATAGAGGAGGTATACAAAATTGTGCACTACCTGCTCCATCACCTACTTCACTAGGATCCTTGTAAAAAGTATAAAGGGAAAGTATAGAAGGGTTCACCAAGTGAAAGGTGCCGGGTACTGTTTATTTGTTTATAAGTATAGTCGTTATATGAACGACTGACCCTTTGCAAGAATGTCTCAGTCATAGAAGAGGTTTGCAGATAAGAGAGTCCCAAGGGACAATGATTGGCTTTGAGTACATTCACCCTGGTCGTCGTGGGCATACAGGGTTGTCCTTGTAATAGATAACATTAAAAGAAAAGAAAATCTGACTTTTCTGTAATTCGGTGCATACGTAAAGCGCTCTAATGGCTTCGGGTCAGGTTTGCGGCAGTTTGAGCTGGCCTAGTGCTGCACAGACGTGAGGATTGTACTGTGATTTTATTGTAATAAATGATATTTAAATTGAGTACATTTGAAATGAAAGTGTGCATACCCGCAGCTCAGTCTCCTCGTGAGGTTCGGATAAAATCTCATTATAGAAGAATGCTTTGCAGTAGGTTTGTTTACACAGGAACTTTGTCTTTGCTATTAAAGTGAGCTCTGGAAATTCTGGGATTTCAGAGTTTCAAGTTAGTTATATGATGAAATGCTGCCCCCATCTGAGGATACATAGAGAAGACAGCTTTCCTCATAACTATCAACAAAGAGAACAAGCATTGAAAGCGTGCGACATCGCGATCGCTCTGAAAGCGAAAGTGATCGCGATGACGCACACGTTTTCAAAGTGCTGCTGAAGGCTAGCGGTTCGCGCGTGCACGGTTGCGTGAACGCAAGCGCTAGGCCAGCCAGCAGCACTTTGAAAACTCACATACAAAATGTCTCTCCAAGCCAGCGCATGCGCTGGGCTCAGCGAGACCTAAAAAGCCATAGCACGTAACAACCAAAGTAAAAGGGCCAGTCCTCATGGGTGGTTACAAATTAAGACAAGGCGGTACTACTGAGGGACTAACACGCCTATTAACAAATCAGAAGCCAGCTTTTCCGATGGGCAATGACACAAGCCAATAAAAAATATGGTGGAGAGTGGGTGGGGCTTCTATTCCATACTCCAATACAGCATGTCGCAGGGCAGCACATGTGCTGCCCACGCTCAGCCTAAAAATTGGGCATAGGTTGCAGAATCCCTGCAGCGGTTAAAGAAAACAAAAACATATGATTTGGGAACAGGGTGCTTCCAAGGGTCACATAGCGTGAACGCAGGCTAAAGAAGAAAAGGGAAGACAAACTTTAGGATGTAACTAGGCCAACTTGAGCACACAATGGAACTCTTATGTACAGGATTGCTCTCTTCTGAGTGCAGCTTGATACCTGTTTTACACACTCTATTTTACCCTAGCAGGTGGTACGTCAATGCTAACAAAATGATCTTTCTGGGCTTTGATGCGAGACTCAATTATTAGTTACAACATTCTGAAAAGACTGCAGAACGGGCCTTGTGTCTTCTCTCTTAAGGAACCTATGTATTTTACAGAATTTAAGTCCCTTCTGTGTCGGTGTGCTGAAACAGCTTGACAATACATACAACTACTTTAGCAATTTGCCTTACATCACATATTATGCCACACCATTTGTGTTTCCATGCTACATATGTTCTAATGATGCAAAATTCCGGTGGCTCTGTTGGTCCCAGAATGGAAAAAGTTCTTGCATAAAAGGCCATAACTGATCAAAAGCGACAAAGTGACATTAGGCGACCATGAGAGACTCGGGGCTAAACTATGTTTGGCACCTTTTTTGTACGGATTGTGGTGTAAGTGTGTCTTCGTTTTGAAGAGATTTGGTCAAAAATAGTTCCAACCCTTCCCACCATCACTTTAGGGTGCTTTAATGAACAGAGCTGAAGTTGTGTAAAGCCAGGGGCCAGCATCTGACAGTCTGCATAGCTGCTGTCATCACGTGCCTGTGACACCCACAGCCAGCCTCGACTCTATGGCCAATGGCATCTGAAGCTAAAACAACATGAAGAGCAAAACTACAAGTCGCTGCATGCCAAGTGCTGAGGGCTAAAAACTAAATTCAGATTTGGCTGAAAGTGTGACTCGGGATGACCTGTGGTCAATTGGCAGCCGATCAACTCTACTTGAATTACAACTTTTGCTGCTTTTAATCAAGAATGAAAATGAAAGCGGGCATGTAAAACTGCGCCCAGTTGCGTCAACAGGAGTTGCCACCTCAGAGGAGAGGGAGGAGGTAAGAGCCACCGTCCGTCCCCTGGGCTGCCTGTAAAGGTGCACTGGCACAGAACCTGTCCGCCACCGCGGGGGTAGGTGTTGCCGTTCTGCGCGGCCACCTTCCTGCTCTCCTCCTGCAGGAACTGCTCCTCGGACTTGCTGTGCTTGGGTTGCCTCCGGATGGACTGTATCGTGCCGGGATCTGGTGTTCCGACGAGCCCCGGGACCCAGCCTGCCACTCACCCTTGGTGACTTTAGTGAGACTGAACGAGTGTCGGTCCCTGTCTCAGAGCCAGGGGAGGACAGAGAAAGAGGGCGGGCCATGGTGAAAAGTGGGAAGGGCCAGAGGAAAGGAGGTGCAGATGAGTGTACTCCAAAGGGAAGAGCAAGGTGGCAGCTAAAGCTGTGGAGTTAAAAAGGAGGCCTGCGTGTGAGGCATGTGGGTGGTGCAATGTTGAAGGAAGCAAGGAGGGGCGGGAAGCAGGAAGAAGGGGCGGTAGGGGGAAGGTAGCTATGACAAGCATTTGCAATGCAATAGGGCTCACATTTACGGGAGACCTATTGCATTGGAATTGGGAGTGCGGGCTGAGGAAAAGGCACGAACGGGAGGCGGGGCAGGTGGGCTGGGGGGAACAGGCAGAAAATAGTGCTGGAAGTAAAGGGGCCAGTAACCATGGAAGGATACAAATGATGACATGGCCGTCATGAGGAGGGACTAACAAGCTTAAAACCAATCAGAAGGCAGCATACAGGACCTAAGCCAATTAAAAAGATGGGCGGACAGTGGGTGGAGCTTCCACAAAGCTTCCACACTATACTGAATACTGCATGCCTCACAAAGTGGTGCAGCGCATGCGCTGCACCGCTAGGCTCGACCTGAAACAACACAGGATATTATAGGAGCTGTAAACAGTACATCTCAAACGCATCAATAGGCAACCACTATATGCTTCCTAATACATGCTGCAGATAGAGCAGTTGAAGCCAAAAGAGGAGCGTGGACCCCCTCCTGAGCTTGTACACATCATGATATTTCTCTACCACCTCACCTGCTTTTTCATAAAGCAGCACTGTTTACAGACTCCAAATGCCCTGTAGCTGACAGTATGCACAAATTCTTTTGCATGCGTCGCCCCTTGTTATTAGGCAGAGCAGTGCAATGACCAGATCCAATGGCATTAATGCATTTAGTAGGAAAGTGTTTTTTTTTGGCACCTAAAGTCAAAGAATTGGGTGGCATGACAGTGGCTTGCAATAACCAAGCAACCCTCAATGTAAAGAACTGACAATAGGAATGAATGAGTGAGGGGTTAAAATAAAAGCAACATTTTTTATTTATAAGCACTAAAAAAACACTTTCCCATTATTTTTTAGGATGAAAAAAAGAGCAAACACTAATCACCTCCGATACTATTTTTTTGCAAAAACTGGAAAACACTAAAAAAATACTCCACCAGAATTCACCATCAGAAACTATAAACATGAAAACCTATATATAAAATGACAGATGACATAGGCAACCATTTTCAGAGAAAAACATCTGTTATTGATCTTGTCGTAGGTTGGCTCAATGGATCAAATGTGTAGGAAGAGAAGGATCACGTACAATATGACCTTACGTTCCTGTGTAATCTTTCTCGCCCACTACTCCAAAGCCATACTAGTCAGACAGGTGATGTGCTGGCAGCATCTCTGGATCAGAATCCCCGTGGGTGTTGTCTTTAATGTTGTCCAAACCAAGTGTTCACCCAGCATGAATGATACACAATGCATTTTGTAACAAGTTTTCTAACAAAAGGTGTTGTGTTTGTGCTCAGTATGCTGGTGCTTCCTCAGGCAGCAATAGGCATGCTTTGTATGCCGGTTAGCATGGCTTAGGCAGTTTAAAGCACAGATTTGAGACTGGGCCTGGAAAAACCTATATGGGTACATTCTGAATCACATTTGGAGATCATTCTATGTTGGGAAGTTGTTTATCAGCAGTGATAAGTAAGGACCTACCACTAGAAATAAGGTCACAAACACAAGAAAAGGTTCAGTCAAGGTCTCAATAAATTATTTGCTTTCTCTGCCCTTGGTAGCTGGCTGCAAGACTTAACTGAGGAGGCAGGTGTGTAAAGCATTTTAAAACACCAATACATTAAATAAGCAAGACACAACACACAATAAAATTCCAACACCAATTTATAAAAATAGATTATATTTTTATGAACAAATAGACATAAAAAAGACAAAAATCAAACGTAGGGAACATGAGATAT
Organism: Triturus cristatus; assembly: GCF_964204655.1. Classification (NCBI taxonomy): domain Eukaryota; kingdom Metazoa; phylum Chordata; class Amphibia; order Caudata; family Salamandridae; genus Triturus; species Triturus cristatus. Next base: position 123,442,249 of record NC_140587.1, on the reverse strand, counting down.
GAATTTTTTAAAAACATTAAAAGTAAAACTAAATCAGAGCTCAAAGGTTTAAAAAAAAGGTTGCGCTGGACCAGAGTTCTGGACACCCACGATGTAACACTTTTACACTTACTTTCAGAAGTGTTTCTTGATGCAGCACAGTGGTCGGAAGCACCAACCAATAATTCAGATGCTCTTGTTTGCTTCTTGGGTTCTTCTGGGACTACAACTTCCACAATGCACCTGGTCAACTTATGGAGCTTTTTACAAATTTTGATCCAAACTTTTGAAGTTTCTCTTCTGGGTTCAAAGTGTCCAAAACACCAATCCAAGGGTCTAAAAGCTCTGAGATGGTCCTTTGGGGAAACAGCGTTTACAACGCTGCCATTACATCGCGTTCCTTTTACAACACGGTCGTTATAACAACAGCGTTTTTAAAACATGATACCGTCACATCGCAAGTCATTAGATCGACTTGCGGTAGGGGGTGCTCTAACCTCAGGAATCGTATAATTTACTATTCAAACACCTTTCCCACTGTTGCGCACGCTGGAGTTGGAATAGTACATTTTACTATTCTTAAGTCCAGCGCGCCCCCTACAGCAAGTCGATATAGTGACTTGCGATGTAAAGGTATCGCGTTCTAACAACACGGTTATTGTAAGACCGCGTTGTAATAGAACACGATGTAATAGCATGCGTAGTAACATGCGATATTCGGTCCTTGGGATGTTGGGATTATAATATCCTCAATGTACCTGGCCAAATCATTAATAGTCAACTGGACGCACTCCAGGATGGTGACTTCTTGGTGGAGATGATGCAGGTGGGCTTGATTAACCTGTAGCTTTCAAGAAATCTACTCCTTAATCCTTGTAAAGCCAGGCAAAGTCCTTAGGGCAGTAGTACCAGCTTGTGGAGCAGGTGAAGTCCTTCAGATTGCAATCCTTTGGGTGTGGATCAGTGTTCCGGCAGGGCAATCCTTCTTCTCCTTGTTGTTTCAGGCAGCAGATCTGAGTTGCCATGCAGCTCTCTCATATTTAGCTACTGTTCCTGAGCGCCAAGCAGGGGGGCACCCTTGACTAATGGGATGCAGGGTGACACTCTCAGGAATGACCACTTCCTCTAAAGTGTGGCATATTCTTATCCCATTAATCATTATTCTTCCAAAATCCAAAATGGAGAAACTCTCTTCTGAAGGGTTAGATCCGGCTAAGCCAACCCACTGGTGTGGCTAGGTTTCCCTAGCACTCCCCTTCCAGCCCCTTCACTTATACAATTACCTAAGCTCCTGTTTCCCTGGGGGTCTCAGAAGTAGGCGTTGAGGCTGTGTCCTGTCCCAACTGTCATTCCCTCTTTGAACACCAGTGTGGCCCCTGCATCCCATTCTGCTTTGTGCTCTGCAGCTTGTCGTTCTCCTTTGTCTCAAGACAGGCCACCTCACACCTCGTTAAGACAGGTGGGCTCAGCCTGGCAGAAGCTGGCCAATCAAAGAAGGGCCGCTGGAAGGATGGATGTTTGCTCAGTGAAAATAAAGTTCTATAACTTATTTTCTGCAATAGTTATAACACAATGGTAAGTTGTTGGATTTACCATAACGATTCTTTTTAGTCCGTTAAATATATGTTTAGCTACTTTCTATCAATAATTATACTCTACTAAGTATTCCCATGTTGGTCTATGGAGCCAATGCATTACAAAAGGGAAACACAAAATTGGCAGTTTTTCCCTCACCAGGGAATATAAAACATAGTTTATAATGTCCTTGCGTATAGTTACGAGGCACCCTACCCCTTGGGCACATAAGGGATAACTTAGGTGTGACTTATATGTAAATATTAATGTAATTTACTACTTTAGAAGTACCTTTAATTCCGTAATCGAATTTGCATCTACTTAAAAAGCAGCCTGCAAGCCATGGCTGGCTTTTAAAATAACAGCAGGAACACAGTAGTGCACACTTATGTACATTAAGTCTACTGGGCCTCTGGACCTACATGCCCTACCATATAATAGGGACTTACAGGTAGGTTGTCAGTACCAATTGCAAGTATACCTAATTACCATGTACTTTTAATCAGAGCACAGGCCTCAGGCCTGGTTAGCAGAGCCCATGGCAGAAAACCAGCATCTAGTAGTCAAAATGGGGGGAAAAAGGTTAGGGATCACCGCAAACAGGTCCTGATTTCTCACATTCTAGGTTTCTGAAATTCTAAAATGTTTAAGTGATTTAGGTTAAGTATTGTTTAGGCTGAAAAGAATAGGGTACAGGGGGTTTACCAAAAGAAATAGAAACTCGGAGATGGGAATCGTGTAAGGGTATAATAAGGACTTAACCCCTTCGACGCTTGTGACGGAACGGTTCCGTCATGCACGTCGGTTGGGCTGTGCTTATGACGGAACCGTTCCGTCATGGCCCCGCCCGCGCTCAGATCCTTCAGCGCTGCGCGGGAATCCGCGCAGCGCTGAAGGGGTTAAAGAGACACAATGGCAAAAGGAGGAAGATGACAGCAGAAAGGTGGAGAGGGTGGAGACAGACCACAGAGAGACAGCACTGAAACTGAGATAGTGCTGAAAATGGTGGCAACATAAGAAGCAGCTAGACAACCAAACAGCTTCGCTGGTGCAGAAGTGGCTGTCATACTGACAGCTCACAGTATGATGTGACAGGTGCAGAAGCACTTGAAGTGAATGAACTCTGAGAAGGAGCTCCTGTAGATTGGCTTCAACACCCTCTCACCACATTAAAACAAATGTTGAGTTTAAGTACATTTCACAATCTTATCACTTTTACAAAGCACATGTTTTTTACATTTTTAATGGGACCTCCCACAGCACAATGCAAACAGACTTTGTACAGAGGTTAAATGGGTCCTGAGATTCAGTGTAAAAATAGCTTATCTACAGCCTAGTTGAAGGCAGCAGGAGAGTCAAGCCCTCTTTAACATTACATATCCTTGAGAATATAATTTTTAAAATGAGTATAACAAAGGGCCTCATGCTGAGCTAACAAAGGTCCTTATGATAAGCTAACAAAGGTTCTCATGCTGAGCCTGTGCAACACGCTTATAAGTCCCATTGGGTTATATAAGGTCCAGATCATTCTCTAGTCATTCCCCTAGCACATATGACATTATCAAAATGGGAGAGGCCAGCCTATCATGGAAAGTAACAGTGCAATCATTTGCTCAATCTTGGCTTTATGAACTCTGAGTTGTTTAAAGTAAATATCTCTGTAGAGCAAACTGTGATCTTGGGAAAGTCCAATTTGAATCCACATATGTCATAGATTAACAACCCAGCAAAACAGATGCATCATTGAAGGGGTTGAACTGGGACATACTACACCCCCAGGCACCAAAATAAAAGTGGCCTCCATTAGTGAATTAGAAAACAAAAAAAAGTAGCCAATTTGTAATTTGGTCCAGTTTAGAAATTGTAAAGACACACTGTAAAATTGTTTTGCAAGGAGTGGAAGAATGTATGCATTTGAGATTGCTGCATGCAATGTTGTTTTAATATCAGGATAACTAAAAGTAAAACCCGGCCCAGCAGACCATAAGTCACGCCCACAAAAAGGCCCAAAAAATAGCCCAACCACTGATCTGGAAGACAATCCCTTGGGGCACTACCCAATTGCCCTATAGGCCAATGTGACTCCGATCACAAATGGCAATCATCTAGAGCTGAAGTGCGACCCACCTTATCACAGTGGTATTTGAGACTCTGAGAGGAGAAAGCCAGCTCCAATATGCCACGTCCTGAAATAAAAAGTGAATCCTACCCTAGGGTAGGCACAAATCAGACATACATCAAATCCGAATTGAAAACCACTAGCCCGGCACAGTTTGAGTGCCAAATGTATAAGTTATCTAATCTTTATTTGTAAAGCAGATACTATTACCCCAGAGGGTATCCTGGCACTGAGCAGGTGTGCGCGCCTAGCCCTGCCTATAGTAGTTTGGATAATTGATGAGCCAGTTCTTCAGCTTCTTGTTTAGTTCAAGAAGACAGAAGAAAGGCTTTGACATGACATGGGAGTCCATTCCATGCTTTAGGAGCAATGTGAGTGAGCGCCAGTCATCCTGAACTGGCTCTGTGTATGCGTGGGATGTGAACGAGTAGGAGTCCTGTGGAGCAGAGATGTCTGGGTGGTTGATGGAAGGAGATGCATCTGTTCAGTTAGATGGGACCATATTCCCAGATTAGAAAGGGGAGGTTACAGCAGCTGCTCTGCTTTTCTCACGATAGAGTTTGAACTTCCCTCTGTTGTATAGTAAAAGTTAAGACTTGTAGATGTTATTTCCGTTTTGAATGAACTGGTAAAAATGTTGGTCTCTGGGAGAGGCATGAAAAACTGCACCTGTGACTCTCCTCTGAGAGTTTATTAAGTTGTTGAGGAGACTCCCCTATTTGGGGGACTGCAAAGCTTTGGTATTTATTACTTTTAGGACGGACCTCTGTTTTTATGTGTAGAGGACTTCCTCTGACAGCTATGGCTCCACAGTCGTAAACTTACTATTAACTCATAGACTGTGAAAAGCAAAAATATGGTAAACTTACACGAAAGAGTGATTCTACCTTTGTGAATCAGCCCAGAGTCATTTTCTGTGCATACTTTCTTGGGCTTCTTTAAGTTTGATGTAAATGGGTTATAGTTGCCTAAGTTTTGACCTTAATTTATAATTATAGAAATTATATTTTTTCCACCATTAAACATCAAACAGGTTTTGTTGCACTGAGAGAAACTGTCTTCAGAGGCATCTATTCCATTTGTAAAGATAGAGGGTGTTGTGTGACCTTGCTCACTGTGCCACTGGATTCAAGCTAGCCTAGCTGATGAAGGGTGACATACCACAAACCGGTCCCCGGATGCGTGTTTCCGGTCCTGGAAGGACCTAGCTTGGCAGTTCGGTCTGGACTGTTCCCATGAGGCACAGGGTCAAGACTGATTTGCATATGGCTGGGTCCAACCTGGGGTGGTCTAGTGGGCAACAGAATGATGGATTTAACCCATATCCCTTAACTGGGGGAGAATGTTTGAATCATTCAGCATTCCGTCCATCATTTGTTGCAGTTACACTTTTCGCCCTAAGTGGGACGGATATGCCCAGACGTGGGTCTTTTGCTCACTGTGCCACTGGATTCAAGCTAGCCTGGCTGATGAAGGGTGACATACCCCGAGACCGGTTCCAGGATGCTTGTGTTCAGTCCATAGAGGACCTGGCTAGGCAGTTCAGTCTGGACTGTTCCCATGAGGCACAGGGTCAAGACTTATTAGTATATGGCTGGGCCCAACCTGGGGTGTTGTAGTGGGTGAAGGAACAATAGATTTAACCCAGATCTCTTGACTGGGGAGAATGTTTGAGTCATTCAGCATTCTGTCCATCATTTGTTGCAGTTACACTTTTCGCCCTAAGTGGGAAAGGTATGCCCAGACGTGGGTCCCTTGCTCACTCTGTCACTGGATTCAAGCCAGCCTGGCTGATGAAGGGTGACATAACGCAAAACTGGCCCCAGGAAGCATTTTTCAAGTCCAGGGAAGCCCTCGCTTGGCAGTTTGGTTAGGACTGTTCCCATGAGGCACAGGGTCAAGACTGATTTGCATATGGCTGGGTCCAACCTGGGGTGGTGTGGGCGGCAAAAGAACAATAGATTTAACCCAGATCTCTTGACTGTGGGAGAATGTTTGAATCGTTCAGCATTCCGTCCATCAATTGTTGCAGTTACAGTTTTCACCCTAAGTGGAACGGGTATGCCCAAGGTGGGTCTTTGCTCACTGTGCCACTGGATTCATGCTAGCCTGGCTGATGAAAGGTGACATACCCTGAAACCGATCCCAGGATGCTTATCTCTGGTCCAGGGAGGACCTGGCTTGGCAGTTCGGTCTGGACTGATCCTGTGAGGCACAAGGTCAAGACTGATTTGAATATGGCTGTGCCCAACTGGGGTGGTGTAGCAGGCAAAAGAATGATGGATTTAACCCAGATCTCTTGACTTGGGGAGTATGTTTGAATCATTCAGTATTTCTTCCATCATTTGTTGCAGTTACACTTTTCACCCTAAGTGGGACGGGTATGCCCAGACGTGGGTCCCTTGCTCACGGTGCCACTGAATTCAAGCTAGCCTGGCTGATGAAGGGTGACATACCCCGAAACCGGTCTCAGGATGCTTGTTTCCGGTCCAAGCAGGTCCTGGCTTGGCAGTTCGGTCTGCACTGTTCCCATGAGGCACACGGTGAAGACTGATTTGCATATGGCTGGGTCAAACCTGGGGTGGTGTAGTGAGCAAAAGAAGGATGGATTTAACCCAGATCTTTTGACTGGGGAAGAATGTTTGAAACATGTAGCATTCCGTCCATCATTTGGTGCAGTTACACTTTTTATGGTTAATCACATAACTTTCTCAAATTGCATATGTCTTTAATTGTTGATTTGGAAATACCATTTCTGCACATAATGGTTATGGCAGTTCTAGCCCCACAAATGTTTCTAATTGCAGACTGTGGCAATAAGGATCTCTTTAACACAGAATGAGAAGGAGCGGAAAGGCCATTACCACCACCAAGACTCTTATGACATAACATTGCAACAAAGTAGGAGATGCATAACCTTTTCCCTTGTCTCTTAGAAGACGTGATATTAAGGTACTTCTCTTGTGCATTCTTGTGTTCACCCATAGACTCAAATCGTAAGAGTTTTATGCTGAACTTAGAATTAACTTGGGATATGCACATGTAGTCAATATGGCTCATACCAGCCATCTAAACCATTCTAATTTTTATGGTAACAGCTGCAGATCTGACAGATGACTCAACAATCATTCTTAGAATAACCATCATCTTACACAGCAACTGATATATTGTGTGTAACCAAAGCAAATGTAAAATGTCATTGGTATGTTGTTAGCACCATTTGACTGTTTATTTTTCCAGGAAGCATGAATGGAATGATTCAGAGAGAACTAGTATAAACAAGTTACTGCATCTCCATGTAAGACATCCTATTGGCTTGTACTCATGAGTATTTCTGACACGCAACCTATTTTCCAGTGGCTGGACTAAGAACTAATGCTTCCTACCGCTTCACGGACTTATGGTAGCCACTGCAATGAAGAGGAGGCAAAGGTGTGGTGGAAGGTCTTTATTCAGAATCATTTCTTCACAGAGTGAAACCGTTCATCCCTCAACACCCATTAACATTCTGTAATTTGACAGTGTGTGGGTGTTGGACTTGGCCCTTTTCCCTGAGTTTTTTCGTTTTTTTACTTCTCCCAAGATGGCTGCCACAGGCCCCTGCTACTGCAGAGTGGTCTTTATTAGTAGCACCCTAGCTGCCAGGAGCTGGCTGGAACCCCACAACAATGTTGCAACACCAGCCCGCCTTTTTTGAGGAATGAGGAAGCTCCTGGAATGTGCTGGAACCTTCTAGAAGGGAGGTGTGGTTTTACTTTTGCCGCCTTGGCTAGAGGTCACCTGACCTAGGGCTACTTAAGTGAGGGAGGGAACTTTTTGTAGTTAGTTGGCCAGTGGGGTAAAGCAGAGCGGGAGAATCCACGCAGGAGTGTAGGCGGTAGGGCCTAGCCAGGGACTTATGCCTCTGAGAGTGACAGGATTTAGGTGCTGCCTCTTAAGTGAGTGAGGGACCCTGTGAAACCCACTGATCTTGCCCAGCAGTAGGAGGACCCCGGACACCTCTGCCCAGCCTGACTAGGAGGGACCTAGTCGCCAACTCACTCCCTACCCCCCTTTGTAACAGAACCTCTTGATGGCGCCAGATACATCTGCGCCAACAAGACTTCATACAACAACTGAGTACAGATGCTGAATGCTGAGACTGCGTGTCCAGACTGAACCCTGAAATCATATGCCAAGCGCTGAGACTGCGTGTCCAGACTGAGCCCTGAAATCATATGCTAAGCGCTGAGACTGCGTGTCCAGACTAAACCCGGAAACCCTATGCCAAGCAGATTGAGGAATCGCTGGGGATCGACCAGGTATTAGCGCTGTGACCCCTGCGCTCCCTGACCTGGCCTGGGACCCCCGGCAGCGTGCTCCGCTGAGCGCGGAGCTCCCCGACTTAATTTGAGCCCCCCCCTGTGGCGTGGAAGCGAAGCGTGCTCACCGCTGCAGCCCGGAGGCCGGAAGAAGTGCCCTTCAGTGTCACGAGGCCCGCGGAGAAGCCCGGGGCCCCGTCGCTGCCGTCGCAGCTGTGGGAAACGGTGCGCAAGGCCGTGGACGAGTTCCCCCGTCGCCGCCGAGCGGACGCCTTCCGACGTCGAGATCAAGGTAAGCCCGGAGGCTGGGATTGACCCCGGTGCGCCCCCTACTGGTTGGGAGCCACAACGCACCCTGAGCCCGGGTTCCCTCTCCATGGGAGTCCCCCTGGTCACCACAACAGAGAGACCCCGGCGAGGGATCCTTTCCTTGTTCCCCTCTTGACTGTACTGGAGCGTGGTCCATTGTCACCGATTACGAGTAGTGCTCTGTGCTAGATGCCCCGTTCTGAGGTAGTCACCGCTTAGCGCGCATAGCGCTGGAATCACCCCTAAGGCGCTACAGGTAGCTGAAACCACGGCAAGCCCGCGAGGTCTGTCCTGGGTCCCTGCATGCCCCCAGGAGTGGCATTGCATTCCCCCCACCCTACTAAGGGGAGTCAGACGTACGAGGGTGGCCTAGGGCCTTCAGCGAACCTACGAGTGAATAACGTGCTGGGGAAAGTGAAGCTTGCATGTACATCTCATTGAATTGAATTTATATCTCATGCAGTGCCGATCTATTTCATGAATTGCATTTATAGTATGAACTGCATTTATATCTCATGACTGGCATGTACATCTCAATGAATTGTATTATAAGCTTATGAATTGCACTGATATCTCATGAACTGCATCTATCTCGACCGGCTTGGATAAACTTGAGTATTTGCATAATTTATACCGTGTGGCGTCACTTATTGTGTGTGTTCCCCGTTCCATGAGAGGTGCGTGTTGTATGGTTGCTTTACACACAGACCTTTGGGTGCCCAGCCGCTCGTGTCACGTTACCGCCATAGGGACTGGTGACCCCGGTTTCCTACAGTGGGTCTCTCCCGCGCGCACACACACACAAAAGGGAGGAAGGACTGGGGATTGTGAAAGGCAAGAGAACAAGGACTAAAACAAGGTACGTATTGACATGCAAATAACCCCGCATATTGCATCGTTTCCCTCCTATCAATGACTCATTCCAGTACATAGTCTTTAAATTGAAAAGGAGGAGCAGTATATCTTCTGGCAGAAAAAATTTCAGTGAGATTCTTTCTTTCACAGGGTGAGAAAACATTGATGGAATTTTTATCACTTGTTCGTACATCATCAACTCCACTGTGCACATCATTCTTGGACCTGTCTACAACTTCAGGCGTTCCACCATGAACGAACATAGATCTGCCCAAGGCTACAGCGGGTTTCATAACAACATAATAACAACAATATTTGACCCATTCCACCATTGACCATTGTCAAGCCTGCTGCACCTTTAGTTTTGACTACTTACCTGCCTTCACTGTATATCTTCATATTGATTTTCTTTGTGTAGTATCTTACTCTTACTTGGTGACTTATTTGCACACACATCCTCTTTAGAGCATTCCTAGCATCATATTTGCTAATCATATAGCGATACCATTTTAACGCCATATTTCGCATTTGTACATCTTTCTCCACTGTACTCCTATATTCTCACTTTTTCCATCACAAAGGGAAGAAAGGTTCCAATTGTGTAATGGCCTTTCAATCTATGAGTAATGCAGATATGGTTCTTGTAGGAAGGTGGATATCTGACTATGGTTACCCCCAACTTTTTGCCTAGTGTCTAGCTGGTTTTTCGACTTAGTTGGCCTGAGATCCTGCCATTCAGGGTCTCAGGCTGTCTGCTCTCTCTGTAAAATGGACTCCATGTACCCTAGGTACATAATCAATTGGTAAGGATCACCTTATTGGACCCTGTACAGTGTACCCTAGGTACCCAGGGCATAGGTGTACCCTAGGCCTCCCAGGGGCTGCAGCATGTATTATGCCACCCCTGGTCTGGCCTTCCAATCAGACACAACTGGCTGATCACTCAGCTGGGGCAAGGTCGTGTAATCACCCCTTGCTTAGGTGTAGTATTCCTATACCTACCTTATATATAGACACATGTGTACCTATCAGTCACTCCTATAGCAGGCCTTAACAATCCTGGAGGCAGAGTGCTTGGTAACATGTGAGATGGTGCTCTAGCATGAGCTGAGCCTGTCTGCAGCTTTCGGAACCATGTCCTTATAGCTGTTCTATGATATAGCCTACCATATACTCTTAAAGTGCCTTATAATCTTAAACGGTTATGGTAACTATGGTTTGGCTTTATCAAAACATGTCGTGTAAGGTGTCTAACACTTTGGAATAATACCCCCATACCATTTCTGGTGATGAGGATATTATTCCTCCCTTCTAGAGGGAGAGACATGTTAAAATCCTACTTTGCTGTTTATCTCTAACCAAAGCCTCAGCATCACAAAATGGATGCTGCTGCCACAGACACAAGTCTGACCTCCTGCTGCTGGGAGTGATCCCAGCCAGGGAGGCCTGGACAATAGGTTTCCTGCTTGGGGAGGTGCTAGCACCTCCCCAGACAGCCTTTAGTGTATTGGGGCAGGGTGGGCTGAAAGGAATGAGACATGCCTGGGGCACACAAGGTGTTCCTTGCATAGTCCAGTTCAAACCGGCGCTGGGGCACCCCAGCCCCAGCTCTGGCGCGAAACTGGACAAAGGGAAGTGGGTGTAACCACCCCCTCCCAGGTCCCACCCATAAGGCGTGACCTAGCAGGTATCCCAGCCCCCCAGATTAGTATAAGAGTGGGAGTTGGGCCTCAAGACTTTAGATTATCCTGAACCTGCAAAACTGAACAGAAACTCTGGACCTTCGACATTCGACGAAAGAAGAAGACTGAAGAATCTCCCTTGTAGCCAAGGAGTGGCTACCCTGTGCAAACAGGCACCATCAAGTGACTACCCTTTGCTTTGTGAAACGTTCGACGAGGAACCGACTGCAGAGCCCGACCAGAGCCTTGATTTCCAGACTTCTCCGACCCTCATCCACATCTGCAGCAGAGCTGAGATCCGTGGAGGCGACGAGCGACGTGGGACCGGCTACCTGGGAAAAGTGGCTAGTAACTTACAGCGCAGCTTCTGAGGTACCCTCGAAGTTGTGCACCGGGGATTGAGAAGCCCCAACCCCAAGCACCATCTGCACCGAAGATTAGCCCCCCACACTCCACGAGTCCTGCGTGGGGCCCTTCAGCATTTTCCTGCTTGCCGCGTCTGTCCGGTTGCTTGCCCGCTGGCTAGTGGCCTCTGTGACGACGCACCCTGAAATCTTCTGCGCTGGTTTGGCTCCTCCAGACTGGCTCTCGCTTCTCTGCAAAGAAGAAGCACCCCAGACCTTCCTGGTCTGCACCAGAAGCAAGTCCTTTGTTCTTCGTGGGTTCCGCTTGCCAAGGCTTGGTGAGTCCTAGTCCAACTTCGACGCCGCCGACAGCAAGAGCCTTCGTGGGACAGCTCGCCTCCTGGTCCTGGTCGTCCTCGACGCTTCCTGGTCCTCCTGGCTGCAGCGACAAGCTTCACCTTCACCTGCAACTCTTCACGACATCGCCTGGTTCCTTCCTGGTTCCACGTGGTCACTGGCTAGTGACCTTGACTCTGTCCCTTCTGCTTGCAGGTTTCTTCTCTTCTTGATCCCAGCCTTGGGATCCACCGGACACTCTTCACTGACCGCCTGTCAGCATCTTTCTTCAGGCATCCATAGGAGTCGACGACGAAAACGACGCATCTTCACCCCTATGCACCCGCAGCCTGTGGGCTAGGTAACTTGGGTACTCCGGTGCTCATCAGGATAGTGACTATCCTAGTGTCTAGTTTTCAAGTCTCAACTTCCTAGCTACTCCGGAAGTGTCCTAAATCTATCTATTTCTAAACTGTAACATTGCTATTGACTTTTACGCATTACGCGTGAGTGTTTCCACTCTGCACACGAATCCCGTGGGCCTCCCACTTCCTAACTAACGCTAGTGTAGTGTAGCCCCAGCGATTCCCTAGGCCTAGGCCTATTCTATTTCCGTGACAGTGGTTCTTATACCACTTACTTAGTATATGGTTTGCGTGGCCCCTAGGGCCTAACTGTATTACTTACCTGTGTGACTTACTGTATGCATTAATAAGACTGTGTTGTACTTACCTCTAAACTCATAAAGAGTGCTGAGGGTTTGCTTAGAATAAATACACTTTATTTTATATATATCTGTTGTGGTGTCCTTTCATTTGGTATTCAAGGGATTATATATGGTATCACAGCTGGCTTCACATGCCATTCAGAGTTTAGCCTAAGACTGCTCTTGTCCATGCTACCACTAGGATAGCTGGTCTATAAGGTTGACTTTACAACCAATCACCATAAGGGTATTTGGACTGATATAAGGTGTACACTATAACTAGTGACATCATACATCAGGCCAACTTCTCACATTGGTGAGCAGCGGTTGGGATCTGAGCTTGCTGTTGTAATACCATTGTAATCTTGAGATACTAAATTGAAAGATCACACAGATATTGTCTAGGTACGTATAACATAGATTATTATACTTAAGTCCTACTGGACTTTGTAGTTGTAGGTTGAAGGGAATAACACACCCTGACTACAACTACTAGAAAGGTTTAGTAGATACAACTAGTGTAGGTAGGTGCACACACCACACCCTCACTAGATCATGCCTCTGGGAGGAGATCAAGTAGATGCTCTCTCAGGAGGGGCAGGTCTGCAGAAGACCCCCTCTAGGTATGATACCTTAACATTCCAGGAGATGAGACAATTGTGTACCTCCAGAGGAATAAAACAGGGTGCAAACCCTACCCTCCTTCAGTTAAGACAACTCCTAGAGGAGTATGATGCTCAGAGGGCATCACAGGAAGGTGCCCTAGGCACAGAGGAGGGTCTACCCACCACAGAGGAGTCAGATGGGGCTTCAGATGGGGAGGTAGACAGCCAGAGCCAAGTAAGGAGACTTAGCCAGGCTAACTTAAGTTTACATGGGAGTTTGCATGGGGTCCCCCCATACAGACCCACAAGTAGGCATTCACAGAGAAGCAGGAGGGACAGATCCCCTTCAAGGGAATCCATCCACTCCCATGTCTCTAGCATCTCTAATGCTTCCTCTCACAGGGGAATGACTTCACCTGAGAGAAAGGAGCATAAAGCCAGGATGAGGGAAGCTAATCTGAGGATTCAGAGGGAAGAAATTGCCCTTGCCAAAGAGAAGCTTGCTCTGGCCAGAGAGCAAAAATTGTGTGGGTCAGAACCCACTGGTGGCAGCAACATTCCTAGAGATAGGGATAGGTCTTATGACCATAGAAACCTAAGCAAGATAGTCCCCCCATATCAGAATGGGGATGACATCCACAAATGGATGACTGCTTTGGAGAGGGCCTGCAAAGTACAGCAGGTACCCCAAAGTCAGTGGGCAGCTATCTTGTGGCTCTCCTTTTCTGACAAAGGTAGAGACAAGCTCCTCACAGTCAGTGATGAGGATGCAAACAATTACAAAGTCCTGAAGAGTGCTCTGATAGATGGGTTTGGCTTAACCACTGAGCAATATAGGTTGTTGTTCAGAGACACCCAGAAGACACAGACACAGGACTGGTCTGATTTTGTGGATTGTGCCACTAAGGCTTTGGAAGGTTGGTTAAATGGCAGCAAGGTGCAGGACTATACAGGATTGTACAACTTGATTATGAGGGAGCAGATCCTTAGTAATTGTCAGAACCAGCTTCTCCATCAACACCTGGTAGACTCAGATTTGACCTCTCCCCAAGAATTTGGAAAGAGGGCAGATAAATGGGTCAGGACCAGGATTAGGCCTAAAAATCAGGGTGGTGACCAAAAGAAAGATACCACCAAGCCTCAAGAGAAGGGTGGGGATAAAGCAAAAGAGAAATCTTCCTCAGGGCCCCAAAACTCCACACAGGGTGGTGGGTCCCAAGCTCCCTCCTCTACCACAGTTAAAAAGCCTTACTGCCATGTGTGTAAAACACCTGGGCATTGGAAAACTGACAGCAGTTGTCCACAGGCTAAAAACAAAACTGTTCCTCCAACTACTCCTGTCACACCACCTATTACTGTCAGCAGTAATCCCCCAGGTGGTGGGAGTGCCCCCAAAAATTTGGTTGGGTTTTCTTGGGGAACACAGGGGGATCCTGGCTTAGCCAATTCCCCTACAGCAGCTACTCTTGTCTGTGATGGTGGCATGGGGTTTGCCAACTTCACTGCCTGTCCCAACACTTTGGGTAGGTACAGACAGGAACCCTACATCAATGGTAGAAAAGCTGAGGCCTACAGAGACACTGGAGCTAGCATCACTATGGTGGCCCATAGGCTAGTTCCCTCTGAGCAGCTTTTGCCTGGTTTCTCATACCAGGTAACTAACATTGATGGCAAACAGAACAGTCATCCCATGGCAGAGGTATGTCTCAGCTGGGGAGGGGTCACTGGCCCTAAAAGGGTGGCAGTGTCTCCAACCTTGCCTGTGGACTGCTTACTGGGGAATGACTTAGAACTCTCAGCTTGGGCTGGAGTTGAACAAGACACCCATTCTAAAATGGTAGGCCTTTCGCAAAAGGGTAGTGGGGTTGTGCCAGTCACAACCCCTGTCCAAGTAGCTTTCCTCCCTGAAAAGGTTGGAAGGGCAGTGGTAGCCACAGCCCAGGCACAGACAGACTCCCCTGTAGAAATTGGCAGAGCTGTGACAGTCACAGCTCAAACACAAACTGAGTGCCTTCCTGAAAAGGTTGGCAAGGCTGTAATGGTCTCAGCCCACACTCAGACTAATATAGGTGTAGTGAAGCCTGAAACTATGGATCACTCCACACAAACAGAGAGTAGTGGGGAGGAAGAAAAGTCTCCCTCTCCCCAGACATTAGGAAAAGGTCAGCCTCCTCAGGGATCTGACCTCACCCCTTGTGAAGGAACTGCCCCAGAGGTAGCCAGGCCTGGCCTGGCAGAGCCTCTGATGTCAGTGGCCCCTTCCAAGGTGGGACCCAGTCTGGTGCAGGTAGCCTGCCTCTCTCTACCCTGCCTCAGTCAGCCCAGGGCTGCAGAGGTCAGGGAGGCCAGTGGACCCCAAGAGGGCCCCTGTCCACAAGAACCCCCCCATCAAAAGAATGAGGATTGCCTGGTTAGTTGCCCTAGCCAGGTGATGGGTAAAAACATTCCTGAGGGATCCCCTTTACAGGTAGTTAGGGACCTCCCCCAGAGGGATTCTGTTGGGCACAGGCAAACATGGGACCTTAGGGCCCCAAACCTGACCTGTCCCTCCAGTAAGCCCACAAAAGGGACCCAGCCTCCAGCTTTAGGTAGCCAGAGGCTGACCCTGAGAGCACAGTGCAACTCAGTTAGAGAAAGAAAGGCATCCAGGGTGGAGGATGATTGGAGGAAGCTGAGGCCTCACTTTGAGGACACTCACTTCAGTACTCCATCTCAACACCAGCCTTTTACTTTGCAAAGACACACCAAAGGTAGAGATTCCCTATGGTGGAGACCCTATGATATCTTTAGGATGAGGGATTGCTTAGTGGACCATGAGACAGGGGGTAACCATGCCAGTGCTGGTTCTTCCTTATATGGCCACTCAGGCAATAGAGGCTTACCTTGTCAAGGCCAGCCTTATCTCCTTTCGTTTGGGGGGGGGTTGTGTAGGAAGGTGGATATCTGACTATGGTTACCCCCAACTTTTTGCCTAGTGTCTAGCTGGTTTTTCGACTTAGTTGGCCTGAGATCCTGCCATTCAGGGTCTCAGGCTGTCTGCTCTCTCTGTAAAATGGACTCCATGTACCCTAGGTACATAATCAATTGGTAAGGATCACCTTATTGGACCCTGTACAGTGTACCCTAGGTACCCAGGGCATAGGTGTACCCTAGGCCTCCCAGGGGCTGCAGCATGTATTATGCCACCCCTGGTCTGGCCTTCCAATCAGACACAACTGGCTGATCACTCAGCTGGGGCAAGGTCGTGTAATCACCCCTTGCTTAGGTGTAGTATTCCTATACCTACCTTATATATAGACACATGTGTACCTATCAGTCACTCCTATAGCAGGCCTTAACAATCCTGGAGGCAGAGTGCTTGGTAACATGTGAGATGGTGCTCTAGCATGAGCTGAGCCTGTCTGCAGCTTTCGGAACCATGTCCTTATTGCTGTTCTATGATATAGCCTACCATATACTCTTAAAGTGCCTTATAATCTTAAACGGTTATGGTAACTATGGTTTGGCTTTATCAAAACATGTCGTGTAAGGTGTCTAACACTTTGGAATAATACCCCCATACCATTTCTGGTGATGAGGATATTATTCCTCCCTTCTAGAGGGAGAGACATGTTAAAATCCTACTTTGCTGTTTATCTCTAACCAAAGCCTCAGCATCACAAAATGGATGCTGCTGCCACAGACACAAGTCTGACCTCCTGCTGCTGGGAGTGATCCCAGCCAGGGAGGCCTGGACAATAGGTTTCCTGCTTGGGGAGGTGCTAGCACCTCCCCAGACAGCCTTTAGTGTATTGGGGCAGGGTGGGCTGAAAGGAATGAGACATGCCTGGGGCACACAAGGTGTTCCTTGCATAGTCCAGTTCAAACCGGCGCTGGGGCACCCCAGCCCCAGCTCTGGCGCGAAACTGGACAAAGGGAAGTGGGTGTAACCACCCCCTCCCAGGTCCCACCCATAAGGCGTGACCTAGCAGGTATCCCAGCCCCCCAGATTAGTATAAGAGTGGGAGTTGGGCCTCAAGACTTTAGATTATCCTGAACCTGCAAAACTGAACAGAAACTCTGGACCTTCGACATTCGACGAAAGAAGAAGACTGAAGAATCTCCCTTGTAGCCAAGGAGTGGCTACCCTGTGCAAACAGGCACCATCAAGTGACTACCCTTTGCTTTGTGAAACGTTCGACGAGGAACCGACTGCAGAGCCCGACCAGAGCCTTGATTTCCAGACTTCTCCGACCCTCATCCACATCTGCAGCAGAGCTGAGATCCGTGGAGGCGACGAGCGACGTGGGACCGGCTACCTGGGAAAAGTGGCTAGTAACTTACAGCGCAGCTTCTGAGGTACCCTCGAAGTTGTGCACCGGGGATTGAGAAGCCCCAACCCCAAGCACCATCTGCACCGAAGATTAGCCCCCCACACTCCACGAGTCCTGCGTGGGGCCCTTCAGCATTTTCCTGCTTGCCGCGTCTGTCCGGTTGCTTGCCCGCTGGCTAGTGGCCTCTGTGACGACGCACCCTGAAATCTTCTGCGCTGGTTTGGCTCCTCCAGACTGGCTCCCGCTTCTCTGCAAAGAAGAAGCACCCCAGACCTTCCTGGTCTGCACCAGAAGCAAGTCCTTTGTTCTTCGTGGGTTCCGCTTGCCAAGGCTTGGTGAGTCCTAGTCCAACTTCGACGCCGCCGACAGCAAGAGCCTTCGTGGGACAGCTCGCCTCCTGGTCCTGGTCGTCCTCGACGCTTCCTGGTCCTCCTGGCTGCAGCGACAAGCTTCACCTTCACCTGCAACTCTTCACGACATCGCCTGGTTCCTTCCTGGTTCCACGTGGTCACTGGCTAGTGACCTTGACTCTGTCCCTTCTGCTTGCAGGTTTCTTCTCTTCTTGATCCCAGCCTTGGGATCCACCGGACACTCTTCACTGACCGCCTGTCAGCATCTTTCTTCAGGCATCCATAGGAGTCGACGACGAAAACGACGCATCTTCACCCCTATGCACCCGCAGCCTGTGGGCTAGGTAACTTGGGTACTCCGGTGCTCATCAGGATAGTGACTATCCTAGTGTCTAGTTTTCAAGTCTCAACTTCCTAGCTACTCCGGAAGTGTCCTAAATCTATCTATTTCTAAACTGTAACATTGCTATTGACTTTTACGCATTACGCGTGAGTGTTTCCACTCTGCACACGAATCCCGTGGGCCTCCCACTTCCTAACTAACGCTAGTGTAGTGTAGCCCCAGCGATTCCCTAGGCCTAGGCCTATTCTATTTCCGTGACAGTGGTTCTTATACCACTTACTTAGTATATGGTTTGCGTGGCCCCTAGGGCCTAACTGTATTACTTACCTGTGTGACTTACTGTATGCATTAATAAGACTGTGTTGTACTTACCTCTAAACTCATAAAGAGTGCTGAGGGTTTGCTTAGAATAAATACACTTTATTTTATATATATCTGTTGTGGTGTCCTTTCATTTGGTATTCAAGGGATTATATATGGTATCACAGCTGGCTTCACATGCCATTCAGAGTTTAGCCTAAGACTGCTCTTGTCCATGCTACCACTAGGATAGCTGGTCTATAAGGTTGACTTTACAACCAATCACCATAAGGGTATTTGGACTGATATAAGGTGTACACTATAACTAGTGACATCATACATCAGGCCAACTTCTCACAGTTCTGCCCTTGGTTTTATGAGGGATGGTTTGTTTGATTTAACAATTTGGTCATACAACCTGGCCATTACTCTGGGCATGATATAAGGAGGATTTTATATGTTAATCGTGGTCCATTGATAGTGTGTGAGCCTCACATGCGCACACAATCACATAAGGAAAGAAAGACTGAGGCTGGTGACAGGTAAGGGAACGAAGTATGTATCAGCATACAAAACGCTCAGCATATTACATTATCTATGCATCTCCAATATCAATACTGCACACGCTGCCTATTTGATACTTTTACGGAGCTAAAAGTGTGATCTGATTGTGGCAGTCTAGAACTTACCCTCTGTAACTGAGGTCCCGAAAATGGCAACTAGATCCTAGGATCCTGAGGAGACCCATTTGTACTCTATGGATTCTTTCATCTTGATTGTCTTGTGATTTTGATCTCAATTTGGGGTTTGTTTATCTTGATTCACAAGTAATGCCAGAAGAATGCTGTATAAGCTGCACTAGGTGCTGGTTTCCAGGCAACTTTTTAGGACTGTCATATGCCAGTTCCCTAGGCTCCCATTTCCTCTGTACTGAATTCAACATGTCATAGAATTCTACATAGGGTAAATGCAGCCTTCTATTCCAAAGCACCCTTTTGTTTTCTTCAAAGGGAATCATTTTACCCACAGTGAAAGCCTTGACCGTACACACTACTCTGCTTTCTTTAATTTCTTCCTTCTCCATCTCAGACCACAAGAAGAATTCTTTGGTTCTTCAATACCCTTCCTATCATAAGTCCAATGGATACTATGAAGCCTGAAGAACCTCAAGGGCTGATCATATGTAATTGTCTATTCGTGGACTTTAAAGGCATAGCTGTAGCTGCAGACCAGCATAAAAGGCAGTCTACTATTTATTTGTAATTTTCAGTAATAAAATATAAATGTATATTGCATACATTTGCTACCTTGTGGCTTTTCATGTACAGGCTCAATGCTTACAATATTCACAACTTATCCTTAGGGCAACACCATAGACAGCACATCTATGTTAGGATCCATTAGGAGTATTACTCACACTTATTTATTTCAGACCCTTTTCTGTGGTAATCCATTGAGTCGCTCGGATTTTGTTTGGCATTTTTTCAATTGGGGGGATTACTTTTCCTATATCTAACCTTTTCTTTCTCCGTATTCTTACCTCGACCCCTAACTGTTTTATTAACTCATAACTTTAACTTTTTTTCTTTCCGTTTCTCCTACACGCACTGTAAGAAATTGGTATCAGTAGACTCCAGGGCAATAGGAAGTTATTTGGCTGCAGTTATGTCAGTGGCGGTCTTACACCCCATTTTAACAGTTTGTACCATAGACCCTCAGACTGAGAACAAAGTACCCCTTTTAGCCCTTCATACTCAGGGTAGGGAAGTGGAGCACCCCTGTGCTGGCTCAGGGCAATTGAAGGCGCTAGAAAATCAAAACTCAGCAACACACAAAATACCATTCAATACATCTTTGCTCAGTTACTGCTTTTTCTTTACTTTAATGTGCACACACATCTAAATACTATCCATACAATTACCAATATTTACAAGATTTCAAGTGGAATTTCAGTTTAGAATCCCTCTTAAAGAGGCCTTGCAGAGTAGCCAGGGAGCAAATCATGTAAACTAAATAAAATTCATCGTGACCAAATAACCTCATAAACCATGTATGTTTCTCTTCTCTGTGAGGTACCCTGTGACAATTTGTGCACCAGCAATCATTAACTCTAAAAACAATGACATCCCTATGTAAGCCCAATGCTTGAATATAAAAAAATCTTCATCTTTTAAAAAAGCATGCCACTGGCTTCTCAGGTTAGACCTCACTGTAGCATGGGCTGCAGCCATTGTGAATATATGTTGCATTTGGAATCATAAGCCTATTGCCTTTAACATTCAGTTTTCACCAGATATAAATCAAGCCTATTTCCTTTGACATTAGCTTTTCCCAATAACCAGGAGGCCCCGTTGTTTATGAGGTACACATTTCCTTCACGGGTAGCCTATCAGCCATATGTGTCACACACCCAATGGCACTTCACAAAATCTCATTTTAATGAATAGGTTGAAACTATTGCCCTTCTGCTTCTGGGCCCTTGCACTCCTATTGCTGTTAGACTAACAAAAGGTTTATATGGGTTTTCAAAGGAATCAAAGGTACACAGAAGAGAGTGCCAATTTGCTTAATATTTTAAATGCCCCCATGGGCATTTTGTCATGTGAGTGCATGCACAAAGTTTGATATATGTGGGTCTTAGTTTACTTAACATTTCTGGTTGCACATGGGGAATGCTGCTGCTCCTCTTTCTCCTGCTTCTCTGTCTCTTGGGTGTAGACATATGCTAAAGAAACAATTGCTGGATGGAATTCTGGACAATGCAAACATTCACCCCCAGTCACAAGGATCTGGGTTAAATCCATCGTTCTTTTGCTCACCACACCACTCCAGTTTGGACCCAGCCATATGCAAATCAGTCTTGACCCTGTTCCTTGTGGGACCAGTCCTGCACGAACTGCCAAGGCAGGTCCTCCATGGACCGGAAACAAGCATCCTGGGACCGGTTTCAGGGCATCACTCTTCATCAGCCAGGCTAGCTTGATTCTAGTGGTGGAGTGAGCATGAGACCCACGTCTGGGCATACCCTTTCCACTTAGGGTGACATATGCAAAAGAAACAATTGATGGATAGAATGCTGGACAGTACAAATATTCACCCTCAGTCACAAGGATCTGGGTTAAATCCATCGTTCTTTTGCTCACCACACCGCCCCAGGTTGGACCAAGCCATATGCAACTCAGTCTTGACCCTGTTCCTTGTTTAAACAGTTCTGCCTGAACTGTCAAGCCAGGTCCTCCCTGGACCGGATACAAGCATCCTGGGACGGGTTTCAGGACATCACCCTTCATCAGGTAGGCTAGCTTGATTCCATGCCACTGGAGTCAATTATCCTGGCGGATGAGGACTGAAAGCCGTTAACCGGTCCTAGGATGCTTGTTTCCAGTCCAGAGAGGACCTGGCCTGGCAGTTCGGGCTGGACTGTTCCCATTAGGCGCAGGGTCAAGACTGATTTGCATTTGTCACCCCGAATGGGACTGGTATGCCTAAACGTGTGTCCCGTGCTCACCATGCCACTGGCGTCAAGCTATCCTGGCTGATGAGGGCTGAAAGCCCGAAACCGGCCCTAGGATGCTAGTTTCCAGTCCAGGGAGGACCTGGCCTGGCAGTTTGGGCTGGATTGTTCCCATTGGGCCCAGGGCCAAGACTGATTCGCATATGGCTGGGTCCAGGCTGGAATGGCATGGTGAGCAAAAACACGATGTATTTAGGTCCAGATATTTGTACTGGGGTGAATGTATGATATTGTTCTGCATTCTGTCCATTAATTGTTCTTTTTGCTTTTGGGTGTAGACAGCAGTAGAGGAGCACAGCTGGTGTTCCTAAAGCCAGAGATCCCTATTTTCATAAGGCCACAATGGGGAGGCCCAGGTGCTACAATGGGGTAAATTACAACATTCTCCACTTCCCCCCATCTCCCTTGAAGGGGGTCCTGCTTAATAATGCATGTGCTCACACCAAGATTTCTTAAGGGGGTCGTGCCACAAACAGGCTCCCCTAAGAATATTGTGTGACCAGCTCTTGGGCACCTGGGGCATGGCTCTAACTACTTTGTACAAGGTGTCCTTTCTAAGCAAGATATTTCGATCACCACTGGACCGTTTCTTATAAAGTTTGTTGAGCTTTCATCCTTGTGGTGAGATCAACCAACATGAATATGCACCAGGAGTATGCTTACAGATTTGCTGTCATCTTCCACGGCTTCTAGCAATTCCGCCCTCAAATAGGCACAATAGAGAATCCTGGATCTGGTGTGACTAGTCCTGGAGAAAATCCACAAAGTCCAGAGTACATCTCGGAGTCTCCAGGCTCCTGACTGGGATGCAGCTTCCTTCTTGTCTTTCAGAGCCTCTAGCAGGACATTTGCAATGCAATAGGTCTCGCATTTGCAAGAGTTTAAGGTGTTGGCATTGTAAATGACAATGCTTTTTATTTATGTGTTAATCATCGAAACAGATAAATAAAAGCCATTGTCATTTACATTGCCATTAGTTCAAACTCTCGCAAATGTGAGACCTATTGCATTGCAAATGCTTGTTTTGTATGCAGTGGAGTGTTGATATTTACATATCGCTGTTGCCATTTCCATGGCCTCGCAGCACTGGATAACCAGAAAATAGGAAATAGGTCATGAGGGAAGGGAGACAAGAGTAATATGCTGGCTGATAGTTATTACGCACATGTTTTGTAGGTTCAGCTGTTGAGTTTGAAGCCCGTACGCATTGCTGAAAGTGAAACTGAAAGCCCAGTTTAGAAAATGCAGAGGTGCAAGTCCAGGGCTGTCATAAACGCCGTTTTGGCAGTCTTCCATAACAGACAGCAGTAGCTGTGTGTGTTTTTTACTCGTTCAGTAGCATTACAACTTTCAGAGTCCAGCGGAGAAACTCAGAGTCACAGAACAGGTCTCTGTAGCTGTCAGGGACTGCTGGTACTTGTGGGGGGAGATGTCTTTGCTTTTTGCTGAGCACACGTGTTAGTTCAGAACTGAAAACAGCACCAGGAGATGCCTGGGGGCCTGTGAGAAGTAACCAAGAAGCAAGAAAAATGGACTGTTAAGTTCCATCGAGGGTAGAGAAAAGATAAAATCAGGGGACGATTAGAGTCCACAGGAAATCCGAACCCGGGCAAGAGTAGGAAGGAGAAGATCAGGAGACGGACAGTTATGGAGGATGTTCGAACATCGTCAGCCAGACTGCTCCATTGTATCAACCGTCTGTCGGTTTTAGGGTCTTTCTTACCAGTCTTGAGGCGTTGGGACCTTTCCCGGCTTCGGTTCTTGTAAGTCATGGTTTGGCCAAGATAGGTGCTACTCCTTCCGGAAGCCATGGTGCTGCCGACAATGAAAGCCTAAGCAGCCAGTGCACTCCAGAAGGGGTCCTAAGAGGAAAACCCTGGAGGGAAAAACCTCTGATGTTGATGATGAGACTCCAGGAATGAAGGAGAAGACAAGGAGCCAGGAAACACTGGAAGACCAGGAGCCGAAAAGGAACCAGGAGAAGACTGGAAGACAAGCTGGAGCATAAGGCGCAAGGGAAAAAGAAGCGCCAACGGAAGGAAGGAATCACCAGAAGAGGAGCCACGGAATGAACAGGAGCGAGGGCATACCAGCAGGAACAAGGAGTGTTGCAACGCCAGGAAGGAAAGGTTCCTATCCCTATATACAGAAAAAACAGGAAGTTACAGACAGGAACAGGAAGTGACGTACAGGAACAGGAAGTGCCATACAGGAACATTGAAAAACAGGAAAAGAGAGGTGTCGACATCTTGGATAGGGAAAGGAATGAAGTGCATTACAGAAAGATCGCCATTTTAGGAAGGTAAGTAACTCTCCCCATTGCCCTCTGGAAGCAAGGTGAAAAGAAGAGCAACAATATGGCCCCCAAGGAAGGGGGATCCCCAGACGTCCACACCAGGTGAGTGTAATGTCCCAAGACGCCTCGGGACGCAAATGGGCTGCCGCACAATTATGTGGCGTGCCCGAAAACCAACAGGCGTGCTTTGCACAACGCCGTTGAAATGGCCACAGCGGGCCACGATGCTTATGAAGAGGAGTGAGGGGCACCGTGGGTCACACTGTGGCGGACGACGAGGAAAGTGGTAGCGCCAAGGGTCACGAGTCGGCCCGCTGTGTAATATTGTCTTGTGATTGCAGTGGATTGGGAGGTACTTACCCTGCATCACGTGACTCTTGAGCTGCGCGTCTCTTGATGCCTCAGTTACCTCACTAGCCTACTTGGGTCTAGCATGCCAGGAGGCCCAGGAATAGGCAAATAAGGAACTATTAAAACAAGTCCTTGGCTGGAAATCCAACAGGAGAGCCCTTATAGCAGCATACATAGTGTGCCGTGGGAGCACAGAGAAACCAGGATTTATAACGATGTGTGATCTTGGGCAAATTACACCGTCTCCCCTGTCCGTCAGGTCGCACATCTGTAAAAAAAACATATTTGCAATGCGATTGGTCTGACATTTAAATGCAAGACCTATGGCACTGGAATGCCGGCAGCCATTGTCTCAGCTGCTTACTGCAGGCACGACATGCTTTGCTTACATTCAAACACATGCCTGCAGTAAGAGAAAGTCAACTAAGTAAATAGTGATCCCAGACTAAAATGAAGGCGGTGTTGTGCAGCTGCAGGAGCGCTGTCTGAAAAGAGTGTGTGTGTTGTGGAGTGCCAGGGCTGCCGTAAAGAAAAATAAAACAAGCATTTGCAATGCAATAGGTCTCGCATTTACTAGAGTTTGAGCTATTGGCATTGTAGATTACAATGCCTTTTATTAATGTGTTGATTTTTCAAACAAATAAATAAAAGGCATTGTCATTTACAATGCCAATAGCATAAACTCTCGCAAATGCGAGACCTATTGCATTGCAAATGCTTGTTTCAGGTGTTTAGCGTGTATGGCCTCCAGGCTTCCCTTGGTACAGATATCTGAGTGGGTGGTCATCAGGCCTTGCCTGGACTGCGAGTGCTGTGACTGCCTGCTGCTGACCCCCTTGCTGGCCATTCGCCTGCTCTCTAGCGCCAGTATGGATGTATACTTGCAAGCACTACGCCCCCACCCGAAATAGGTGCCCGGTGCGGTCGCACCGTTTGCATCACTCTAATCTGCTCAAGGTTCCTGTGACCTCAGTGACAGAGTCACAGTGACTGGATCACTGTTGCTCTAGGGTGTGCTGCTTCGTAGGCCTGCCCGCAAGACTGGAGATGAACATCAGTATTGATTGTGATGGACAGGCCTTCAAGGTTAAACCACACCTGCCACTGCCAGGGTTCACCTGCTAGTGCTAACACACCAGGGCTTTTAAGGTCTAGTGGGGCCTTCTAAGGTCTAGCATGGGAATGTGCTCCCTCAGGAGAGTGGTCTCTTGGACTGGTCATGAAGGCTGAACCCGGTTCTCCGGTTCCAAATTCGGCAGCTCTGGCCATAGTGCCACATCCTCTCCCCCACTGAACACCATACTGCCCCACTGAGAGAAACTTGCACCGCCTTCAGCTGCAACCTAATTGTGCCCGCTATAAACACTTGGATGTGGATCAATTCAAATTATGCACTTGAAAAGAGTAATATGCTGCCTAAATAAAAGTAACAACATCCCAGAAAAAGCAAACACTCATATGGAATGCAAGATTAAGTAAAGCATGTGAAATGTAAGCAGAAACAACTCCCTTAACGATCTCTCACTCACTATTTAGAAATCAGTGAGTGCTTTTACCTGAAGAGTTAAGGACATGACTACAGGGCTCAGAAAAGACCCTTTCAATGTCCATTGCTTATATCCTTACAAAACGTAAACAGTATGGTTTAAAAAGACCACATCCATAAACACAGAGCCGTGGTACACATTTCGTTTTCCAATCCACCCATCAGCTTCACTGCAAACTCTGTAGAGTGGCGCTAATGTGTTTAGGTGTGAATACAATCAATCTGGTCACTTTGCAAGCACTCTGTCTTGCTTTATTTTGTTATGTATTTATTTTTCATATTTTGAACCTTTTATTTCTCTCCGTCCCGAGGCTGCACATTGGAATAGAAAAATGTCAGAAAAAGGGCATTTCTAGCAAGAGTGTTTTTTGCTTTTTGGGATCCATTTCACAGGGAAGCAAATACATGAAAGAAGGAAAGAAAGGTTGTGAACCGTTTCTTCAAGCCACGGTTTTCAGTAAGTGAGGAGCAAAACAGAAAGAGACGGAATAGGAGGAAGAAAAAGGGAGGAGGAGGGCAGCAGCCAGCGCAGAGCAGAAGTAGACATTGTCTATGTCTCCTCTGGGCAGAGCAAGCCGAGCCTTATCTGAAGGCCTTTGCTAATTCTGCCGTCCTGGGACACAATTTTGAAAAGAAAAAGTAGGGGAACGGAATCGTTTTAATAAAAGTAGGGGCACGCCTTGCCCTGCCGATTCTGCCCACTTCGACCACTGGTTTGAACCCCCAAATAAAAGCAAAGTGCTCGGCGAAGATCAGGTGTTAAAAAAGGGACAAGGGCAGCACCTGGGCATACCTTCCCCTCTCCATGTGGGCCCACCCACCCACACCGAAATGCGGGCGTTTTTAATGCCAGTATCCAGCATGTGTTGTCAGCCACGTCTGCCTCGTAGCGCTACGGTTCGACGCGAGTGCATGTGACAAGATCATCAAGAGTCACAAACTCAAATCCCAGCAGGCTGACTCCACCTTTCATCCTCCAGGGATAATGCCCAGAATACCACTGAGAGGCATAAAAAAAATCAGGTCATTTTTGTGTGTGCACACAATTCGGTATTATACTTTGCAAACAGTCCTTGCGAGATTATTATGTAAAATAAATACTTCATGGCAACCGAATTCCAAGTGGCTGCGACAGTTATCCAACATGTGTGGAGCGCACTGCTGCCGCCAGGGGAACCGGATGTTTGGCGGGAAGGTGTGCTTGGAGTATGTTCTATGTCTGAGGGCTTGTGTGAGATTCTGTCACACAGTAGTGTTGAACCTGTTGCTGACAGCAGGCGTGCTAATGAGCCAGAGCCGCGTGAGATGGGACAGAGAGTACGCCATGTTGTTCCTTTCAGTCGTCTCGGTGTGGAGAATCAGGTAGCTCAGAGGTCTCCTGGAAGAATCCTCTGGGAGTCCTTGCTGCTATAAGGTAATGGTGGCTGCTTGGTGCGGCTTGTGGACTGGAATCAGCAGATCTATCTACATGCTGACGGATTTGTCAGTGGTGTTTTTTGAGAGTCCAAGATCATGTTAGAGTCTGCAGGTTGCTGAGCTATGTTTTATCATCTTCCTGAATGAAGGCCAGGTGGGTTGGTATTTTCCGCCATTTCTGCTGGTGGAACAAAGGCCCTATTCCTTGGAGTGCTCAGTGAGCTATTCACCATTCATTCTGCACCTACAAGCTAGCGGAGTACGGTAACGTGATCCAAGGGTTTAAAATGGAGGAAAGGAGTACGATCTAACGATTAGAAGGAAGTCTTCAGCAAAAAGTCTATCTCCGCTCCCCACCTCCAAAGTAAGGTTTGCGTCTTGTCCTGTCC
The DNA here is from genome assembly GCF_964204655.1 of Triturus cristatus. Classification (NCBI taxonomy): domain Eukaryota; kingdom Metazoa; phylum Chordata; class Amphibia; order Caudata; family Salamandridae; genus Triturus; species Triturus cristatus. The sequence goes on along the minus strand of NC_140587.1, from coordinate 123,414,620 downwards.
TTAGCAGGCACGCAATTTCAACAGATCGCCTCCGACGTGCTTGTCCCAATGCTGTGTGGTAGGCAAGCCATACACATGATGAACATGATGAACCTGTTCCGTGGCGCCTTTGCACGCGGCATCCAGAGGCCGCGAGCAGCTATCAGCCGCCGCTGAATGAACAATGAAGTAACATCAACACCAACAGGTCGTGAGCAGCGGAAGGCACCGTGCGATATTATTCAAACATAATGCAACAGAATGTCACAGAAAACTTAACACCTGCTATATGTCCGCTTAAAGTACACCTTAGAAAGGCGCTGCTTCGTGGAGAGGTCATCTAACTAGCCACATATCTATTTTACGGCACTGCCATAAGCGATCTGAAAGCACCAACGTCATCATGACAGAAAGACAAAACACTACAAGCATTGCTGCGAGGGGTGCGCGAGAGCGCAAGCGATTTTGTAACGGAGCAGGACATCTGTTTTGCATTATAGCGCACAAGTCTGGGCGCGATAATGCAAAACAGATGTCGGCCGTGCGGGTAATAGACACCAATAGGCCGTGGGCGGGGCAAATGCGGGACATGCCCCCGCATTTGCCCAATTGCATGCTGTCTTTGTTAGAAAGACGCACTCAACGCCCAATAGCCTGCAACGATAACTAAACCACATGCACGAGCGTGTGGACAGCTTTCAGAAGCCCCTACATGAAGTCTCGCTGCACGTGCAGTGGAACACACTGCAACGCTAGGCGCGTGACCTAAAAATGTCTCCATAGCTTGCAATGCCCTTTCGTTTTCATTAATGTTCTCTTTTTCTTGTGCTGCCACCTCGGCCCTCTGCTCAGATCCGAAGGGGTACTTAAAGCTGTCACCGAGCCACATGGACCTAGAAAAGCCAGACTACAACTGCAGAAGGTAATGGTGCGTAGCCGGGGTGCGGAAATCCTGTTTACCACAGAGCTCGGCCTGCGCTAACTCGGGGAGGCCTGGCCTTGGCACAGTTTACATCAAAGGGGCTACTAGGGTTGTAGAAAAGACATCAGACACCTCAGGCACTGTGTAGTGTAACTGGCTCCGCACCAGCTCTACCTGCCTTCAGAGGAAGTCATGTTTGAAAACCCCTTGCCCTCTGCTCAGTCCCGCCTCTGTAGTGTGTGAAAGGAGTTCTGGCTGCACTGACGGACAACGGGCTGTAATGCTCCTAAATGCAGGGTGTGATTTATGATAAGCAAGTTCCTTGGAGGAGGAGTGGGGCGGGCACCGACTCTTAACAAGCATTTGCAATGCAATAGGTCTCGCATTTGCGAGAGTTTAAGCTATTGACATTGTGAATGACAAGGCCTGTTATTTATCTGTTTTTAATAATTAACACATAAATAAGTCATTGTCATTTACAATGCCAATAGCCAAAACTCCTGGAAATGCGAGACCTATTTCATTTCAAAGAAGCGTCCGCCATTTTCAAGGGCTGCTTGGAAAGTAAAAGCACGCATGGTGTGCTGAATGCTGCAGGAAAGTATGTCGTGCCTCCAGTAGGAGAAACTCATTAAAGAAAATAGTGCTTACAGATTAAATACAAAGTAAAAGGGCCAGCCCTCATGTCAGTTTACAAATGAAGACAAGGAGGTACTAAGGAGGGACTAACAAGCCTATTAACGAATCCGAAGCCAGCATTTACAAATGACAACGACGCAAGCCAATGACAAATATGGGTGGAGAGTGAGCGGAGCTTCATGTCCATACTCGAATACAGCATTGCTCCAAATGGGTATGTCTGTGCCTTCCATGCAGTGTGGGGTTTACAGAACACAGAAGCGAATCTACACATAGCAAACACCTGGTCCGATGCCTTTTAGCAGTTAATCAAGGTATCAATCAATTTCTGAAAAAACAATCATTATTACTAATGTGCTTGCATATTCATTTATTTGATGGCTTTTTTTGACAGCATATGAACTGTCTCCCGCCATTGATTTACCCCCAAATTTAATATCTTAAATGGCTAATGTAATAGATAATGTGCTGCCTGGCTAAAAACGTATAAGGTCCCAAAGGCGAGACCTATTGGCTATGCCAATGCTTGTTGTAAACAAAGGTGTCTTGCAGCGAGATGTGCTAGCTTATACTCTTGCTGGGTCAACCATAAAAAAGTGGTTATGATGTCAAAGTAATACCTCACAGGTGATGACTGGGAGGAGGAATATAGAGTAATGAAGATTACCAGTAAATAATCAGCTCACACTGAGGGGACAATTGTTTTCTCCTCTCAAAGAGTACCGCCAAAGCCAGTAAAATGCCACACATAGGTAAACTACAAAAATGGGAATGCAGAGATGTAATATTTCCCAAGTACCTCTCCAGTTGCTTTTTTCTATTTGCAGTATAATTCATGTCGGTATTACACTGAGACTACAAGTCTCACCATGCAAAGAGAAAACGTGGCCTGGACGAGCAAAGCCTGAGATAAAGGGAAGGACCGGGTAAGAAGCAAAGAGCCTCTGGTGAAAGGAGGGACAGAATGACGAAAGGGGAGAGAACCTATGATGAGCAGTTGGGAGCGAGTGAGAAGCGGAGAATAAAAGTGTAAGATGAAAGGAGGATCAGAGTTAGGAAAAGAAGCAGGGAGTCTCGTGATGAATTAAGGGAGCTAAGAGTAGGGAAAGCAGAGAGCTCGCAATGAATGTATGGACAGGATGAGAAAAGGCAGAGGGGGCCTCTAGAGAATGGAGGGGCAATGAACGACGGACAGAATGCACCGAGTAAAGGAACTGGGTAAAAGAGGATGAAGACCTGCATCACCCCGTCAGTGGTACTATGCGCTATAAAAATGCAATTAAATGAATAGCGGGGCTGAGTGAGGAAGGCAGAGCCAGGGCGTGATGGGGCAGTGAGGACAGAATGACAGCCTGCAATAACCGACGAGACAGAGTGAGGAGTAGAAACATGTGATGGAGGGACAGGAGCAGGAAAGGGCAGGCAGGGGCCTGTGGTGTGTGTGGGCACAGGGAGGTTGCTTTGAATGGAGAGTCAGAGGGAGGAAAGACAGGCACTGTTTTTGCAGAGAGACGTTACTAGGATGTGAGAGTGAGAGAGTTTTGGGTTGATAGAGTGAGAGAGGAAGTCTGCGTGCGGGAAGAGATAAGGTTGGAGTGGAGACACAGCCTGCAAGAAAATACAAGACAGAGAGACAGGGCCGTTATTGGGTGCAGGTTATGGAGAGAAGGAAAGAGCACCAACCAGCGGCGGATCGACAGTCAGGGTGAGGAGAAACTGATGACAGCCCCTGCCTCAGGGGTGCACTCCCTCTGTACAGAAGCAGGGGAAAGTGTCCCGGCGCACATCACTCTGAATGCATCATTGAGGAATGGGTTCCTGGCACTCCGCGCCGGCCACACGCCCATGCACTGCACCTTGGCCTCTTTGCTGAGACTGCAGACGTGGCCCAACCTAGGAGGGCAAGAGGTTCTGCAGGGTTAGGGGCAGAGAGGGTCTCTCTGATCATGGACAGGGTTAGCAGGGTTAGCAGAGACTCAAAAACATGCTTTGCTACCGCGAGAGCCACTAACAGAAAAAACATGGAAAACGAAGACGGCATTAAGTACAGGCTGCAGAGAAAAACGAGAGTTTGAGCTATTAGCATTGTAAATGACAGTGCCTTTTATTTATGTTAAAAAAAAAAAAACTTAAATAAAAAGCATTGTCATTTACAATGCCAATAGCTCAAAAACTGAAGCTGAGTGGTTAAAACAAGACCTCCAGACAACCTACAACGTTAGCAAGTACGACCCACGGTCCATTGTGGTAGCACGAACATTCAATAGGTGAGATGAGGAAGGCAGGTACTCACTGTCTGTTCCTGTAGTCCGCCACACGCCACTCTATTGTTTACAGAGCATCACAGTTGTGCACGCGTTTCCAGTCCCCAATCCACGATAAACAGCAGAGTAAAAATTGAACAAGCCGGGCCACGGAACGGAAAGCGAGAGGCCAAAATTCTAAGGGGACTATGTGGGCGTGTGACACTAGGACCCTCGATCAGTGCTCCGTCGTAGAAGAAGGACTAAAAAGGATAGAAGCCTTTCGAAGCTGGTTAAGGCTAAACAGGGCGGCCATCTTACAAAGACACAGTTGTGAATGGAGTGGAGGAGAAAGCGGACCTGCTGAATAATATCTTCTTGAATTTTGATAGTGTTTTTTCTTAATTGAAAAAATGAACTAACTTGTAAACATATTTATGTACTTTTTCAATTTTCGTCCTCAGTGGGAATGCTTTAGTTTCACATTGGAAAAAAAATGAAAATTAAAGATGGACGCTAAACGGATGGTTAACGGACGGCGAGAGCGCACTGCCTGTGGCCTAAAGCTTAAGTGCAAGTGAGTGGTGCGCGCGCAGCAATGATTGGCGGCTGCGCGCGTGCACGCTCACGTGCACTCAAGCTTTAGGCCACAGGCAGCACTTTAAAAATCCCAACTATAAAATGTCTCTCCGAGCCAGCGCATGCGCTGGCATCAGCGAGACCTAAAAACACAAGGTACGCGAAGGGCATGGATGGGGGAGGGAAGGAGGAGGGAATAATGGAGTAAGCATGCAGAGATTTCTGTAATCAACACAGGGCACGTGTCGGGCGGCGTCCCTGCGGGGGTGATATTTAAAAGTTAAGCCAACGCCAACAGGCTAAAGAAAAAGCACGCAGGGCATGCTGCAAATATGGCCACCATTGCTAAAGCTGGCATCCCGCCAGTGCTCTTTACATTTTATCAGGCAAAGAGTTTGCCACAGAAGGGCTAATGCAGGCAATATCGAAAGGACACAAGTAAAAGGTCCAGTCGCATTGGGAGGGTACAAATGGAGACAAGGTGATACAAAAGCCTGTTTACAAATCAGACGCCAGCATTTATGAAGGACACTGACACAAGCCAATGGCAAATATGGCCAAAGAGTGGGCGGAGCTTCCATTACATACTCCAGTACAACAAGTCTCCCCTAGTGCAGTGCATGTGCGCTGACTTTAGGCTCAACCTAACAAGTAGGGTGGAGTTTCCTATGGTTGGTGGGATAGCCACCCAACCAAGAGGCACAATGTCATCCCTTCACTGCTTAGTATTTCTATCTGGAAATTACTACCGACTTTCTCATTATAGGCTACTGTCTGGGTTGGTCAGGGGTCTTTGCTCGGCCTGCTGGTGCAGAAGAGCAATTAACTCCCAAACAGTAACTCGAAACACAATCTCATTAGGTGCTGACTCAGACATATAGCTAATTATAAAATGTATAGGGGAATCTAAAAATGCCAAAACTGACCTCATAGTTGGATTCCAGAAACCTATTTTGCATACAAGGTGCAAACTCTGACTTTTTAAGATACAGTAAAAACACAATTGACACATCTTGTGCACAGTTACAATACACCCAAGTGAAACAGTGCAGTCATTCTTGATCTCCAAATAAATCATAACAATTTAGTCTGGGTCTAATATTCCACTGTACTTCCTTAACCCCTTCCCCGCTCATGACGGAACTACTCCGTCATGAGCCACGGTTGCGCTGTGCTCATGACGGAGTGGGTCCATCATGCTGCGGCCGTTGGCCGCCGCTCCGCCCACGCGGCTCTAATTCCCCGCCTGTGCGGGCGATTAGCGCAGTGGGCGGAGACGTGACGGAACCACTCCGTCATGAGCACAGCTCAACCGTGGCTCGTGACGGAGCGGTTCCGTCACAAGCACAGCGCCACCGCGCTGCCCCCAAACCCCCCCCAGCGCCGCGGCGGAATTCCTGCCGCGGCGAAGGGGTTAATGCAGATAAGAGCCTGAACCAGAGAAAATATTGCTCTTATAGTCTAATAATATGTGTTTAGATGCAACTTGCTCAGACCCCCTTACCCCAGCTCTACAGCAGAAGACCTTATTTTAAAAGGTGAGCACTGAAGGACACAGCTGAAAACCATTTTCTGCAGAGCATTACAGTAGGTGACAATCCATGAGGGGTCCCATGTGACAGCAAAGGGCCGAAAACCACGAGTCCAAAAGCTAAAAAACATGAGGGTGTCATGGTGTAGAATCTGACTTTCCACACTAGGCATGGCAGTCACCCACTGAAAGTATACTGGGTTCTGGTACAAGCTTTAGACTTAAGATCTAGGGTTGGGAGATCTTTGACAATTTACTGACTCTGGTCAGGAGGCAGCATTTTGCATTCCTGAAAAAAATACATCCATAGACGTCGGTTAGAGGTAGCTGGAGGTAACGTGTAAACATTAGCTTCTCGTTTGGTACCCATGTTGTGGCCAGGCACTTCCTTTGCTACCCTTTTTCTCATGGGCCACATAGGTGTGCTTTGTCATTCTTCCTTAGCTCAGCAGCAGACTAGAAGCTAACAAGGGTCAACCTTTTGATGATACTGTGGGGATCAAAGTATATGTGATTTCTTTTCTGCTACACCAAAACATTCAGACAAATTAACATCTGTTGATGCTTGTCTGCAATCATGAAAAGCACATACATTTCTATTTGTCGTTACCTTTTGAATTAGTGATTTCTGTTTTACAGAAGGTCTCATCATTGTTGCACGTGATGACTTTTAGGCACCCCACGGGGCTCTCCGGATCATTGCATGTCAAGCACTGCAAAGAAGAATATGCTGAAAAAAGGGAAAGAGACAGACACAGTATGAGACATCTGCATGTATGTCATGTTAGCTCCTATGCTTTACTGGTAATATGTTAGAAATAGGCCTACAGTGAGGTGTGCGTGGGTTTAGGGATGGCCAGAATGTATTCGTGGAAGTGTGGAATGAGTTGAACCTGCCAATTTCTCCATGCCATTAGGCAGTGAAGGGAAATTAAGTGATTCCACACTGCAGGAAATGCTGTACATAGTTACCCATAGCCCCATTCAACACCACAGCTGATTGTCCTCCCAGCAACCAATGTCATCTAAAACTGTATCGTCATTCTGTTTGTTGCAGTATGCTCAATCAGATTGGCTGCAAATTCAAGTAAAGCACAAGGGAATTCAGCCAATCTGGTGTCTGGAAGCAGGGATAGATGAATGTCCCATCACTTAAGATGCAATGAGTTTGGGAAAGCGATACTCTAGACTTGCTCACACTGAGTACATCTCAGGGAAGGAAAGGCTGGAAGTACTTGCAGAGTGTAAGCGGGCTGGAGTGAGACTTGGCTTATTTGGGGAATGCAGTGCGACAGTGCCTTTACAATGAACTACAATGCCCTGCAGGCAATAACATCTATGGTTGGGAAAAGTGGTGGCCAAACTGTATATTTAGGTATATTTTCAACATGACTCACGGTGTCTTTGAAAGGCAATTGTGGTACTACATCCAGAACTTTTACTAAATGGATGTAGCATTTATATTGCAACGAAAAACAAGTTACTTACCTTCAGTAGCTTCTTTTCTGGTAGAGACTCTATCTAACCTAATATATGGAGCCCATAGAAACCAAAGTATGGCAGTGTGTAGAACGCAAGCTTGGAATCGTCCTAACGTATTGTGTGAGCCCATACCCAGACTGCGATGCTACCACATGTTCCTTTACCACGGAAGTCATTACAATTACTTCCTTTCGGGGGTGCGTTGTTTGGGTTAAAGTCCGCCATCTTGTCCACTGATGCACTCAATGGAGTTGCAATAGTCATTTACTCTATTCCAAAGTTCATCATCCCCATAGGGCAAGTCATAAAGACGTGAGTTGTAAAGGAACACGTGGTAACATTGCAGTTGGGTGCTAGAATAAAGTTTAAAAACATGTGTGGGAAATGCATGCGGGGTTCAATCACACAACACATGCAGACCTTCTGGGGGCTGTGTCCAAGCTAGCCCATAGCAGAGCCTAATGCATCGAACAATCAATGGAGAGATAATTATGTTTTACACTGCTTTCCCCTTTTTTGAACCAGTGGAACCCAGAAACAGGTGATCATCCAAACAGGGGTCTCTGGTCCGATTAATGTAAAAACTGAGGGGTCACTTCGGATCAAGCTCGTGGAGCCATTCTTCCTTTCAAATTTTTTGATTACATTCTAAAAAACAAGAAAGAATTCATCAGCAGTACATCAAATAGCATTTCTGTGCACCATTTCTTGGTGGGAACCACTTACAAGTGGGATATGTACAGTATCATAGCAGGAAGAAATTGAGTGAAGCCCATGCCCTATATTACTTTTTCCCAATGCTAGAGGGAGACCTGATCATGACCCTCATGGTCCGAGTGGGGTCAGTGTTCATGCCTCTGTGGGAGCGCCATCTGTCCCAGACCCGCTCCCATTTGCGTGGACAACCCCACCCCAGATGATTTGACATTTCATTTGTCATACACCAATCCATGTCCGGTTCCCACTCCACCAGCGTGGGGGCTTCTCCAGCACCCCATAAAGGTGCAATGTTTTGTTTGGTGACCACAAGACCCAATGAAAGCCACAACTTATTATATCTTGGTTGTGGGTCGTCTCCCCATATATCCAGAAGACATATTTTTGCTGTGTCTGGGGTGCCACCCCTGTGACCTCCCCCATAATCCTCTGTAGTTCTATCCAAAAGGTTTGCACAACCAGACATGACTATACATTATGGAAGAATGTGCCTCTTTCACCACAGCCCCGAAGACAGAGATCGGTCTGTAAAGTTGGGACCAGATCCTAGTCGTTCGTGCACTCCGAACTTGTAGGTCCATTCCAGAGTGTCGAATTCCATCAAGTCATCCATAGATAATACCATTGTGGATACATCCTCGTTTCGTGAACCTTCCATAATCCAATACAGCCTGCGCAGATTTAGGCATGTCCCTTTGGTATGAAGCCCGATTGATCTGAGTGGGCCAGTGAGGTGATCACCTGTCCCAGTCTATTGGCCAAAAGCTTGGCAAGGACATTAATTTTAACATTGAGGAGGAAAATTAGACAATACGAGCTGCATCACTCTGGGGATTTCCCGGTCTTATTTATTACGACGCAAGGTGCTGGCCCTCAAGTACCACACCCACCCTTCGTGCCTCCCTCCACATTTTAAGTATTTGAGGTGTCACCTTGGAGGTGAGGCATTTATATAGTTCGATAGGGAGGCCATTAGGTCCCATTGCCTTGTCCGAGCACAGTGATCTCAACGCTTGGCTGACTTCCTGTGAATCTATGTTCGCCTCGAAGAAAGTTCAGTCTTCTTCTGTTAGACTAGGAAGTTTGATGTCCCTCAGGAAATCCCCAATATCTGAGGGTGACCAGCTCATTTTGGGAGAATAAAAGTATGCCTAGTATTGTGCAAATGCATCAGCTATACCCTCGGGGTTAGAGATGGTGTCGCCCAAGTCAGTGTTGATGTGTGAGACCCATCCCCTTATTTGATCTCCCTTCTCCAGCCATACCAGTAGCTTACCTGTTTTATTGCCCACTTCAATAAGGCGTTGTTGAGATAGAGTGAGTGAGACCCTTGCCCTGTCTTCCAGCAGGTCCCTATATTCCTTCTATTTGAGGCAGAGGGCATGTAAGCTCTCCTTGTTTGCCTCATGGTGCCCCATACGCTCAAAGGCCATCATTTCATTATCCAGTGCCAGGTGTTATGCCTGTCTGTCTCTTTTCCGTCCCACTATCAAGGAGTGCACTCAACCCCGGATGACGGCTTTGTAGGCCTCCCATAAAGTCAAGTTAGAATCAACCAAGTTGTGGCTTGGGCAAGATTGCCAATGAGTTTGGCGTCCTTAAGATGCCAGGCATTGGGCTGGGTGCTAGAGGGTGCACGGCAAGATGGCCGCACCTGTGTGAGGCCCTGCCTGGCCAAGCTGTAATCCGTCCATTATCCGCCTAAAATAATCTGCATCTGAGTCCTTCGGACACATGTATGGTGCTGTAAGCCCCTGCAGCACACACTGGGAACAACTGGCGCCCTGAACACTCACTGCATGAGTGTTTTTGAGGTCTGCACAAATCTGATGGAGCGGCAGAGAAAATGGCGGCTGCCGCGAAGCTGTAACGGTGCACCTTACCTATCCTGTGGTGCGGAGCCTCGCGCGCCTGGAGCAGACAGCTCAGAGATCCCCTGCTGTATTGTACGGTTGCGAGACCGCCAGTTTTGGTGGAGGAGCGCGAAAGGTTGATCGGCGAGCACTGAGGCGGCTGCTGGACCCAGACGGAGTGTGAGTGGCGGGTCCCGGGTGAACTGGAGACCCCCCCCTATTTGCGGAGATCTACTGTCGCTGCCGGAAGTTGCTGGCGCCTGCTGGCTGCGGTGAGTGGGGGCGCGTCTCAGCCCAGGTTTTAGCTGCGGAGTATGGCTTGGGCCTAGGTTGGGGCCGCAGTCTGCGAGCTGTGGCCAGTGCGGGGTGCGGCATACAGAGGCCTGGATTTCGCTGGGAGGTGGCAGGTGCAAGCGAAAGACTTTTCCGGCTGGGCTGGTACCGACTCCTCGGTGATTAATGGCTAATTGCGCTCCCGGGTGTTATACTGCAACTGACAGAGCATTGCTGAAACTACAACAGGTGTAGTGCTCCTTACCCGCAATAGACTGCCAACATCAGAGAAAGTGTGACTGCTTGCACTGAGTGGTGTACAATAACGAGGAGTGCATGATTGCGTGTGTCAGGGCCTACACTGGTCACAACTTGGCAGCATATAGCTGATTGTGGGGAGCGGACGAGCTTTGACAGTGGGTTGTAACATCCTGAGACTGGGAGCCACTGGTGGTGTCTTCAACAGAAGGGGCCATGGGGTGGACAGATAAGGCGCAGCCACGCCTTAACCTTGAGCCACGCAAACCATCCAAAACTCTGCAAAAGGCTGCATCTGATTCGAAGGTGGATGCCCAGGCTGATGGCCCCCCACGCTGGAATCCACGTTGCTGGCCATGCAGCGCAGTCTACAGTCCAATGAGGGTACAATGGCTGCGGTCAACCACCGACTTGACCACATGTCCTCCCAGTCAGAAAAACAAAATGCTCGCCTGGGGGAGGTGGAGCAGAGGGTGTCGGCTATGGAGGATGGCCTGTGTACAGTTTCTGAAAAGACACTCAATATGGAGAAAGTACTAGCCCTCATCCAGGCCAAAAATGAGGAATTTGGAGGCGCGGTCCCGGTGCAATAACATCAGAATTAATGGGCTGCTGGAGTTCACCACTGTGGGAAAAATGGAGACCTACATAGAAAACCTCATTTCAGATCTTTTTGGTGCTGATCAACTCCCTAACATATTCATTGTGGAGCGTGCCCACCGATCTCTTGCCACCAGGCCAGTGCCGGGGGCTCTGCCCCGCCCAATCATAGCCAAACTTTTGAATTATAGGGACCAGGACACCATATTGAGGATGGCAAGAGAAAAGGGCACTATAATTCACCAAGGCAATACACTGGCCTTCTTCCCTGTCTTCACGGTGGCTGTTCAGGTGGCCAGACAAGAATTTGGCACTGTGAAAAACTTTCTGCAAATGGAAGGGGTCCCATATGCGATGCTGTATCCTGCCCGCTTACGTATAGGTGTGGACGGGGATTGTAAAATATTTTCATCTCCAAAAGCGGCTCTGGAGCATGCCAAACAGTTGAAGCGCTGGAGACGCGAGGCCAGTACTACACCAGAAAAGGAGGAGTAGCAGTGGGAAGCACAAGTTTGCTATCATTTTACCTCCACGTATAGCATCTCGGACTGATCCTGTTGTATTGTATATTAAATTGAACTTCCCTAGGTGCTGTTAAGAGGCATGCAGAAATCCCCAAATAGGGTGTATGCACTGACTGCTAGTTGAGATGCCATAAGCGACCTGAATTTTTTATGATATTGTGTTTACATCACAATGGTTTCTTCTCTTCAGGTTGGTTGTTCACTACTGAGTACTCTTGTTACGGATTCAGTTGAGTCTTTGTGAACTATGCTTTCACGGAGATGTCTCACTGCCCAGGGGGCTGTTGCACTTTGTTATAATATGTATTAGGATATGGACGTATTATTATGCTAGCGCAAATTAGACCTGCTCGCCATCTTCAACACTGTAGGAGGTCAGTAGCACTCTGTGCCCCTGTAACTGGGTGTACCCCAAATGCTTATCTTTTTTTTTTGGTATGTTGGGGGAGTTGGTAGGGTATTGGGATGACTTTGGCATGTTGGGGTTGCTGGAGTGGATGGGGTGCTGGGGGGTTGTTTCGGGGTAGGCAGAATGAAGATGACACTAGATTGGACATCCTCCGTTTGGGTGTGTAATGGCACTTCGGGTGAACATTGCCTGTTATATTCCACATGTGCTCAGTAATGGTTGGATTTAAATTATGAATAGTACAGTTAAGTTCCTTACTTGGAATGTATGCGGACTTAACACACCTAAAAAGATAAGATCGGTGTTTGCTTACCTGGATCGCATGGGAGTGCAAATAGCCTTACTGCAGGAGACGCATTTAACGACAGATTCAGCAAACAAAGTGGGTGCACGCTGGGTAGGTGCCAGAGCTGGGTCATCTTACTCTACCAACTCTAGTTTCTTTTGGGCTCTGGTGAAGAGGGGAGTTCCTTTTACTGTGGTTCGCTCTGAAACGGATGACTGTGGATGAGTAGTGATTCTGCATGGGCAGCTGGGTGGCAAGAGTGTGTTGCTTGTGAATGTATATGGCCCAAATGTAGATTACCCCTCTTTCTATTCAGATGTGTGGTGTAGAATATCTACATTTCCTCCAGCGGCAATTATTAGGGGGTGCGATTTTAACGTTTACTTGGATGCTGCAATGGACAGGGCTGGCAGTAGTGAGATGCGGCCTAAACAGGCGGCGGACGTACTAATGGGGTTATTAGATGCAGGGCACCTACATGACATTTGGCGCAGCCGTCACCCCGCTGGCCGGGAGAGAACATTTGTTTCTTCTGTACATGGGTCCTGGTCCCGTATAGACTTTTGGCTTGTTTCGGAGATGGTTTGTACTTGGGTAGTTGCGGTGAAGCACGAAGCACACACTCTGTCTGACCACTTCCTTGTACTCCTTGAATTGCAAATTCCTACCTGTGAGAGACCACCCTTTGCATGGAGACATCAACCCTCAGAACTTAACGACCTGGTATTCAGGCAGACTATTGCTGAGGCGATTAAAAACGTTTTTAGAGAGAATGAGGGGTCAGTGGATAGCGCAGGAGTGCTATGGGGAGCGTTCAAGGTTATCATCAGGAGATCTTACATAGGGGTCCAATCCGGAGTGCTGCGCGATATTCGACAGAGGATAAAAAAACTAGTATCCGATATCTTTCAACTCGAACGTGAATATGAATCTGATCCCTCCACCGCTAAACTAGCTGCCATAGGCGAACTTGTCACGGAACACAATGAGACTGTAGACCAAGAGCTATTGCACTGCTCCCGAAGGAAAATAGCATGGTACTATGGTGAGGGAGGCCGCCCTGGTTGTTCTCTTGTGCAAAAGCTGGCAGAGCCGCACAGCCAGGAAAATATAACAGAACTCATTGACGAAGACGGGGTAGCCCGCCACTCGACAACGGAGCTCTGCGATACCGTTTTACAGTTCTCCACCCGTCTAATTGCTTCCAGGGCTTCTCCGCCAACTGCAGAGATTGATGCATACCTGGACGATGTTGTCCTAGTGTAGCTATCTAATTCTCACCGCAAATACTTTGTACAACCGTTTGTAGAAGAGGACGTTAAATAAGCCATTATTTCCCTACCAACCTGTAAGGCCGCAGGGTTGGATGGGCTGCCCAGCGAATTTTATAAAGCTTACCCGTCGGATCTGGCCCCTCGGCTATTAGAAGTCTATGCAGAAGCCTATGAGAAGGGGACACTGCCACCTTCTCTCCGGGAGGCTCTACTTGTTACATTATTGAAATCTGAGAAGCCCCCGAAACAGTGTGGGTCCTATAGACCTCTCTCGATCATTAATATTGATGCAAAGATTTTGGCAAAAATGATAGCCACAAGGATACAACCACTAGTCCCTCTCCTGGTTCTGCTGGACCAGTCTGGGGTTGTCACAGCGCGCTCTACGACTCACAACTTGCGCACGATCTTCTCCACCTTACACCACCTTTAACCAGACTTTCAAGCGGTTGCTGTGCTGCTTGATGCAGCAAAAGCCTTCGACTCTCTGCAATGGCCTTTTATGTTCACGGTTCACGGTTTTGAATAGGATGGGCTTACCTCTGTTCTTCTTACAATGGCTCAGGGTGCTGTACAGTTGTCCGGTAGCCCGGGTTAGGGTCAATGGGTGGGTGTCATCATTGTTCCATATTGAGAGAGGCACGCGGCAGGGGTGCCCCCTGTCACCTATGCTCTTTTCACTTGCCTTGGAGGCCCTTGCCTGCAAATTACATCAAAAGCACGCTGCAGCTGCTCTGCGGTTCAGGCAGCGACCACTGATCGTCTCCCTCTATGCAGATGACATGATGCTATATGTCCGTCAACCCACTATGTACCTGCCTGCACTTCTCAGGGAGTATGTAAGGTTTGAAAGATTCTCAGGCCTTGGGATCAACTGGTCAAAATCTGTGGTATTTCCCATCACGGCACACACGAAAGCGGTGGAGTTGGAATATCCACTGACCTGGACGTCTGATCCCGTGAAATATCTTGGGGTATGGATTCACAGGGATCACAATATTGTTGTCACTGAGAACTATGGCCATGCGGTTACGCGCATCATGGAACTGGCTGAGCGATGGGCGCAATTGCCCCTTTCATTGGCAGACAAGATAGCAGTTGTGAAAATGGCCTTTCTTCCTAAATTGCTTTATTTCTTTGTAAATATTCCTATAAAATGTAATGTGGCAATGTTCCGAACTCTGCAATCGTCACTGCTGATGTTTGCATGGGGCCGTAAGAAACCCCGATGCCGGTGGGACCTTTTGGTTCAGCCCTTTGATTGGGGTGGCTTTGAGGCTCCTGACCTTCGACTATACTACTTGTGCGCGCAGGCGCAATTCGCGCATTATTGGCATTTCCCCCAGCGCTTTCAGCCTCACGTGTCTATCGAATCTGATGCTGTCCTTCCAGTGCCACTGCAGGCGGCAACCCTGTCAGGGGGATCAGGTGGCCCACGGACTGAAATAAATCCTGCACTGTGTACGGTGTGGGCATGGAGAATGCTTGCAACACGGGCACAACTATCCTATTTATACGCTCCATTGCTGACCCTAGCTTCACACCCTGATATCTCTGTGTCACAAGAGACGCCGGCCCTACGAGAGAGGGCTAAAGCGGGTATCTCTCGGCTGGGTGATCTTTACAAGAATGGTCAATTTAAAAGATTGCAGGAGGCTCAGCATGCACAGATCCTGGCTTTATGTTTGGCTTTACATACGTCCGAGTCCGACAGGCTATTCGCGCAGCGTATCAAGAGTACCATATGGAGCCCACAACTCTATGGGCATTGCAGGCAATGCTGTCGGGAGAGGGGCATAAGGGGTTAACCACTAAACTCTATAATGCTTCCTTGCGCGAGGGGGAACAGTGCGTTCACCCCTCTTGTATACGCTGGCAGGCAGAGCTGGGTATTACTCTTGCGCCAGAGGTTTGGACGGCGTGCTGCCAACTCACTGGTCGTCTCACAGCTAAGTTCAATCTCAGAATTATTCACTTCAAATTCTTGCATCAATTGTACTACTCCCCTTCACAACTACATAGGTATGGTCTGCGAGAAACCTGCTAACTGTGTGCACTGTGGAATTGCAGATGCAGACTTCTTACACGTGGCATGGCTGTGTGCGGGTGTATTTGCTTTCTGGACTGCTGTGGTGAATATGCTTACTGATATAGTGCTGGAACCTGTGCACTGCACTCCTAAAATATGCTTGCTGGGTTATGTTAAACACCTTAAACCCTGCAATAAGCGAATTGTTGCAGTATCTACTCTATTCGCAAAAAGGGCCGAGGCGCAGTGTTGGGGTGCTAAGGCAATTCCTACAGTGAAGAAATGGCTCCATGATTTGATCTATTGTAGGAATCAGTTGCAGATATATGAAGAGGAGTTACCAGAGACTTCCCGTCCCAAAGACGTTTGGGCCCCGCTTACACCATATCTGCTATCCCACCCAGACCTATTGTGAATCTCTAGAATTGTTGTACCCCTTATTTCTCTATCTCAACAGCTTCAGTGGAGGTGCCCGCCCACTGATCTGTTCTATGCCGCTCCCTGAATGTTACCTTGGATCTTGTATGCTAGTTTTTCCCGGTTCATGGTAGCAGACTACATGTAAGAGCTTATCCATTGTCATCATTGTTATGGCCTTGCATGTGACGGTCTTTTGACGTACAGGTAATCTCCGAATGTACCAGACTTTTGATCTTGTTCTGCCTGGGAGGGGTGGGGGGGGGTATGGTGGGTTGTGTGATCTTAACACTCTGTACCAACTTGCATTACATGACTGTTTTTGTATGTCTGAAATCAATAAACATATATAAAAAAAAATATTTAAAAAAGATGCCAGGCATTGATAGGTCACGGGACCCGTGTCATGTTGGCATGTCCCCAAATCGCCAACCACACCGGTGACCTCCCTGGCCAGGCAGTGGACCTCAACCACCCATGCTAAGTGGGTGGATTGGGTAAATATATAATCTAGTCTAGAGAGGCTGTGGGGGACCCCAGACAGGAAGGTGTACTGATGCTCTGCCTTATGTCTCATACACCAGATATCAGTCAGGCCCAGGGGGTCGATTAAATCAGACAGCGTGGGATTCCAGTGGGTAGCACGGGTCCAGGAGTGTCAATCTAGATTGGGTGAAAGAAGGGCATTGATGTCACCCGAAAGGAGTAGAACCCCCTCTGGTAACTGGAGCAACATCTCACTCAGCCTTGGGAGCATGAGACGATGATGTTGGGGCAGGTTGTACACTGAATACAGGTTAATTGGGACTCCATCCCAGGTACCCATATATGCCATATAGTTACCTTGGGGGTCAACCTGTGACTTGTGCGGGTTATTAGGAGTTGAATTCTTGATAAGGATTCCCACCCTGTGGGTCAGTTGTATAAGCAAAATGTGCCACCATGGTGCAGCCCCTCTGGATTTTTCTTTACAAATATTGCCTAGTAGGTGTGTTCCTTGCAGTAGCACCACATCGGGGGAGTGTTTGTGAATGAATTGATGGACAATTCCCTGCCTAATCTTGTTGCTGAGGCCATTTACGTTCCACAACAGAATTGTTAAATGAGCTCGAGGACTAGAGAGGAGTGGCATGACGTGCATTTAAAGTGAAGGCATAAGCTCCACACAAGAAAGGGGGACCCCAGGTGGTGTCATCGAACAATATGCTGTTGCTGCTCTGTAATATAACTATAACTGCCCCAAGTAAATTAAAGAAACTTCCCACCCTGCTCTCAAGCCCGGTGGAAACTAAACAGCCCACCCAACCCCAACTTGCAAGGTGCCTGTTGTCCCTTAAAAAAAGAAGCATTGTAGTTAACTTAAAACTGAGGGCATAAAGTGACTATCGCAGCCCGTTTCTCCATAACACCCAAGAAGTCTCCATGTGGAGGGACTGCTCCTTTCATGTTTTATTGATATAGTGAAACATAGGCACTGGTCATTGTACCTCAGTTTTGGATGGTAGTATCCCCACAGGCTGGCCCGCCCCCGGGACGTTAATATGGTAGGATGCATATGGTAGGATGTCCCAAATGCAATACATTTTCAGGATGCTATAACGGCCACCAGGAAGTTCGCAAGTCTCTCTGGGCCACCTCAGAGGTCCGGCACAGACGGGACTCCATCTGGCCGCATATCCAAGCCATCTGTACTTTCTCTGCCACTCCGTCTTCCTCATCCATTGTCGTATCTTGGTAGTTGATTGTTTTGTCTTTAACCCGCACCTGCAGTGCGCTAGCCCTCAAGCCCTTCCAGTGCTACTCCAGGGAGCCAAAAAACATGTTTTCCCTTCTGCAATTACTCTAAGTTTGGCTGGGAAAAGCATCATGTATTTGATGATGCGGTTCCGCAGCTCTCTGTTGACATCCGTAAAGCTCCTTGTTTTACCTGCTGCTCAGCCAGTGTGACTGGGGTTTTGGAATGTTGGTGTGTGGTGATACTGTAAAATGTTGGAGTGAGGGATTCAGTTGGAGAATGAGCTGAGCAGCAGGAAGGCTGCTCCTGGTGGGGCTCTTCATTATAACTACCTAATAAACTTCCTACAAATATACACATGGACTACTGGACTTCATTCCAATACAACACTCCTCCGCAGCTGTTGAGGGTGAAGTCAGGGCAGAGACTGAAGATTCCCCCTTCAAATTTCAGGTCTGGAATGCGTCTTGCTACTGCAAAATTGCATCTCTGTCTCTGTAATTGGAGATATGTGCAATAATGGTACGTGGAGGCATGCCTGGTCTAGAGGCAGTAGCTGACATTCAGTGTGCTCTCTCAACTGAGAAGAATTTTGATAGACCCCTTAGTTAAAGCACAGTGGTAATAAAATGTTCAACAAAAAGGCCAGTGCAGGACTCCTCTGTTCTCTCCAGAATCCCCACTAGACGGATATTGTTCTGTCTGGACCTTCCTTCCATGTTCTTCAAATGCGCCTGCATGGTGGCATTTTCTTTAAGTAGGGAGTGACCTGTTTCTGAAGCTGGTCAGTGACCTTACTGATATCTAAGACTGTCTGTCTTGTGTCGTGGAGGCGGTCTTTTTCCTTACTCAGCTCTGCTCTCGTTAGCGACATCTTCACCACTAGAGAGTCCAATTTTGGTTCTAGGGTGCCCTTTATGCTTTGGATGGACACCATGATCTCTCTAATTGATGGCTCCTGGGCCTCTTTGTCTGGCTGTTGTTCACTCGGCTTGGCCCCACTGTTGGCATGTATGGGCGCAGGGATGGTATATCGCTCCATCTTGCTCTGCAGTGTTTTCTTTCCCTCCTTGCCTCCTGCCATGGTGGATAAATGTGCCATTGATGCTACTTGATTGTCTGAAAGGGCCCGTAACGACTCTGCAACACCCCTCACTGCTGCCTCCCAGGCCAGGGAACCAGGTAGCGAAGAAGAAGGGTGTGAGACATTGTGTCCCCACCTATGGGCCCTCTCCCATGGCCTGCCGGTGCTTAGTGTGTGGGCCACCAGGCTTCGCTGTTAATTGATGAGCCCCACACAGGCCTGATTTGTAGGTGGCCTGGCAATAGATCCACCAAGTAAATCACAGGTAGTAAGTATCTGGACCCAGCCCAAGTCTGCAATATATCCACAAAGCGGCGGGCTCCAGCTATTCTCACCTGCCGCACCCCGGAGCGACACTCAAAGCTTATTCATGGCCCCTCCACCTCTTACCTTGATTGGCCCCGGATTTACAGGTGTCCGTCCCGCTTCTTCGAGGCTGGTAGCTTGTTGCTGTTTCAGGCCACTGGTGGATCAAGCACGCTGCTCCTCAGCGGGGCCAAGAAGGCTGGCGATCAAAGACAATGGGCGCGCCCACCCCTAGGAGGGTCTATTCTCTCCCTTATGGCATCCACCCCATGTCGCATCCCCGCAGACGACAGCATGCCTCTATCCTTACTATCTGAACAAGGAAGATGACGCACTTCAGATGGGCAAGAAGGGCAGGCAGGCCCCTGAAATGAGGGTGCCCACCCCTTGCTGGATTGTCATCTGCTTACACTGTGGTCAGCGCAAGGATAGGGCACTGCCAGGACACCCCACTGTCCTCCAGCAACACCGCAGTCCAGGCTGATCCAGGAAGGCCACTCAGTCGAGGTAGGCCATGCCCCAGATCCCCAACATGGCACAGCTCGGTAAGTCGCATGAGCATAGTCCGCTGCGGGGAGGGGTCCAGTGCTTGGGGCAAGTACCCCCACGAGTATATCGAATGATGGCGGATGATATTGGGTAAAGGCAACGAGGGTTCAGGAGCCCTTTCAGAATGTGTCCGCCATGTTCGCCCGTTGGCCATGCCCCCACTCATTCTTCTTTCTTTAATGAATTAGGTGGTCCATAGAAAGCCGGCAAGGTGATGGATTACCCAAAATTGAAGGGTCTAACTACCTTCAGCAGAAATGCCGCTGTCATCCAGAGGACCGAAGCCGCCAAATACAAACTTGTGTGGTCCACCAGCAAGATGCAGGAAGCCAAGGGGCCTAGAAGCCTTAGAGTCCCTCCCACTGCAACCCAGGTCAAAAGCTGAAACATCAGGATTGTAGCCCAATGTCCTGGATTCATTGAGGTGAAGGGAGCACTCTGGAAATCACGATTGCTCCAAGAAAGGGGAGCCATTGGGAACAAGTTAGGCTTGAATTTGACATGTTGATGGAAAAGCACAATGATATCCACAGGTCAGCTGTTGCGTGGAGGTGATCTACAACCGTTTAAGGTGAGCCCCTTTTCAGTAGCCAGTCGTTAAGGTACGGAAAGGCTGGTATTTCCAAAATGCGCAGAATGGCTGCAACTAACACCTTTGTGAACTCGTGATGTCTGCTGGTAAGACCAAAAGGAAGCACATTGAATTGAAAGTGCTCTTGGCCTACCTAGATTTTGTGGAGGTGCAGCACTTTAGAGATAAGCATCCTGCAAACCCAATGCCACTATCCAGTCTCATGGGTCCAGGGAAGACAGAACTTGGGACAATATGAGCGTTTTGAACTTGTGCTTCTGGAGAAAGAAGTTCAAAGGGCAGAGATCGAGGATGGGGCAGAGACCTAATTTTTTTCAGCAACAAAAAATAACAGGACTAACAGCCAGTCCTGATCTCTTATGCCAGCACCCTTTCTATTAATCCCTCAGCCAGGATAGCTTGAACTGCTACTCAGACTATGGACAAGTTGTCCTCTTGGAGGAGTTGCGATGTGGGTGACATATCTGGAGGATGTGAAAGGAAAGGTAGGGGGTGACCATGTTCCTCAATCAGAAGTACCCATTGGTCAGATGTGATGCTCCACCACCTGCCGGGGGGTAGAAGGTGATGTGGACTTCACTGAGAGATTGTGTGCTGCAGAGGACAAATCAAACCAGTTTTGCCACAGCAGCGGGACAGGGTGCTGGGTTTGAGTAAAGTGTTGGACCGGTACACTGTTGGCTCGCTCCTCGGCCTTCACCTTGAAACAACTGAGAGGCCTGTTAACTGAGAGGCCTGTTCCTGCTGAGGTATGTACTGGTATTGCCTCTCCTGCTGTCCCGTGCCGAAGACTCGAAACGGACAAGGTTGTTTGGGGAACTGCTGAGCAGAAGGATCCAGGAGAGAAAGCTGTGACTTTGCTCTCTTTAAATCGCTCAAAGGCTGTATTCACTTGTGCTACAAATAGCCAAGAGCTGTCGAAGGGCATTTGCATAAGGGATTGATGGATGTCAGAAGAAACGCATGTGGAGGGAATCCAGAAATGTGTGAGCCAAAGCACCACACAGGTCCCGACTACCCTGCCCAGGCAGTCGCTCGTGTCCAGGTGGAGTCTAGTGTCTGATTTCTCATTCCGCTCACCATGTTCCAACCACTGGCCCTCATATTCCTATGTATGTGGCTATTGGTGGAAGCGGTGGGAGATGGAAGAGTGCATTGCTCCAGCTGAAGTCAGAGTATAAGTTTGTCCTTTCTGATTTGTGATTGGTCAAACATTAGCAAATGGGTTAAACCTCTTGCTTTCAGTCATTTTGTTTGACAATGAAGTAGTTAAGCAGATGGGCCCTATTGCCTTTCTGGACTGTCATTACTGTCGACAAAGCCCATTTGGTATGTTGCACTGGGTGCTGGACACCAGGTCTTTTTCTCCTTCAACACTGGTACTTTCTGCTATCCCCTGTCCAGAGGAGAGATAAGACGTTTGACCAGCCCTACTTGTGTGCGGCTAATGTGCCTATTTTGTGAATGACATGATTGAATAGGATCAGTGCTTGATTTTTTTTTAAAGTGCTGAAGCCCAGAGATTTTCATAGACCCTGGAGCCAGGGCTGACAAGTACTGGTGTTGCTGCATACCAAGTTTCTTGCCTGTCATCTATACTATTGGCACAAATTAAGCACCGGATAGATGTTTTGCATAAAAAAGCCCTACTTTTGGATCACTCATTTGCGGTTAGAGAACGGAGAACAGAGAACGGTCACATAAAGGCATATTTAAAGCTTGACATCTGGGGGGGCAAGAGGGGAGGTGAATTTGACAGTCTTCAAACTTCAGAAGCGCTCCCCTAGATGCCAAAGCAACTACCCCTATTTAAATTTGGATCTGTCTGATGCTGATACTGTGACGTTTGCATCCCAGGAAGCATGGGAGAGGAAAAGGAAGGTCTTGTGAAGGTTGGTGGGAAGAGCGATGGTGCAGCGGTCGGGCATCTCCTGTTCACAGACGTGACGTGGGGCTTTAGGCACTTGGAACTACTGATTGTATGTCCCCTGGTGAGTGAATGGAAGAGTAGAGGAGCAGTGGTAAGGAGGCTCCAGATTTTGCCTAAATAGATAATACACAGGTTCAGATGTCAGATCACTCCATCAGGTGAGAGTTTTTGGGAGAAAGGCCTGGATTGCTAAAGTATCGGCTAATAGAAGAGGGGATATGCTGACAGTAGACCCATTGCTAAAGTATATGCCAAACTAGAGACTGCACAGTCTGGTAGAAGATTGGAACGCAAAGGCATGGAGATGAAGCTATTACACAATTGGATGATATAGTTGAGAACAAAGTCAAAACCTATCAATCAAGAAAAATGGAGGTCCATACATGTTAGATGATATGATGGAATGTACTGGTGATATGACTGGCATGCTGAGGTCACAAGGGCGCAATCTTGGAGTGCCTCTCATGTTACCACTATAGCAGGATTGGCAGAACTTCTAAGTTAACCCTGAGTGCCTGACCCCTCCTATTTATTTTCTTTGTACAGCTGCATGCTTCCTGATTTATACCTAAACCCCATGTACAGAATGCGCGCCTTGAGAGGTACTGTGACCTGAGAATACTTTGGCAGCCTGCTCAGCAACCTCAAATATTTGATGTCTAACCTCTACTGATGACGGATAATGATCCAGAAACACGTGTATAGAGATGACCAGTACAACTTTGTAATTACTCGAGACAATCCTGCAAGCACACACGTTTGGTGAACTGCATTGACCACAATGCTCAGGGGCGATCCGCTGGGAGATGAAGCAGTGTGATCCCACATTGGTTTCCTGTTTAAACGGCTCCCTCGAGCCGGTTGAGCTGACGAGCTCGTGGAGAGGCACCTGCGCGCCTTGAGAGGTACTGTGACCTGAGAATACTTTGGCAGCCTGCTCAGCAACCCCAAATATTTGATGCCTAATCTCTACTGATGACGTATAATGATCCAGAAACACGTGTATAGAGATGGCCAGTACAACTTTGTAATTACTCGAGACAATACTGCAAGCACACACGCTTGGTGAACTGCATTGACCGCAATGCTCAGGGGCGGCCCGCTGGGAGGTGAAGCAGTGTGATCCCACATTGGTTTCCTATTTAAAAGGCTCCCTTGAGTCGGTTGAGCTGACGAGCTCGTGGAGAGGCACCTGCGCGCCTTGAGAGGTACTGTGACCTGAGAATACTTTGGCAGCCTGCTCAGCAACCCCAAATATTTGATGCCTAACCTCTACTGATGACGGATAATGATCCAGAAACACGTGTATAGAGATGGCCAGTACAACTTTGTAATTACTCGAGACAATCCTGCAAGCACACACGCTTGGTGAACTGCATTGACCACAATGCTCAGGGGCGACCCGCTGGGAGATGAAGCAGTGTGATCCCACATTGGTTTCCTGTTTAAAAGGCTCCCTCAAGCCGGTTGAGCTGACAAGCTCGTGGAGAGGCACCTGCGCACCTTGAGAGGTACTGTGACCTGAGAATACTTTGGCAGCCTGCTCAGCAACCCCAAATATTTGATGCCTAATCTCTACTGATGACGGATAATGATCCAGAAACACGTGTATAGAGATGGCCAGTACAACTTTGTAATTACTCGAGACAATCCTGGAAGCACACACGCTTGGTGAACTGCATTGACCACAATGCTCAGGGGCGACCCGCTGGGAGATGAGGCAGTGTGATCCCACATTGGTTTCCTGTTTAAAAGGCTCCCCTGAGCCGGTTGAGCTGACGAGCTCGTGGAGAGGCACCTGCGCGCCTTGAGAGGTACTGTGACCTGAGAATACTTTGGCAGCCTACTCAGCAACCCCAAATATTTGATGCCCAATCTCTACTGATGATGGATAATGATCCAGAAACACGTGCATAGAGATGGCCAGTACAACTTTGTAATTACTCGAGACAATCCTGCAAGCACACACGCTTGGTGAACTGCATTGACCACAATGCTCAGGGGCAACCCGCTGGGAGGTGTAGCAGTGTGATCCCACATTGATTTCCTGTTTAAAAGGCTCCCTCGAGCCGGTTGAGCTGACGAGCTTGTGGAGAGCACCTGCGCGCCTTGAGAGGTACTGTGACCTGAGAATACTTTGGCAGCCTGCTCAGCAACCCCAAATATTTGATGCCTAATCTCTACTGATGACGGATAATGATCCAGAAACACATGTATAGAGATGGCCAGTACAACTTTGTAATTACTCGAGACAATCCTGCAAGCACACACGCTTGGTGAACTGCATTGACCACAATGTTCAGGGGCGACCCGCTGGGAGGTGAAGCAGTGTGATCCTACATTGGTTTCCTGTTTAAAAGGCTCCCTCGAGCCGGTTGAGCTGACGAGCTGGTGAAGAGGCACCTACGCGCCTTGAGAGGTACTGTGACCTGAAAATACTTTGGCAGCCTGCTCAGCAACCCCAAATATTTGATGCCTAATCTCTACTGATGACGGATAATGATCCAGAAACACGTGTATAGAGATGGCCAGTACAACTTTGTAATTACTCGAGACAATCCTGCAAGCACACACGCTTGGTGAACTGCATTGACCACAATGCTCAGGGGCGGCCCGCTGGGAAGTGAAGCAGTGTGATCCCACATTGGTTTCCTGTTTAAAAGGCTCCCTTGAGCCGGTTGATCTGATGAGCTCGTGGAGAGGCACCTGCACGCCTTGAGAGGTACTGTGACCTGAGAATACTTTGGCAGCCTGCTCAGCAACCCCAAATATTTGATGCCTAACCTCTACTGATGACGGATAATGATCCAGAAACACGTGTATAGAGATGGCCAGTACAACTTTGTAATTACTCGAGACAATCCTGCAAGCACACACGCTTGGTGAACTGCATCGACCACAATGCTCAGGGGCGACTCGCTGGGAGATGAAGCAGTGTGATCCCACATTGGTTTCCTGTTTAAAAGGCTCCCTCGAGCCGGTTGAGCTGACGAGCTCGGGGAGAGGCACCTGCGCGCCTCGAGCCGGTTGAGCTGACGAGCTTGTGGAGAGGCACCTGCGCGCCTTGAGAGGTACTGTGACCTGAGAATACTTTGGCAGCCTGCTCAGCAACCCCAAATATTTGATGCCTAATCTCTACTGATGACGGATAATGATCCAGAAACACGTGTATAGAGATGGCCAGTACAACTTTGTAATTACTCGAGACAATCCTGCAAGCACACACGCTTGGTGAACTACATTGACCACAATGTTCAGGGGCGACCCGCTGGGAGGTGAAGCAGTGTGATCCCACATTGGTTTCCTGTTTAAAAGGCTCCCTTGAGCCGGTTGAGCTGACGAGCTCGTGGAGAGGCACCGACGTGCCTTGAGAGGTACTGTGACCTGAGAATACTTTGGCAGCCTGCTCAGCAACCCCAAATATTTGATGCCTAATCTCTACTGATGACGTATAATGATCCAGAAACACGTGTATAGAGATGGCCAGTACAACTTTGTAATTACTCGAGACAATACTGCAAGCACACACGCTTGGTGAACTGCATTGACCACAATGCTCAGGGGCGGCCCGCTGGGAGGTGAAGCAGTGTGATCCCACATTGGTTTCCTATTTAAAAGGCTCCCTTGAGTCGGTTGAGCTGACGAGCTCGTGGAGAGGCACCTGCGCGCCTTGAGAGGTACTGTGACCTGAGAATACTTTGGCAGCCTGCTCAGCAACCCCAAATATTTGATGCCTAACCTCTACTGATGACGGATAATGATCCAGAAACACGTGTATAGAGATGGCCAGAACAACTTTGTAATTACTCGAGACAATCCTGCAAGCACACACGCTTGGTGAACTGCATTGACCACAATGCTCAGGGGCGACCCGCTGGGAGATGAAGCAGTGTGATCCCACATTGGTTTCCTGTTTAAAAGGCTCCCTCAAGCCGGTTGAGCTGACAAGCTCGTGGAGAGGCACCTGCGCACCTTGAGAGGTACTGTGACCTGAGAATACTTTGGCAGCCTGCTCAGCAACCCCAAATATTTGATGCCTAATCTCTACTGATGACGGATAATGTTTCAGAAACACGTGTATGGAGATGGCCAGTACAACTTTGTAATTACTCGAGACAATCCTGCAAGCACACACGCTTGGTGAACTGCATTGATCACAATGCTCAGGGGCGACCCGCTGGGAGGTGAAGCAGTGTGATCCCACATTGGTTTCCTGTTTAAAAGGCTCCCTCGAGCCGGTTGAGCTGACGAGCTCATGGAGAGGCACCTGCGCGCCTTGAGAGGTACTGTGACCTGAGAATACTTTGGCAGCCTGCTCGGCAACCCCAAATATTTGATGCCTAATCTCTACTGATGACGGATAATATTCCAGAAACACGTGTATAGCGATGGCCAGTACAACTTTGTAATTACTCAAGACAATCCTGCAAGCACACACGCTTGGTGAACTGCATTGACCACAATGCTCAGGGGCGACCCACTGGGAGATGAGGCAGTGTGATCCCACATTGGTTTCCTGTTTAAAAGGCTCCCTCGAGCCGGTTGAGCTGACGAGCTCGTGGAGAGGCACCTGCGCGCCTTGAGAGGTACTGTGACCTGAGAATACTTTGGCAGCCTACTCAGCAACCCCAAATATTTGATGCCTAATCTCTACTGATGATGGATAATGATCTAGAAACACGTGTATAGAGACGGCCAGTACAACTTTGTAATTACTCGAGACAATCCTGCAAGCACACACGCTTGGTGAACTGCATTGACCACAATGCTCAGGGGCGACCCGCTGGGAGGTGTAGCAGTGTGATCCCACATTGGTTTCCTGTTTAAAAGGCTCCCTCGAGCCGGTTGAGCTGACGAGCTCGTGGAGAGGCACCTGCGCGCCTTGAGAGGTACTGTGACCCGAGAATACTTTGGCAGCCTACTCAGCAACCCCAAATATTTGATGCCTAATCTCTACTGATGATGGATAATGATCCAGAAACACGTGTATAGAGATGGCCAGTACAAGTTTGTAATTACTCGAGACAATCCTGCAAGCACACACGCTTGGTGAACTGCATTGACCACAATGCTCAGGGGCGACCCGCTGGGAGGTGAAGCAGTGTGATCCCACATTGGTTTCCTGATTAAAAGGCTCCCTCGAGCCGGTTGAGCTGACGAGCTCGTGGAGAGGCACCTGCGCACCTTGAGAGGTACTTTGACCTGAGAATACTTTGGCAGCCTGCTCAGCAACCCCAAATATTTGATGCCTAATCTCTACTGATGACGGATAATGATCATGAAACACGTGTATAGAGCTGGCCAGTTCAACTTTGTAATTACTTGAGACAATCCTGCAAGCACACACGCTTGGTGAACTGCATTGACCACAATGCTCAGGGGCGACCCGCTGGGAGGTGTAGCAGTGTGATCCCACATTGGTTTCCTGTTTAAAAGGCTCCCTCGAGCCGGTTGAGCTGACGAGCTCGTGGCGAGGCACCTGCGCGCCTTGAGAGGTACTTTGACCTGAGAATACTTTGGCAGCCTGCTCAGCAACCCCAAATATTGGATGCCTAATCTCTACTGATGACGGATAATGATCATGAAACACGTGTATAGAGATGGCCAGTACAACTTTGTAATTACTCGAGACAATCCTGCAAGCACACACGTTCGGTGAACTGCATTGACCACAATGTTCAGGGGTGACCCGCTGGGAGGTGAAGCAGTGTGATCCCATATTGGTTTCCTGTTTAAAAGGCTCCCTCGATCCGGTTGAGCTGACGAGCTCGTGCAGAGGCACCTGCGCACCTTGAGAGGTACTGTGACCTGAGAATACTTTGGCAGCCTGCTCAGCAACCCCAAATATTTGATGCCTAATCTCTACTGATGACGTATAATGATCCAGAAACACGTGTATAGAGATGGCCAGTACAACTTTGTAATTACTCGAGACAATCCTGCAAGCACACACGCTTGGTGAACTGCATTGACAACAATGCTCAGGGGCGACCCGCTGGGAGATGAAGCAGTGTGATCCCACATTGGTTTCCTGTTTAAAAGGCTCCCTCGAGCCGGTTGAGCTGACGAGCTCGTGGAGAGGCACCTGCGCGCCTTGAGAGGTACTGTGACCTGAGAATACTTTGGCAGCCTACTCAGCAACCCCAAATATTTGATGCCTAATCTCTACTGATGATGGTTAATGATCCAGAAACACGTGTATAGAGATAGCCAGCACAACTTTGTAATTACTCGAGACAATCCTGCAAGCACACACGCTTGGTGAACTGCATTGACCACAATGCTCAGGTGCGACCCGCTGGGAGGTGTAGCAGTGTGATCCCACATTGGTTTCCTGTTTGAAAGGCTCCCTCGAGCCGGTTGAGCTGACGAGCTCATGGAAAGGCACCTGCGCGCCTTGAGAGGTACTGTGACCTGAGAATACTTTGGCAGCCTGCTGAGCAACCCCAAATATTTGATGCCTAATCTCTACTGATGACTGATAATGATCCAGAAACACGTGTATAGAGATGGCCAGTACAACTTTGTAATTACTCTAGACAATCCTGCAAGCACACACGCTTGGTGAACTGCATTGACCACAATGCTCAGGGGCGACCTGCTGGGAGGTGAAGCAGTGTGATCCCACATTGGTTTCCTGTTTAAAAGGCTCCCTCGAGCCGGTTGAGCTGACGAGCTCGTGGAGAGGCACCTGCGCACCTTGAGAGGTACTGTGACCTGAGAATACTTTGGCAGCCTGCTCAGCAACCCCAAATATTTGATGCCTAAACTCTACTGATGACGGATAATGTTTCAGAAACACGTGTATAGAGATGGCCAGTACAACTTTGTAATTACTCGAGACAATCATGTAAGCACACACGCTTGGTGAACTGCATTGACCTCCATGCTCAGGGGCGACCCGCTGGGAGGTGAAGCAGTGTGATCCCACATTGGTTTCCTGTTTAAAAGGCTCCCTCGAGCCGGTTGAGCTGACGAGCTCGTGGAGAGGCACCTGCGCACCTTGAGAGGTACTGTGACCTGAGAATACTTTGTCAGCCTGCTCAGCAACCCCAAATATTTGATGCCTAATCTCTACTGATGACGGATAATGATCCAGAAACACGTGTATAGAGATGGCCAGTACAACTTTGTAATTATTTGAGACAATCCTGCAAGCACACACGCTTGGTGAACTGCATTGACCACAATGCTCAGGGGCGACCCGCTGGGAGATGAAGCAGTGTGATCCCACATCGGTTTCCTGTTTAAAAGGCTCCCTCGAGCCGGTTGAGCTGACGAGCTCTTGGAGAGGCACCTGCGCGCCTTGAGAGGTATTGTGACCTGAGAATACTTTGGCATCCTACTCAGCAACCCCAAATATTTGATGCCTAATCTCTACTGATGATGGATAATGATCCAGAAACACGTGTATAGAGATGGCCAGTACAACTTTGTAATTACTCGAGACAATCCTGCAAGCACACACACTTGGTGAACTGCATTGACCACAATGCTCAGGGGCGACCCGCTGAGAGGTGTAGCAGTGTGATCCCACATTGGTTTCCTGTTTGAAAGGCTCCCTCGAGTCGGTTCAGCTGACGAGCTCGTAGAGAGGCACCTGCGCGCCTTGAGAGGTACTGTGACCTGAGAATACTTTGGCAGCCTGCTCAGCAGCTCCAAATATTTGATGCTTAATCTCTACTGATGACTGATAATGATCCAGAAACACGTGTATAGAGATGGCCAGTACAACTTTGTAATTACTCGAGACAATCCTGCAAGCACACACGCTTGGTGAACTGCATTGACCACAATGCTCAGGGGCGACCCGCTGGGAGGTGAAGCAGTGTGATCCCACATTGGTTTCCTGTTTAAAAGGCTCCCTCGAGCCGGTTGAGCTGACGAGCTCGTGGAGAGGCACCTGCGCGCCTTGAGAGGTACTGTGACCTGAGAATACTTTGGCAGTCTGCTCAGCAACCCCAAATATTTGATGCCTAATCTCTACTGATGACGGATAATGATCCAGAAACACGTGTATAGAGATGGCCAGTACAACTTTGTAATTACTCGAGACAATCCTGCAAGCACACACGCTTGGTGAACTGCATTGACCACAATGCTCAGGGGCGACCCGCTGGGAGATGAAGCAGTGTGATCCCACATTGGTTTCCTGTTTAAAAGGCTCCCTCGAGCCGGTTGAGCTGACGAGCTCTTGGAGAGGCACATGCGCGCCTTGAGAGGTATTGTGACCTGAGAATACTTTGGCATCCTACTCAGCAACCCCAAATATTGGATGCCTAATCTCTACTGATGACGGATAATGATCATGAAACACGTGTATAGAGATGGCCAGTACAACTTTGTAATTACTCGAGACAATCCTGCAAGCACACACGTTCGGTGAACTGCATTGACCACAATGTTCAGGGGTGACCCGCTGGGAGGTGAAGCAGTGTGATCCCATATTGGTTTCCTGTTTAAAAGGCTCCCTCGATCCGGTTGAGCTGACGAGCTCGTGCAGAGGCACCTGCGCACCTTGAGAGGTACTGTGACCTGAGAATACTTTGGCAGCCTGCTCAGCAACCCCAAATATTTGATGCCTAATCTCTACTGATGACGTATAATGATCCAGAAACACGTGTATAGAGATGGCCAGTACAACTTTGTAATTACTCGAGACAATCCTGCAAGCACACACGCTTGGTGAACTGCATTGACAACAATGCTCAGGGGCGACCCGCTGGGAGATGAAGCAGTGTGATCCCACATTGGTTTCCTGTTTAAAAGGCTCCCTCGAGCCGGTTGAGCTGACGAGCTCGTGGAGAGGCACCTGCGCGCCTTGAGAGGTACTGTGACCTGAGAATACTTTGGCAGCCTACTCAGCAACCCCAAATATTTGATGCCTAATCTCTACTGATGATGGTTAATGATCCAGAAACACGTGTATAGAGATAGCCAGCACAACTTTGTAATTACTCGAGACAATCCTGCAAGCACACACGCTTGGTGAACTGCATTGACCACAATGCTCAGGTGCGACCCGCTGGGAGGTGTAGCAGTGTGATCCCACATTGGTTTCCTGTTTGAAAGGCTCCCTCGAGCCGGTTGAGCTGACGAGCTCATGGAAAGGCACCTGCGCGCCTTGAGAGGTACTGTGACCTGAGAATACTTTGGCAGCCTGCTGAGCAACCCCAAATATTTGATGCCTAATCTCTACTGATGACTGATAATGATCCAGAAACACGTGTATAGAGATGGCCAGTACAACTTTGTAATTACTCTAGACAATCCTGCAAGCACACACGCTTGGTGAACTGCATTGACCACAATGCTCAGGGGCGACCTGCTGGGAGGTGAAGCAGTGTGATCCCACATTGGTTTCCTGTTTAAAAGGCTCCCTCGAGCCGGTTGAGCTGACGAGCTCGTGGAGAGGCACCTGCGCACCTTGAGAGGTACTGTGACCTGAGAATACTTTGGCAGCCTGCTCAGCAACCCCAAATATTTGATGCCTAAACTCTACTGATGACGGATAATGTTTCAGAAACACGTGTATAGAGATGGCCAGTACAACTTTGTAATTACTCGAGACAATCATGTAAGCACACACGCTTGGTGAACTGCATTGACCTCCATGCTCAGGGGCGACCCGCTGGGAGGTGAAGCAGTGTGATCCCACATTGGTTTCCTGTTTAAAAGGCTCCCTCGAGCCGGTTGAGCTGACGAGCTCGTGGAGAGGCACCTGCGCACCTTGAGAGGTACTGTGACCTGAGAATACTTTGTCAGCCTGCTCAGCAACCCCAAATATTTGATGCCTAATCTCTACTGATGACGGATAATGATCCAGAAACACGTGTATAGAGATGGCCAGTACAACTTTGTAATTATTTGAGACAATCCTGCAAGCACACACGCTTGGTGAACTGCATTGACCACAATGCTCAGGGGCGACCCGCTGGGAGATGAAGCAGTGTGATCCCACATCGGTTTCCTGTTTAAAAGGCTCCCTCGAGCCGGTTGAGCTGACGAGCTCTTGGAGAGGCACCTGCGCGCCTTGAGAGGTATTGTGACCTGAGAATACTTTGGCATCCTACTCAGCAACCCCAAATATTTGATGCCTAATCTCTACTGATGATGGATAATGATCCAGAAACACGTGTATAGAGATGGCCAGTACAACTTTGTAATTACTCGAGACAATCCTGCAAGCACACACACTTGGTGAACTGCATTGACCACAATGCTCAGGGGCGACCCGCTGAGAGGTGTAGCAGTGTGATCCCACATTGGTTTCCTGTTTGAAAGGCTCCCTCGAGTCGGTTCAGCTGACGAGCTCGTAGAGAGGCACCTGCGCGCCTTGAGAGGTACTGTGACCTGAGAATACTTTGGCAGCCTGCTCAGCAGCTCCAAATATTTGATGCTTAATCTCTACTGATGACTGATAATGATCCAGAAACACGTGTATAGAGATGGCCAGTACAACTTTGTAATTACTCGAGACAATCCTGCAAGCACACACGCTTGGTGAACTGCATTGACCACAATGCTCAGGGGCGACCCGCTGGGAGGTGAAGCAGTGTGATCCCACATTGGTTTCCTGTTTAAAAGGCTCCCTCGAGCCGGTTGAGCTGACGAGCTCGTGGAGAGGCACCTGCGCGCCTTGAGAGGTACTGTGACCTGAGAATACTTTGGCAGTCTGCTCAGCAACCCCAAATATTTGATGCCTAATCTCTACTGATGACGGATAATGATCCAGAAACACGTGTATAGAGATGGCCAGTACAACTTTGTAATTACTCGAGACAATCCTGCAAGCACACACGCTTGGTGAACTGCATTGACCACAATGCTCAGGGGCGACCCGCTGGGAGATGAAGCAGTGTGATCCCACATTGGTTTCCTGTTTAAAAGGCTCCCTCGAGCCGGTTGAGCTGACGAGCTCTTGGAGAGGCACATGCGCGCCTTGAGAGGTATTGTGACCTGAGAATACTTTGGCATCCTACTCAGCAACCCCAAATATTTGATGCCTAATCTCTACTGATGATGGATAATGATCCAGAAACACGTGTATAGAGATGGCCAGTACAACTTTGTAATTACTCGAGACAATCCTGCAAGCACACACGCTTGGTGAACTGCATTGACCACAATGCTCAGGGGCGACCCGCTGAGAGGTGTAGCAGTGTGATCCCACATTGGTTTCCTGTTTGAAAGGCTCCCTCGAGTCGGTTGAGCTGACGAGCTCGTAGAGAGGCACCTGCGCGCCTTGAGAGGTACTGTGACCTGAGAATACTTTGGCAGCCTGCTCAGCAGCTCCAAATATTTGATGCTTAATCTCTACTGATGACTGATAATGATCCAGAAACACGTGTATAGAGATGGCCAGTACAACTTTGTAATTACTCGAGACAATCCTGCAAGCACACACGCTTGGTGAACTGCATTGACCACAATGCTCAGGGGCGACCCGCTGGGAGGTGAAGCAGTGTGATCCCACATTGGTTTCCTGTTTAAAAGGCTCCCTCGAGCCGGTTGAGCTGACGAGCTCGTGGAGAGGCACCTGCGCGCCTTGAGAGGTACTGTGACCTGAGAATACTTTGGCAGTCTGCTCAGCAACCCCAAATATTTGATGCCTAATCTCTACTGATGACGGATAATGTTTCAGAAACACGTGTATAGAGATGGCCAGTACAACTTTGTAATTACTCGAGACAATCCTGCAAGCACACACGCTTGGTGAACTGCATTGACCACCATGCTCAGGGGCGACCCGCTGGGAGGTGAAGCAGTGTGATCCCACATTGGTTTCCTGTTTAAAAGGCTCCCTCGAGCCGGTTGAGCTGACGAGCTTGTGGAGAGGCACCTGTGCGCCTTGAGAGGTACTGTGACCTGTGATTACTTTGGCAGCCTACTCAGCAACCCCAAATATTTGATGCCTAATCTCTATACACATGTTTCTGGATCATTAATCTGTCATCAGTAGAGATTTCAAGTATAACCAATATTATGGTGATCCTTCTGGTATTTGGGTGTTTTACCTTGCATTAAGATTTTTCGAATCGATTGTGTGTGTGTTATGCTTTGCATTATCTCATATGATATGTGTGCTGAGCAAAACATTCTTTGTATACAATGATGCGGACAATCAGGATCATTGCTCACAAGGTTAAGTAACAGGTAGAAAAGGAGAATCGAGTAGCAGGTGAAAACAATTCACTAGATATTTGCATTTTAAGCTAATGAAGATTTGCTTGGCAGAAGTTAATTCTCGGTGTTGAAGATGTGGCATAGCAGCTGTGGTCGAACAGTATTCTTTGTAGGGAGACCAACATGATTATCATGTGGTTAATCTTCTCTCAACCACAAAACAAAACTTTGGATACAGCTCAGAGTATGTCCCCTGAACAGTGCAAACATCGATATACAGTTGCAGACTAAGATGTTAAGAAGAAACTAGAGGTATCTAAAATAATGTCTTTATCTGGAGTTTTATAGCAAGTGGACTCAACCTCAAAGGGTTTTACATAAGAACAATGGAGTGTGCATAAGAATAGTTTGAATAGTAATATTGCTTTGTTTCATTTCAGCATAAATACAGGTTATTGTCCATGTCATTGTAATTACTGTAAGGTAATGCATTGCTGTGGTATGGGAATATTCTCCATATAGTCAGTGACTTATATCTGTATTAGGGGCATCACACCCAGCATGGCTGTATACATCTCGTGATATTTTGACCTACACCACCTCAACAGATTAGTAGTGTCCTTCGTGGAATTCCGTTTACAGTAAAAGATGGTCACAGTGTGTGCAGGAGATCAGCATGATTTATGGACTTCTCACTTTTTGCACACATACCCAAATGAGTGTATGTTCTTCTCCTGCATGTGCGATTAGGGATTTGTCAGAACGTCTCAGGAGGGTAGGACGCCAAGAAGTATTTCCTGGTCCTCTGCTAAGCTCTTGTTTCTATCAGTAGATGCTTACGCCTGGCTCACCCAGCTCACTCATACAACATGACGCTAGACATGAGATGGTGGGCCGGTGAAGTTGCATACTCCATCTTCTGGTAATTTATGCTTGTTGGTAGTAGCAGGTCACCTGAAGGGAAATCAAAGAATGCAGGAGAACAGTATGTCACACCAGACTCCAGTGACAGTCTTCCTGTTCGGTTAAACTAGCAGAAGGATCCTCTGTAGGCCAAGTAGGAGGGGTTCCTCTAATCTCCTAAGTAGATATACTTTAGATGTGCTTTTGTCAAACGATACCTGGGCTTTAAAAAAAAAAGTTTTCAGCTTTGACAGCTTTTCCAAGCATACCTATGATTTATGGAAATTGGGCTATATCCTGCTTCATTTCAGTATGGCTGCCGCCTGTTTAGTAATTAACTTCTTTTTGCGGGGAAAGGTGAACTTCTTCAATGCCCGACCTCAACGTGACCACCCAGAATCTGCCTGTGCCTGCTCAAAATATGGGAGTACCTGACCTTCAGATGGCAGCCCATTGTGTGCTCATATTGCTTCTCCCAGTACCACCACACGCTCTTTTGTTGACTACCATGTCACTTTGTCTTTTTGCCAGTATCTAGGGATCCCTCACAGCCACTACACTCTGGTATCTTCTGTTTACAAACAGGATGTTTCTCTTTGTGTTGAACATTTCATTGTTGAACTAAAAGGCAGGCACACATCTAGAGTTATATGTTTGTCTGGCCAGTGAAGGAGTGGGCTAAATCGTTAAAGTGGAAGCCTTCTTTGAGAGTTGGGTCAAACTACTAGGGGCAGCACAGTTGGAACAGATGAAGCCTATTCTGAAAGAGTCAAACATTACCCCTAATGTGCTAATTTCAGACCAGTCTTCAGCCTGCCATGGCTAGGAAGAGCCACTGAATGTGGAGCTTTCAACAACTATTCAAATCTACCCAAGTTTACCACCTGATCGCTGACTGCCAATATGGGTTTAGCACAAAGACAGCCATTTCAAGGGTTCTTAAAGATTTTCATCGACCCTGTTTGCAAATTGGGTGACTTTGACCTTTGTCCAATTAAATTTGTTTGACCTATCTGCAGCACCTGACATTGAATTGATATTTGTATGGGGTACACCTGGCTAGGAAACAACGATGTATTATACATAACATGGGTTGGCGATTTGATAGTGGACATAAAGTGGGAATTACACATATACATGTGACACTTTTCAAGCACAGGGAGATTAAGTGATTTGGCCAACACCACACAAAATTGAGCCAAGCGCAGAGGCCATTTTTCAAACCAAGCTCCAAAGTCAGCACCTCTAACCACTAGCCCATATCCAATCTGACTGTCAGTCATCACAGGCAGCTAAACAGGCTGGATTGCATAACTGGTTTGAATTTTATGTAGCTCAGCTACAGACAATCACTGAAGCTTGGCAATCATTTGGTCAGTTCTGCAGGAAGCCATTTGATTCTGACTATGGAACCTTCCGCCACAGAGTGGACTCCAGAATCAACATAAGTCAGTGTGCGGACGACTCTCAATTCTCCATAAAACTATATTTTAATCCTCAGTTCCAGTTTGATGAAAAACGAACATCATTCTCATGTTAAACACCCCAAAAAGTTGATGGTTTCCACCCTAAATAAAAAATTTTTTACCGTTGAGATCACTCCTTCACAGCGACAGGTGCTCACTGAAGGAAATCAGGAACCCTATGACCCCTCATATCAGCTGAAAAGTTCCGCCCTATAATAATCATATTATATCACAAATAGACTTGGCAAACACCATTTTGTTGTCTGTCCTCTCTTGACCCAGTTAAGGCTGTTTCTTCATGGCAAGATTGATAATGTCACCACCAAGACAAAATTTGGCAACATCGCCTGGTCCTAAGTGGGTAGCAGTAGCTTCAAATCATATCTGAAAGCCTGGGCTATCAACTGTGTCCAGTGGACAGCGGGTCGCAGGCGCAAAAACATTCTGCAGTTGAAAACTCCAAAATGTATAGCCTCCCTAACATGGGAAGCTGCAACAAACCTCTAGCACTTCCTTCCTGTTCTCCCAAATTCAACATTCAAACCCAGGGACATATTTGAGAGGAAGTGGCAGTGCGCGGTTTTAGCCTTCTTGGCTTAATGCTGCGCTGCACCACTACTAAAATGCAGGGCAGCACCGTATTTACAAGAATACGGCGCAGCTCTGCATGTCCCCCTGCACTGGCGGTAATTTATTCGCCTAGTACCAGCGCAGAAATCCATGCACCATAGTGCAAGTGTGCCAGCGTTGCAGGGGAATATGGTTTATGTGCAGGAAGGTGTCCCTTCCTGCATATAAACAATCTGAAATGGTGTTATGTAAGTTCTATGGGTGCTTCTCAATGCAGCACACATAGAAGTTGCGAAACAGAACCTGAGCATAAACAATCACTGGCCCTTTGCTCTATGTGTGCTGCACAACACAAACACCAGTGCTTCACGCGGTAAAACCGGGTACAGTAACAAAACCAGCCCCACTGCTCCAAAACCACCCCCCACCGTTCCAGCCTCCCGGGCAAACACCCGATGCCCGCTGCGGCCAGTCCGGTCCTGAGTACGGGATCATAGCTCCCCAATGCTTTGGCTGCCAATCCGCACAGTGGGGCATATCAACAACAACCGGCGATAACTTAGCGCTAGGATAATTATCGCCGGCTAGCGTGGATTTTTATCGCTGAGATAGCGTGCTATTAGCAACGCTTATCTCAATAGCGATAAAAATCCTCACGCTAAGTGGCTAACGTGAGATTATCGCTGGAAACCCAGCGATAATCTCACGTTAGATTGTTGATAGGGACAGACAAACTTAGCCATGATATCCTCCTTCCATAGGATATCATGGCTAAGTCTGAAAATTAGCAGACGTAAAAAAGCAGCGTTAACCGCGGTTAGCGCTGCTTTTTTTTGTCTCTAACAGGGTTAGCGATATTCTTGATAATAGGAGAAATGTCGCTTAACGACATTTCTCCTATTATTTTACTCTGGAACGCCTCCTTTGCATCTCATTAGAGACGCAAGGGGAAGCGTAGAGTAAAAGGGTGCTAACATGCCAATTTGCATGTTAGCACCCTGTTGTTGATAGGGTGCTAGTTTTATCTCTGCTTTTTTGGCTTTTAAAGCCAAAAAAGCAGAGATAAAGCCCTTGTTGATATGCCCCAGTGTTTGTTGTCACAGCTTTATAACCAATGGCTTGTAATGACTTTACCTTCAGTATAATGGTGTAAATCCTAAAAGCGGCATCAGTTTTAAAAGTCCATGTCTCGACTTCAGGTTATTATAAACAGGTGCAACACACAGCGGCTGACAGGCACATGTGGAATGTGAGCTGGCGTGCACTCCTCACTTAGGGGCATATCAACAACAACCGGCGATGATTATCTCTAAGCGCACTTAGCGCTAGGATGATTATCGCCGGCTAGCGTGAATTTTTATCGCTGAGATAGTGTGCTATTAGCAACGCTTATCTCAATAGCGATAAAAATCCTCACGCTAACAGGCTAACGTGAGATTATCGCTGGAAACCCAGCGATAATCTCACGTTACCTTGTTGGTAGGGACAGGCAAACTTAGCCATGATATCCTCGTTCCATAGGATATCATGGCTAAATCAGAAAAATACCAGACGTAAAAAAGCAGCGTTAACCGCGGTTAGCGCTGCTTTTTTTGTCTCTAACAGGGTTAGCGACATTCTTGATAATAGGAGAAATGTCGCTTAGCGACATTTCTCCTATTATTTTACTCGGGAACGCCCCCTTTGCATCTCATTAGAGATGCAGGGGGAAGCGTAGAGTAAAAGGGTGCTAACATGCAAATTTGCATGTTAGCACCCTGTTGTTGATAGGGCGCTGGTTTTATCTCTCCTTTTTTGGCTTTTAAAGCCAAAAAAGCAGAGATAAAGCCCTTGTTGGTATGCCCCTTGCTTCGCCCAGGTAGTAATCATCTTATTTTAATTGGATTGTCATTGGAGTTAAAAATTAACAATACCCAAATTGCTTTGCTTTTTCCCTCGAACATACTCTTGTTTACAATGAAAAGATACAATAAAATAGAATGCTTTAAAGTTAGCACTTTCAGGATTGCCCCTTCCATACCACGCACAAAACCTGCACTTTAGACATTGTTTAGTCTACGTGTGTGTGAACACGGTGTGCAATTGAGTCAAGCATACATTTTAGGCACAGCACTCGACATACAACAGAAGTGTCAGGCTTTGGGGTGGGGCACATTAGCAGTTCTTTCACAATCCACCACCAGTGCGGTTTACTGCACACAACAAGTCACTTAAGCACTACTTGCAGCTAGTTGTCGTAGGTATGCACTTACACGACTGCTACCAGACTCCTTATCAAGAGGTTCCATCGCTAACTCAAAGGCAGTTTTTAAGGCAGCAGTGATAACATCCACAAGCAAACCTTGTTTTTTTTCCTCCTTTTTTGTCCTCATTTATGCGATTTTTACAGTTATGGTAGAGAAGATCACCGTGCTGTTAATTGTTCCGAGTAAATGGAGATCACCCTTTTATGTCGAGGTGAGACTGTCTTAAGAACCTTCAAATTCTTTGAGTTAAGCCATCACAGACCCACCATGATGATTCCCTCGAATTTGTTGGATCACATAGGGTAAAATCATTGGACATCCCTCCTTACCCTACCTTGTACCAAAGCTCCCAGTGCCTGGTCCTTTTACTCTTCCCTCTAGACTTGTCTAATTTCCTAACCTTTTCTACAGAACAAAGCCATTCTAGCACCTTAGGGGGAGTTGCAAGAATCCAGTTTACGCACACCTCATGTCTGGCTAATAAAATTAACACAAATAATACTTTATTTTTATTTTTACTTAATGCAGTGGTAAAATCATTATTGTCCGAAATGCCAAAAAAAACAGTAAAAGTGCTTAACTTAATGTTCGTTTCTAAGACTTTATCAATAATCTTACCCACTTCTTCCCCAAAAATATCAAGATGCGGGCACAGGGGAATCATATGAATATCGTACGCTTTTGGCTCCCCGCATTTTTGATTTTTTTTCGTCGCATGTTTATTCATTTTGGATAACTTTTCCGGTGTCCAGTAAGACCTGTTTAAGGTAAAAAGATGATTTTTCCTAAGGGGTGCATAAACTATAATATGTCATAGAAAAGTGCAGGATACTTGCCATTGCTGTTGCAAGTCTTGCCTGGGAAGATCTTTTTCCATGCATTGCCTGGGGTTGTAAATCAGTCACAGTGGGCCCGATTCACAGAACTAATTTAAGACAAAATCCTAAACTTACTACCATTTTGGTATTCACAGAAGGCACTTACTCATTTTGGTATTCACAGAAGGCACTTACTCATTTCGGTATTCACAGAAGTTAGGAGTCCTAACTTTAGGACTCCTAAATGCCTTCTGTGAATACCGAAAGTCTTAAAATTAGGATTTTTCTCAATTTAGTAGTCCTAAGTTTAGATTTAGGACTACTAAATTGAGAAAAATCCTAATTTTAAGACTTTCGGTATTCACAGAAGGCATTTAGGAGTCCTAAAGTTAGGAGTCCTAACTATACTACTACTAAACTGAGAAAAATCCTAATTTTAAGACTTTCGGTATTCACAGAAGGCATTTAGGAGTCCTAAAGTTAGGACTCCTAACTTCTGTGAATACCGAAATGAGTAAGTGCCTTCTGTGAATACCAAAATGAGTAAGTGCCTTCTGTGAATACCAAAATGGTAGAAAGTTTAGGATTTTGTCTTAAGTTAGTTCTGTGAATCGGGCCCCTCCTGTCTGAGTCAAATACCAATACCACTTCGATATTTTCCTTCTTGTTGGATCTTTTTGTAGTTCTTCCTCCAATTTTTCAGTGGTTTCTAGGTTTTTCTCTTGGTCCTTTGACCAACTCGCCAGCTGATAATATTTGAACCTGGATAGTTTCCCCTTTGTTCTTTCAAGCAGTAAGTCCCAACTTTGTAAATTGCCAGCGACAAAAAGTTCTCACCATTTTGTTATTCCTGCTTCCTTCAGTGGTCCTGCTAAGGAGTATTTTATACAGCCAGGGGTTCCAGGTGACCTCCATATAGGTGCTAGTCGACTGTAGTATGGAATCTTCCATGCTCTTCTTATTTCATACCATAACTTGTACGCTCATTCCAATACCTTTAGTTTGACTTTTTTGAAATATTTCGAGTGCCAAAATTTGTAGAGACAGTAATCCCCGTCAGTGGTAACTTTCCAATAGGAGGAGTAAAAGTCGTGTGACCTAAAAATAATTCTTATGTTCTTAAATTGGAAGGCTCTGTAATAAGCAAGGAAGTCTGGGCTTACTATGCCACCTCAATATTTCTTCCAGCATAGTTTTTTCCACGCTATTCTTACTCACCTAGCGGCCCATACAGAACCATGGATCTCACTTTGGATCTTTTTTATACATTGAGACTTAAACTCTAGTGGAATGGTGTTGAATAAAAAGGTAAACGTTGGCAAGATAGCCATTTTGTTGACATTAGATCTTCCTAAAAAGAGAGATAGACAGGTCCATGATCTTAATAGCTTCCTCATTTCCTGTACTTTTGAATTCAAATTTACTTGAGCAATTTCGTCAATATTTTTAAAAACTTCTATCCCCTGGTATTTGATTCTGTTTTTAGTTCCCGGTATTGGTAGGTCCATGTTTCAATGCATAATTTCCGTCTTCTGGTGATTGACTTGGTATCTGGAAATTTTCCCAAAATCTATTAACAGTTTTGTTATGATACGGAGAGACTATTTTAGGTCACTTGTGCACACCATTAAGTTGTTGGCGTATAACGCCACTTTCTAGACCCATCCATTAAATTTAAAAGGGATAATTTCCTGAGCTCTCCTAATCATGTTGGCTAAAGGTTCTATGTATAAGTTAAAACGGTGGGGAGAAGGCGGACAGCCCTGTCTCGTACCTCTTTTAATCTGAATTTCTTTCGATAGACTACCATTTATAAGAATTTTTACTACCAGAGCCATATATATATTCATTATAACTCTCGAAAAATTCTCCCCTGAGCCATAATGGTAAATAGCGTTCTGCATAAATAACCAGTTCACTCGATCAAACGCTTTAGCAGCGTCAAATGTGAAAACTGCAAGTGGAGTCATTTCCTGAGTAGCAATGTCGAGGCCTCCGATAAGTTGGCGAGTGAGGTCATGTAGCTGTCTTCCCCAAATAAAACCTTTTTGATCATTATGAATAAGTTTGTCTGTTATATTTCCAAGTCTTGTGGCCAATATCTGCATGAATATTTTATAATCATTATTCAAAAGGGATATGGGTCC
Source organism: Triturus cristatus (assembly GCF_964204655.1). Classification (NCBI taxonomy): domain Eukaryota; kingdom Metazoa; phylum Chordata; class Amphibia; order Caudata; family Salamandridae; genus Triturus; species Triturus cristatus. Next base: position 123,372,133 of record NC_140587.1, on the reverse strand, counting down.
ATACGACTCACATTTTAGGGGATCTTTTCCTGGTTTCAAAATCAGGCTAATGGTAGCTTCATTCCATGATTTTGGGAGTGTTAGGCCTTCTAGATAGATAGTATTAAAAAGGTCCACTAGTGTGGGAGCCAATGTTTCTTTTAATTCCTGCATTTAATGATTCGCATGAGTCAACCTCCAACTTAGAGATCAGTGATTCCCTTAAATAGGGGTCTACTGTAAGGCCTAGAGGTGTTAGGTCCTCCTCGTATAGAGACTGAAAGAAATCTACAAAGGCTTCTTCTATTCCTAACCTATCTTCGACCTTTCCACCACCCAAGCCACTGTGTACTGCCATCACTTTATTCCTATTAGAATCGGTTTAATGCTTCCATGCCAAAAGTTTCCTCTATTTTCCCCATACTCATAGTTTCACAAGCTACTAGCTTCCCATCTTTTCCTTACCCTTTCTTCCAGATAGATTGATAAGTCACACTTCTTTTTTGAAATTTCTTCTTTCACCCTTTCTTGCTCTTCTTTAGAGGTTGCAGCCTCATATGCCCTGTACTTATCTACTATGTCTGACCCTAACTGACTTATTGTGCGTCTATTATCCTTGTTCCTTTTCGCTGCTAAACGAATCAGAGTTCCTCTGACTACCCCTTTATACGCATCCCAAACTACTTGAGTGGATACTTCTCCATTAGTGTTGACTTGGAAGTAGTTCTCTGTTGTAACCTTCACATTTTCAATGAGTTGTTCATCCAGCAAAAGTGTGCGGTCTAACGTCCACCTTATCTCACCCTGAAGGAGGCTCTGACTTATTTCCATCTGAACTAGAGAGTGATCGGAGAGGTGTGTGTGCAGGTACATGTTCTACTTTTATCACATTTTTACTTAGCAGTTTGTCTATCAAGAAAAAGTCAATTCTTGATGCGTGGCTGTATTTTTGATTCTTGTAAGTGAATCTTTTACTTTGATCACCTTTAGTCTTCCAAATGTCAACCAGGCCCAGGTCATCCTTAAATCTATTCATCCATTCCCTTATTTTAGGGAGATTTAAAGCTCTTCCTGGTGTCTATTGTTTTTAGGGTCTCGTAGTATGTTAAAATCTCCACCTAGAATAATTGGAATGGATGTGTTGATTAGTTGGACGTATAAAGATTGAAGCGGAGCTGGGTCATCTGTGTTTGGGCCGTAATACCCAACCACAAAAAAAGACTTATCCTCTAGTTTCATCTTTGCAGCAGCCCATCTACCTTTCGAGTCTACACATTCCTCTGTGATTGTTATTTTTGATGGTCATTTGACAATTATTGCCACACCCTTAATGTCACAAGTCTGGTTTGTGCAGACGCTGTTTTCCACCCATTTTTCATTTTTTATGATATCGGACCACTCAGACTTTAGGAGATGAGTTTCCTGCAAAATTATAAACTCACCATTTATTAATTTAAGGTATTCAAAGATTTGTTGTCTTCTCTTTACTTTAAGCCCGTTTACATTCCAGATTATAATCTTTATCTTGATTTTATCCTTAAAATCAGTCATCTCTATTCTCTATTCCTCGCCTACCTTAGTGATATTAGCTTATTATGTAATTTACCGTGACATTTGCTACCATGAATCTTGCATATCGGACAATTCTTTTCCCCAAATGCCCCCGACCAACAAAAATCTTAAAATTGTGCTCAAAAGAAGAAAATAAACTTACACCCCTCACCCACTTCTGGAGAACCCTTCCTACTATCATTGGACAAACCTAATTGCCCTGTTTGAGCTCCGTTGTCGAGAGGTTTTTACATTATAGGAACTCTGGCCCTTACTTTTTTGCTTTTATTTGTTCTAACAGTGTCTCCACTTCTTTTGGTTACCTGATATTATGTGTCTGATTATTCCACATAATCCTCGGTAGAGCTGGGAACTTCATTTTGACAGTGGGCCCTAATGATCTCAAGTCTTGCATATGGATCCCTAGAGCCCACTGTCTGTCTAAAGTTGCCCTAGATATGTCAGAACACATTTTAAAGTTGTAGTCACCTTTGGAGAGAGTACCTACTTTTAAAGCCTTACCTTTTCCTTAGTTTATTCAATCTGAAGGGGTCTCTATGTACTCTTTGAATGTCTTCATCTAGAGTTTTCACCTCTAACTCCAGAAACATTTCTTTTAACAATTTGACTACAAAATTCTTTATATTCTGTCCTTCTGAACCTTCTGGAATATTAAGTATTGTATATTATTCCTCATTGAGTTATTTTCCAAAGTCTCGATCTTATCTCTGAGCTCTTTTTCGCTTATTCTTAGTTTGTCGATATCGTTCTGACAAGATTTCATCTCTTCCCTAGTCTGCTCCACCATGTTTTCCACGGCTGATACAAGGTCCACTAAAGCATTAACCTTGGACTCCAGTGCCTCAGAAGTTGCTTGTATCATCTCCTGATTTTTTTTCTAATTTAGCAAATCTCAGTTTCATTTCTTTCCTTAGTGACCCTGATCAGGACCCTGATTTCACCCTGTACAGGTTACTCCGAGCCTCTTCCCGGGTCACTGGACGGCGTATTTTGATGTAGATTATCTTCTATCTCTGCTCCTTCCTCAGCATCTAATCCATTCTCATCCACACAGTCTCACAACATAAGGACTTGGAATCGATTGGGGTATTCCACAGTTTTTCCAGTAGAGGGAGGCATTGGTTTTTGCATTTTTAGGGCCCCTCTGTTAACTTTTCTTTTCTTTTGTAATGTGTTTTTAGGTACAGATTTCTCCTGCACTTTGAAGAAAGAGCAGAGAGAGGGTGTTATTTTTAGATTAGCTCCTTTCTTGAATTGTTCTTTTTTTGCCGCATTAGCAGCTCTAGTTGAGACCACTTCTGCGGTTCCACCATTTATTTATTGGCCCCTTTGCTTTTTGCTGGTATGTTTTTACTGTGTACCCACTCGGGGTAGTTACTTGCTCTTCCACTGATGGGGTTTAACCTATTTCATCTAAGGGGACCGATGCCAAGCTTCTGTTTCTTGGTGCATAACTTATGTCTTGAATACGGTTTTAGTAAGCTCTTTACTAGCATTGTTTTTTAATTCAATTGTGCCCCCTTTAGTGTAGTCTTGATATTGGGCTGCTGCTTGAGTCAAGAGTGGCGGGTCTTCCTGTGGTGACTTTGTTACGAAATTTAAGGCAGTCAAGTCCCCTTGTTTGCCCCTTCCCCGCCTCTTTACCTAAATCATGCACACTGTATGCTTCAAACCTTCTTTATCGTCGTTCTCTTTCTTTTCCTTATTAAATCCCTCCTTGCAGCCTTTCCCTGAACACACAATGTGTGACAGAGAGCTACTTTGGGGGGCCTCTGAAACTTATTTTTGCTGAAGCTCTCCGACGCGATTGTAGTCTGGCCGCTGCTTCCGCCCAAAAGCCTCCCCTTCTCCCAATCACTCTCGGGAGCCAGGGATGCAGTTTCCCTCCGGGTCCCGCCTCTACCTCTGCCTCCACTCCGATGCTTTCCTGATGCCAAAGCCGTCCGTAGAATTCCGTCGTTGGTCTCATAAAAGCTTGCTTTCTGTGTTTTTACCCCGAGAAAAGGTAAGCCAAAAAAGCTTTCTCCAAGAAGAAATCCTCACATTCCCAGGCCTCTGTGCATATTTTGCACACCTGACTCGACGGGGCTTTCGACCGGAGCTCCTAGCCTGCCGCCATGTTCTCCCGCAGATGTCAAACAAGCAAACCTTGTGTTTTTTGTGCACAGGTAATTTGACAGCAAACCATGTAATTGTACTCAACAACACAATTACATAACACACCACATAATTCAACAGCACACTACATAATTAAAATCCACTACATAACACTCCAAACACAAAATACAATTTCACATATTTACACTCCTTGACACACAACTCCACTCCACATAATTGCAGTACACTCAATGCCATATAATTCCACAGCACAACATGCCACAGAATTCCACTACACAAATCCACTCTAAGCCACTCAAAGCCACACCACACATTGCCACAACTAACAATTTGAAACCAACACACATAATTCCACTACACCCCATATACATCATCTCCACTCCAAAACATTCAGGTAAACACATTTGCAACACCAATAGCTCTAACTCTTGTTTTATTTAATTTTGCAAAGCACATGCTTTTGCCGTAGGGCGTCTGTATCAATTACAAATCATGCCCATGTGTTTTTTCTAAACGTAATATATTTTGTTATTTGGAAAAAAATTAAAAGGTTTAAATAAACATAGCACATAAAGGGATCACTGACAGAATATCGACAACAGAAATGTCGACCTACAAAAATATTTTCTAAATGTAATATATTTTGTTATTGGAAAAAATTAAAAGGTTTAAATAAACATAGCACATAAAGGGATCACTGACAGAATATCGACAACAGAAATGTCGACCTACAAAAATATCTACAACAGAAATGTCTACCTACAAAAATATTGTGACAAAAATATTTTTGTCAAAAATATCAACCTCCTATCTACATAATGGTAAGTACAAAAATATCGGAAAAAAATATCGTTGTTAAAAATATCGTTGTTAAAAATATAATTTTTATAAAATGTTTAAAAATAATGTAAAAGAAATTAAATAATACATATAATAAAAAATTAGTTAGAATTACTTTTTTTTTTACCATCATAAGTAATAAATATAATGTAAAAATAAATTAAACATACATATATGTAACATATATATTTACTTAATAATATTAATAGATATTTTAATAAATTATATAATCTTAGAAACATTTTTAAACTACATTTTACACTACATTAACTGCAACAGTAAGTAAAATGTTGGATAGCGGAGGGGATACAATTACTATTCCTACTCCAGGGTTTGCAATAGTAGGGAAAGAGTTGGATAGCGGAGGGGAATAATTTACAATTCCCACTCCAACGGCTGCAACAGTGGGGAAAGTGTTGGATAGCGGAGGAGAATAATTTACTATTCACACTCCAGTAAGTACAACAGTAGGGAAAGTGTTGGATAGCAGCGAGGAATAATTTACTATTCCCACTCCAGGGAGTGCAACAGTAGGGAAAGTGTAGGATAGCGTAGGGCTAGAAATTACTATTCCCATTTCAGGGATAGCAACAGTAGGGAAAGTGTTGGATAGCGTATGGGTAAAAATTACTATTCCCACTCTAGCGAGTGAAACAGTAGGGAATGTCTTGGATAGCGAAGGGGGTAAAATTACTATTCCTACTCCAGAGAGTGCAACAGTAGGGCAAGTGTTGGTTAGCGAAGGAGTAAAAATTACTATTCCCACTCCAGGGAGTGCAACAGTAGGGAAGGTGTTGGTTAGCGAAGGAGTAAAAATTACTATTCCCACTCCAGGGACTGCAAAAGTAGGGAAAGTGTTGGATAGCGTAGGGGTAATAATTACTATTCCCACTCCAGCACGTGCAACAGTAGGTAGAGTGTTGGATAGCGAAGGGTAATAATTTACTATTCCCACTCCAGCAAGTGCAACAGTAGGGAAAGTGTTTGATAGCGGAGGGGAATAATTTACTATTCCCACATGAGCAAGGGCAATAGTAGGGAAAGTTTTGGATAGCGGAGGGAAATTATTTTCTATTCCCACTCCAGGGAGTGCAACAGTAGGGAACGTGTTGGATAGCGTAGGGGTAAAAATTACTATTTCCACTTCAGGGATAGCAACCGTAGGGAAAGTGTTGGATAGCGTAAGGGTAAAAGTTACTATTTTTTCCCTTTAAAATTACTATTCCCACTCCAGGGAGTGCAACAGTAGGGAAAGTGTTAGATAAGGGAGGGGAATAATTTACTATTTCCACTCCAGCAATTGCAACAGTAGGGAAAATGTTGGATAGCATAGGGAATAAAATTTACTATTCCCACTTCAGAGAGTGCAACAGTAGGGAAAGTGTTGTATAGCGGAGGGGATAAAAATAATATTCCCACTCCAGGGAGTGCAATAGTAGGGAAAGTTGTGAATAGTGGAGGGGTAAAATGACTATTCACACTCCAGCAAGGACAACAATAGGGAAAATGTTGGATAGCGAAGGGGAATACATTAGTATTTCCACTCCAGCAAATTAATTAGCATTAATTAACTAACAACTGATTTATTAAAAATAATAACCTCCCACCATAATCCCCTATATAAATGACACCACCAGTGTCGCAAAACATGACACAATTAACATAATTAATTAACAATTGATTACTCAATTAATAACAATTAACAAGCAAATAAAAAACAGTTTTTAATACATTAACTCACACAATTATCACTATAAAACAACATTGAATAAATAATATATACAAAATATTAAAAAATGGATTAAAATAAAATACTTCCCACCCTACTCCCCTATCAACCCACAACCCACTCCAAAAAATTGGCATAATTAAAACAATTAACAATCAATTCATTAATATTAATAACTAATAATAATAATTAATTAATAATACATTAATTACCACAAATAACATTATAAAATAATGAATACATAAATATTCATTAATACAAAATAATAATTAATTAATTATAATTAAATTACTTCCCACCCTACTCCTCTATAAACCCACCACCCACCCCTAAAAGAATTACACAATTAACATAATTAACAATTCATTCATAATTATTAACAACCAATTAATAAATAGTTAATAAAAAAATAATTTTCACAATTAACAATATAAAAGGTCTAGGTCCACTCTCTCCCCGCAGCTCCGCTGTGCCTTCTCTTGCCTCCAGACCCCGACTTCCTCCTTGGGAGGTTCGAGGCTGCTGCCCGCTCCTGCGCCTGCTGCCCGCTACAACTGGGACCAGACTGCCTGCAACCACTGTAACCTTTCTCAGCCGTTTTATTTTCTTAAGTTTTTCCTGTTGTGCCACTGTCATTGGGCCCATCTGTGTCTTGCTCTAATTCCACCACTGTTTTAATGTTCTCATGCCTGCCTGTTACTTTCGCCTTTTGGCCTCTGCCGCCCATGCGGCCCCTCCCCCCTAGAATTCCACCCCAGAATTTCCCCCGGAATTCCCCCGTTCCTGTCTCACAGCCTCTCCTCCCTCCCACCTCTCCTACTTAATGGTGGCTGCTGCGCGGTCACACCACCGACACGCCAATGGCACGCCAAAGGCAAGCCCATCTGCGCCCGTCCAAGACCCAACCACGGGCCGCACAAGGATGCCTGGAGCTCCCACTGCCCATCGCTACGACACCACCACCCTCCTCGCACTCAACCCTGGAAGACTTAGAGAATACCAACAGGCCTCATCGAACATGACCCACAGCCAGTTCTCCTGCCTCCATTGCCTCCAGACCCTCATCGCCACCCCAGCCTCCATCACCGCCGACGCCAGCACCGACGACACCCTAAAATGCATCCTCCTCAACGTACACTCCATAAACAAACACGTCATGGAACCTACTCAACTCTCTCTCGCCCGACATTGCCTTCTTCACAGAGACCGGGACCAACGCATCCTCCACCAACCGACATCAGCACCGCCATCCCAGATGGCTACAAGATCTCGAGGAAAGAATGCCCCAACCACCCAGGAGGGGGCCTTGCCATCACCCACAAGAGCACCCTACACCACACCACCTCCAGCAAAACCTTTCCCTCCACCGAACACCTGCACTTCCAGATCCAGACCCCCCCCAAAGCCGCACTCCGAGGAGCCCTCGTCTACAGACCCCCAGCCCCTAAACACCCTTCGCCACCACCATCACTGACTTAATCGCACCCCACGCCATTGCCTCGTCAAACTACATACTCATTGGAGACCTGAACTTCCACCTCGACAACCCTAGCGACCCCAACTCCACTATCCTTCATGACAACCTCGTCAACATCTGACTTAAATAACTCGTCAACACACCGACCCACGGAGCAGGACACACCCTTGTCCCCATGTTGGCGGCAGGTAACAGTGTCCAATTCAGCCATGCAACGCAGCCGCCATGGACCGACCAACACTGCGTACACTTCACCATCAACAAACCCACGGCACCCAAACCAACCTCACGCCCACCGCAAAGGAACCGGAGCAAGGTTACGGATGAGCAACTTAACTTCACCCTCACCCGAGACAACCACACCTGGGCACCCGATGCAAACGACACAGCCAGAGATCTCCACACCTCGTTCTCCAACTACGCAGACGAGCTCGCCCCGCTACGCTACCCTGACAGACAATGCCCCAGGAAAGCCGCCTGGTTCACCATCACTCTCTAAGAAGCCAGTGCAGACACCTGGAGAAGAACTAGAGAAACACTAAGACAACCGAAAACCACATCACCTACAAGGACGCCATGACAGACTACCAAAACCAGATCATAGCCACCAAGAGGAACTTCATCCACAACAAAATCCTGGCCAACTGCACCAACTCCAAGGAACATTCTCGTGTCATTCAATAATTCACCAACCCACGCAGCGAAGGCACAGACATCACCCCATCTCAAGACCTCTGCGACAAGCTTGGAACCTATTTCCACCTCAAGATCAAAAACTTCTATGACAACTTCATCAACCATCCACCAGGCGCCACAGACAGCCCCCCGTCCCCTAGAAACACGAGCGAGCCCACCATCTCCAACTGGACACCGATCGCAGCCGAAGACACGGCCTCGATCATGAAAAGCATCCATTCGCGGGCCCCCACGACCCCTGCCCCCACACATCTACCACAGAGTCGCGGCCGCCATTGCACCCGAACTACAACGCACCATCAACACCACCTTCAAATCAGGCACCTTCCCAGATGACTGAAAGTGCGCAGAAGTCAGATCCCTGCTCAAGAAGCCTACAGCTGACCCCACTGACCTCAAGAACTATTGACCCATCTCGCTCCTCCCTTTTCGCAGCCAAAGTTGCAGAGAAAACAGTCAACAGGAAACTGACACGATTCAATTCGTCCCAATCCATCCCAATCCGGATTCTGAAGCAACCACAGCACAGAGACCGCCCCACTCAATGCCACAGATGACATCCTACTCGACCTATCAGCAGCCTTCGACAATGTCTCCCACTGCACACTAGTCGCCCGACTACACAACGTAGGCATACAAGGAACAGCCTTGGACTGAAGCCGATCATTCCTCACCGAAAGAAGCCAAACAATCAGACTCCCACCCTTCCTCTCCGACCCCACAAAAATCACCGGGTTCAACAGGGTTCATCACTGAGCCCCACCCTCTTCAACAACTACATGGCTCCCCTTGCAGCCATCGTCTGACAACACGGCCTCAACATAGTATTCTGTGTCGACGACACCCAGCTCATCCTCTCCCTCACCAAAGACCCCACCACTGCCAAACTCAACTTTAAGAAAGGAATGCAAGACGTCGCAGTCTGGATGGCCAACAGCTGCCTGAAGCTCAATGCAGAGAAGACAGAAGTCCTCTTCCAGGGTACTACCCCTTCTGCATGGGACAGCACCTGGTGGCTGACTGCCCTCTGAAGCCCACCTACCCCCACAGACCACGCCAAGAACCTCAGCATCGTACTCAACTCATCACTCACCATGAACCGAAAGGTCAACGCCGTCAACTCCAACTGCTTCAGCACCCTCTGCATCCTGCACAAGACCTTCAAGTGGATCCCCCCTGAGTCAAGGAAGACAGTCACCCACACACTCATCACCAGCAGACTGGACTATGGAAATGTACTATACGCCGGCATCAACAAGTCCTTCCTTCACAAACTCTAGACAGTACAGAACACCGCTGCCAGACTCGTCCTCGGCATCCCCCAACACGAACACACCAGCCAACACCTACGAAGTCTCCACTGGCTCCACGCGGAGAAAAGAGTCACTTTCAAAATCCTCCCTCACGCCTACAAATGCCTACACAACAACGGACCCAAATACCTCAACAACAGAATCAACTTCCACGTACCCAAAAGAAATCTCCGATCTTCTAACCTCACACTGGCCAAAACCCCGCACATCCACAGAGCCAGAGCAGGCAGAAGATCCTTCTCTCACATTGCAGCCAAGACCTGGAATGAGCTACCGGCAGACATCAGATGCGCCACCTCCCTGAACACCTTCAGGAAGACCCTCAAGACCTAGCTCTTCAGCTAAACAGATCTACAGGCCCCCCTCAGCGCCTTGAGAGCCTCACTGGTGAGTAGCACGCTTACAATTCCCTGATTGATTGATTAATTAATACAAATATTAATTAATTAAATATAATTAAATTACTTCCCACCCTACTGCCCTATAAACCCAGAACCCGCTCCTAAAAAAATGACACAATTAACATAATTAACAATTAATTATGAATAATTAACAACCAATTAATAACTAATTAATAATACCTTAACTACCACAATTAACAATATGAAATATTAAATGCATAAATATTAATTAATAAAATAAATAAAATAATGTATTATAATCAAATTACTTCCCACCCTATTTCCCTATAAACCCACAAGCCGATACACAACTAAAACGCAAAATGTAATTTAAAAAAAATTAATAACTTTGAAACATTATTAGTACATTTATTATTTTTAAATTACTTCTCACCCTAGTCCCCTATAAACTCACAACCCGCTATGGAACTAAAATGCAAAATTTACTTGGAAAAAAAAAATAACTTCTAAAAATGTAACACAAATATTAAAAAACAAATGCAATACTTCCACAAAAAATTAGAACACATACATTTAAATAACACACTAAAATACATAACACTAACTAAAACAATGATTTTTTTTTAACAACAATATTTTTGCAAACGATATTAATGACTTTGATACTTTTAAAAACAATATTACTTACCTTAAACTTGATATTCTTGACAACGATATTCAGACTGTCGATATTTTTGTATTACGATCTTTTCCACTCGATATTAGTGCAAGTTGACATTTACAACTTGATAATATGTCTGTTTACCCACCCAAAGCCTTTTAAATATCTATTGCTAATATTGGTGTGTGGGAGGGGTGTAAGTGCATTTAAACTTAACAAACATTATCTATTTTTACAGACAATTGCACTGTTCTACATCACACAAATCAATTCCAAACATTTATATTACACACCACATAATTCAACAAGAAACCACATAACACAAATAAACAACACAATTACATAACACGGCACAGGCATACATTCTACCCCAAATATTTCAACATTACACCACAAAATTAACCAGTACACCTTATAATAAAACTCCACAACATAACACTCCACAACACAAAATACCATACCATATTTTTACTTTCCATAACACAAAATCCCACTCCAACAAAATTCCTATACACTAAATGCCACAAAATTTCTATCCACATAATTCAACTACAGAACGTACTACATAATTCCACTGTACACCACATACATCCACTCCAAAGCAAATAAGAAGAAAAAAATTACAACGCTAATAGCTCAAACTCACGCAAATGTGAGACCTATTGCATTACAAATGCTTGTTTAATATAGCCTACCCTTTTATCTATGGCTGCTGACACTAATGTCCGCTATGTGCCTGTTATTATGCAGCTGAAATGTATTTCAACTCTGTAAAGCACCCTTATATCTTAGGGATTTAGTGCGTACTATGTAAAATCGCTAAAATAAGTAAGGAAATAATTTAGATGATTCAGCCCTGAGAGGCTGTTATAGTAAAAATGGATTCTTATAAAGTTTTTGTCCAGGTCAACAGTTTAAAGACTAAGTGGGTTTGATTGTTCCACCAATGATTTATGCAAGATCATGGCAGTGGAAGCAATATTAGCCTCCTGAGCTGTCTTATTGTTACTAGACCAAAATGTCATTCCTGTTGGAGAACTTACCTAGTCCAAAAAGCATGGGTGCAGCCAGAAGAGTACCGCAGAGCACCTTCATTTCCTTAATATGATGAGGTTGCTCAGATAGAAGCCAGTCTTTGAGTGACGCCTTTATATAGTATCACAGTGTGCTGATAGACCAACTGGCGAAGATACCTGGGAGAGACAATTTCGCTGGCTCTCAGATTGTCTTTCAGAGATAATGTTGTGTGTCTTCCAGGAGGCAGGTAGCGGTTCTAAATTATGCCAGGCAGTGATAAATGTGCTATATTGATGGGTGTGGTGAAAGGTAGAAGCTCTCTTTACACAGGGAGGATAATTAATTGCAAGAATGAATATAAATCTGCTAAAAGGTTTAATACTTCTGGCTTTATTTCAACCTAATTTGCACATTCTTCTTAGAAGCATACAGGATATTTGTTCATGTTTTATAATCCTGTTATTGCCTGTGGTGGGCATTGGAATCATAGTTTTATTAAAATCCTTTGAGTCTTTTTTCCCTTCGGTCTATAAAATGTTAGGATTACTTTATACAGCTTATACAGTTCTAAAATACATTAAAATAAATTATTCAGTTTTAATTTGGAAAGAAAGAATAATACCAGTTTTTAATTGGCCTTTACATACAAGTAAAGGCCATGTGATTAGAATATTATCCAATTGGAACCCTAATGATTGGGCACGTCTCTGGCTGAACAATTCACAAGCTTGCCCAGCTGCCTCTCTCTGAAGGCCTTCTGACAACAAGTTTCTTTCTTTCTTCATTTTTGGGTAGTGAATAGACTTTGAGATAAACACACTCAAAGTGCATAAGACTTGAAATAGAAAACAGACTAAAACACTGGTTAAAATCGCTCAAAATCCTTGAAAGCATTAGAGATAAAAACAATGTAGAGATGTGCAACAATTTTCCGTTGGGCACAATATTCCCTTATGGTGTTCATCAGCTTTGATATATTCTACTTTTGTTGTTCCACAAGGCTTCTGTTGCACAATTTCTGCTGGTAAATATTGTGCCGGTGTGCATCTAGGGTTCCACAGGGCACAGAATGTGTCTAGTTTTCATATACATAGATTTGAAGAACTAGGACAGCTTCTCTTTGAGAATTAACAATTTGATGTTTTGAATGCAATAATGCTTGTGTTATTTGTGTGGTGTCGCCAAAGACCAGCACCTTCCCTTAGGACATTGTTCTAGCACCACTTCAGAATTTAGACTAATATTTAACAAACAAAACAATAATTTGAATAAACAATGGGGCATAGTTATTGTCAGCTACGTGGAGTGTAGGGTGTTAAATGAAACATTAAGGGGTCTATTATGATGCCCGCAACCGCAAAGGCAAAAGGGATTGCCCGCCATAGTTGCGGCGGTCCCACCAGTCAAATTAGGATGCGCCCACCACACTGGCGGATGCATCCCGCATTTTTTACATTGTGGCGGGCGGTGCTGTAAGCAGCACCTGCTGCAATGTAAAAAATGCATGTAGTGCATTTGCATGCACAATGTGTCAGGCACTGCGCGGTGCCTGCCACCTTGTGCATGAAAATGCAGGGGGGTACTCTGCACCCCCCACACCCAACATCCTGGGGGCCCGCTACGGGCCCACAACAGTGTACACCGCATGGAAAGGCTGCTCTACGCCTGCATTGTGATATGGATGGCGGTGCCTTGCAGACACCGACACCATATCCAGGCTCTTTTCCACCCGTCGACGAGTCGACCGGCGTAAAAGAGGCAGACGGTCCTCCCGTCCGCCGGGGATCCCCCAGCCATCCTAATGTGGTGGGGGGTCATTCTTGGAAGGATGACTGGCGGATCGCCCCCGCCGGGCCGGCGGGGGCGATCCACCCGCCATCCTAATGGGCCCCTAAGTCCTCACAATGATCACAAAACATGAGGTAATCTTATTTCAGTATTCCATGGCCACTACAAATCTTTGTACTAACTTGGATCTACTGTTCAAGCAGATTTGTTACCTTTGATCTGTGTACCATGACCCCCTTCACTTTTGGTAGAAGATATGGCCATATCATCTCTGGTACAGTGTGCCGCTCTACTGCCTCTCCTGCCACCAGCCTTGACAGCATTGTCTGCCTGCACCTCGCCCTGAGGCTGTAGATGCCGGTTCAGTCCCAGGGACCGTGACCTGCTTGAGGCTTTCCCATGCCCCTGGCCCCTTCTTCCACTTGTACCTGTGTTTATTTGTGCCCTTATTTTATTTATTGTTGCCCTTACTTTATTTGTGCCATTCTTGTGCCTTTCACTGCGGCTGACTCGTTTGCAGTTACTGACCCCTCCCACTGTTTTACCCACTCCCACCCAGTCACAATCCCCATCCTCCCCTCTCCCTGATAGCCATTCCCAGTTTCCAGGGCTTCAAATGTAGACTTCTGCATGGCCCCTGCGAGCAGCCCTGAACCTCTGGTCCAGTGTGCCTTTTCCTGCCTGCCCCTTCCCCCGAGCCTGTGGATGCTGGTTCGGTCCCTTGGACCACGACCTGCTTGATGCCCTACAACATCCCCTGGCCCCTTCTTCTGCCTGGGCTTTTATTTATTTGTGCCCGTAGTTTAGTTATTGGTGCCCTTACTTTATTTTATTTGTGCCATTCGTGTGCCTTTTGCCATGGTGACTTGCATGCAGTCACCACTCCCTTCCACTGTTTTATCCACTTGTGCCCTTTCATGATCCCCACCCTCCTGCCTCCCTGCTGGCCCCTCCCACCTCCCAGGACTACAAATGGAGGGTTCGGCAAAGCCGGGGTGCCAAAGGCAAGCCCGTCTGCGCCAGTTTATACCTGGACCGCACCCAGTACTAGGACCCCTGCCCCTCTCTGCTGTCTGATGATACACTGCCAAGAAACTCTTGGAGCTGGACCCTAGATACTGAAATGAGAACTGCTTTACCTCCATATCACTATCAACTATAGGACCCTTCACCTGCTGACATTGCAACTTCTCCTGCAACACTGCCTATGAAGGATTCTGTGCCACTCCCTCCCAGAAGACCACGAATAACCTGGAACCGCTCCAATGTATTCTGCTTGGTGCTTGTTTCCTCTGCAAACACACAATGGAAATCTGAGACAACATCACCGACCTCTCCATCAACCTCTCCACAGATGTTGCCTTCATCACAGAAATGCGGCTCAACCCTAAATTTAACCCTGCTATCACCACCACCACTCACGATAGCTACAATATGATACACTGAGACTGCACCAACAAACAAGAAAGAGGCATAGCCATCATCTTCAAGGAAACCATCAGATAAACAATCAACGATGATTACCCCACTCCTCTCATGGAACACATAAACCTCCAACTACAGACCAATGCAAAGACCACGATAAGAGGAACCCTCACCTACAGACCCACAAGACCTGACCAACTTTCTGCAATGCCATCGCCAGCCTTATTGGACCCTTGGCCATTAGCTTCCACTCCTATGTCCTACTTGGCGACCTCAATTTCCACATCGATGACCCAAACAATGCTAACTCCATCACCCTCCTGGAGAACCTGAACAACATCGGTCTCACCGAACTGGTCACCAAACCCACGCAGAAAGCTGGACACACACTCAAAACCATTTTCATCTCCTGCCACAGAATCAAATTTAGCCAAGCCACAGAACTCACCTGGACTGACCATGCCATTGTACACTTCACCATCTCCGATGCACCGCACACCATCTCTAAGACTCACATCTCTTCTCACCGTAGCTGGAGCATGGTTACCGGAACTCAGTGGACACAGGCCCTCACCACAAATCAACCCGAAGCCTCAGCAGACCTCGGCCAGGCCGTCCAGTATTTTCCCATCTGGATCACCAACTACGCCAACAGAGTTACCTCGCTGAAACCAACTAAAGCAACAACATCTCAAAACAAGCCAGCTGGTAAACCCCAGAGCTCTGGACCATCAAAAGCAACAGCTACCAACTGGGAAAGTGATGATGCATCACAAAGACCCCCACAGACAGAACTGCTCAGAAAATAGCCCTCAGCTACACATTAAGGAAGCAAAGAAAGCAGCCATCCAGCCCAGATTGACACAGTGGCCAACCATACTAAGGATAAAATAGTCAAGACATTTTCCAACCCTACAGCCATAGAGAACATCATCCACTCCTCCCAAGAACTCTGCAGCATCCTCTCAATCTACTTTCACAGCAAGATTGCCACAATTTACAACAATTTCTACCTCCAGCCATCCACCCTCAACCTCAACAACCTCAACCAACCGGCGAACACCAGTTAAAGGATCACTACCTGGTCACCGCTCACCCCCAAGACCACCACAGCCATCATGTCTTCCATCCAATCCGGGGCGCCCACCGACCCCTTGCCACACCACCTCCATCCCCACAGCAACCTTCCTGGACAGATGGAAAACTCAGACCCCTCCTTAACAAACACTCTGCTGATCCTAGCGTTCTAAAAAATTATCGACCGATCTCCATGGCAAAAGTACTTGAGAAAGCCATCAACAACTACTCTATTCCTAGAATAAAACCACCGTCTAGAAGCCTCACAATCAGGATTCTGCGCCAACCACAGCACTTAAATCGTGCTGAATACTGCCACAGATGACATCTCCTAGACTGCAGAGAAACTGTGGCCTTGATCCTCCTCAACCTCTTTGTGCTGTTCAACACCGTCTAGAACAACACCCTCATCAACAGACTCCACAACAACTGCATACAGCAAGTCGCCCTTAAGTGAATCGCTTCCTTCCTTACAGAATGCACACAGAGTACTGTTACATGCATTAAAGTTCATAGTGTTATGTTCCTTTAAGTTTGGTTCTGGGTCGCATGCTACTGCATGTGACATATTATGTTTTTACTGGGGTTCTACATTCTATGGGTGAGAGCTTCAATGAAGGATAACAGTTAAGGGTAGAAAGAAGCTGATTACTGGAGAAGTTGGGTGTATATTGAATGCGCTGCCAATAAAGGATTCATCTATCAAACATTCGATCCTTGGATATTCATCATTTTAATATTGGCGACGACGGGAAACCACTGGGGAGCGCGAAGTAATTCAGTGGTGGAACCCATTTCTTCAAAATTATTAATTCGGCGATTTAACTGTATGAACGTTTTCATTTTATGTACTCTAATAGTACCTGCGGCTGTTAATACTTTTGTGACATGATGGCACCTGCGGCTGATCGGCGTTAGTTCTTCATCGTTACATCTGTACGTTTTATTTTTTTCTTCGTAAAAAAAAACGGAAACAGAGGAGGTAACGTAGAAGTCTCTTGAACTTTCTGACCTTTGTATTGAACATTTTGAAAACGTTTTGAAGTGCATAGCTGAGCTCAAGTCAATTTCGTTCGGAAGTATCTATGTGTGCCGAAATCGGAAGAAGAAAGTAAAATTTGCGTATCTATGTGTGCTGAAATTGGAAGAAGGGGGTAAAATTTGCGATCCATTTTGCAACATATCGATAATTTCATCGTGTGTTATGTACTTATTTTGTTATCTAACCAAGAGTGGCAATCATTGGGTAGGAGAGTCTTGTTCTTTTCGCAAAGCCAACAGCACTGGTAATGTTTAAATATATACACGACTTACTAGCGAACAACGGCTCCCTCAACCTTCCATCTTCGTTTGCCTCTCATCACGAAAGGATTTGACGCGTACGTGCGCATGAGATCACAAGCACGGAAGTCATTTCCGGTTTCCATGGTAACACACCACAGCACTCTCCGACGCGAGCGCAACGCGCTTGAGGTGTTTGAAGTAAGTACCTTATCATTTTAAAGGAAAAGGGAGGAAAGGAGAAGAAAGTACGTGTATGTTCACAAAAGGTTTAGTTGCACAAAACGTCCGTTTTGGTTTGTTTTGCTGAATAAAGACACATATAGAATTGAAATCAATTTTCAAATGGCATACAATTGGAAAATAAATATGAGAATGATGTATATATATATATAATACGATATTGGGTGCTTGGCAGTTCGGGCTGGACTGTTCCCATGAGGGACATTGTCAGACTGATTTGCATATGGCCATGTCTGAACTGGGGTGGCAGAGTGGGCTAAAGAACGGTGATGGATTAAACCCAGATCAGTTGACTGGGGTGAGTGCTTGCAATGTTCAACACTCCGTCCATCATTTCCTTTGGTTTTTGCTTTGTTCACCATAAGTTGGCAGGGTATGCTCAGACGTGAGTCCCTTGCTCACTTTGCCACTGGATTCAAGCAAACCTGGCTGAAGACGGCTGAAATGCCAGAAACCGGTCCTAGGAAGCTTGTTTCCGGTCCAGGGAAGAAATGACTTGGCAGTTCGGGCTGGACTGTTCCCCTGAGGCACAGGGTCAGACTGATTTGCATATGGCCATGTCTGAACTGGGGAAGCAGAGTGGGCTAAAGAACGGTGATGGATTAAACCCAGATGAGTTGACTGGCCTGAGTGCTTGCAATGTTCAACACTCCGTCCATCATTTCCTTTCGTTTTTGCTTTGTTCACCATAAGTTGGCAGGGTATGCTCAGACGTGAGTCCCTTGCTCACTTTGCCACTGGATTCAAGCAAACCTGGCTGAAGATGGCTGAAATGCCAGAAACCGGTCCTAGGAAGCTTGTTTCCGGTCCAGGGAAGACATGGCTTGGCAGTTCGGGCTGGACTGTTCCCATGAGGCACAGGGTCAGACTGATTTGCATATGGCCATGTCTGAACTGGGGTGGCAGAGTGGGCTAAAGAACGGTGATGGATTAACCCCAGATCAGTTGACTGGGGTGAGTGCTTGCAATGTTCAACACTCCGTCCATCATTTCCTTTGGTTTTTGCTTTGTTCACCATAAGTTGGCAGGGTATGCTCAGACGTGAGTCCCTTGCTCACTTTGCCACTGGATTCAAGCAAACCTGGCTGAAGACGGCTGAAATGCCAGAAACCGGTCCTAGGAAGCTTGTTTCCGGTCCAGGGAAGACATGACTTGGCAGTTCGGGCTGGACTGTTCCCCTGAGGCACAGGGTCAGACTGATTTGCATATGGCCATGTCTGAACTGGGGAGGCAGAGTGGGCTAAAGAACGGTGATGGATTAAACCCAGATGAGTTGACTGGCCTGAGTGCTTGCAATGTTCAACACTCCGTCCATCATTTCCTTTGGTTTTTGCTTTGTTCACCATAAGTTGGCAGGGTATGCTCAGACGTGAGTCCCTTGCTCACTTTGCCACTGGATTCAAGCAAACCTGGCTGAAGATGGCTGAAATGCCAGAAACCGGTCCTAGGAAGCTTGTTTCCGGTCCAGGGAAGACATGGCTTGGCAGTTCGGGCTGGACTGTTCCCATGAGGCACAGGGTCAGACTGATTTGCATATGGCCATGTCTGAACTGGGGTGGCAGAGTGGGCTAAAGAACGGTGATGGATTAACCCCAGATCAGTTGACTGGGGTGAGTGCTTGCAATGTTCAACACTCCGTCCATCATTTCCTTTGGTTTTTGCTTTGTTCACCATAAGTTGGCAGGGTATGCTCAGACGTGAGTCCCTTGCTCACTTTGCCACTGGATTCAAGCAAACCTGGCTGAAGACGGCTGAAATGCCAGAATCCGGTCCTAGGAAGCTTGTTTCCGGTCCAGGGAAGACATGGCTTGGCAGTTCGGGCTGGACTGTTCCCATGAGGCACAGGGTCAGACTGATTTGCATATGGCCATGTCTGAACTGGGGTGGCAGAGTGGGCTAAAGAACGTTGATGGATTAACCCCAGATCAGTTGACTGGGGTGAGTGCTTGCAATGTTCAACACTCCGTCCATCATTTCCTTTCGTTTTTGCTTTGTTCACCATAAGTTGGCAGGGTATGCTCAGACGTGAGTCCCTTGCTCACTTTGCCACTGGATTCAAGCAAGCCTGGCTGAAGACGGCTGAAATGCCAGAAACCGGTCCTAGGAAGCTTGTTTCCGGTCCAGGGAAGACATGGCTTGGCAGTTCGGGCTGGACTGTTCCCATGAGGCACAGGGTCAGACTGATTTGCATATGGCCATGTCTGAACTGGGGTGGCAGAGTGGGCTAAAGAACGGTGATGGATTAACCCCAGATCAGTTGACTGGGGTGAGTGCTTGCAATGTTCAACACTCCGTCCATCATTTCCTTTCGTTTTTGCTTTGTTCACCATAAGTTGGCAGGGTATGCTCAGACGTGAGTCCCTTGCTCACTTTGCCACTGGATTCAAGCAAACCTGGCTGAAGACGGCTGAAATGCCAGAAACCGGTCCTAGGAAGCTTGTTTCCGGTCCAGGGAAGACATGGCTTGGCAGTTCGGGCTGGACTGTTCCCATGAGGCACAGGGTCAGACTGATTTGCATATGGCCATGTCTGAACTGGGGTGGCAGAGTGGGCTAAAGAACGTTGATGGATTAACCCCAGATCAGTTGACTGGGGTGAGTGCTTGCAATGTTCAACACTCCGTCCATCATTTCCTTTGGTTTTTGCTTTGTTCACCATAAGTTGGCAGGGTATGCTCAGACGTGAGTCCCTTGCTCACTTTGCCACTGGATTCAAGCAAGCCTGGCTGAAGACGGCTGAAATGCCAGAAACCGGTCCTAGGAAGCTTGTTTCCGGTCCAGGGAAGACATGGCTTGGCAGTTCGGGCTGGACTGTTCCCATGAGGCACAGGGTCAGACTGATTTGCATATGGCCATGTCTGAACTGGGGTGGCAGAGTGGGCTAAAGAACGGTGATGGATTAAACCCAGATCAGTTGACTGGGGTGAGTGCTTGCAATGTTCAACACTCCATCCATCATTTCCTTTGGTTTTTGCTTTGTTCACCATAAGTTGGCAGGGTATGCTCAGACGTGAGTCCCTTGCTCACTTTGCCACTGGATTCAAGCAAACCTGGCTGAAGACGGCTGAAATGCCAGAAACCGGTCCTAGGAAGCTTGTTTCCGGTCCAGGGAAGACATGGCTTGGCAGTTCGGGCTGGACTGTTCCCATGAGGCACAGGGTCAGACTGATTTGCATATGGCCATGTCTGAACTGGGGTGGCAGAGTGGGCTAAAGAACGGTGATGGATTAAACCCAGATCAGTTGACTGGGGTGAGTGCTTGCAATGTTCAACACTCCGTCCATCATTTCCTTTGGTTTTTGCTTTGCTATCTCATTTATCCACTTATTAAGTGATTCAAAAGCACAAAAGTTTTTTTTTTTAAAGCATATACTGGAAACCGTCTGGAAAAAATGCAATTTGATCCACCTGCGAAATTTTTACAAGTTAAAGGAGATCCACCCATGCCATGGCCAAGATGGAAAGAGGAATTTTTAAATTACATGAAGGCGATTGATGGTGAAAGGATGGGTTCAGAAAGGAAAAAAAGTATACTACTACATTGCTTAGGCTCAGAAGGTCAGGTTATTTTCAGGTCACTTCCTCAGGTTATAGTTCAAAATTCAAGTGGTGATTCAATGAATGTATATACAGAAGCTTTGGCAAGATTGGAAAAAAGATTCAAACCAAACGTTAGCATAGCTCTAAATCGTTTTAAATTTTACACCAGGAAACAAAAAGAAGATGAATCTTTTGACGATTTCCTAACTGCTTTAAGGTCTTTGAGCATGCACTGTAATTTCGGAAACATGTCTGACGAAATGATACGTGATCAAATTATAGTTCATGTAAAATGTAAAAAAAATCAAGATAAATTATGGGTAATGGGTGACCCATATTTAAATGAGACTATTGCCACAGCTAAAGCCCAAGAACAATCTGATCTATGGATGGATACTGTAAAAAAGAACACAGAAAAAAAAATAACAAATGAGGAAATATGTGCTGTTGGTCATAAATTTGCGACAAAGCAAAACGCAACACAATACTTTGGAAAGCAAAATTTTAATCGACCAAAGCAACACTATCAAAAATACTTGGAAGGAAGTAACAGCCAAGGTATGTGCTACAGATGTGGAAACAAAAATCACTATGCCTCATTCCCAGGATGCCCAGCCATGAAGAGAGAATGTAAAATCTGCAACAGGATTGGACATTTCAGCAACATGTGTAGAGACAGACGCACACAATTCCACAAGCAGGGATCCATATCATCAGTTTCGGAGGAAGACAATACCAATATCAATAGAGACATAGAGCATGGTTTTGTGGTTTCTGTATTGGGTGATCATATTCAAAAACATATCAGTTCTCCTAAATGTCTTTTCCAAGTCTGTGGCGTTGATTTATTGCTTATGGTGGATTCAGGTTCCCCTTGGACTATTATATCTCATGAATATTATATTGCGGTGTTGGCAGATTCCATTCCTCTAGACAAGTTGGAGGAACCTGACATTGTTGCTGAAAGTTTTTGTGGGACGAGGATTGATATGATTGGTTTTTTTCCAGTTAGTTTACACTTTAAACACAGAATGGCAAATGTCAAGTTGTATATTTCTCAAAAAGGTGTAAATGTGTTAGGATGGTTGGATCAATGGAAATTAGGTATCATACTAAACACCAGATCCAAAGTACCAGTGTCATTATGTGACGATAATCTCATGGACATGGTATCGGCAGTAGAAGAATTTCAAATTGAAGAAACTAAAACAATAGATAAGGACAACTCAGAAAAACTAATTAGAGGTTTTGGAAAGGTTTTTATTGACAATTTGGGTAAGCTCAAAAATTTTTCACATAAAATTGTACTTAAAATTAGTCACATTCCTGTAGTACAAAAACTTAGAAATGTTCCCATTAATATCAGGGACGAACTCAAGGAAATACTAGGAGAATTACTTAAGGATGGTATCATTGAACCCATTGAGTCATCAGAATGGGTTTCTCCCATAGTTTTGGTACGAAAACCTGACAAGAAGTTGA
This sequence comes from Triturus cristatus, assembly GCF_964204655.1. Classification (NCBI taxonomy): domain Eukaryota; kingdom Metazoa; phylum Chordata; class Amphibia; order Caudata; family Salamandridae; genus Triturus; species Triturus cristatus. The sequence goes on along the minus strand of NC_140587.1, from coordinate 123,349,534 downwards.
GGATATGTGTGGATTTAAGAGCGTTGAATGCCAACATCATCATTGATTGCCACCCTTTGCCAAACATAAATGAACTGGTATCATTTTTGCATGGTGCAAATGTATTTTCTACCCTTGATCTCAGATCGGCATACCATCAGATAGAACTAACTAAAGATTCTAGGAAATACACAGCGTTCATCACTCCACAAGGTTTGCTTCAATACACCGCATGCCATTTGGTTTGGCGCCCGCAGCTTCCGTATTCCAAAGGATTATGTTTCATATGTTTAAAGATATAGATTCCTACGTTAAATGTTTCCAAGATGATATATTGGTTTTTTCAAAGGATACACATGAGCATGAAAAACATTTACAAGAAGTTTGTAGAAGACTAGAACACAATGGTTTAACTCTTAAGGCACACAAAAGCAAGTTATTCAGAGAATCTGGTGAATATTTAGGGCATACACTTTCAGGTGAGGGCGTTATACCTAAAAGATCTAATGTAGAGGCTATTTCCAAAGCCCCGTCCCCAGAAAACAGGGATCAGTTACTTTCATTTGCTGGAATGTGTGAGTATTACAGTAAATTTGTCAAAAATTTTGCCACTACGATGGAGCCTTTGAGAAAACTTCTTAGGCAGGGAGTTAAGTATGTTTGGAGTGAGTCAGAACAACAGTCTTTTGAAGAAATCAAACATGACATTATTAATGCTCCCACACTCAAACCATTTCGCATTAACAGGGATGTGTCATCACTGTTGACGCAAGTTTATATGGTTTGGGTGCTGTATTGTCGCAAAAGGAGAAAAATGAGGAATGGAATGTAGCTTTTGCCTCAAGGACCCTTAATGAATGTGAACGCAAATATGCCGTCATGGAAAAAGAATTACTAGCTTGTGTGAGGGCCATTGAGCATTTCAGGTTATATGTGTGGGGTTCTAAATTCATATTAAGAACAGATCACAAACCTTTAGTAAACATTTTATCGGTGGGTGGAGGTTGGAATTCCACAGCCAGAATTGCCATATTAATGTCGAAATTGCAGGAATATAACCTTGTTACGGTATATGTCCCTGGTAAGAAGAATGTCACTGCAGACTGTCACGCTTATCGTGCAAACAAAGTTTAATAAACTCGGTGGTTGACGCTGATTTTGTAGTGACCATTGAAGATGTTCTTCAAGGGAAATTTAAGGACATATCTGAAGTTCATTGGAATGAATGTGAGCAGAAGGATGATAAGTGGTTGGTGTTAAAAGATTGCATCAAAAATGGCTGGCCTAGAAAGGATAGAATAAGTCCAGAGCGTTTACCTTTTTTCAGGGTACAAGAGGAATTAGAGCTAGATGGTGATTTTATTTTTAAGTCAGGGAAGTGTATTCCCCCAGAGGGGATGTATGAGGTGATACTTTGCATCGCCCACAAAACTCATCCTGGCATATCATCTATGAATCGTTTAATTAGGTTGTATTTCTGGTGGCCAGGCATTGATAAATTTATTGATAGAACGGTCAGGGAATGTCCTGAGTGTGTATCTAGTGAGAAAATGCTTAAGGTTCATATGCCACCGCTTAAAATGGTTAAATGGCCGTCTGAACCTTGGAAAAAAATTGCATTTGACATTTCGGGTCCTTTCCACATTCTTCCAGAATCTTCAAGTTACGCTTTAGTGATAGTTGATTATCATTCTAAGTGGCCTGAAGTAACGTTTGTCCCGAAAGCTACCATTAGTTACATTTTTGCCAGAGAAGGTTGTCCATCGTGCTTGGTTACTGATAATGGAGTTCAATTAACCTCGGGAGAAATGTTTGAGTTTTTAAAAAAATGCAGTATTACTCACAGGTTTACTTCTTTATATGAACCACATGAGAATGGACAGGTAGAACGATTTAATCGGGTTTTGAAAGGATTTGTCACTGAGGCGGTTAAATTTGGAGTAAATTGGGTAGGTGCTTTAAGAGAACGTTTATGGACTTATAGAATTACACCACATACTACAACCGAAGTTAGTCCTTTTAAACTTTTCAAAGGAAGGGATCCGGCTTCACAAGTTTTACCTTGGTGGTTAAGGGAAAAGTCTCATCATTTTGATTCTGATAGAGAGGATTTGAAGGAAGTTGCTAAACGTGTAGAAGTCAAGCAGTTTAAAACCAAAAGGTGGTATGATGATAAATGGAAGGTGAGGCCTCATGAGTTTCAAGAAGGAGATTGGGTAAGAATACTCAAGCATGGTCTAATTTGTAAAGGTGAGAATAAGTTTGGTGATCCTGTTCAAGTTAAAAGAGCTTTTGAAAATAGTGTAATGACACAAGATGGCAAAATTTGGAATGTGAAGAGGTTGGCAAAGTGTCATAAATTTGATGCCACAGAAGAGGTGTCAATTGACAAGTATGACAATCACAATAAGGGTGACTCTATTGCTCGCAGAACGAGAAATTAAGGTTCCCAAAAGGTATGCAAGTTTTATGTAATTGTTATCCTGTTTTAATTGATGATTTGTTTACTCTTCTTTTATCGTTTCTATTGTTAAATAAGGGAGATATGTTACATGCATTAAAGTTCATAGTGTTATGTTCCTTTAAGTTTGGTTCTGGGTCGCATGCTACTGCATGTGACATATTATGTTTTCACTGGGGTTCTACATTCTATGGGTGAGAGCTTCAATGAAGGATAACAGTTAAGGGTAGAAAGAAGCTGATTACTGGAGAAGTTGGATGTATATTGAATGCGCTGCCAATAAAGGATTCATTTATCAAACATTCAATCCTTGGATATTCATCATTTTAATAAGTACCTGTCTGCCTCCCTTTACCAAGGACATCATATGCAACGTACTCAAAGGATGCTTCTTCAGCCCCACCTTATTCAACATGATCCCTCTCGCAGATGTCGTCAGAGCCCACCGCCTCAACAAAGTCTCCTAAGTAGATGACACTCATCTCATCCTCTTGCTCACTGAAGACTCGGCCAATGCCAAAAACAACTTCTGCAATGCCATGACCAACGAAGCCAACTGGATAAGAGACAGCGGCATCAGACTCAACTCCAACAAGACAAAAGAACTGATCTTCATGATCAGTACCTCTACCTGGAGCCACAGCTGGTGGCCAGATGATCACAGTCCAACTTTCACACAAACAAACAATGCGCTCAACCTGAGGATCTTCCTCGACAGCCAACTGAAAACAAAACAACAAGTCAACGAAGTTGCCTCCTCCTGCTTCCTCACACCTCACATGCTCTTCAGAATCTTCAGATGGATACCAATCAACACCAGAAAGACATTCACTTATGCCCTCGTCATCAGCTGCCTCGACTATGGCAATGCTCTATACGCTGGCATCTCCAACCAGCTCCTCAGAAGACTCCAGACCACACAAAACACTGCAGCCAGACTCATCCTGAACCTCCCCAAATGATCACACATCACCGCCCCATCTCAGGAGTCACCACTGGCTCCTCATCCAGAAGAGATGCCACTTCAAGATCAGTACGCACGCCCACAAAGCCCTCTATGCTCAAGGATCATCCTACATCAATTATCAACTGAACTCCATCAATCCTCCAGACACCTGCGCTCCTCCTCACTTGCCCTTGCCCACATCCCCTACATCTGTTGCAGCTGTAGCACGGGCTGCTCCTTCGCCAAGATCACAGCCAAGATCTGGAACATACTTTCCCTCCAACTCCAAGCACTGGCAGACTTTGGGAAGAGTCTCAAAACCTGACTTTCGATGGAGACACAGCATTCACAGCACTCAGATACCCATAGTGGTGACAGTGTTGTGCTTTACAAAAGCTGACAGATTGATTGATATCAGAAATCCCAAAACACATACTGATCTTACTCAAAGGGAAAACATCTTACACAGATTGTTTTCCCGCCCATTCTTTTATACCTCCTACAACAATCTGACCACTGTTGTAGCAGACCCATTCCAATATTTCCTGATATCAGGCAAAGTTCTGGGTCCTGCAACAGACAACTCCACGTTGTAATATATAAGAAAAATAAATATCCACCGAAGAACTGCAGTTCGATATGGTGTCTTAATCTAGATTACAAGATTTATGCAAGAATATTGAATAGCGGACTGGAAAATGTCACACAAAAACCTATACCTTCATTTCAAGCAAGTTTCCTGTGAGGGAGATGCTCTAGAGATAAACCAAGGGTGCTTTGCCCCATCATTTTAAAAGCCAAATGCACACTCCCTCTACTGCTATAAGAATGGATGCAGAGAAGGTTCTTTCTGTTAGGATGGTTATGGCAATGTTCAATCAATCACAAACCAGTGTAATGGCTAATGATAGCATGAAGCAAGCCTTTGGTCAAGGGCAGGGTAGAAGACAGGGATGCTCACTCTCAACGCTGCTGTCATCTGAACCACTATTGGCTTTGATTAGGAGTTATGACTCCTTTTAATCCAATGTGGCAATCCGGTCTATAAACCAGAGGATTATTCCAATGACATCCGTCTATTCATAATGATAAACAAGGCTTTAATCCTATCAACAAGAATTATGATCAGGATCTGGATACATCCTTAATAGAGTAAATTCTGACGTTTATGTTGTAAACTCCTCATATACTGATACTTAGCAGGGGTCACTTTCCTTCGCTTCTAACACTCCTATGTGGTTGAACAGTGACGTATAGGAATCTGTCACTAATAATGAAATGAGGGTTGGCAGAATTAGTGGGGTAGAATGGGAACTATTAAATGATGGCCATGCTAAAGGGATTCTGCTCAGGAACAGAACTATCCTTGGGACTAATGAACATCAGTATATAGGGACTGGGTCACCATACCACCTCAGTATCTATTAGCCTGAGTCCAACAACCTATAGTGCCTTACTGGCCCTCCTAACCTTTCCAGAGAGACAAGTGATTTGCCAGCCCAGAATACAACACTCTTGACACTCTCAGGGATCGCGGTAACAGGAAACACCCTTTCGCTCTCTCAGTCATACTCAGCTACAGAAAGATACAAAAGAAACACGAAGGAAGTTTACAATATTTATTCAAAGCATCATGCTCTAAGATTCAATAATTGGGCCACAATTAGAAAACAAATACATGCCTTTAATATCATCAGTATGGTTAAAAATCGCTGTCGTATTATCTGACAGATCTGCCTAACGCCTCCTGTACTACCAAAGCTAAGTGATTATATACTATAGATCTCTGGGTCTAGTGGCGGACCCTTTGCCTTAGCATACATAGGTAGATGTTCTACATCTCAGCTGACACAGCACTCTCATCTCAGGACCTTCGCTCTGTTAGTGTGTTTTTTCAGAAACCCTGGTATATTACAAGAAATGTCATTTATTATGTTTATGTGCTAGTGTCTGACCAGAGAGAATAACCAGAGGCAATGTTGTTTGACTTTGCCTATGCTGTTTAGACTAAATCCCTGGGAAAGAATAGATTACGAAAACATGAGCAGATTATGTATTAAAATGGGCACAAAGGCAAGAGTGATATTTTGTAAAGTCTGCAAAATAAAAGCGGCCTACGACATGCACAATCAGGCTAACAGGGAAAACAACAACAGCCATACATGAAAAACACGACAGGCACTCCATTTGGTGAAACCTCCTCCATATATTACAGATTCAAATATGGAATGAATTCTTCAGATCCATTGATGAATACATTTTGAAGTTCTTTTAAACAGGTAGAAGCTATGTGTATCAATATGTAAAAGAGAGACTCAGCAAGAGACTGGAGGTGAAAATCTGGTGAACATTTTTTAATACCAAACATCACGTCTGAGACAACAAGTACCTTGCTACCTCCAAAACAATGTTTCCCTCCTAACCTCGAATGACTACATTTTAAGAAATCCATAGTGAACCATACAGCCTCTACCTGCGCTAATAACAAAATAAAAATAATCTATTTTAAACATATCTTACATGATCCCACCAAGGCATTACTAAACATTTATAAAATCTACCCACTGAAATGTCTTGTTTCCAGTATAACAAAAAGATCAAAACTGAAGCAGACACTTTGGATGTCTATACATTTCTTAAATTAAAATTTGTCATAATGTGACATGGCCAACATTTGGATCTATCAGAGCTTCTGGCAAAACCTTTTTAGGGTCACATGGTTTCTAAATTATATTACCTATTCATCCTGACTACCTATAACTGAGGAACATAGGACATGCATTTGGGATTCACAGTTTGTTTGAAAGGTTGGAAAGGTATCCCGTGCTATTGTCCAACTAGGTTTGGGGTAGCTCGTAGATCTTTCTGTTCCGCCTAAATACTACTACTAAAAACTATGGCTTCTCCTCATTGACTCCTGCTGGAACCTTCAGGATGACAAAGCTTATTTACCTCACCTGACCTTCAAGTGCTATTTGACCTTTATGGATCAAGATATCTAAAGTCATTAAGAAAGTCTTTCAAATTGACATAGCATGCAACAAAACCGTTGTTGTTTAGGAGATCATGTCATTCATGATGTACCTGCCCAGTGTATGGGAAAGCCCTTCCCCTCTAACTGTTACTGGCCATGGCTTTTAAAATGTTAACTGGAAGAATGCTTTCAGGTTTCTCTTCACACTTAGTGAGCCTGACTGTGTTTTACAAGCATTTCTGATAATATACCCTTAAACCACTTGGATCTGATCAACATTGGAAGACCTCTCTGGAACAAACTAGATGCACATAGCCGCAGAATAGTCATTCACCAGGAACCATATCTCATGGGGACATGCACCTCAGTGATATCCTTCCCTTCTATCTTTTTCCTTTTCTCTTTCCTCTCCTATATGTACCCTCTCTACTTTAGGGGGGTGCACCCAATTGATCCTCTATACCACCTACTGTAGCGTGGTATGCTTGGATGTTTCAAATATCACAAGTGAGTGTGCGGGTGGCACCCAGATAAATTAGTTCCCACGCCACATTTCTTAGATATATGTAAATATGTTTTACCAAGGCTACAATGTCCCCACTGATTACACATCAGGCACAGTGACTTCACATGACAAATCGACTGACACAGAATCATGGAAAAGTACCAAGGAACAGAAGTGGAGTAATAAAGCAAAGAACAGGAGAAGGCCCTGAAGAGGCTCATGGCAAGGATACAACTATCCAACAGCTGGAGTCTTTTGAGGTTCTCCAACCCAGGATGCACTTCAATCCAAAAGCATTAAATCATTAATATCCTTTTATTATCCAATTGATTCCAAGTGTAATCAGAAGTAATACATATCTGTCCAACCAGACGGTTTTTGTGCTTTCATTTTTGCAAAGTTTCACCGAGTGCCAACTATCTGCCACAGCTTTTCTTCCTACCACCTTTTGCCCCACATAATCAACACATGATATCTTGGGGTCCCCTATACAACCCAATGGTGCCCCCACACTTTCAAGGCAATCAACACCCTCCTTTTTTAGGCAGAGGCCAGGGCCGAAGAATAAGGAGAAGGAGAAGGGACAACAGAGTCCATGGGACCTAGAGGGCACCCAAGTACATACCAGAAGCTTGACACAATCACACCAGGGACCGAGCATGTCAACAAAGTAGTCACAAACTTGACAAAAAGAATGGTCATACCCACCCATATGCAAGTACTTACCAGAGGCCTCGATTTTGTGCCAACACCTAAATTTGATAAATTTCCCCTACATTGTGAGTTAGCTGGGTTCTTCCAAAAATTACGTCTCAAGGCCTATTTTGGAGACAAAGACCACCCAGAAGATAGCACCACCACGGAGTTGTGGAAAAAAATCAACATACTATCCCCAACCCACACTACCCCAGTAGAAATACTGGCTTTCAAAAAAGCAGTGTACTCAGAAGTGGCGAAACTGAACCCTAATGGAAAAAGCAATTTCAGAATATAAGTAACCTGAAACGGGCAGCACTGACTGAACTACAGAATGGCACTAAGATAGTAATTAAAACAACAGACAAAGGTGGGGGAATTGTGTTACAAACCACAACTGCATACTGGACAGAATGCCAAAGATTACTGAACGATGGACAGAACTACACAATTCTGGCACATGACCTCAAACAAACTTTAAAAGTAGAAAATAACTACTCTGATTGAAGAAGCCGAATGTGAAGTTTGGATCAGCAAACATGAAGGAGACTTCTTAAGTAACACCAACCCCAGAACCATATTTTTATACGCTCCATAAAATTCACAAAAATCGAGACTGACCACCAGGACGACCTATAGTTTCAGGGATTGTCTCACTCATGGAGTCATTGTCACAGTTCTGTGACTTTTTCCTTAAACTAATTCTTCAAAAAACAAAAACATATATAAAAGACACAAAAGATCTACAAACACAAATCAAAGACGAACAGAATAACCTACTCATGAGGTCTGATGTAGGAAGTCTTAACGCTAGCTTTTCCTCAAATGACACACTGGAAGTGATAAGAGACATCTTAGAAGGAGAAGACTGGAACTGCACAAAATCCCCCACATTTTTTTTAATTTGTGGGAACGCGGTTCCTCTAAACACGTGAAACTTCGTTTGGGAGCACTTTTGCATACTACATGACAAGAACCCCTGCCAAAAAAACATTTTAGCATGGAAAAGCTACATAGACGATGTCTATGGTGTGGAAAGGAGACACAACCACAGCGTTAGCCTTTGTCACCTGGCTCAACGATCAGGAGAGAAATTTAAAATTCACACACATCATCAATAAAGACTCACTAACATTCCTCAATGTAACCATATACTATTAAGAAAAGAGTCTCCAAACAGACACTTTTCACCAACCGACTGCCAAAAAAAATCTGTTAGGATTTCCACCCTTGGGCCTTATGATAAAATCTTCCATATGACCAGTTCCTCTGTCTTTGTAGGAACAGTAGTCAGACCAAAGATTTCAAACACCAGGTCAACTTGTTGGCAGAGAAACTCAGGGTCTGAAGGTATAGTACAGAGAATAAAAAAAAGAGCAAGGAATCAAAATCGGGATGCGCTGTTGGAAGCTCCCACACACCAAAAAAACAGATCCAACCTTAGTATGTGTAACCACATGCAATGTATCACCAAAATATTCAGACAAAATTGACGGATCTTAAATACAGGTATAAGACAGTAGGATCGTCCCCTGTTCCCTCACAAAAGAGCTACAAGCCTATGCAACACCCTAGTGCACACGAGACCCAAACTAAATCAAAGATCTGTCAGCACCATACATATAGTACTAGGACTCCCTCAAGTCACAGGACATTACCCATGTGGACATTGTAGTGTGTGTCACCTCACTAGAGCAATAAAATAAATAGGCCTACGCACTCCATGGGAACTAAGAAAACAGACAAGTTGTAATACTAAACAAGTAGTCTACTTAATTGCCTGCCCATGTAATTTGAAATACATAAGGTTGACTAATAAAAAAGTAAGCATTAGAATTAGTGAACATAGGATCACCATTCGCTGCAAACACAACTGTACAAAAACGGCTGACCATTTTCTCTCAGCAAAACACACAGCTAATGCCTTAAAATCGATTGTTTTGGAGCAAGTAACAGAGAAAATCTTGTATGAAAAGGAAAAAAGATGGGTTCACAAATTATCCACTCATATCAATGGCCTGAATGATGAAATATCTTGGAGAAATATTTTATGATGATATTTGTAACACTGTATTTGGTGCTACAAACAAAGAGGCATCCTAACACAGAATGTCTACCATCTCTGCCTATTACATTAATTCTCTCCTTCACCAATGGCCATACCGGAAAGAGTCCTGTATTTTGAGTGCATGCTTCATAAAGAATTTAGGGGCATATCATCAATGATTAGAGACAAACATCGCTAAGGGTGTTTAGCGATGTTTATCCTATCGCTGGAATTCATCGCCGTGATAGCGCTGTATCAACAACGCTTTTCACAACGGCGATAAGAAATCCAGCGATAGCGGGGAAATCGCCGTTTTGCAGGGAACATCGCTGGTTTTCCAAAAAAGCGGAGATAAAGCCCTGATAAAACTATCGCCCTACTTACAAGAGGGTGCTAACATGCATAATCGCATGTTAGCACCCTTTTTCCCGACGCCTCCCTTTGCATCTCTAATGAGATGCAAAGTGGGCGTCAGTGGGTGTACCCCGGATGGACTACATTGTAAAATATCGCTGATGTTCACATCGCGATATTTACAAGGCAGCCCACAGGATTTTAGCGCACGTTCGATTTTAGCGAAAACGGCGGTTTTCGCCAAAAACGAACGTCTGCTAAAATCCTGACTTACCTATGCTTAACATAGGTGGTGGATTATGCTGATATGACCACAGGGTCGTATCAGGAAGGTTATCGCCGTTTTGCAGGGACCATCGCTGGAAAACCAGCAACGTTCCCTGCAAAACAACGATTCCCCCGCTATTGCTGGATTTCTTATCGCCGTTGTGAAAAGCGTTGTTGATACAGCGCTATCACGGCGATGAAATCCAGCGATAGGATAAACATCGCTAAACGCGCTTAGCGATGTTTATTTCTAATTGTTGCTGAAATGCCCCTTAGATGAAAGCTCACAATTAGGTGAATCAACCTTTTTTGCGCAGGGTAAACTACTGATTTAGGTCCTGAAGAAAGCTGCCTGACTCTTGCAGGCAATTATACTACTAAAACATGCCAACCTATAGATATTAGGGGCCATAGAATCCTGACAAACATCTCACTATTTTTAATCTTGCCCTAGATCTTGTACATTAAAACTCTAACTGAGGTTCTAGAGGCATTTTTAACACATCCATGCTGTTTTGGAATGTTTTATTTATGATGTAATGGTTACACTTTGAAGGGCTGCATATCTTGGGCAGCAATAAAAGTTATTGCATAATGTCAGCCTCCGTTGTCTTTAATGAAATCAAGATTCTTTCTGTATGATAATTGGAGAATCACATTCCCTGTACATGCTTCCTAGAGAGCTCTGCTTATACATGCATAGAGCCCGTCCACTCACATTAGGTGATCTGGCTGTGGGTTTAATGATGAAACAAGCCACAGGTGATACCTGTAGGTGAGGACCATAAAACCTATATACATATATGTCCAAGAAATGTGGTGTGGGCACTTATTTACCTGGGTGCCATCTGCACACCCACTTGTGATATTTGAAATATCCATGCACACAGCGCTACAGTAGGTGGTATAGAGGATCAATTGGCTGCACTCTCCCTTTGGTTTCTCATGGTTTAAAGTTTGGGCAGTTGAGAGCCCACCCATAGCAAAGCCTTATCGCTCCTTCTAAGTTTTGACAACTTTATCCTGATCTCATACATCAGTGTCTGTTTGTTAGTATGTTAGTCCACTACAACACCATATCTTGGTACTTTAAAGCTGAAGCAATGGTTTTGACCAGTTCCACAATTTCTCCACAAAAACATTGCCTTCACTCAACATGGGTAATAAAGGCGTTATTTGCATGGTGGTCAATAAATATTACTGAAAGAAAAAGAGGGCAGCAAACGGCTCATATGCGATCAATTTAGGGACTGGGATTCTATTGATTTAATCAAATAGAGGTAAATTCACTATACAGTGTTAGCCTAAGATTAAATTGCATCTTTTATTGATTGTTTTATTTTATTTGTATGGCATCTTGAACATGCATTAGGAGAGCCAACAGGTTTGATCATGCAAGTTGCGCAATAGTTATATTTATTTTAATGTTTTATTGCAAGTGTAGGCTAACAAGTATCAACAAAGCCAGTAGATCTCCGATTTAAATGGACAATCGACTGGTTTTGCCAATGTTCGCTTGGACCGACATGAAAGCGCATGCATCTAGACAAATGCACATGCATGTCTGGTAATCTTGGGAAGGGGATTCCTAGTAAAGTAAGTCGATGCCAATATGGCTACTATGCATCCGCATCATGACATATACCTGTGCAGGCTTCTTAATGACTTGTGCACACTCGTGGGTTTTTAAGTATGTGCATGCGTGTCCGATGAAGCATGGGGGCATATCTGTCAGGACGTGACTGCCATTTTGTTTTTGCTTTTTAATTTGCCATTCCAAGATGGTGGACACAGAGCTTGGTGCATGAAGCAAAAAAGAAAACATACAATTTGGACAAAAACACATTTTCAGAAAGGAGAAGCCCAGAAGCAAATTTCAGCCACCGGACCCTTCAAAAAATAAAAAATAAACACATGAGCTCCCATGAAATACTGATTTTTGTTAGTGTTGGAAAATGGCCCTCTCTTAAGGGTCACAACAAACCTTTTCCCTTCCTCCTGGCTTAGCTGAATCTTTTTGTTCAGCATTAGGAAGCTGAGCACTTTACCACTGATGACCTGTGTTAAAGTGCATGTGCTTTGCCCCTTAACATGTGTGAAATTGATGTATACATGATTGGCATATTTAATTTAATTGTAATCCCATTATAAAGTGGTATACCATGTACCCAGGATCTGTAAGCTAAATGTTACTAGTAGGCTGCAGCACTGGGTATGCCACCCACAGAAGTAGCCTTTCAAGCCTGTCTCAGGCCTGCTGCTGAAGTGCCTGTGTGTGCAGTTTCACTGTCACTTTGACTTGGCATTTAAAAACTACTTGCCAAGCCCTTTTATTACATATGTCGCCCCTGAGAGTAGGGTGCTATGCAAATAAAAGGCACAATATGTACATGGTTGTATTACATGTCCCAGTAGTTACAAACACTCAAATGTGTTTTTCACTACTGTGAGGCCTGCTCTTCTCATAGATTAACATTTGGAGGAAGCCGCCCCTTGTACTTTCGCGCCTGGAGGCGCTATAAACAGCAGCTGGGCTTCTGGCTGAGCGGGCGTCCTTATACTCCTGGTGTGTTGGTAGCTGTCACCTTACCTGCCTGCCCTGGATACGATCTTTGTGCCTGGTGACCGTCTCCCTCCCGCTGCCGCCATTTCACCGCGGCCGCTGTGAGGAGAGGAGACTACATTCCCCAGCATCCCCTGCAGTGGAAGAGGAAGCCGCCCCTTGTACTTTCGCGCCTGGAGGCGCTATAAACAGCAGCTGGGCTTCTGGCTGAGCGGGCGTCCTTATACTCCTGGTGTGTTGGTAGCTGTCACCTTACCTGCCTGCCCTGGATACGATCTTTGTGCCTGGTGACCGTCTCCCTCCCGCTGCCACCATTTCACCGCGGCCGCTGTGAGGAGAGGAGACTACATTCCCCAGCATCCCCTGCGGCGGAAGAGGAAGCCGCCCCTTGTACTTTCGCGCCTGGAGGCGCTATAAACAGCAGCTGGGCTTCTGGCTGAGCGGGCGTCCTTATACTCATGGTGTGTTGGTAGCTGTCACCTTACCTGCCTGCCCTGGATACGATCTTTGTGCCTGGTGACCGTCTCCCTCCCGCTGCCGCCATTTCACCGCGGCCGCTGTGAGGAGAGGAGACTACATTCCCCAGCATCCCCTGCGGCGGAAGAGGAAGCCGCCCCTTGTACTTTCGCGCCTGGAGACGCTATAAACAGCAGCTGGGCTTCCGCCTCGCGGGACCGCGCGCGGGCTAAGCCCGGGCAAAGGGCGGGCCGTCTAAGGCCGTCATAGGCTGATAGAGGCTGGGCTGGGCCGCATCTCTTGGCTCTCAATACGTGTGCTGCACTAGCGGTGTATTGGACTGACAGTGGGACACCTAAGTGAACGCTTGGGAGGGTGTACCCGGTTCGTTGCCTGATCTGTCAGCAGAGCCCTCACAAAAGGTACTCAAGGAATCTAAAGGGGCCCTGCTAAGTTATTTCGATATCTTTGTTACGTTCCTCATGTTGGGTTTGTAGTGCTGGCTACTTGTTTGTGTCTAAGTTCTGCGTGCCTGCCCTATTAGTCTCCTTTTGAAAGGGAGCTAAGGAAGACGATATACACCATTATATAATTCTGATCCTATTATGGGTAAAACAAAAAAAAAAACAATTAGGACAGGGGGCGGAATTAAGGGAACTTTGGATGCTTTTATTACGAGAGCTGAGACCCTGCTAACTCACGAAATTCAGCTGACAGAACGAAGGCTGTCTCTTGATTCCCTTTTGGCACATAAACGCTCGTCGCTGGGGAAATTATCTAAGTGTGTAACGCCAGGAGCAAGTATCCCAGTAGATCAGGGTCCCTCTGCCCATAATGCATCCCAGTGTGTCATTACAGCACAAGTTCATGCTAATATGCCCCCCCCCCACCGGGGAACTGGAGTTAATTAATTCCGTGAGACTTGAAAACACTGAGCATCAGCCCGAACATTCCCCTCCTAGATCAGAGGAAGAATTGTTGGCAGACACGTCTGGGATTGGGGCGATGGGAGGCCGGGAGCGGGGGGGCGTTGAGCTAGGAGTGGAGAGTGAGTCTAATGCATCAAAGAGAATGGACTGGGAGGTGGTTACCCGTTCAAAAAAATCACTACTTGTTGCAGTTTCTCCCCCAGAAGCAAGTGCAGCAGAGGCTACAAGGACTATGGGTATCCCACACAAAAATGGGGTGTGTAAAAAAAGAACTGACACAAAACCCAAAAGAGGAGGGGCTAGAAAAACACCTATAGCGCCCTTAGTTTTAAAGGATGGGGACAATAGGTTAACTTGTCAACAGTGTAAAAATAGCACTCCCACAAAGGGGGTGGACTGGTCTAGGGAGATAACTAATACATTAGAGGCCAATCTGGAAGCACTCATCTCTAAGCATCTGGGTCCCATAGTGGAACAAATAAAGAGGGTGGAGGAGAAAGTTAGTAGGCTCCTAGAACAGAATAGAGGCGAACTCTTAGTGCCCCCATCTAGCCCGAGAGATGAAGGGACAGGGACTGCACTTTGCCCTGTTAGTCCTTGTGTAAACAACAGTAGGATGGTAGGAAACACAAAGGGAGTTGACTTCAATACTAACGGGGACAAAGGAGCTTTTACTGCTTCTGTCTCACATAGGTCACAACATGAAGGTAGTAAAAAAGCAGCTGGAGTCCCCAACGGAACTACAGATGAGCAGGTGAATTGCACGCCGGGGTTGCAGACGTTGGACTTACCCCCTGCTTCTTGTCCCTACACGATAGTTTTAGTGGGAGTCCCAGCTCTTAATCAGGATAGAGAAGAGACAACAAGCTCCCTTATAAACAAGGTTAAATATTGGATGCATAAGAACGCGAAGGTGTCTAACTCGCAGAGTAGTCACATTCTCATGGCAAGGAGGGTAGCCTGGGTTGGAGCCTCTGAGAAAAAATTCGCAGGAGATTGCGTTATTGTTAGTTTTAGGTACTCTGAGTTGGTAAAAGAGCTGCTTATTTCCAGTTATGGGGTTTTTGATAGGGGGACGAGCATAAAGATGCTCCCCCTGAACTTTTTTTACAGGGATAATTCAAAAGAGACAGGCCAAGTGGCACACAGGAGAGGGGAAATTACCCATGGAGGGGCTAACAGACTGGGTCTAGTATCAAATAGGTTCATTCCATTGTTTGAGGCAGCAGTGATGGATGAACTGGACTGACTGGCCCAAGGTGTGACCACGAAGAATGTCTCCATTCCTGTTAGTTCAGTGTCAAGGGACATTATTGGCTCTGTGGGGAATACACTCTTATCTGTCATCCCCCCGAATGAGGTTTCGCAAAACTCTCTGAGAAAGAGTATTGCATTAACAATGAGTAGTCCAGCTGGACTTTCCCCGCAAAGGCAGGTTAATCCAGCCAGGAGAGTGATAAATCAAGCGGCCGAAGAACTCAGGGTGGTTTCATGGAACATTGCAGGGATTTCAGCCAAAATCAAAAACAAGGAATGGCTAGATTTTAGTAGACAGTCCATATTATCTGCCTACAGGAAACGTGGGAAACTGATAGTAGTGCCCCATCCCTTGAGGGATATAAAATGTTTTTTGTCGCTGCTAAAAAATCCATAATGGGCCGAGCAAAGGGGGGTCTAATAACCTATGTGTCTCTGTCCCTACAAGGGTCTTGGGAGGGCCTGGGATGGAGCTCGGACAACATCCAAGGTATTAGATATCGCAAGAAGGGCCTAAAATTTATTTTGATAAATTTTTATAATGCAGGCCAATCAATGCAGAGGTTGAACAAGCTCAACGAAAGACTTGTAGGTTTGCAAGAGAAGGAAGATAGTCACCCCAATCTGATTTTAGTGGGTGACTTTAATTGCCACCAATGCCCATATTTGAAATGGGGAGGGGGAAAATGGTCTCCTGCCCAACCACAATGGACTGGCACCTCGAGCACACAAGGGAAGGCGGCGAATTTAGTAAGATCCTGGGTACGCATGATTTAGCCCCCACGATGGATGTAATTAGGGCTAGGAACTCTAATATTATTAATCCTTCCTTTAAAGGCAGGGGCAGGGATACAATTATTGATTTTATTTTTGTTTCATATATCTTCAAATGCAGGGTCATAGATTTTAGTATAGAAATCAGTATTTTTAGCGATCATAACCCTTTGGTATTGTCCTTGAGGGATACAGATCTATTTACCCACCCAAGGAACATGTTGACGAGGGGAACATTGGAAAGCAGTAGATCAGGGCAGACGTATAAGATGGATTAACATAGATGGGGAAGCATTTTATAAAAAGCTTATCACTGCCCCAGAAAGTGGGATATGGAAGTGCTTAGATCAGAAAGTCGAGGGCAGAGAATTGATTAGTGCTTTTGAAAGCACGGCAAGGGACATTGATAGGTTACTGAGGGCCGAATTATTGCCCACATCTAATCTCGCACCTAAATGGTTTGACAAAGCTTGCTCCAGAGCCCAAAAAGAATTGAAGTTGGCACTTAAAAGGGTCCCGAAGGATAGGTGCAGGATAGTGGAGTGTAGGGCGCAATATAAATCGGCCATAAAAAAGAGGAAACATACTATCCACTGTGAGGCATGGGAGAACCTGAGGGAGGCAGCTGACAAGAGAGAAATGACGAGATTTTGGAAGGTGATTAATGACCCCAGTTTCCAGGCACCGAATAAGGAGAAGATGGCATGTCATGTCTTGCCCGAAGCATGGGTATCTCACTTTCAGAACCTGTATAATCATGGTGGCCCCACTGCTTGCCAAACTGTAGATGTTGGTATTTTACCGAGCTCTTGGTCGCAGTTCGAGGTGGGCGAGATTAAAGAAGGAATACATGCTTTGACACGCAATAAGGCTCCAGGCCCAGATGGGATCCCACCCGATTTATTTTTGTCCCAGGTCGATCTATGGGCGCCTATACTCACGCGAGTTTTCAACATGGCAGTGGAATTGGGAATGCCCAGGTCATGGTCTACCGCTACCATTGTACCCCTATTTAAAAAGGGCAATAAGTGTGACCCTCAATGTTATCGCCCGATCTCATTAATAGATGTGACTGCGAAGGTACTAAGGAAGGTTATTCTAAACCGTCTGACGGTCTGGGCGGAGGAAGATGAAATCATTACTGACTGTCAGTACGGTTTTAGAATTGGTCGTTCCACCACGGACCAGTGCCTTAACCTGTATAATTTGGTGGCAAAGTACACCGTGGCAGGTGAAGGGACGATTTTCTTGGCCTTTATGGATCTGACAGCAGCTTTTGACCGGGTTAATCGCGAGAAGTTGTGGGAGATCCTAGAGCTGCTTGGGGTCGATTCAGGTTTGATATATATCCTAAAAACACTACACCTGAATACAACAGCGCAGGTCAGATATAGCAATGAGGGGAACCTTACGGATCATTTCTCATGTACCAGGGGTGTGAGACAAGGTTGCATTTTGGCGCCCTTTTTATTTACATTATACATAAATGGTTTGGACAAAGCACTCGTAGAGTTGGGGGTAGACTGTCCAAGAGTTGGCAAGAGAAGCATATCCGTCCTTTTATATGCGGACGATGCAGTCCTCCTGTCCCGTACAGGGAAGGGACTTCAGTCTCTTATCGATGGCTTTAGTGGGTTTATGGCAAATTTAGATCTTTCTCCTAATCTTACAAAATCATACATAATGGAAGCAGGGAAAAGACCAACGAAGAACTTTATTTTTAAAATTGGGGGTCATAAATTAGAGAAGGTCGAGGTTTTGAACTATTTAGGGATAATATTCGACAAACACCTCAATTTTAATACACTAATCTCAGACAAATGTAATCAACAAATGAGCACAATGGGTTCAATCATGAATTGAGCTACGAGATTAGGGCGTTGGTCACCGAACGAAATATTGCATCTATATAATTCGATATGTTGTTCTAAAACCATGTATGGGAGTGAGGTTTGGGGATTCAGAAATACTTCCACGATTCAACTGGAGGAAAACAAGTTCCTTAGAAGGATTCTGCAAGTTCCTCAAAGTACACCTGCCCATATCGTTCATGAGGAGCTAGGGCTCCCTTATATTAGTGACAGGCTAAGTATTAAACCAATAATGTGTTGGATCAAAATTTGGACCAACCCTGAGGCTAGTCTAAGTAGACATATAATCATGGACTGCATTAACAGGGATAAGGGATATCGGATACCCTGGCTTAAATACGTGAAGGATACTCTGAAGTGGCTGGGATTTGTAAATTATTTTGACGAGCCCACGACCCTGACACCTCAGGTAAAAGCGGTCATAAAAGCTGAACACCTTAGGCGCCTAGCCTGCGCACGGGAAGACAGTGAAATATTGAAAAGTTCAGTGAGAGCCCATATATTAACGAAATCTGTAGCAGGCTTAGAACCTTACCTGGCGTATATATATAACAAAAATGACAGATTTTTAATGACTAGATTCAGACTGGATCTTTTACACCATATTTTAGCTGTCCCCGCAGGGTACACAAGAGATGTTGCGTTAAAGGGTCCGTGCGGCTGCGATCTGGGATCTCCGCAGGATACCCTTCATTTTGTATTTTTTTGTTTATTTTATGAGTACCCACGGGCAATTTAAAAAAAAACTATTTTAAGAAAGAACAATTTTACCCAGGTAAGGGTGGCACTCCTGTACCTGAAACTTTCTTCGGACCCCCTTACGTTGTTCTGCACTGTGAACTTTTTAAGACTAGCTGCAAAATTAAGGACGACTAGATATGAGGTGTAGACAACTCTGTCTTTTAGGATAGGGAGGGACGGGTATCTTAATTAAAGCTGTTTTCCCGAAGCTTTTATGTATATTTTACCCCTACCGTAGACTTAGTTAAGGACCTAATTTAATGATGAAATGAACGGTATATTGCAGTTGGGAAGTGTTATGATGTCTTAAAATGACATAGTTTATATTATTACTTATCGTTTTAACTTGGCTATGATCGTGCATTTTTTTTAAAAAAAATTATGTTGTTGGTATACCCTGTACTGAACTGGTTAAAACCCTGCAATTTATAATACCTTGTTGTATTAATGCATTGTTGAAAATTGTAAATGTAATGTTCTTTCTTGGATGTTTCAATATCTGAATAAAGATTAAATGATGATGATTAACATTTGAGATTCCTAAACATACCTTTAAACTGTAATTGCTGGTTGCAGAGAAGTAGCTGCTTTATGTTTTGTATCTGTGGATTGGTAAAGACAAATCCTCTTTATTGATAACATTGATTTTGACATTACCAGTTTAGAAGTGCTACCTTTAGGAAGTGGACATTTCTCTGCACTTACTGCTGTGCTGCCAGCTGAGGCTCCTTTGCAGGGGGTTCTATTCTTTTCAGCTGGTTTGGACTGATTTGTCCCCTAGAACCCCCTGCCTACTCCCTAGTAACTTCGGGGTATTAATTGATTGAGATACTGGGCGATAACCTCTCTGGAGGATACTTCTTACTGGTCCAGCATGACCTCCTATAATCATTGGAGCATGAAGAACTCTAACAAGCCATAACTTAAAAAATATTACTTGCACTCTTATTGTTTGAATCTCGTTTTGTTGATACTACAATAACCTATTTTTATAAACCTGTGTGGAGGTTTTCTGTGGTGTATTCATTGTGTTACTGTGTGGGTGTGTGGCACAAATTCTTTACACATTGCCTTTTAAATAAGCCTGATTTCTCTGTGCCAAGCCACCAGAGGGTGAGCACAGGTTATCTTTTGGTGTGTATCTAGCTTACCCTGACTAGAGTGATAGTTACTGCCTGGCCTGGATGCATACCTCAGCCAACCAGAAATCCCATTTCTAACAAGCAGCTGCAAGAACGCAAGCAATGTCAGCAATGGAAGAATACATGCCTACAAATCAGAACATAGTGAGACTGAATTGCTCCTGGTCAAGCAAACATAACAATAAGGAAGAAAGCCATCAAAGCATGAGCACACAAGTGAGATAGACAATAAAACTATGCAATTATGAGCAAGGAGTGTGCCCCATTGTAGCAGGACCAAGGCTGATTTGCATATTGCTTGGTCTAATCTGAGATTGCATGTAGGCCAAAAGAGCAATGGGTTGGAATGCTACCTGAGCGTTTGCTAGTGGTTAGACAAATTGCAAGCCTTCCCCCATTACCTTTTGTCTTTTTACAATTGTTGAAAAAACACAACTAGAACGGTTGTGGTAAATGTCACAGCACTCTTTACAATTCCCTGTAATGAAGTGCTCACTCCCAAGGCCAACTGCCCAAAATGCTCTAATAATTACAAATAATAGCCAGGAGAAAGAAGTACGTCTAAGAGTGCATTAAACAAAGGAATCCAGTAAAGGTCTAAATTCAAGTTTGAAATTGCAAGTATTGATCAGAGAGGTCCAAGTTACATTGGAGATATACATCACAAACTACACATGTTGAAGAAATGCCATTCTTTATTTCTCTGCTTCAACTTTTGAAAGAATAGACAAGGACACAGTCAACGTATTCCATCCTGTGACATTGGGGTTTCTTCAGGGCCGTTAAAAACATGTAAGACAAAACTTCAGAAAAACAAACTAAACACAAACCACCATAGGTTATAAACAATATGTAGAACAAAAAGGATTCCCTTTTGTGCAATTGCCCTTGAGTTGTTTTTAAAAAGTTTTGAATTGTTTTTAAATTGTTTTAACACAATGAAACACATTTTTGTGTGAATGTTTGCATTCAAAGATGTATTAGAAAGTGTTGGATGGTGGAAAGTCTGTTTATAAGCGATGTACATGATTTTAAGTATGAATGATATATATGATTGGACATTATGAAAATAAATGTGAACAATCTCTATGCATAGTGACACAGTGACTATTAGTTTTATCCATGTGTGGTAAGACTCTCTATTATATAAATCATTGTTTAGTGCATTCTCATTGCTTCTGGGTAAGTACACTTTGGGCTCCATGTAGGGCGGTTGCTTAAAATTGAACCTGTTTGTTCTAGTTATAAAACTAACCTGTCCCTTTTGTCAGTGAAGGGGGACTCTTCTTTTTTTAGTGGAGTTTATAAACAATATGCATACAATGAAAAAGCAATATGTACAAAATGAAAATACAAATGACAAGAGCTCCAATCTAAAAACAACATGGAACATAAATTCGACAGGTAAATCAAATAATAACATACATATCTACTTTTTAGTATTTCCCAGACTAAACCATTGTGGTGCAAATGACCAACTTCAAAAATGATAATAATATTGCTGTGTACTAATTAAAAATGAAATAATCAAATACATGAAAAATTGTGATGTCCACAAGTAGAATGTTGTATTTCTCATAAATAATGGATAATGATGAGTATATATTCAATTCTTTCAACCTCTATCATTTATAGTGATTCTGAGAACAAAGTAAGTTGTATGACTAGGGATTAAGATAAGCAGGCAAGTAAACCAGTCATTCGTTCATGGTTTTGTAGTGTTACTTGGCCCATCATTGTCATTTTTATTACCCTAATAATAGCTTCCTTTTCCTTGACAATGATTAGCTCTCTCTCTCTTTACCCTCCGATGGATCTTGTTTAATACTGAGAGGGGTTGCATATAAAGAGTTCTAGCAGTCATCCAATGAGGACCAGGAATTGGATAACTGAACGGCAAGCTAGAAATCAAACTCATGTATATTATTCTTAGAACAATGCTACAGAGGTAAAAGATAATCTCTGGAAGCCCAAACCTCCTGAAGAAATGTAGGCGAGTTCAGTCAAAGCTATACAGAATAAAAGCATTCGTATTTGATGCTCTGAGATCTCTCTAATATCACCCCCTATAGTAATTAGTAAACCCAAATCGAGAAGACACATTCATTTGGATAGCAATAAATCATGATGACTGAGTCTATAGAGTGATTTAGTTTATTTTATCATATTTAATGTACAAGTGAATCAGTAAATCAGATTATAGACAAGTTAATCAAATTCTAATTAAAAGACATTTGAAATATAATGCCAAAGCTCGAGAGTTCAGGAAGGGACATGAAATATGTCAGTTAAAGCAGTTTCCTAGAAAGGAAAAGACCAATCAGAGCACACAGCGCATGCATCAGTTTAAGAAGGAAGCCAGGTGAGTCTGAAATTTAGCAAGTCCAGTTTGCAAAGGAAAGTTCTGTGAGGATATAGGGAGCAAGCCCATCAGCCACCACCCAGCTCCAACAACCGCTCGCTTCACCATCATACGCTTGCTTTTGCACCCTGCTCCCGCTTGTCTCTTAAATCAAGCAATATTATATTCTTAAAGTACCAGGGGCTGACACCTCCCGGAGTCACCTTATATGGTCAGACCACTTAGTCCATTGGTCAGTTCGTATAGGATGGGTCTCAGACGACATAAAGAAGACATATGTAGATATGGAATTATTATGCAGTCCTTAAGAAATCCAGTATGTGAAACGTTGAAACAATGCTCCGTTAGTAAAGAGCACATAGCGAATTAAAGAGGACAGTTTCCAAGGCAGCTATTTAGGATCGCATCTAAGAAATGTTGCAAAGTGTCTTGTACAGTACATAAGAATTTAGGAGAGAAAATAGGGTTTCATGTGATTCGTTATACTGAGGAATTCTCTCACAAACAGTAGATTCAGGAAGTCTACAAACTTCACATTTGCAGTTAGGCCTACATTAAATCATGCTAATATAACGTGGAATATATAGATTTATCAAGCATACAGTCACTAGAAATTTTAAGATTTCATGATTCTAGTATTACTTTGATGTACTTGAAATCATTTAGTATGGTTACAAATAACATGTGTCGGTATGACAGATTTCTGCCTTTCGAATGACCTAAAAATTCATTTTCGAGATTTTGTTATAAAGGCACGATATTTGTACATGTATAAAATACAATCTCTGACAGTTTTAAAGAATCATAAATTACACCTACTTGCCTTTTGGTGCACATGTTTACACATAAAAGAAATAATTCTAATAATATTCAACATCATTATCAAGATTATCCAAAATAATTGATTAAGTCTGATTATTTATTCACACGTAAATGATAATAAAGAATAGTTAGAGATAAACTCCATTACGTGAGACTTCACCATTTAAACATTTCTAACACACTTTAATGAAATAGCATGCTGGAAGGGAACTCAATATTTTATGTTAGGAGAGACTGCAATCATCAAATATATGATGGTGCATATTACTTCTATCAACACGACAATGTTGCATGCTGAATACATTCACTAATATTAGCCCAGAAAATGTGGAAATGTGACTGCCCTATTGTGATAATATACACTATCTCATTAGGTGGACAAATAAAACAAAACCAAAATAGCCACATTCTCTTGAAAAGGCAAATAGTATTGGAACACTATACACTTAAATCATTTTATCATTGAGCTGCCAATTGAGAAACCCAAAATTTCAGGCATTGCTTAAGAAATGGGAAATAAATCAAGCCTCAAATGAGGAATCCAAAGTAAAAGGATGAAGACCATATGGAAACAAAAAGTATATACGGTTAGTGTGAGGGCTCTTTAGAGTGGAAATCCTCTCCTCCTCTTAAAGGATCATGTATGCTTCAACATTATGCACATACTTCTTATCCAAAGAATGATGGGTTAAAATGCTACACCAAGCGGGTGTCAGTGGTTAAACACATTTCAAACATTCCTCCCATCACTTTTTGTGTATCTAATGTAAGTCCAGCACCATCCATGGTCATTTACAGGTACTGCAACACCCTCCCATAGAAAACAGTAGAAGCAGGCACTTAAACAAACATATAATTAAATAATGTTCAAATACATTTAAACAATATATAAACATATTTAATGTTTAAAAAAAACTAAATACAAATTGTAAAGAAATATTATACGCCAACCAGACCCACGGCCTAAGTTCTGATTAAAAGTACATGGTTAGGTACAATTATAATTGGCAACAACAGACCTCTGTAAGTTCCTAGTATATAATAAGGTGAGGGGGATTCAAACTACCTATAAGTCCCTAGTATATAATAGGGCAGGGAAGGGTAGAGGCCCAGTAGGTTTCCTGCACTAGAGTGTGCACTACTGTATTCCCTTTGTCATTTTTAAGACCAACTCTGCCTCGCAGGCTGCTTTTAAATTGTAATTATATTCAAATTCAACTCTGGAATTAAAGGTAATTCCAAAGTAGTATTCTACCTAATTTTAACATACAAGTCACCTCTAAGGTCTGCCCAGGGATAAAGTGCCTTTTAACTAAAAGCAGCAACATTATAAATATGTTTTATCAGCACCAGTGAGGGAAAAAAACGCTAATACAGTTTTTCCCCTATTGTAGTGAATGGCTTCATATACTAACAATGAGATATTTTATTTAAGTATAAATATTGATAGGAGTTGCATAAAATATACTTTAAGGTATCAAATTAATAGTTAAGATATATCCAGCAACTTGCCACTGTTGGATTTATAATAACTATAGCAGAAAATAGGTTTTTATACTTTCTTTTCTACGAGCCAAAATGTAGCCTTTCAGCTTCTCTTTCCAGATTGGCCAGCCTCTGCCCAGGCTGTCTAGGTAGCTCTGATTAGGTGCGAAAAGCCCTTCTAGAGAGACAATGGGTTTCCTGTGGGATGAGAAGTGCAAGCTGCAGAGCAGATGGCATGAAGGGGGTGATGGGGTAGCCAAACTGGTCTTTAAAGGGAGAATGACACTTTAAGAAAGCACAGGCTGACCCCCCATCCTGCCTCCACAGCCACATAGACGCCCCTGTAATTAGATTAGGGAGACGGTTGGGAGGGAAGTGTTTAGGAAAATCAGCCATACCAGTAGGTTGGGTTAGCCTCCTCTGGAGAGACTTTCTCCATTTTGGATTTTGAGAGAATAGTGCTTACTGGGACAAGAATATGCAAAACTTTCTGAGGAAGTGGTCATGCACCTGAGTGGCCAGGGGTGTCCCCCTGCTTGACGCCCAGAAACACTGGACAAAGATGGAAGAGCTGCATAGCTCCTCATATCTGCTGCCTGACGCTACCAGGAGAAGAAGGACTGCACTGTTTGGAATGTGGATCTGCACCCAAAGGACTGCACTCTGAAGGACTACACCTGCTGCTCAATCTGGTACTGCAGCCCCAAGGACTTTGCCTTGTTTCAAAAAGGATTAAGGAGTGGACTTCCTGCAAGCTACAGGTTAACCAAGCCCACCTGCATTATCCCCATGAAGAGACCCCATCCTTGATTGCACCCAGTGGAAGTTTGAGTATTTTGTCAGGTGCATTGTGGGAGCTGTAGTGCACACATCCCAAGGAACACCTTGGAGATTTGAGACACTTGGATTTGTGTTTTTGACATTTTGAAAAAGTTCCAGAAGTTTGGAGAAATTTTGAGCAACTTTTGGAAAAACCTCTATAAGGTGACCTACTTGACATCGAGAGTCAAGCTGGCTACCTTCAAGTGTGATCTGGCTCGGACTTCAGGTTCATCGCACTGTAAGCTCCAGAACTCCAGATTTCCAGGATTTAATGAAAGACTTGCGGACAAGCAATCAGACAATGTCTCATCAAAATCAGCATGCTGGAGAGGACCACTTGATGTCAAGAGAAATTCATCCGGAAAACGTTCTAGTCAGAAGGCAACATTTTAACCTAGGCCTCCAGCTTAGCGTATCCGATCAGGGCTCCTTCGTAGTCCAACCAGATGTCCCAAAGTGGCGCAATATGTTTTTGAGTACTAGAAAGTGTTTATTCTTTAAATATCATATCTCTGGTTCCCTACATTGGATTTTTGTTGTTTTGGTGTCTTTTAGTTCATAGAAATATAATGTATTTCTATACATTTGTTTGGAATTTTATTGTGATTTGTGTCTTACTTATTTGATGTATTGGTGTTTTTAAATGCTTTACACGCCTGTCTCCTAAATTATGCCTGCCTGTTTGTTGCCAGCTACCAAGGGTTGAGCAAGGGAATAATTTATTGAGACCTTGTCTGAACCTTGTATTGGGTATGTGGCCTTATTACTAGTGGTAAGCTACTACTTATCACTATATAATAATCCACTTTCCATCAGCAGTAACTGTAGATGAATTATTTTGACTGTTGGTTGACTCTTCCCCATGTGGAAGCAGACATACATTGACAAAATGCTATCACAATGAGGGGGGTAAATCACAGAAGTGAGCTGATCTATTACTCCATGTTATAGATTATGGTAGACATAAGCAAAATATAAAGAGTCGTTAGATCCTTTCTATGTACAAATTTGAGGCCTATAAAGTTTCTGGTGGATACTTCATGTACATGAAGATTCTCACTGATACTGCTCACCCCTAACAATGTGAGAAGTAGTCATAATCATCTCATGAATAAAGTTCCAAGTTTTATCTTTACACTGCACGTCCACAGTTAATTTACAGCAACCTTGTCTATGCCTCTAAGGGTTAAAAAAAATGTATGGGGAGCTGACATCAGAGTGCTGGGGTGGTGCTATATGGCTCCAGTGACAAGGTAGTAACTCAGGTTGATATGCTGCTGTGTGGCACATATTGACATAGGAGGACGATTGCAAAATGTCCTGAACCAGCTTGAAACGGGGAAAAGGTGAGGAATATGCATATAGATAGAATTTCCACCAAAAAAAAACATGGCCAATAGTAAGTAACCTTTTCATTAGTTAAGCATCCCCCATTCTGAAGATATTTGATTGCCTTGCAGCCCTCCTTGGCCTAGACATGTATGAGCTTCTTAAGGCTTGACTACTGAGAGTTGATGGTAATGATGAAAGTAAGATGGACAATTTGTTGCCTCCTATGAACTCTGATAATAAACTATTTCTGGTCTTACAGAATGTCAATCGCCTGGAAAGGTCTCTGGAAGGCCATAAAATCTACCCATCTGGTCTTGAAACAGGAATCTTTTGCAGTGGTAAATTCAAAGGCTGCTCTACTTTGGAATTACACCTAGCCACCATAATGGTAAAGACTAGTTTCTTTACAGAGATACTGCAGATGTTTTGCCACATGTATCAACATTAGGAATGGCGATTACCAAATTGTGATTTCCTGTGAATTGCAATTAGATAATTGCTATTCCTAATGTATGAAACTCCAAGAGTTTCATTTAGCAGTTAGTAGGGAATCGCAAATTGACCTACCTTATTAATAATAATGAGGTAGGTCACAATTTGCGACCCATAGGTATTGCTGAAATAATGGGGGGTTGTGGCCTGCTTGGGTCAGCAGACCACCCTGTCCGTTATTGCTTTTCACTAAAGCAATCAATTTTTTTAAAATGCAGCCCATTTTCTTCAGAGGAAAAAGGGTTGCGTATAAAAAAGAAAAATTACATGTTTTCTTTTAATTTTTTAGAGCAGGCAGTGGTCCGAGGAACCACTGCCTGCTCTCCCAAAAATATTTTCACCACCAATCCTAAAGGGGAAGGGGTCCCTTGGAGACCTCTTCCCATTTGCGAATGGGTTACCACCAACTTGAAGGTGGTAATAAAATGGTTATATTTTGCGACTGCATTCATGGTCAGAAATTGTTCATACATACCGTTATGATTCGGTTTTCGGTAGGGACGCCCTAAACACTCCCCTTCCAACTACCGAATCTCAAACCCATTTTGAGATTCGGTAACAGGATATGGAATCGCAAAAGCCTTTTTTGCTTTCTCAAAACCCCCGATTCTGCTATTTGGTCTGTTTGCGAACGCTAAATTGCTTGATACATGTGTCCCGTAGTCAATGGCGGCAGAACCGCATGGCTTTTAACACAACTTTTAATGTCCATTTTCTCAGAGTATGGGAGAAATCCTGCTCCATACCTGAAATTAACAGGCAGATAGCAAAGCATCCCTACCTAACTCTGGTAGACTCACAGTTCTAATCAGCTCTTACTAAACCAAGAGTTTAGTGGCCCACCTCTCATGTGTTAAGTTGAAGCCTGGCATTTTCCCATCCACGGGACAAGAGAGATAAAAGGGGGTTCCAAAGTTTGTATTTGTATGAGAAATCTTGACCCTACATGCCACAGATGCTTCTTGTTGAGTGGCCATGTATGCTGACCTAGTAACAAACAATGTGCCCAAAGATAAGAGATGCTAACTCCATCTAAGAAAGATGAGTTTCACCCCAGGAGTGGTATCTTTTCACAAATTATGGTCTTCTTAATCATATTGTATTTCTTCTCATGGAACTACAGGAGAGGATGCTCAAAGGATTCGCAAAGGTGCCAGCATGAATACTGTCATCAGTTGGATGTTAAAAGGTATCCTTTTGCTTTTAAGTACCATCATTTGATTTTATTTCACCATATTATTTGATTGAATATGATCAATATGTTTCTCCATAGCAGTGAAAGAGTTGCCTATCGATGGACAAAATTCCAAGGTTCATATACACGTAATATGAATGATCATTAGATGTTCCGCTGATATTTTGTATAATTTCTTTTACATTCCTTTTTATCACTTAAACTTAATTAGTTTTCATAGTGTACAAAATATTTGAAGGACCAAAGGAATTTGGACAATAATTAGAATCCAATTGCATCCTATAAAAGTGCAAACCCCAGTGCCCTACAAAATACCCCAGTAGATATATTCTCATAGTATAGCTTCTAAACTTGTTGTCCTCAGTCTCAGTCCAGACCATCAGATGATCCTCAAAATATCAGGTGTTGCAGCCTCCAGGTCCTAACTATCTCAAACAGGAAGCTTTTATAAAGAGTGTCAAACTTTTATGAGGTCTCGTAATATGTAAGGGAAGTATCAGCAAAAGTAAGGAAGCGGAGTACTAAAAAGAAGATGGGAAAATGGTAAATTAAGGAGGGCGGCAGGATAGGTTGCCTATGAGATTTAAACGGGGCAAGATGGAAAAGCTTGTGCAGACAAAGGAAAAAATTTACTCCTTGCATCCCTTCATGGGTTGTCTATCATATATTCAAATTGAAAAAGCCATATTAAAGTCATTCAAGATACCTCTGAAGGTTTTGCTTAGCTCCAACAACCTCAGATAACAAACATTCACAGGGAGAAATATAAGTGGACCACTAAACCAGAGAGAAATCAATTAGGTTGTCTTTGAATTCTGTCACATTTACGATCCAGCAGCCTCCCAGATGTCCCCAGCTAACCAAGAAATTGTACAGCTTTAGCTTGAAAATGCTTTCCCATACAGAGCTAGGGTACTATGAGTGCTGTGATTGGGTGTTTTGGAAGTCAATGGGAATTGTTAGGTTAAGTCTAGACCTAGCAAGCATGTGAAATAGAGTGTTGAAGTCTTTTCAAGATATTCAGAACCTAGCAGAGTTTGACTCGGAAAGTACAGACATTGTGAAATCAAATATGTTGGATAGATACTATCCAAGAAGGAGCCAACACCTACAAAACATATGCCTTTATGAAGTACTTCAACCCTACAGAAATAAAAGCAATCTAACAGGAAACATAGAAGAAGGAAAATATGCAGTAGTTGGATGTGATTGTTGTTTGGTCAGACACGTAAAAGGAAATTTTATTAACCACAGGAAAGTTAGTTGCTAAACTCCAGACAAAAGAGAGTTTTTGTATTTGGCACTTCTACAACTCTTCAAGCCTTGGCGTGCTGAATGGGAGTTACACAAAGACTGTGGGGTATATTCTCAAGAAGGTGTGATAACAATCGCAAAAGTTACTTAACGCAAGCCTCAACATCGCAGTCCATCGCAGGAAAATTAAGCCGTGTTAACCAAGCATTCTCAACATGGCAGTACCATGCGATAGTCTCCAGATAACTCATCAAATGTCCGTGTTAAAATCAACGCCACGCTGCAAAAATGCAAAACGCGAACGCAAACAATCATGCAATGAGGCCATTCGCAGTACAAAAAGCAGCGAAACCCAGCCACAGGCCTGCAAATCCTATGCTTCTGGCGGGAAAATGCACTATAAAAGCAAGAAAAACAACACACCGAAAGAAGCCAAAGTATGTTGCAACATGGATGCACCCTGACCGAGCGCAGAAGCCAATGCGAATCCCACAAGCCCCACAGACCACCAGCAAGGAACAACGGGGTCGGGGAAGGCCAAGGAGAAGAGGGAGAGGAAGACAGGGTGCAGTCCGCAGAAAAACAAGACCAGTGTCACGGAGGTGACAGAACACCAGCAACTGACCCACAATCAGACTACCTGGAATGCAGCAGGAATGTCAAGGAGGCAAAGGAGGAGGCCAAGAGTCGCTAGCATGACGTGAAAACCCAAACCAGGCACAAAGAGGCCGCCAACAGGAAGGCAGCAATTGCAACAGAAGGTGGGAGTCCTCCGCCACAGGAGGAGCTGGAGGAAACAGAAGCCACAGTCAACAGTGCGAAGATGGTGCAAGGAGTAAGGAGTGTGAACAAAGCTCGGGAGGACCTGACACAACATCAACAGGGTGAGTAAAGACCAGGGACTGGAGGGACAGGGGGAGATGAGCACAATGGCACACATGCACAAATACGGAGGGCACACTGCACACCCAAAATTACCCTGGATCATGTCCCTCATCCCCGTGGCACACTGCAGCACACACACATAGCAATAACATCACATCCACATTGACGACAATGTGTTACAAAGTGCAACCCCGACACTGCAGAACAGAGGACACAACTGGCTTCGCACACGCGCAGAAACAGGCCCACTACATCTGACAGAGCTGGAAACGGGGAAATGGAAATGTACGCATAAAACCTCACACCCGTCATGTAGTCCAAATGTACACTGTCATGCATCTAAATCCTGCACCTCCAAAACAGTCACAATGTATATTGTCATACAGTCTGCATGTAAACAAGAACAATGCGCCAACACACATGTCAGCGCAATGTCAACATGCATCTCCCCTCCATATTGCAGAGGGACAAACAACACCTCCAGCAGAGCACAGAAGACCACACATAAGTGAATGTCGGAGAGGACCACCACACCTTTGACACTGACACCCTACACAAGCCCATGGACATCCCACGCAACCCACCACCTGAACCAGGGCAGCCAAGCTACTAAGAGGAGAACCCAGCCCCTGCAACAGACCACACAGCATGAAGCACCCGCAAGCAAGGCAGGCTCTCAACACTTTACCGACCCACACATGGCACCTCAATGCCAGATGTCAAAACGCCAAAAGGAGGTGGCCCAACAGGTGCGGGTGTGTTCCGAACCCATGGAAGGCGAACTAGATCACATACGTGGGTGTCTATTACCCTTCAGGGACCACCTACACCCCACCAAGGAGACCCACACTGCCATGGAGACATATGCAGATGCACATTCCCAGTACAGAACCACGCCCAGGGGCACGCACATATCACTCACACACCCATGTTGGTCCTGCGTACCACTGCACAGTCCACTGCCATTACGAATTGTGTGGGTGACGACAAAGCTAAATGTCCAAGCTCCAACCAGCTGCCTGCTGTGACATGTCTGCATCCGCTGTACACAGCACAATGTAATGTCCTAGGGCCCTGGGCCCTCATGCATACAACAAGATGACAGGGACAAACGCAGATATCATGTTGAACTGGCTACGGGCACGTGCGCCCAGCCCTTTTATTGGCAGGGCCACATGTACAGTGATCTATAAGGCAGCCTGCATGGAGTGCTTGGTGCTGGCAACAACTTGAACAGTGGACACCAGTGCAATGGAAACAGAAAACACCTGCATAATAGAGTGAACTGCTGAGCAACATGGAGGGTGCCGGAGCAAGTACAGAGGTCAACCAACATACAAACAGAAGTGCCCGTGAGTTTCAGTGGGCTGAACTTGGGTCCCCAGAGCTGAGCATGCTCATGTGAAGAAAATGTCTAGGATTGTGTCCCTTCTGGACATTTCTGATGCAGCTGCAGTGGTGGGGTGTCACACCTGCATCCTCTTCCTCATCGCCGTCCCAGGTCTCACACACTGCCTGAGGTGACATTGCTGCGTGAGCTCTCCACAGCCCACAACTAAAACTGTAATGGATGATGATTCATGGTGCACAGAGCTAGTGTCACCTGGAGTGCTGAGCAGGGGATCAGGCAGAAGATGGCATCCACGACAGGTGCGGGCAACTCGGTCAGTCTACCAGTACGACCGTTTCGACACTGTCAGTTGGCGGTTGGATTTGGTTCTGGCAGTGGTGGTGTGTGCTTCCTACAGTGATGCGACGGCCGGGCCAGTCAGGACACAATTTGATATGTGGGCCTCATTTGAGGCCAGAGGCAGCGGACAGCGCAGGGCCACCGACACATGGCGTTGATGACCCCAAGGCCATCGCCTCATAGGCCATCCAACATCTCAGAAGAAGGGTCCCGGACCTGACCAGCACAGAGTAAGTGGCCCCGGGTGCACTGCGGCCGGCACAGGCACCCCGCCACAGGACCGTGACTTGCGGTGCAGTCAGTTGGGCCACGCAAGCTGAGCAGGTCCTCATCAATGTTCGAGGTGTATGTGGCGGAGGGTTGCGGGAGACAGTGGAAGGTGTCCTCCAGGGCAAGATACAGAGGGTGGAAGCTGTTCGAAAGCAGCAAATGGAGGAGTGGAATGCCACGGCATCGTTTCAGCCCCAAAGTCAACATCACTGACATGATGATGATGAAAACCCCAAGTCCATGGACTCAGTTGCCACCAAAGTTCAACCAGAAAGTGTCAATGGGTCTCGGGGAAAAGACTTAGTGGTACTGGGGCTGAAAGGGGATGCAGTCTGCATTGAGGCCTGTACATTGACATCAAGTCAGCCATAAATAAATCAAGACTGAATTCGAATAGTGTGTGACCTACTTGACCGCAGTGGAGGCCTGAGGCAGCAGTCAGCGCGGTTCAGTGAGCTCCTCCTGGAACTCTAACACACGACGTTGACATGACATTTGGTGGTGACTTGTGGTGGACGAAGGCAAAAGCACCAGAGCTGAGGGGGTGTTCAGTCAGCGACAATGACGTGTCCTGCCAGGTACGGACTAGATTGGAATGGCGTGAGGAATGCTGGACCGCAGTGTAGGCCGATGGGGTAGTCATCAAGGGCCCACAGACACGTGTGGTTGGGATGCCATTCACAGACTTGGTGTCACCACATCGAAGGGAGTATAGTGAGTTAAATCTGCCCTACTTGATGTTCTCGGCCATAGTGTGATCAAGACTCAGTTCCAACTGTGTGACCTACTCGAACGCAGTGTAGGCCGGAGGCAGCTGTCAGCAGTGGCGTACAGCCATGTGTCGTTGGATCACGATGGACAGAAATAGTGACACCAGGGCAGTTGTCGGTAGTATTTGATCACCTCCTTAACGATAATCCTTTTACCCTCTGCACTGGAACGCATCATCCTCTTTCACCTCTCCTTGCAATATGTACTCTGCCATTAACAAATCAAGACTCAGTCCCACATGTGCGAATGACCCAAACGCAGCATGGCCCGAGGGCACTACTACATGTTGGCCCACGGACACCTGTGGATGGACTGCTATGCACAGACTTGATGTCACCACATCGATGGGAGTATAGTGAGATAAAATGTGCCATAATTGATGTTCTCTGCCATAGTGTAATCAAGACTTAGTTCCAAATGTGTGACCTACTTTTATGCTGTGTATGCAGGTGGAGTACCTCAACGAGAAGGGAGTACAGCAGACCGGTGTCGCGGAGGCCGTGATGGTCTGAGGAGGCTGCCAGGTTCACGGCACTCTGGCTTGGAGCTTGCACCAGCACATGGTGGGCCCTCATCGACACACGCTGGTGTCGGCAGGTGTGCATTGAGGCCTGGGTGCGCCGGGCCTGGCAGGACTGTTACGGGGCCCTGCGGCCCGGTGTGCAGCAGGCACACAGGAACGCAGGCAACACCGCTCACAGTGTCGGCCTCGTGGCGGGGTGAGGGACGCCACCCTGGCAGAGTCATTGGGCATTCCAGAAAAGGACCATGCCCAGGGCTACGTGCTTTTTATTCACACCCCTACGCGTGCCCGGCGTACTCCGGGCCAGCCGACTCCGCTCATGCTTACAGGGGGAACGTAACAAGCAACATTTCCGGGATCTTCCCCACTGGCTGGGCTGACATGGTTGTGTCGACTGTCCACTGCACTCCATACACCAGCGGTGTATGTCGACATGGATATGTGTGTGGTCTGCATACTGCAGTCTGGCCATCACTTCGACGCCACACTTGGCATTGTGTACATTGTCACTCATCGGTCTGTCGCCTCCTTCGCACATGCCTGGTCCCCACCTCTTCCCACAATCTCCTATCTTGTAGCTGAGGTGCCATGCAGTTGATGGCTTATGTGCATGTCTGGCCCAGTTGCCAGAGTGAGTTGTGCTGTCGTGTCTGGTGGGTGGCCATGTTGTTTGGCATGTTGTATGTGAGTTTGTGGCGTGTACATTCCCAGTGTTGTGAGTTGCATGGTTGTGGAGTTGAGGTGTGTGATGTGTTCAGTTGGTACTTGCCAATGAGCAGCGCATTTACGTAGGTGCCAGCCAGGAAGCGCCGGGTGATGATGGGCTGTCGGGAGATGTAGGACTAAGGCACTCGGAATGGGTGGTTGGCGTCGAGGTTGGTGGAGATTCCCAGGTGGTCTAATATTGCCTGCACAGTGATGGTATGCGTGTGCTTTCGGTTGCGGATTTTGTGTGCAGTGTCACCAGGGGGCACAAGCAGGACATGTGTCCATTCAATTGCCCCCAGATACATGAGGGAATCCAGCTATGGCTTTGACGCCTGCTTGTTCTCCAACTGTTCCTGCGCAGTGTGGTGGAAGGATGTGTAGTGTGGTACCATGCTGATGATGGCATCCAAGACAGTTGTGGGGGCTTGGATGTGGCTGGCTGTGAGACTCCTCGGACTCTGGCAGTTGTTGATTGGCAGGTCCCAGCCAGAAGCTTTGTCTGCGGAGGGATGTCGGTTGTCCGCTGTGTTGGTACCGTCGTCCTGTGGGCAATGGTGGTCAGGATGCGTAGGTTGGTTGTCGTCTGAGCCTGTGGTGGGCAATGACGTTCCCAGGTGTTGGGTCTGCGAGGTTGTTGCGTTTTCAGCAGGTTGCTGGCTTCGTCTGCGCTGCTTCAGTGTTGGTCCAGGCTGGGGAGTTGCTGGGGGTGGTGGCGGTGGGTTTTGTTGCCCTATTGGGGCTCCGGACTGCATGTTCAGTTGCCCAAGTGCATCTGTTGTTCTTCATGTTTGGCTCGGGGCTGTGCTCCCTTGTCTGTTGCCGGTTGTTGTCCCACTTTGCACCAGCTCAGAGCAGGTGTTAATTTCCTGCTGCTAACGCACCTTATCGCATGTTTTGTGATCTTATCGCTGATGTGGCTGGTTGTTGAGAATGTTGCAGAGTGGTCTTGTTGCGGCTATTTGCTCGGGATTGCCTACTCTGCATCTCATTAGCGATAGTTGCCGGGGTCGTCTGTGGCGATGTTTTTTGCAGATGCTATCGTAGGAAAACTGGTGATATGGGCTGTTAGCACCAGCTTGTGAATGGGGTGATGAATTTATCATGACTTTGGCTGAGCTAAAGTGACGTTAACTCGGCGAAAGGTCTTTGAGAATATGGCACTGTGAGTGCTACGAAGATTCTTTCAACCCTGTGTGAAAGACAGTATGCAGTGTTCAGTCTTTTCAAACCAGTGGCAAATGTTTAATGATGAAATAAAACATTAAGAATCAATTGCTGCTTAGGTAGCTAGGGAGAGTTTACAAAGCAGCTAAAGTTCTGGACCACTGATTCATGATCCTCTTGGATAACCGAGCTTTGAAAATGAAGGTACAAAAGCCATGAATTAGGTGAAAGGTGTAATGGAATAAGCAAGACAAGAAAGTGTTGCTTTTGAACAATTAGTTGGACAACTGAACGATGAACAGAAAGAAATTTATATGGAGGTAAAAAAGAATATAGAGCATGGGTTCCTCCACAAGAAGAAGGAAGGTAAATGCTCATTATTAAAGCCAATACTATTATACATCAGTGGTCAAGCTGGCACCGGGAAAAGCCTTTTAATTTGCTTACTTACAGAGGACTTCAGAATCAAATTTATTGTGTGTAGTAATTGTACCAATTGGATTAGCTGCAAACAACATTAAATCTTCTTGCCTTTTTTCTTGTTAGATTGTGACTCCCCACCAGATGAAGATTTTTGGGGCCCTTAAGAAGACTTCTGGTCTTTACCCTTCTCCCCACCCTTATCTGAGGTTTTAGAATCTTGCTTCTTAGAGTTACCCCCTTGGTTCTGAACTTTCTGCCTCACCCTGGTTCTGACCCATTTGTCTGCCTTCTGACCCAATTCTTGGGGAGAGGTCAGATCAGAGTTCACCAAGTACTGATGCAACAACTGATTTTGACAATTATTAAGGATCTGCTCCCTCATAATTAAATTGTACAATCCTTTAAAATCACACACTTTACTGCCAAGTAACCAGCCTTCCAGAGCCGTAGTAGCACAATCTACAAAGTTAACCCAATCCTGGGTCTGTGCCTTCTGGGTGTCTCTGACCTTAATTCTGTATTGCTCAGTGGTTAAGCCAAACCCATCAATGAGAGCACTCTTCAGGACTGTGTAATTATCAGCATATTCTTCTCTAACAGTGAGGAGCTTGTCCCTACCTTTGTCTGGAAAAGATAGTCACAAGATAGCTGCCCACTGCTCTTGAGGGACCCTCTGTACTTTACAGGCCCTCTCTTGTGCAGTTATCCATTTGTGGATGTCATCCCCACTCTGGTAGGGAGGGACTATCTTGTTCAAGTCCCTATGGTCACGAGTATGTTCTCTACCTCTAGGGACATTTTTACTGCCACCATGGGCCTTTAGCCCAACCTTCTGGAAGCTCTCTGGAGCTCTAGCGATTCCCTGTCTAAGGCCAATTGTTCCCTCTTGATTCAGAGTTTGGTCCTCTCATACTCAAGTAACTGACACTGCTTCTCATAAGAGGAGTCCCTTTTATGAGAAGCAGAGGTCCCTACAGAAGTACCAGAATGATTAGATTCCTGAGAAGGAGATCTTGATCTTCTTGGTGTACTGTTAACTCTCCCTGGTGGAGTAAAGAGAGGGCCACTGGGGCCTTCTCCCCCAACTTAGGGACGCTCGGGAACCCACCTCCTGTGTTGCAGAAATCTTCGGAGTCCTCAGGAGCTCAGGAGATGCAAACCGGTCAGATGCGTTTAGGTGCCTGCTGCTGCAGGGGAGTATCTCCTTTACTCCAAGGGAGATTCTTCTGTCGTCCAACGAAGTGTAGATCATCGAAGTACTTGGTTTCTGCTTGCAGAGTTTAGTCCAGGTAAAATCTAAAGTCCTGCAGTCAGGGGTTCCTACTTTATACCCAAGGAAGGAGTGGGACAAACTCTGAGGACCCACCTATGGGAGGGTAAGGACAGAGGGGTGGTTACACCCATGTCCTTTGTCCAGTTTCGGGCCAGAGCAGGAGCAAATGGCTCCTGCCACTGGTTTGATCTGGACTATGCAAAGGGACACCAAATGTTCCCCCAGTGCAGACTTCAAAGCACTCTCAGAGTGCACCCACCCAGCCCCAATACACTAAAGCCAGTCTGGGAGGTGGTCACACCTCCCTGTGACAGGAAACCTATTGTCAGGCCTTCCCCTGCTCGAGCTCGAGGGCAGACTTGTGTCTGTGGCTGGCAGCATCTATTTTGCGATGCTCATGTCGAGAAAGCTGGTACCGGGTGTACCGGTGTTTCACATAAGTCGCTCTAGAAGGGTGATATCATACCTATTCCCCACATGTTACTGGTGGGGAGGTATGATTCCAAGGTGTTTGACACCAAACACGACATATTTTTTAGCAGCTTTTTTAAATTTAGCATTTACCATGAGGTTATAATGCACTTAAAGATATATGGTTGGCTGCATCACAAACAATCCTGGAAAAAAGGTTCTGAAGGCTTCAGAGGGGCTCTGCTCATGCAGGTGCACCCTCTCACATAAAACCCAGCACCCTGCCTTCAGGATTGATAAGGCCTGCCATAGGGGTGACTGAAAGGTTTATATGTGCAGTGATTTAGAATAGATATAGTGAACCTATATCTAAGTAAGGGGTGCATGCACCACTTTACACAGACTGCAGTGGCAGACCTGTGGTGTCAGTTTGAATGGTCTCTCAGGGGTGGCACAATATATGCTGCAGCCCCTGAGAGGCCTCTGGGGTACCTATGCCCTGGGTACATAGTATACCATATACTAGGGTCCTATACGGGTACCCCAGAATCCAATCTGGAGTGTACCTAAAGTACATGCAATAAATTTAGAGGAGAAAGCAGCAATACTGGGGTCCTGGATAGCAGCATCCCAGTCAGACTAAGTCGAAAACAGTGATACATCAGCAAAAAGTGGGGGTAACTATAAGAAGCAGATCCTACTCTCCTACAGGCAGAAATATGTTGGTAATTTGAATGATGGACTAGAGTCATCACTCTCTAAGGTTCCATCAATGGTTTTGTTTTTAGTGTACTAATTAAGGTATTTTTAATTGATCTGGATTCTAACCTTATCCTGTAAGTTTTATGTAAGAACTCCCTATTATCGCCAAGTCTTTGCGGAGGTTGAGTCTGCCTTGCCAGTACCATCTTACCAGGGAGGGGAGAGGATGCATATGATGAAGCATGACATGATAATGTGTGTGAGGCATCCTCTTCGATTAAGGACGGCCTCCTTGTTCTGAAGGGTCCAATGCGACCAGCCGTAGGTAGTTTCTGATCCCAATCTGGGGTTCAGATTCTGTATTCCTATTAGGCAACCCGCTTTTTTTGTGGTGATTTCTGAGAACTGTACACCCAGGTAATCATATTTATTGGCAGTACTTATCCTCAGAGGGTCAAGTTGCCATTTTAGCCGATGTTTCTTAGGTTTATGTCCAAATACCAGGACCTTCGTTTTCATGGCATTTGCCTGCGGAAAGTTCTTTATACTGGACAGACGTAATATATCCAGAGCCCTCTTCATGCCAATTCTGGTTTGATCCAGCAGCACCAAATCATCTGCATACTGAATATTAGGAAGTCTAAGGAGACCTTGTTTAGGCAGGATGATTTATGTTCTCAGTAGTGCCTCACCTTGATCCGTGGTGTAAAAGTTAAACAGAGTGGGAGCAATCACGCATCCCTGTTTTAGCCCCTTGTTTGTGTGAATCTTTGCGGTTGCGTATGTCTGCATAAGCTTTGTTTGGACCCATGTACCAGTACCAGTATACAGTGCTCTGATGGTGGCGAGGAGATTCCTCGGAATTACCAAATTTTGACCGAAGAGTGTTGCGGTCAATGTCATCAAAAGCAGTGCTATAGTCGACGAAACAAGCATAAAGTGGGAATGATGTAGCCTCTATTGTCTTGGTTGCCAAATAGGAAAGGGTAATAGCATTGTCGATTTTGGATGAATTGGACCTGAACCCTGTCTGATATTGAGGTATGATTTGATTTTTATTTATCTAAGCCTCTAGCTCATTCAGGAGCACTTTCGCAAATGCCTTGCTGTCAATATCATCTAAGGCAATCAGCCTATAATTTTCAGGTTTGGAGACGTCTTCCTTTTTATGTATGGGGTGCAAGATAGATCCTTTCCATGAATCCGGTACTGCCTATGCATTATAGCATGAGTTGAACAGGCTGTGCATATGGTGAGGAACCTGACCATTAAGGGCCAAGCGGCGCAGAGTACGCCTGAAATCCTCTAGTTCTCCTGCCTTGCAATACAGAGACACTGGACACTCCGTCTGGCGTAAAAGATCGAGTTTTATTAGCTGCAGCTAGTACAGTTGTCCGTGAAGTCACACAGGGATGGGTTCACAAGAGACTGCCCCTGACCTCCGTGGCGCACAAGCTTTTATACAGTGAAATACAATGGATACAATGGATAACCTAAAAACATATAGAATTTGAGACATCGACAAATGTTAGCAACAATGGTTTAAGCTAAAAACTGACTCGGGTTCCAGGTGATGTTTGTTGCTGGCCCCTTTAAGCAAATTGCAAAGAGAATCCACATGATACAGTTTACATGGAGAGAAAACATGGTAGTATGTTCTAGAAGGACAGTCGTGAAGCCAGAGAATGCATGAGATGTGTAGCGAAGGGCAGTAGATAAGATAAGCGAGAGGAAAGAATGGTGTGAGCTAACAGATAGTTTGGGCGGGGGTTATCCAGCTCAGATATGAATTAGTGTATTCGGCCAGACCCTGACACTAGTTAATAAACACGGGACGAAAGGCTACCTGACACGCCAGGGCAGAAATGACAAAAACATATCGTTT
This sequence comes from Triturus cristatus, assembly GCF_964204655.1. Lineage (NCBI taxonomy): Eukaryota > Metazoa > Chordata > Amphibia > Caudata > Salamandridae > Triturus > Triturus cristatus. The sequence goes on along the minus strand of NC_140587.1, from coordinate 123,309,103 downwards.
ACCAGCTGCCTGAGTGAGGGCAACCTAAGATGGCGGAAAACACAAGATGGAGTCTGGGTGCGATCGAGAAACGACAAATTCCAGAACCTCAGACCCTCCTTTTGCCATTACTCAGGCAATAACACAATGACTGGGCTCATGTTAGTCTGAGTCGGAGTCGATATCAATTGCCATAAGGTCGTTTAACTGTTGCTGGACCATCATCTTACTATTCTCTGTTTGTTGGGTTACGGGCTTTGCTACACATAAGGTAGCGAACAGACCACAGATAGCAGGACCACAGTGTATGCACAAGCAACAAGAGAATATGATGGCCAGAATTGCTCCAAGGAATGTTAGTATGTTCCATCCCCAGGTAGATAACAATCCCCATAACCATCCCATGAGGGACCAATCTCCTTCGTCCTGATGGATCGATGCGGAGATGGTATGTCATTTTGAGATGGCCTGATATACAGTCGGGGCATCATCAGGAATGTATATACAGCAGCTTGATCCAATTAATTTACAGACTCCTCCTCGGTCTGCTAGGATCACATCTAGCGCAATTCTGTTTTGTAACGTCATGAGACGGTCCGCTCGGAGTTCTGCAGTGATGTTACTTAAGGCACCTGCAGTAACATCGATGGTTGTCTCAACCACGCAAACTAATCACCTAATGTTTCCACTGTTAATCATTGGTCCCAGAAGGGAATGAATCCTTTGAAGAAATCTACTCCCTCCTGGCCAGCTGTGTCTTTGGCATCAAATACGCCTCTACCATATCTGTGTCTGTGATGGTCTGAGGGTGCAGTATACGTTGGGGGAAGCAAGAATGCTATGTAACATGTTCCCGAAAAGTCAGAGGGGAGCCATGTATATGCTTTGTCATAGCAGACAAAATAGGTTCCTTGTGATGGGAACAATGGAGGGTTATTTTGAGACGTGAATACATATATCTGGGAACAGTTTTGTTGAGTGTCATTCTCCTTGCTATTGATTCGGAGGCAAAAGTTGCCTTGGTGGGGTACAGTCCATGCTGGGGAAGACTTCTCTTGTTTGGTCTTGTTATTAAGACTGGAAATGTAATGAGTTACATTCCAACCTTCGTAGGCTTTCTTTTCATCCAAAGGAATCTTACTCTTCCCTAGAATTTTAGCCATGGCCACTATACCCTTTATCAAAGTACCGTGGCTAAAATCCATTCCTTTCTCAATGTACCTATCGGATATCGAAGTCTGTTGTGGTAGGCAGCCGAAAACATGGTCAGGTAAGCCCATGCTGAACCTTCATATGAGAAAGGCAATACTAAATAGGGCATCCCTTTATGGGCAGTGTGAGGCATGAGTCCACATACCCAACAGTCAGATATGTTGACAACTAACTGGTGTTGGTGTAACAGCTGGATAAACGAAATATTTTGATACTCCATCCTTCTTATTTGTTCATGTGAGGAAAGGGCACTTATCTTGTGTTGAATTTTAGTGGGACGAGAAGGTACAGAAGTAGATAAAGGAACAGTTTTTAGTTGTAACACATGGACAATCCAACGTATACATGCTAGTAAAACACATAGAATCAGCAACACACACAAGGTTACGCCAAAACGACTACGTAATGATTTACAATATTTGGTTTGCATATTCTGTCTCCTATCTACCTGGTGTGATGTACCATCCATCCTGGCTAGAAAAATTTGTCGCTCGCGGCAATCTTCCTCAATCACTTGGCTATTTGATAATCCTAAACCTAGTGGATCTTGACCATAAACCAGGTTCAGTCCAAGACTCCTACCAAGACCCTGCGACGGGGACAGATGGCACAAATACTATCTAAAAAGGAAAAATAGTTAATTGGTGGCAAAAGTAACAAATGTTCAAGTCTTTGCTTCAGGCCTGGTCCTCAGGTTGAATCGTTTCTTTGTTGGAATCGTTTGGTCCTGAAAGATTATTTCCGGATTAGTAGTGTTCACTTGTAGATGTAATGGGATGGTTCTTCGAAGAGTGTCATCACTTTCTTCCTCAGTCTGGGTGTCTTCCAGCCGTGCGTTACTAAATGGTACGAACCGGGGAGTCTTGTCTCCTTCAGATTCACCTATGCCCCCATGGACCCACTGGTCAAAAGGCAAGGGCAAGGGTACCTTTTTGCAATGCACGGCGTGGACCCAGTTTTTCTTGCCTTCTATCCTTACTGCTGTCCGCGTAGCCAGTAGAACCTGGCGAGGAGACGACCAGCGAGGATCAAGATTTTTCTTTTGTTGAAGGTTCTTGGTGCAGACCCAATCTCCTGGTTTGATAGAGTGACCTGGGTCTGTTGAGGCCTCTGGTAGAGCACTTTGAACCTGTAGGCGAAGAACACTTAATTTAGCAGTCAAGTCATGAAGGTAATCAATATGCATAGGGTACGGTATGTCTGAGTACTTCCTAGGACGAGGAACTCCCCAAATATTGGCGGGGCGTCCGAATATCACTTCATATGGACTAAGTCCCATACGAGAGTGTACAGTAGTTCTGGTGGATAGTAAGTCCAATGGTAAAGTGTCAGGCCAGGCAAGACCTGTGCTGGCCTGAATCTTTGCCAATTTCAGTTTGAGAGTGCCATTGTAGCACTCTACCAAACCCGCTGACTGTGGATGGTTTGCCGCATGGAATTTCTGTCTAATACCAAGACCCGTACATACTTTCTGCATGATTTTGCCTACAAATTCACTTCCATTGTCACTCCAGACAATTCGCGGCAAACCGAATCTAGGAAAAAACTCTTTCAGTAATACTTTAGCAGTTGATACAGCTGTGTTATCTTTTAAGGGGTAAGCCTCTATCCATCTAGAGAATGCACATACTACCACCAGAACATACTTGAGATTGTTGCATCGATCCATGTGTATATAATGAATCTGTAATACTTCAAAGGGGTACGTAGGGGGAGAGAAATGGCCTGCAGGAGTTGGAGTACCCTTCCCTGGGTTATGCATTAAGCATATGATGCAATGTTTTACCACATTGTCTGCACATTTCGGAATTCCTTCATTTTGCCAAACTGGAGCCAGGAGTTTGCATATGCCTTTAGCACTAATGTGAGCTGGTCCATGAGCCATAGGCACTACAGGTAATACATATGCATCTGGCAACATCCATTGCTGATGCTCTGACAATTCTGTCCAACATCCATTCGAATCCAACATTCCCGTACTTTCTTTCCACTTACTCAATTCTTTCTCTGTAGCCTCTTCCTGAATCGTTCTTATGCTCTCAATTGTGTCCTCACACATTCCTCTTTCTGGGATCTGATTTGCAGGGCCTGCAACATACATGTGACTTGTGATGTTCCTAGCTGTGTTTTTCCCTACCTCGTCTGCGTAGGCATTCCCGCGACCAATGTCATCTGTGACTCTTTTATGTGCACTACACTTGATGATGGCAATTTGGGTAGGTAATGTGAGAGAGTCAAGAAGATCGGTGACCAACTGGCCATGCTGAATCTTCGTTCCATGGGAAGTAAAGCATCCTCTTTCCTTCCATAAGCGACCAAAACTGTGTGCCACGCCAAAGGCATATTGGCTGTCTGTGTAAACATTCACTCTTTTCCCTTTCGACAGCACACATGCTCTAGTCAAGGCTATCAATTCTGCAGCCTGGGCTGAATTGTATCGGATACATGCTGTCTCCACTACTGTATGTAATGTGGTGACTGCATAAGCTGAGGTAGTCTCGCCATTGGGTAATTTGAAACAGGAACCGTCAACCCACAAGGTTCCATCCGGATCCTTGAGCGCAGTATCCTTTAAATCTATTCTTCCTTTTGTTTCTTCTTCTGTGCGAAGAAAGCAGTCATGATGATCCTGAGGATCTCTTTCATCTGGGAGTGGTAACAAAGTAGCTGGATTCAAGGTGTTACATCGCTTTATATGTATGTGGCTTGCTAAGAGAGTCAACTCGTAACCAGACAACCGAGCACTCGTGAGATGTTGTGTTTTAGTTCTATTCAATAAAGTGTCCACAGCATGTGGTACCGTGACAGTGAGAGTGTGGTCCAATACTACTCCAGCTGATTGATGAATAGAGATTGCTGTCGCCGCCGTAGCTCTGAGACAGCTAGGTAACGCTTTAGCTACCGGGTCTAACGTAGCAGAAAAGTAGGCACATGGCCTCTGTTTGTCTCCAAATTGTTGTGTCAAAACTGATAATGCACAACGTTCTCTCTCATGGACATAGAGCGTGAAACATTTACTGTAATCAGGGGTACCTAACACAGGAGCAGAACACAGGGCTGATCGTAAGTCAGAAAAACTCTTCTGACATTCATCAGTCCATGGGAGTGGATGGGGCGTGTCTTTCTGTGTAAGTGCTAATAAAGGTTTGGCCAATAAAGAGAAATTAGGTATCCATTGTCTGCAGTAGGAAGTAATGCCCAAAAAAGCACGTACTTCTCTCTGCGTCGATGGTACCGACATGTGCGTAATTGCTTCAATGTGTTCGGGGGTTAGTCGCCTTCCCTCCTTTAATAAGAGATGACCTAAGTATGTAACTTCTTGGCGCACGTACTGTAATTTAGAAGGTGATACCTTATGATTGAGATCAGACAAGTGCCGCAACAATGCCACAGTCACATCTTTACACACATCCTTTGTATCAGTCGCGATCAACAAATCATCCACACACTGAATAAGAGTGGCTCCTGGAGGCAAAGGGAATGTATCAAGCTGTGATTTAAGAGCTTGACCATAAATGGATGGACTTTCACAATAGCCTTGTGGTGCTCTCTTGAATCGGAAGCTTCGGCCTCCTAAACAAAATCCAAAAATATCTCTGCTCTCTTTAGCAATAGAAATGCTGAAGAAAGCGTTCTTTAAGTCAATCACGGTGAACCAAGCTGCTGAAGCTGGTATCATCGTCAGTAAGGCTGTAATGTCTGGGACAACAGGGAACTGTGGTGAAACAATTTTGTTCACCTCTCGAAGATCAATCACAAATCTATAGACTGGTGGTTGAGAAGGATCAGTTCGCTTAAGAATCGGAAGAATAGGGCTGTTACACACATTTCCTCTCGTTTTTTCCACCACACCCTTCTGGACCAAATCTTGAACAATAGCCAATAATGCTTTTTCACCTTCATTGGAAATCTTATACTGAGCTATACGTGGCAGTTTAACATTAGGCTTGAGAGTGACAACATATGGTGGAATCGCAAGACGACACACATCATTCAGACCGTTAGCCCAAAGACTTTCAGGAAGAGATAGTAATTCAGGTGGAAACTTATCTCTAGACAGATGCATTGACGATGTCAGTTTCTTACCATGTAACTTTTTCAACAGATCCAAACCCAATAGATTCTCACCACAACCATTTGTAAGGATAAGTGATGCTTCCAGGTCATATGGACCAATCGAAACAGGTAAAGGGCTGGGTTACGAACTGGGGCGCTGGAAAATCCTACAGACGTGTTTATTAAGCCAGACAAAGGTGCCCCAGGGAGTTTAGAATGAATAATAGAACTTCTCATTGCACCAGTATCTAAAAGAAATGGCTCTGAAATACCCATTGCATTGACAGTGACATAAGGACCATTCTGATCTACTGGAATTGATACTACTCCCTTACTTTGTCCATGGCTGGCCTATTCATTTTGGAAACTTTCGTCGCCACCTTCAACATAATAGTCACTATAATATTGTGTAGACTGGACTCTCTGTTGGTCAAAAGAATTCACAGCGTTAGGAGAGGGAAAGGAACGCTTCTCTTGGAGGGACGTACCTCTACCTCTACCCCTGGAGACTGAGTGGAAATGACCACGGCCTCGTGGGACAAACACTCCATTATTACGTTGGAGCAAAACTGGACAATTACTCTGAAAGTGTCCCTCTTCCTTACAGTAAGCACATTGGTTTGGACCTAGCATAGATCGGGGTACAAAATGTTCGGGTTTCTGAAACACTTTCTGAAACTGTGGGGGCTGAGAAGACTGGTGCTGAGCAGGACGTGGAGGATAAGCCTGCTGTAAAAGAACCTATTTTTTAAATCTTTATTTTTCTTCTCCTGCTTATCTTTCTCTTCCTTGTCCCTGTTTTCATAATATTGTGCTGTAGCCAATATTTTAGCAGTAGAAGAAACAGCCCATGCACTCTCGGAACTTTTTAATTTATTCGATAATTCGGGAAGCAAGTTAAATACGAACTTGTCCACAAATAAGCGTTGTCCACCTTCCGTGCTCATATCCTGGCCACTATGATCCAGAAAGGTCTCCTCAAAACGAGTGAAGAAATCGGAGACGCTCTCGTCCTTGTTTTGCTTACAGGCGGTTAACTTATCCCAATGTACTCGTACTGCAGCCATAAGAGTCTTCATTAAATCAATGATTCTACCAGGAAGTGCTGTAATCAGATCGTCAGGCTTTGTTCCGCCAACTTGTGCTGTGTCAGCAGCTCTAATAGCTGCCCAAAAACCACCTAGTTCGGCAGCATGATCTTCCCTACGAATTTTCGCCCATATTGCTTGTGGAACAAAATTCCCAAATAACATATCAATGTCAGCTAAGTTCATAACGCAAGCCTCAACTGTCTGGGATAGCTCCTTATAATAGCCAGCCGGATTTTTACGTGGGTCTGGAAGTGTTTGTTTAAGGGCTAAAACTTTGGCTCTTTTCCAAGGTTCATCTACCCATATACGCTGGAAATGAGCAGCCACCGGCTGAGCACCACCTACCGCCTCTCTCCATACTGGGGTACCTTCACGCATTGGATAGTGTTTAGTTTTATCAATAAGATCAGTTTCGGGGAGTTTTAGAGAGAGAAATGAAGTCCTAAATTCAATCAGCATAATCACCGCTTTCTCAACGTCTGCTCCTACTATAAAACCTTTATCAAAATCGGCTTGGAGCTTCATCAGTTTCATAGGAGCCGTGTCTAATTCCATATCATCCCAACCCTTAATGAGAGTGTCGCACATTGCGTCAAAAACATATCTTTGAATGGGCTCTGTCCATTGACAAAAGGTGCTCAAAATATCCCGTGCACTATATATTGGACCTTTCTCAATCCATTTACGGGCGAGGGAACCTAATACTGCTTTTTCTTGCGTAAGAGGAAGCTGACAACGAGATTGTCGTCTAGAAAAAGACGGAGACAGATTCAGGGCTCCAATTAAGGGAGAAAAGAAACTTGTGACAGCATTTGTGAGTCTCCTCGGTGTACCTGGAGAGTTTCTCACCAGAACAGGGGATAGAGAGGAATTTAAAGGAGATGGAATAACAGGAGGAGGAGAAAACAAAGGCTGAGGAAGAAGTGAAGTATTATTTGGCTGAGCAGGTCGCTGAGCAGCTGCTGGCTGAGCCATAGGAGGTGAATTAGGAGTTTGCACATAGGGTGGAGGAGAATTCAACAAACAAGACATTAAAGGGTCTTCCTCTATATCTTTACTCTTCTCTGAAGGGGAAGTAGGCAACACCGGATAGCATCTATCTACTGCCATGCGATGTTGTCTTTCTGATACCTCCCTAGCAGAGTCTACTTCGTTATTTCTGAACTGCTGGGCAGCCTGTAAAATCGACATATTTTTATCCTTTTGATCTCTTCTTGCTTGTTTCATTTCATTCTGTTTGGCTTCCTTTCGCCAAAGGCGGAATGAGTCAAACATTGCCGGCCGGGCTTTTCTTCTAAACAAAGTGGTTTCTAAATTGTCTAATATATTGAGCTCAAAACTGCCATTTTGTGGCCACTGTAAAATACCATCTCTTCTGGTATATCGGACCCATGTTTTGTTAAAAGTCATGGGGCCAATACCATGTTTTGAATAGAGCTCATAAGTGGGAGTTCTAACCGGAGGAATCGGACAAGAGTCCTCGAGCTGGGAGTCCCTAGTACAACCTAAGCAACAAAATCGACGAAACTTACTTAGACCAGGCATCGTTATTTCTCTGGACTATTCTACAAACTTCAAAAAGGGGGGGTGTGTCAATACTTAACAAAAACAGCACAAACGTACTCACCCCTTGGCTTCAATTATTGCAACAATTGAAATACAAAAAGGAAACTCAAAGACCCAAAAAACAAAATTTGTGGGAGCGACCCACCAATAAAATACTTAACTAAGTATCTTCTTACGCCAACCGGAGGTCCGTCTATCGTCTCGCTCTACCAAATCGTCACAAAAACCGGGGCCAAGGCAGGACGGCAGTCAGGGCAGCAGTCGCAGCAGCCGTCTGAAAGGAGAAGCCACGCCGCAAAATACTTCGGTCCACTTCCGACATACAGGGGTCAATCACGTGGGGCGCCTCCTCCGGATTTTCCTCGCGGGGCTCCTCACGATCCTCTGGCTGCACCGCTACCACTGAAGCCGTCCCTTCGTGGTCGCCATTTGAGGAACCTGACCATTAAGGGCCAAGCGGCGCAGAGTACGCCTGAAATCCTCTAGTTCTCCTGCCTTGCAATACAGAGACACTGGATACTCCGTCTGGCGTAAAAGATAGAGTTTTATTAGCTGCAGCTAGTACAGTTGTCCGTGAAGTCACACAGGGATGGCTTCACAAGAGACTGCCCCTGACCTCCGTGGCGCACAAGCTTTTATACAGTGAAATACAATGGATACAATGGATAACCTAAAAACATATAGAATTTGAGACATCGACAAATGTTACCAACAATGGTTTAAGCTAAAAACTGACTCGAATCCACATGATACAGTTTACATGGAGAGAAAATATGGTTGTATGTTCTAGAAGGACAGCCGTGAAGCCAGAGAATGCATGAGATGTGTAGCGAAGGGCAGTAGATAAGATAAGCGAGAGGAAAGAATGGTGTGAGCTAACAGATAGTTCGGGCGGGGGTTATCCAGCTCAGACATGAATTAGTGTATTCGGCCAGACCCTGACACTAGTTAATAAACACGGGACGAAAGGCTACCTGACACGCAAGGGCAGAAATGACAAAAACATCTCGTTTACCAGCTGCCTGAGTGAGGGCAACCTAAGATGGCGGAAAACACAAGATGGAGTCTGGGTGCGATCGAGAAACGACAAATTTCAGAACCTCAATGGGGGGCCCAAAACTCCCAATCCTTATTGAAGATACGGCTCAGTAGGCCATTTGGTCAGGGTGTTCTGTCCTTTTAAATACCTTTCAGGATGATTATGGTTCACCTTTCGGTTATGGTTGGTTGTGGCCCCTCCAGATCTCCAGGATGATTGCCCACTGCCTCCAAGTTGGAACCTGAGATTTTATCTGAGTTGAGCAGGTACCGCTTTCTCCTCATGGGCTCCGCCATTGAGGCTATTGCCATAGCCCTAAAATTACTATGACTTGCTGGGGTCTAGCAGGGAATATATAGGTTTCCATTCCTCCTCTATATGTTTCTTTTTCAGCAGCCATATGTTTTTTTGTGTAATATTCTGGTTTCTTTCAAAATGCTTTCCGTCTGTGCGCTCCTCTCTCAGCTATGTAATACTTCCACCGCCAGCACCTCCTTTTGCTTTCTTTGAATTCTTTCTTGTAAAAATGCAAGGTGGACCTTCTTCTAATGCGCTTACTTTTGTGATGACCTTGCTTGCATGCAGACATGGCTTTTAATAGCTGTTCTATTACTACTGGCCAATTTTTCTCAATACCTGATGTTTGTAAAGGCTAGCTTCCACTGTTGACATCTGGCCGGGCATAAAGTCCCCAATTAAATTCTTTTTATGGATAAGCCAGCATTTTTTGGGAGTATTTGGCCAGCAGCAGTGTATTTCTCATGTGTTGTGGCGCTAACATTCACAAAAGTCGATGAGTAGTGGTCACTTGCAGTAATGTGTTGGACTTTGTAATTAATGCACCTTCTTAGGAGTTGTTTGCCAAGGAAGATGTAGTTCAAGTGGAGATGTTTTTAAAAGTGGGCTTTGTTTTACCCTTCGCAGGTCCTGTTTAATCGGCAGACATCAGCTCAAATTCGTTAATACAGACTCCCAGGATGTTCCGTCCAGGATCCCCTCGGCTTGGCTTGGGGCAACAAGGATCTCTAATGTTAAAGTGTCCTGCCATTATGCACTCATGCCCCGGATGCTCATAGAGGTACTCTTCTATCAGGTAGGTGATCATCATGATGGTTGATGCTTTTGTCTTCCTATTTGGATTGACATAGAGGTGTATTACTATGAATAGTTAGTGTTTCCTCTATTGCTATGCCGTTTATGCTAAGGATCTATACATCATATGAGCAAGTGCTCCTTTCCTTGATGCGTACTTGCAGATCTAGTTTTACGAAGATGGAGAGTCCACCCATAGTTCTTTTAAATAGATTCTTCTTATGGGCCAATGCATGGATTTCCAGGAAGCTGGCGATGGAGCTGGGCTTTGTCAGCCATGTTTCCTGTAAACAGAATATGTTGCCTGTTTGAAAAATTCCATGGCTTCTTTATTGTCTATTGCAGAGGTGCGCACTGCCATGTTCCAGCGTATAATTCTAATCCTGGATCTTATCACTTTCTCCCTTTTTCCCCTTGTGCTAGGAGTTAGGCCTCTCCTTTGAATGCAAGGCATTGGGTATCCAGGCCCAATCTGGTTGTCCCTGGGAAGCTTGATTTCTCTTTACAGTGTCTTTCTCCATGGCCATTTTTCAGCTTGATTATGATCTTATTTTCTCAAGTCTGGGGGATAACTGATTTAGTGCTTCTCAGTATGCTTTTTGGGGTTGGTTGTGGCTCTAAGTATTGTGATCTCTGTGAGAGGTTTGTGAGGATTTTTTTCCATTGCAGACGTATACCCCAGTCTTTAAGTTGATCTTTCTCTGCAATGATTTTTTAGGTATCTACTCTATTTGTCTGCCCATGCAGTCTACCCTCTGTTTTTTTGTTCTTTTCCTCCATTGTCACTATGGCTTTAGTCTTTGCTATTCATGATTTTTCATTTATGGGTCCATGTCTGATGTTTTCTTGCGAATGGTGCAGCTTGTGTTATACCAGCCGGCCTGGTACTAATCTTTTGCATAGCCCTCTGGTCGAGAGGTACTGTTTCCCTTGCTGTAATTGTTTGTGGGGTGTCTGAATTGTGATTTTGTGATATACTACCGTTGGTGCTGTTTTGTCCTTTGCTGCGACAGGGAGAAGTTCTCTCGCCAAAGGCTGATTGCCCGGTTGCTCATCCGATTGCGTTCGAGCAGGCCTATTTATTTCTGCCTGTGCTGCCATTCCTCTCTTGGTCTCATGTAGCACCTTCTTCGGTCCAGTTGGCTGTGAACCTACTTGCCCTTTGGAAGAATATGTAATGCTAGAATTCACAAACTCTGAGTTCGATCTTTCCTGGGGATTGTGTACTATTTATGAAAGTGTTTGGGAGGAGCTTGCATTGCCTGGTTTGGAGTTCTTTGTTTTACTTGAAAGATTGGACTGTTCCCCGACCCTTTAATCTGCTGTGTTTTCCAGACTCTGCCTGGTTGATCTCAGTGTTTGATGCTGGCACTGTTATCATAAATTTGTTTTTGCATGGTATAGATCAGCCTTTTTTTCCTTTTAGAGTTTTTTAGCAATTTCCGCAGCTTTTTCTTTTGTTGTCTAGAGAGCTGTCTCTCAGCACTCACTGTCATTTCTTTTGGGCTCTTTTACTTGGCTTAGTTATCCGTCTTCCGTGCCTGTGACAGGGCTGCTATTATTGTTGTTGTTGCTGACCATATGAACCCCTATGTTATGATGCTCTGGAGTTCTGGTGCTTGTTTGCTCTAGAGTGCCTTTTTTTCTGCAGTTTCCATTATTGCATTTTTAATTCTTATAAGGGATTTATCTGTATTGAGCATTTTCCTATTTTGTATATTACTTGCCCAAGCTTCTCTGCAGTGGTTTATCTGGGTTGATAATAGTTCGGGCAGTGTGGTTAGCTTTTCAACGATAGCATCACTTGTGTTGCTTGCATTGCTTGTGGTTGCTTCCACACCCTTATCTTTATTTGCCCAGTGATCTACTTTGGCATTGAGCATATCCAGCTTTTTTTCAATTGTCAGGACACTCCGTGCCAGCATGTGAATTAACTTCACTTGTATTTCTAATTTATGGGATTGCCACATGCGTGCCTCAACAGCGACCAACAGAGAAGATTTTATGGTGTTTAAAATATGGGCAGAGCCCTCCCGGTAAAAGGGGGCAGAACCTGGGAGCTGTCTCGAAGATATGTGTCCCTTGTTGCCCCCTTAGATTCCTCCGCCCTCAGCTGGGTTTTACTGTCTGTTTCTGCTGATGTAATTTCAATTATTTGTTGACTGGATCCCTCCTTAGTCCCTGGTGCATGAGGCTCAATGTTTAGAGTGCACTAAGTGTTGCCATGGCGACTTTCCAGTTTTATTCATGGATGTAGAACAGTGCTGTCTAGATTTTAGGTCAGCTGCATTTGTGGTATCGTCAAGGGTGTCATGTTGCTGGTTGTTTGGGCGATGTACAGGGGCCTCTATTTTAAATTCCTGCCTTATTTTAGTTATTCCCAATTTGGCTTTACTCTGGCTGTTATGCTCCTACATCAACTGTGCCAATTCTTGCTTCATATTTTGCCAATTGTGTCACCTTCATTTATTGGTGATGAGATCTCAATAACCTTGACTGGTTCCATATGTTCCTCTGGCATGCTATGGTTATTTTTTGGAGGCTGCTGTTTTCCAGTGCTGTGTCTGCGAGCTTCACCATCTCTGCGATGATAGATTCCTGAAAGCTGGGTGAGCTGTGCAGTCTGTGTTGTATGTAAGTGTCTCACACTGCTTCACTCCTTCTGGGCCAGCAGAAATTAAACCCAGCTTGGTTTGCTCCAATGGTCCTGTGTCCCCCATATGGTCTCCTAGTGTTTCTGCCATGCCTCCTTTCAATCTAGTGAAGTACATGTGTATGGGGTTGCTTGTTATGGCCAGGCTGTAGGGCTGGGATGTTAGGTCCTTGGAGAGGTCCTGGTCTACCCCTCCATTCACCACTGGGGTATGACTCCTCTCTGCTATGTTTTGGGACAAGTGCTCTATCTTTCAATGACTGGGCATACTTCTCATACCTCTTTGTGATTTTCCCCTTTTAACTTCAGTGCCTGGGTTCGAAATAACTGCTTTTTTATGGGATCTTCTAGAAATTATGACGTTCTTATGGGCCTCGAAGACTGTGTGGGAATTTCCAATTGGTGTAAAAAGGCGGAAACCTCCTGTCCATACTTGTGCGCCTGTTCTGTTGATCTTAATTGTCTGGTTTGTCTAATTTGCACCGTTGTCTTTCTTAGCACAGTCGGTGTCACAACGTTCATCAATGGGCATGCAACCTTTCGAGCTGCTTTGGCTGGCATGGGCACCTTATTTTTGCCCTTGCCTCTTGTTCTTACACAGGCAGGCTTGTCTTGGCTGTGCGTAATTCTCTGTGCAGTGTGGAGGAGGGTGGGTGCACACTGCCTCACATCCCAGCATTCAGTTGGCCCTGATGCATCATAATAAATGCAGTGCATGATAACACATAATTCGGCATCAGGCTTTAGTTTTTCACCCTTGTTGGTGCAGCCAGTGCTGTGTATCTCTAGACACATGTTTCAGGATAGTTGTCCTTCTTCAGTAGAGAGCGACGTATTCTCTTTTGGGGGTGCTGTAAATGCTGCCCAAAGTCTTCTCAGGTCTCTGTACCACTCCATGGGCGCAGGTGCATCAACCAGAGATCGTCAGCTCATTTGCTCAAGGGAGCCTTTTCAAAGAGGAGGAGGGTGGGCTCACACTGTCTCACATCCCAGCACTCAGTTTGCCCTGATGCATCATAATAAATGCAGTGCATGATAACACTTAATTCGGTGTCAGGCTTTAGTTTTTCACCCTTGTTGGTGCAGCCAGTGCTGTAAATCTCTAGACACGTGTTTGAGGATAGTTGTCCTTCTTCAGTGGAGAGCAACGCATTCTCTTTTGGGGGTGCTGGAAATGCTGCCCAAAGTCTTCTCAGGTCTCTGTTCAATGTACCTTGTGTGCCTTGTACTTATACTTGAACTTTTGCTGTCTTTTAAGTACTTTATTAAAAAGTGCACTCAATGTTTTTTTTTTTGCCCGGCCTTGTACTACGAAATTGGGCAAGGAAGTCTGTGTACAAAGGCATACACTGGTGTATGCACCCTGAACCTGTCCTCTTGATTTTCATGCTCTGGGCGCCTTATTGTGGATATAGTTTTGGTTGCAGTTAATGCCTGTGGGCACAAAAAATGCCCCTACTGGTTTATAGTTATGGCAAAGGTTACCACAGCAGGGTTACAGGGTTACAAGGTGGTATTACCATGGCTCCACAAGTCTCTAAAAATGTGCACTTTGATTAGCAATTGGTTGGTATTGAATGAAGTTGTGTTATTGTGGGATCACATTCTATGTTGTGTCTATTTGTTTCTGGAGCTGTGTATCTCTATCAGGCTGATTGTATAATGCTTACAAGTCGCAGTGCACCTTATGTCCTTTTATCGTTATCCATGTTGCTGTGCTATGGCGCAAGTCAAACCGTATTGCATGTTGTCTCTGCACCACAGCTGGGGGCTCGCTGCCTCATGCCAGTCACTCACAGTGTGTTCTTTGCTATTGGTACGTGCTGTCGCCTCCTTCTTCTGGCTTCCTCCTCGCCTTGCCTCACCTCTGCCTCACTCTACTGCCTCCTGGCTTCCTCCTCATGACACTCAGGCTCTTGCTTGTGACTTTTGGTGCTCAGAGGCGGTGCGGTCCAGACCGAGAACATTGGGTCACAAATGTTCCCTTTCACAGGTGGAGGTCAGCACCTCTCACTCACCACCAGGGTGTCACACATTTAGGCGAGCTTCGGCTGTACCACTAAAGCTGCTGAAAGCAGATGCTGGGGCAGAGGCACAGTTCAGGAACAGTGCGCTGTTATCCCTAGAGATCACAGTCCTCAAAGCTCTGTCCTGTGTACTAAATGGCATCATTAGCAGTATTGCCTCCTGATTCCTAAGTTCCTTCCTCCTGGTGCATAGCATAGTTCCATACTCTTGTTATTTACCACCTCCTGTGTTATTGTTAGATGTTCTACATTATAGCCCCTTAGTTTTGAATATCTCTATCATATGTTGCTTGCAGGCAAGCGTGTCTTCCCTGGTACTACAATTACACCTAGCCGCAACATTTAACCATGTGAAATGCTGGCTATGCGATCAGGGGCATGAAAGCTAGAGGCGTGCAAAGTCGTATTCCAATCTGTGGGCTTCCTAAACATGTTTGTTTCAAGCTTATTGTTCTTGCAAAGAAACTCAAGATCCCAAACATTCACCACATGTCTACTGATATCACTAGCGAACTGATGATTCAAACCATTTACTTTTATCTCATCTCCAAATTCACTCACACTTTAAATCGACACCCTTCATACAACAAAAAGATCATCTATGTAACAACATGTGTTTCCCATCCCTCCCTGTGGCAAATGCGGAGCTGTTCCTCCCACCAGCCCATGTGTAGATATGCGTAGCTGGGGACGAAACAGGTGCCCATCACCATGCTACAATTTTTTTTATATAGTTTGCTAACATAAAGAAAATAGTTATGTTCGGGGTCACTTTCTAATCATTTCAAGCACCATCTGGGTGTGTTTCTACAACTCTATAGGTCTGCTGCGTAGAAAATGTTAAAACAACCTCAAACCATTTTGATGACCAATATCTGTGTACAGAGCTGTGGCATCCAATGATATTTAAAATTAACTCTCATCCCACGGCATTTCATAAATGATTCTTAAAAATCCTCTTTTGTCCTTCACACAGGATGGAAGGTTTTTTACACAGTCCTGTATGAAGTAGTCTGTATATTTAGACATGTTTTTGAATAATCCACGATTGCCAACATTATAGGCCTTCCTGGTGATGCCTTGCAATCCTTATGTACGTTAGGGATCAGGTACATTATTGGAGTCCTTGGTTCATCTCTCTGCATTAACATATACTCCTCATGACTGATGAGGCCACTATTCTTCCACCCAATTTGTGCTGTTTTTAATCATCTTTTCTTGTCCACAAGCTCCATCCTGCTGCATTTGACATAGCATTGTTCATTCTTTAACTGCTTCACTGCTTCTTGTTTGTACATTTAGACCGGCCACAGGACAATGTTCCCTCCTTTACTGGAGTTTGATATTACAATGGTCTCGTGCTTTTGTAGTTTTTTAACCAATGTTTGATATCTTCTTTGCTGCTTTGCGAGCGTGTGCAGCTTTATATTAATCCTTATTATCGCTTGTATCAGAGCTTCATGAAAAACTTTGATTGCATCATGCAGTGTCATAGGTATAAAAGTAGATGCTGGTTTAATGGAAAATTCTGCGTTTCCCGAAATATTCATTTGCTGCTCCCTAATAACTATTGAGTCAGAGAGTTCTTCAGTTCTACCCTGACTTTCTTTTTCTAGTGCAATAAGTTGTTTCAATCATTGTGACCTGTTTCCTTTTGGAATTTGCATGAAACTTCAATAACTTCAATTTCCCAATAAATTTAAAAACATCGATTCATGTCTGACTGAAATTCAATGTACTGTCTGGGCAAAAAGACAAACCTAAAGACCAGATTTGTTTCTCAGCCTCGCTTAATGTTATATGAGACAAATTTAAAAGACTTGGGTTGACTTGTTCATGTTGTTTTCTGCCATGCTCTGTTGTCTGTTGATTTCTTATGTCACTTCCCCCTCCACCTTTTCCGCTTTCGTGATGCTTATTACGTGATCTTAAGGTTTGGCATCTTTGGTCCTGTTTCAAAAAATTTAATTTCTGCTCCTGAGGTGTCCTCCGTATCTTTCTTCCAATTCAGAGCTTACTTCAGTTTCCGCACCAGCATTCCGCTGCTCTTGTAATGATCTATTCCTATCAATTAGCTTTGAACATTTGATAGTGTCAAAACGGCGAGCAAATGTAAATATTTGGCCCCAGTTATGATCATGTTTGTCACTTAAAATTTTTTGAGCCTTCAGTGCCTTTATGTTTCCTTCATGCTTGTTTAAGCACACTTTTATCTCTTCCTCGAATTGGTTGATTAACTTCTGCTGAGGATCAGTGCACAGTTCCCTGTTTAATGCCTGAATATCTTGCTGCAGGTTGGTCCTGTCAACATCCGCCTATTTCACCAGTATTTGCACGAGCCTCGTAGATGCATCCAGATATTTGTTTAAGGACTTTTCTCCCATCAACTTGTTTTCTCTGACCGTTTTAACTTTTCTAATAACCTCAGTTTATTTCTCAGATTTAGGCCACTGAGGCGCCGCTTGTACCTGCCGGGGCCCCAATTTTGCCTATTGAAACTTCGGCAAACATTTTCTCTGCCGCTTCCTCACGCCACTGCAATATGTTGGCAGAGAAGCCTTTACTTCACAGTTTGATTTACGATGCATGCCCTTTCAGTCACTGCCACCTTAACGCGCACTTGCCCTCTACTCATAAAGCACCTCACCTGGTGTGCTTCAAAGACAGCTTTGTGGGAGCTCTGACTCACCACAGCGTCTACACTATACACAGCTCTCTTCAGTGCTGAGGGAGCCCCCAGCTGCCTTGCTCCACCGATTCCTCTCTGGCTCTTGGATAGAGCCGTCTTCTGCTGAGATGCCAAAAGCCCACATGGAGGGGGTCTGCAAAAAGGAGACAGCAACTCTGTATAAAACGCACCACCGACATTCCTCAGGGTGCCCCCCATCCACAGATTGTCACAGACTCCTTCATCGTGTTCAAAACAAGTCTCTTAGGGGCATATTATCAAGAAACAGCGTTGTAATTATCGGCGCATTAGCGGCAGAAAACTGCAGCTAAAGCGGCGATAATGGGCTTGATAATGTGCCCGTGAGAATTCCCATAGAAGCCTATTCTGGTGTCATCATGGGCTTCTATTGGAATTCTCTGCGGCATATTATCAAGCCCATTATCGCCGCTTTAGCGGCAGTTTTCTGACGCTAAAGCGGCGGTAATTTTGACGCCGTGCTTGATAATATGCCCCTTAGATTTTTGAAGCCATGCAAACTGCACCATAACGCGTTTCAGCGACCACTGACGGCCTTCAACACACAGTGTTGGCAACCATTTTGGATACTTTTAACTCCCAACCTACTGATTACATCATCATAGGCAGTGAAAATTTACTTTAACCAATATATTTCAAAAGAACATGTATAGCGTGTAGGTGAATAAATACATAAATAAATGTATTCCATACTTTGAAAATAAATTAATAAAACTCCAGATGCCAGGCTGTGCATTCCCTGAATGAACAAAGTATTTTAGATTTTATCATCCCCCACCACCACCATGTTCGGGGTCATACACATCGACTTGCTATCTCCTCTATTGTTTTTCACGTGGTGAAAAAATTACTGACAACAGCAACCAGAGAGCAAAAGAACCTGAACAGGGCTTCGATGTGAAAAGTTTATTAAAGGCATTAGAGAAGAATAATCGAAGCGAACTCACGAAATGGTGGGAAATTAAATCCTTGGAAAAGTATCATGAGGCAGGACGAGTGCCGAGAGGACTTAGAATCATGCTGGCCCCCAGCTTCGAAAGCCCGAATCCACTGCTTTTGAAAGAATGGGCAGACAGTAATATGGAAGCCTCAATGCGACTTGTTTGTCTTTTGGTCAAATACGCTAAAATAGACAGAGATGTGAACATCCAAGAAATTGCACGTATAAAACAGGAAATAGAACAACTCACGACTCCCAACAACAAGGAGTCAATTGACAAAAGCATGCAAGAAATGTCGGATTGAATTAAGAAGCAAGAGGAAACAATAAAGGCCAGAAAAGCGTTTAAATTCGCTTGCGATAAGAATTGCTATGGGCAGGGCCAAGTTTTCACTTTTGCCCGGAAGTATGATTTCGTAAAGAAGCAAAAAGTGATCATCCAGGCACATCAGCAATCACAAGTGATCTCGAATACATCAGAAAACGCTATGGCCTCTACTTCTGATGTCAGTACTATACCCAGTGACACCGAATCTGACCTCAGCGGAGGTGCGGAAGGAAACACGAGAGCAAAATTGGGCCCTTTAACCTACGCAGAGGAAATGGATTTTATCAGAGAACATAGAAAAATGTCATTCCGACCGAGGAACTTAAATCCACAACCCGCAATAACAGAAACCACCAGAGGTGCCAAAGGCGTAAATGCATCAAATTTATGAGGCAGAGGTCAGCAAAGAAAGAAGAAAAACTGGTAATGACACTGAGAGCAATTGACAAAACAATTGTGAACCTCACTGACATCCAACTCAACACAGCGGAAAAACAACTCCTAGCGCTGGGATTAAGCTTTTGTCCCGAAAGCAATTTCAATTATGTGGAAACAAGAGTCGACGTTTATAAATTTATTCGTAAACTCAAGTTGACTAAATTCTTCACCATCAAAAATCATGGTAAGATTGCACAAGACAAACCTCCAAGAGAACTGCATTCTGGACTTACTGTTGATCAAATTCCGCAGTTTTCCACATTACATGCCTTGCACAATGAATCTATTGAAATGAGGGAGTGTGCACCCAGCACACAGAAAAATGCGGACGCCGAGGATATCAGTATTTCGGCCCCTGGAAATAGTCCATTCAAGGCACCATCTTCCTTTGTTCCCATAATGCCCCGTGACGCGCTGGACATTTTCCATGAACGCGTCACGGATGAACTAAAGGCATTATACCGCAAAACAAGAAATGTGAAATACAAATCAAATCACAAAAGTACCCAGCAGTATGTTCAACTAATGGACAGACTAAAGAACAATGCTTCAGTCATGATTAATACCTCCGACAAGGGAGGCGCAACATTGTCCTATGGGATAAGGCACAATACAAGACGGAAGCATTCAGACACAGCAACGACATGGACTGTTATGAACTTTCGAATGCTGCAGACGTCAGAAAGATAAGCAGAGAATATAAAGATGATCTTAACATCTGGAAAAGGGAAGGGCTTATTACTAAAGATGAACTTAGTTTTTTGCATAAAGAATTTCCAACTTTCCCCACTTTCTATCTAAGTCCCAAAGTCCACAAACAAATTTCCTGAAAAAACAATGTTTTTCTATGTATAAACATAATATTATGCTATGGAAAATGATACACTGGTGTCTATACAACAATATGTTTATGTTCGATGGTAAAATCTAAAGGCAGAAACAGGGTGTGGCCATGGGGGCATGCTTCTCCCCTAGCTATGCGTGCTTGCGCGTAGGCTGGTGGGAGGACCATGTCCTCAGGGTGGACCATAAAGCATTGTACAAAGAGCATGTGGTACAAATGTGGAGATACATTGACGCCGTATTCATTATTTGGAAAGGAACATCTTCTCAGGCCGAAGGGTTTATAGATGCAATTAACTGCAACAATTTAAACTTAAAATTCACTGCACACATTGATCCTGTAACAGTTACTTTTCTGGACATCACATTATAAATACAGAATGAAGCCATTGAGACATGTTTATACAGAAAACTGATGGCTGGCAATACCTTATTACATGCCACCAGCTTTCATCCCCAACATACCATCTCCAGCCTTGCTTATGGGGAGTTTTTGCGAATCCGCAGAGCATGTAGCACTTCTGAGGCATTGGCAGTAGCTCAAGATGCAGCCAGAACTAGGTTTCTGGAGAGAGGATACAATGCCAAGAAACTTGATATAGCCCTCAAGAAGGCAAACAATAAGGACAGACAGTCACTGTTACAAACGAGATCAGGAACTTCTGTCAATACCATCTTGCCTCTAGACAACACCGAAGACAGAGAGGGCCAGGGCAATACGGGGAATGTCACCTGTAGATTTATATCCACATACAGTAGGCAAGCCAATGCCATAAAAAGTATCATCAATTCACAGTGGCCCATTGTTCTCACTGACGCGACGCTCCTACAGATTCTACCTAATAAGCCTAACTTTACGTATCGCAAAGCGCATTCAATGCGTAGCGATTTAGTAAAAACTAGCCCTGAATTGGACACTAAAAGTGGGTGGCTTTCTCCCAAGAAGGGTTTCTACAAGTGCAGCACTTGTTGTGCGTTCAAGTTTGGGGTGAATATGAAAACCTATTCCACCACTTTTTCAGATGTTCCTGTAAATCTTAAGGGACATTACACTTGCCACACAGATTACGCTGTATACATTCTTCAGTGCATATGTGGACTTCACTACGTAGGTAGCATGAAGCTGCAGGTTTATGTGCGACTCCTGCAGCATCTACGTGCCACAGTTAATTCTGACCCCGCATATCCTGTCACCAGACATATTAAGTTGGAACACGGCAACAACCTAAATGTGCTCCAATATTATGTCTTAGACAGTGTACCTGTGAACAAACGAGGGGGCAATCGTGAGGAACAACTGAGGCAGTTAGAGACCACATATATAGTTGAGCTGGATACTAAGGCCCCTAAGGGGATTGAACATTTGTGAATATTTACATCATTATCTATAAAATGTACACAGCCACCCCTATATAGTCTCTCTTCTCTCCGTTTGTAGGTTTGGATATAGTTTGGATTCAGTTGGGATGATGCTTTAGGTCGAGTGCATGTCAGGACTATCTAAGGATTGGAAATGTTAGCTCTTATACAGTGATGTCTATATTAGAGCAGTTTCTTTTTTTCTTTCTTCTATTCTCCTATATGTATATAGTCAGTTGTATATATTTAGACTTTATAATGAATTAGCATGCATCCTTCTCTCACAGGTTTTTTAAACTTTATTCACTGCACTTTTTGTACTTTTATAGCGATTTTTTTGCACATGTATCCGGTCTATTGAATTCTGCAGGCAGCACCTAAAGAGGATATGTATAACTTCTTTATGCTCTACAGATTTGTTAATAACCATCGATATATCTAGATTTACTGGTCCAGTATTTGCACAGGTGTTTATCACAGTATGTTGATAATGAAGCAAATTCCATATTCAATGATTGAATTACCTTTATACCGTGACTCTTAAGTATAAACATTATTTGGTCCATTGGGTCAATTGTCTCATAGGATCATGGTGCATTTGTGCATTTATTAATGTATAGTTTAGGCGATTAAAATGTGATCCACGAGAAATATGTTATAATTACATTGAATATTTCAACAGTGTTAGAAAAGACCGGATATACATTGATGGTTTAAGGATATCAATAGTATCTCCATTATATGTTAGAGGAAAAGAACGGAATTTTGTTTCAATTACAATTATATTCTGTTATGTAAATATTTAATTTGCAATCATGATGTTTATATTTTCAAATTGTAAACCAGTACGATCCATTTTGTAAGGAGCAATGAGCTTGTTTACGCAATGTTTACGACATACAGTATTTCCTCTATGTTTATGCCGGCAGTAGGCGTCAAGTCACATGGTCAATCAAATGATTTATTTAAACGTCACTACCTTGCGATGCACTTAAGTGATCAAGGCCACCTTGTTGGCCGAAACGCATCATGTTCGAGTTCTGCACTATTTCAATGGAATAATAAAAGCGCTACTGTGGCTGGCAGTATTAGCAAAGAAGCAGTTGTCCGTCTCTCTTTCCGGTGCCTGGATGCACCTTTGAGTGGTAATTGGATATATATATATATATATATTACAAAAAAAAACATTTTAGCCCCCACTCTTTTTCTCGTTCTCTTTTAGTCGAATCACCCTTAAACATTCAACACAATAGCTAAACTGACTGTTGCATTAATTCTGAAGATTTCGTGAAGATTCTTGAAATGGCGTCAAAGGTATTAACAAAACAAAAAATGCTAAAAACTAAGGGGCCGATTATGATGTCAGTAGGACCGCCATCGATGTGCTGTTGATATGGCAATATATATATATATATATATATATATATATATATTACCTACTGGCGGTCGCCAGTAGGTAGTTATAGTTAGGACCACGTTTCCATAGGAAATCCGCAACATTCTATTTTGAATAACTTTGGCGCCGGTCGACGAATCCTCGCGAATTTCTCAAAATAGGTGGGGCGCTACGCTCCGCTCCTATCCTGAAAGTCTCGGGGGGATTCGTCAAGCGGGGGCTGAGATAAAAGGGGGGTCCCAAAACGCGTTTTTCCCATGCATTTTTCCATAGGACCTTTAGACAGGGCTACAGCCCGAACGGCTGAACAGAATTACTAGAAATTTGGCAGAGAGGTAGTCCTCAGGTCAAGGAAGTGCCTTTTGTAGGTTTGGTGTAAATCTGTTCAGTAGATTCTGAGAAAATAGCCTTTAAATCAATATATATATCTGAGCCAGCTTACGGTACGCTTACGGTACGCTTACCGTACGCGTACGGTGGCGTGCGCGAGCGCGATTCTGATTGGCTCTTAGATCTTAGTAAACATTCGAATCGGCCGAAACCAGGAAGCGGCGGCCGCCATTTCGTGTGTTTTACTCAGAAAAAAAAGAGTGATAACAAGAAAAGGGGGCAAGGAGGAGAGTTACAGACCCCCTTACATTTGTGAGGGGGTCAAAGAAGGACAGAAAAGTACAAAGAAAACATTTATTGATTTTAAAAAAAATCACGGGGTACGCGTACGGTAAGCGTACGGTAACAAAAAAAAATAATAAAAGAAATGAAATGCAGATTTAAGAGTTTAGATATTAGGGGGCTCTAAAAAGAGCCGTTGTGTTTATGAAGTTATTTTTTAGTGGTACCTACAAGTAAGTACCGATGCAGAGTCTAAGGTTCAAGAGGAAGACTCTGTTCCCTTCATCATTGAAGTGCACACCATCTCCTCTATAAATGTCTTGCATGTCATAACGCAAGTTGTTGTGGTAAATGGAACCCATACCATAGTCACGGAGGAAAGCAGAAACAGATTTGTTGACGTGCTTTCTTGCTTTGTCAATCTGCGGACAGAAATGATTGGACCAGTTCCATTTTTGCCTTTGGCATATGTTGGAAAACACAAAGGCAGTTTTAGGGAAAAGTGAAAACAGTTGTGCAAAGGTGTCCTTCATAAGCATTTCCAGACCTACCCCAGTCAAAGTGCCTAGGTCATTGCCACCACAGTGCACTATTATGAGGTCAGGGTGTTGGATTTGCATGAAGGATTTCACCAATGGCATCAATTGGTGCCACTTTAACCCTCTCCGACCAATCCATTTAATGTCTACATTTGGCAAAGCAAGGTCTCTCACAATACCTGTTTTCTCTGCAAACTTTTCACTCCAGAAGACATAGCTGTGTCCTACAATCCACACTGTGAACATCTTCAAAGGAGATCTGGATGCACTCAGGAGGTGTAATTCAGTAGAATGGTAAAAAGAAATGAAAGACAGTTTGGAAATGGAGGCATACATATTTTTTTATAAAAAAAAAGAACTGATTGGCTGTTTCATACCATTCTACACTAAAAACTAGGCTGTATGTGTAAATTTATAGAAGCATGTTTTGTATTGGTACAGAAAAATGTGTTACCAAAGAACAGTACTATGGATTTGCTGTAAGGTTTTAAAAGTCAAGCACTCTTGCTCTGTGGAATTGAAACATTGTTTGGCGAACTTCTGACCTAACTCCACACAGCAGTGTTCCATGAGCTGTTGCTATGGTAGCAGGCAGAAGTCAAGTTGGGGGAAGGGTACTAGGCAGAAGTCAAGTTGGGGGAAGGGTACTTTTGGAAAAGGGTTGGTTTTCAACCAATAGAAATGTGTGATTACATTTGAAAAAAAGGGGGAAGCACTGAGATTTGAAACTTACATGTATATGTGTGGAAAAATAGAGGGAAACTTTGCCATTATCTGGTTCTGCTGAGAGGAGAGAGGTGTAGAGAACAGAGATCCTGGCTCTGATAATCTGCTGTTTGAGTGCCACATTTCTTTCACAACTAACTAATTTTAAAGGTGAGTTTAGAGTTTGAGAGGAGATGTATATGGTAAATTAAGAAATGAATAATAGAAATGTAAAACTTTTTGTTGAAGTTGTGTTTATTATTTTCTGTTTTGGGAGAAATTTAAATGTGAGGAACATGTAAAATAATATGGACTATGTTTTCACGATAAATTAAGGTGTATTGGTATAAAAAAAAGAATAGTTTAAGGGTTTGAGGTTGGACTCAGTAATGCAAATACATTCAGCATCACTAAGGCTGGTTGCCCTTGCTGGAGTGTAGGCAGTCACCCAGGATACACATGGTGGTGGTCTGAAAAAGCAGTCTGGACATGGGCTTTTTAAAAAATCTGAAAAGTGGATTCATAATGTGTCAGTCTGTAAAAGTGATTATCACTTGCCAAAAAAAAAGAGCAGTAAGTGTGCTTTCAAATTGGCAAAGAAATTTCGTTTTGTGACTAATGTGAAAACATGACTCTGTGTGCAAATAGGAATTACAGGCAGAGATTTATTGCGTTTTGCTCTGGTGATTTCACAGTTGCATTAGTAGGAAAAAGGGGGAGCGATTTTTTGGTGCAGAAGCAGACTCTTAGCACACACCCAGCTGCTTTCCATGTAGAATCATGCACAGTATTTACAAGCGAGTGGGGTTTGAGGTTTCAGTCTGTAATGCAAATATATTCAGCATCACTAAGGCTGGTTGCCCTTGCTGGAGTGTAGGCAGTCACCCAGGATACACATGGTGGTGGTCTGAAAAAGCAGTCTGGACATGGGCTTTTTAAAAAATCTGAAAAGTGGATTCATAATGTGTCAGTCTGTAAAAGTGATTATCACTTGCCAAAAAAAAAAGAGCAGTAAGTGTGCTTTCAAATTGGCAAAGAAATTTCGTTTTGTGACTAATGTGAAAACATGACTCTGTGTGCAAATAGGAATTACAGGCAGAGATTTATTGCGTTTTGCTCTGGTGATTTCACAGTTGCATTAGTAGGAAAAAGGGGGAGCGATTTTTTGGTGCAGAAGCAGACTCTTAGCACACACCCAGCTGCTTTCCATGTAGAATCATGCACAGTATTTACAAGCGAGTGGGGTTTGAGGTTTCAGTCTGTAATGCAAATACATTCAGCATCACTAAGGCTGGTTGCCCTTGCTGGAGTGTAGGCGGTCACCCAGGATACACATGGTGGTGGTCTGAAAAAGCAGTCTGGACATGGGCTTTTTAAAAAATCTGAAAAGTGGATTCATAATGTGTCAGTCTGTAAAAGTGATTATCACTTGCCAAAAAAAAAGAGCAGTAAGTGTGCTTTCAAATTGGCAAAGAAATTTCGTTTTGTGACTAATGTGAAAACATGACTCTGTGTGCAAATAGGAATTACAGGCAGAGATTTATTGCGTTTTGCTCTGGTGATTTCACAGTTGCATTAGTAGGAAAAAGGGGGAGCGATTTTTTGGTGCAGAAGCAGACTCTTAGCACACACCCAGCTGCTTATCCTGTAGAATCATGCATAGTATTCACAACCGAGTGGGGTTTGAGGTTGCAGTCAGTAATGCAAATACATTCAGCATCACTAAGGCTGGTTGCCCTTGCTGGAGTGTAGTCAGTCACCCAGGTTACACATGGTGCTGGTCTGAAAAAGCAGTTTGGACATGTGCTTTTTTGAGAATCTGAAAAGTGGATTAGAAATGTGTCAGATTGTAAAAGTACTTATCACTTGCCAAAAAAAAGAGTAGTAAATGATGAATGCAATTGCTTTCACAATTTATAGTGAAATGCAATATATTCTGAAAACAGCAAAAAAAAGGCAAATTTTTTTTTGAAAAATATGTAAATATGTGTACTGTATTATAAAATGTTTTATTAAATATTAATACTTTTTTCTTTTTTTTCAGATTGAGATAAAAAAAATCGAAAACTAGAACCATTTTTAAAGCAATTAAAATTAAATTTAAATTAATAAATATTTTTTTGAGTGGGTATGGTAAGTCAAAAATTTCATGGTCCCTTTTTTCCACTTCAATACAATCACATTTTCAATTTTTAATTGTAGTCTCTCAAGGACCTTGTAATGTGATAATTGATTTTTAGTGTTTTTTTTAAACAAAAAAAAATAATTACGCGCACCGTACGCTTTAAAAAACATATATATAAAAAAGATGAAAGATAAGGTTGGCTCTTAAAAGAGCCGTTGTGTTCATGCAGGGACAGAGGAAAGAAAGATTGGGAAAATTAGTCTCTGCGACAAGTGTGCTGATCTATTTTGTTGTTCACTAGGGAAACACTGGTCTCCCTATGACAAATTAGATCATGACAAGAGGTGCATCGAATATCAACCCTCAGAAATCGAGGGTTAATTTCCAGAGGGCCAGCAAAAGGAGATGCTCCCCCCACAGATGAAGGGCTCACCTGACCTGCAGAAGAAGGACTCGGCCCTGCAGATGATGGTCCAGGCTGAGCTGCTGTGGATGTGCTTGGTTGACTTACTGAAGGGTTACCTCCAGTAAGTCGAGCATGTGTCCTTCTGTGTACATCCTTGAGGTGTCTCATCATGGTATGATTCCCAAAGGAATACTTCCTGTCAGGATTACCTCTTGAAAGTACACGCTTACACAGCTTACAAGTTACTAAGGGTGCATTTACCTTTTGCTGGCCTTCAGGAAAAGTAAAATAATCCCATACATAAGAGGTCTTTTGTTTCCTCGCTTTCTGCCTCAAGGTAGTGCTGCTAGTGCTAGCCTCACTCTCAGAAGAGCTCTGCTGTTCTGCCATCGTATCACAAAGACAACCCAGCTCCTTCTCCTAAGGGATCACAAGTAGAAATGAGGGGAATGGGTGTGGTGTAGGAGAGTTCTAGAACTGAAAGTAGTTTCAACCAATCAAAAGTTGTGTTTCATGATCACATGACCTACCGTACGCTTACGGTACGCTTACGGCAAAAGTACGCATGCGCGTAAAAAAGACACGCGCTTGCGCGCATGCGCATAACAGTCACTCCCCGACACTTCCGCGTAACGTGCGCGTGTAGCGTACACGCGTACGCGTCCCACGCGGAGTACGCGCGGCTACGCAAATTGCGTAAATATACGCAAACAGCGTAGATAAATTACGGACGTTGCGTAAACCGTACGCTTACGGTACGCGTACTAAAAAAAAAATAAAAAAAAGGAAAAAATGTATTGCAAATAAATTTTACATGTTTATTTTATAAAATATATTAAAAAAAACATATTATAGAATTTAAAAAATTTAACCATAGTCTTTAAAAAAGGATAGAAAATTAAAATAAAAATATGTTTAAAAAAATAGAAGAAAAAAAAAAAAATTAGCATTTAAAAAACCTTGCAAATTCACTGAAAAAACCATGGGTTTCACACACGTTATAGTTAGGAATTAGCATTTAAAAAACCTTGCAAATTCACTGAAAAAACCATGGGTTTCACACACGTTATAGTTAGGAATTAGCATTTAAAAAACCTTAGAAATTCAATGAAAAAACCAAAGGTTTCACACATGTTATAGTTAGCTGGACATTTCACTCGTAAAAAACCAATGAAATTCCCCCGTTATAGTTAGTTCAGCTAACTATAACTCGCGCGCCCGCAATGCACTGCTGATGACGTCACATATTACATCACTCATGACATGGTCAGTGACATCACTCATGACATCACTGATGACATCTCAAATGACATCACTGATGACATCACTGATTACATCATCCAGTGAATGTGTGTGTTTCTGAAAATTAAATATGTTTATATATGTATATCTCAAGGTCGATGGAAGAATAAATGGGTATATAAGTGTCTAAATGGATGATTTGTTTTTGAAAAATTGATTGTGTAACTGACTGATTAAGTGTATCATAGTGAATACATGGCTTAGTGAGTAATGTTTAAATATGTAAATATCTGTATCAGTCTCTCACTTTGTGTATAAGTGGCTGCATGGGTTGGTGAGTAGCTACATGGGTGTCTATATAGGTTATTAGTTGGTTTTATGAGTATCAGTCTGAGTTTCTGCATGGTTCGGTGGGGGTATTACGTAGTGCATAGGTGCATGAATGAATGACTCACTCTTTGTATGTGTTGAAGACAGCATGTGTGCAGGACTCTATGGGTGGATGAGTGATTGTATGGGTGTGTTAGTGAGACTGTCTCAATAGTGTCTTTATGAGTAACTACATATGTTTTAAACTAGTATATGTGACTATTGGTGTATATAAGCGAGTATATGTGAGAGTGAGAGATTGAAAGGGTTCCTGTATGAATAAGTATGTGTTTCTATAAGTGATTGTTTAAAAGACTAAGTATGTGTAAGTTTCCGTAGAAGTAAGTGTGGTGGTGTGTGTATAACTGTATATGCAAGTAAATGTATGTTTGATTCTTTTTTAGCATGAGTGACTATGTGTGTGAGTACCTCTATGGATGAGTGGCATTGTGTAACAGGACGTATAGGTGTATGAGTACATATGATGAGTGAGTACATGTATGAGTGACTGTATAGGACTGTTGGTGAATGAGTGGATGTGTATGTGGATCTTAGAATTACTGTATAGGTTGTTGTAACTGGTATTGGTATGTCCATTGTTTTTAAAATTTTAATTTCTATTTTTGAATGTGTGTATCAAAGGTTATATTAGGGGAAGAGGAGGTCTGCCACTCTATCACAAGGATGATGTCATCAGTGATGTCATCAGTGATGTCATTTGAGATGTCATCAGTGATGTCATGAGTGATGTCACTGACCATGTCATGAGTGATGTAATATGTGACGTCATCAGCAGTGCATTGCGGGCGCGCGAGTTATAGTTAGCTGAACTAACTATAACGGGGGAATTTCATTGGTTTTTTACGAGTGAAATGTCCAGCTAACTATAACATGTGTGAAACCTTTGGTTTTTTCATTGAATTTCTAAGGTTTTTTAAATGCTAATTCCTAACTATAACGTGTGTGAAACCCATGTTTTTTTCAGTGAATATAGATATAGATATAGATATATATATAGATATAGATATATATAGATTTATATATATATATATATTACCTACTGGCGTTTGCCAGTAGGTAGTTATAATTAGGACTTAGAGGCCGAATATGATGGGGGTCGGATGAGAATCCGTCTGCCATCGTTGCGGGAATGTGACCGACCAACAGGTAATTTCACATCAGAGGAACCAACGTGAAATGGCTGGCGGAAAAGGTAGATCGTATTCCCCACAACAGTGCCCAAGAATGCACCGCCTTCATTGTGGGGAATGCAATCAGTCCGACTGCCCTAATTCAGGGGTCTGACCGCGTTAGAAATGTAGGTGGGACCCACATCGACGGCACATCGTGGTTTGCATTCCACTAATTTAGTATAAGGGTTGGTACCCCCTGGTGACCACTGTGTATTACGTGCTTCTTACCTGTTTCTATTGAAAAGTATTGTGTGCATTGTGTGTATCTCTGGCTAGGAGATACTTGTATGTGTTAGCGAGTGTTATATAATAAATACATATTTTTATAAATACACTGTGTGGTTCTTTTTCACTTAATCTATATCAATAAGATTATGTTCTGGTAGCACAAGCTGCTTTACACTCGTTCTGAGCTAAGCTTGAAGGCTGCTCTGCACAGCTACCACTTAGGGAGCTTTCTAAGGTTGTCTAAGACCCCTAAAATCACCATAAGAGTTTTCTGGATTGGAGCAGGGTGCCCACTTACATAAGTGTGCATCAAATACCAAGCCAGCGCTGACGGCCACGATTTGCCTCGCCAAAACGGGGAGGAAAGGAAGATGGCGGACGCTGTTCCGCTGCTGAAGGACGCCTCTTAGAGCCTCTCACCCGTGGCTCCAACAGACGACCACGATTTGCCTCGCCAAAACGCGCTTGGAACGGTAATAAGGAGCAGGAATGATGTGAAAACACTGGCGACTCGAAAAACAAACTTAATAAGACAACGCGACTGGAAGAATACTTACTTTTGTGTATGTGCCGCCTAACGCAAATAAGCGGCGCAGTCCTCGGCGCTCGTTTTGCGAGTTGGCGTCCAGGCTCCAGACTCGCAAAAACCTGATTCGGATCAGTGTGCTGTAAGCGGCTATCAGCAGCTGTACGACTGGGCAATATAGGGATGGCCCCCCTCGGAGCACTCGGCGGTCAAGGGGGAGAGCAGGAACCCTCACAAGAAGCTGCACCGGAGACTAATGGTGAGGAGGAGCTAATGGTGGCTAGCAGCAATGTTCAACCTAACTCTGCTTCGATATCTGGTCTAGATAGGGGCATTCGCGGAGGCGCCTCTGTGAATTCTTTTATTACGAACACTTCAAGTAACTTTGGCAAACCTATCATGAATCTTCTAAAATCAGGTCAAGCTACAGCACTTTTTCAAGCCATCGGTCCAGAATCATCCACTCCAGGTTTTCCTATAGCCGAAACACTCAGTGCGGCAATTGAGTGCGGCATGGTCAAGTCTGGTGGGGCACCGGCAGGTATATTTTTAATGCAGAAGTGCTGCTTAACTAGTACTGTCCACCCTGTGGAAATCTTCAATACTGGTCTTTCTGCTGTGTCTTCACCGTCTGCAACTATTGACGCCGCGTGTTCATCCTCTGATCCATGCAGCATACCCACAGCGGTGGAGGGGGAGTGTGCTGCCGGCACTAAGCAGGCAGAGTTGAAAGGTATATCAGAGGGGGCAATAGGGTGCACAAGCCAAACTACAGGAGTGACAGCAGGGTCGGAAATGCATTTAAAAACAAAGGCCCGAAAATCAACGGTGTCGGTAGTAGGGGTGGAAAAGGCAGAGGCCAGGGGAGTTCTAAGACACAAGCAGCTGTTGGTACAACCGGGGCTAAAGGATCTATAAAAACTGCTGCTACCACCCCGAATAAGGATTCAGGAGCAAGCCCGCTACGTAAGTGGGTGTCTTCAAAAGGCGAGGTGAAGTCTTTAGTTGCACGACTATCTAATAAAGGTTTACCCACCAGCCAGGCAAAACCAACAACAGGCTCTGCAACACGATCAGAGAGACCAAGGTCCGCTCCTGTTACTCCCATAATTTTATCTACAGCGGAAGGTGCAGCGCAATCTGTAATGGCTCAAGCCAGCGATGGTGCGATTATTCCTATAGACTTGGAAAGTGCAGCGACTTTTGCATCTCTCATCACTCAAATTCCTCCCGTAGCGGCCCAAACCCCCCTCACCGATAAAATACCTGAAAAGAAGGACTATATGAATAGAGTAGGGGGGGGAGCCCTCACCGGTCCTCTTGACTCCTGGTTTAGCTTCTTCGGCACCCGTATCTGTATTTGTTCCCACATTGGCAACTAAGCGGACAATAGATACTGGCACTGCTCTGAGCTCACCGCTGAACTCTTCGATGCCTGCCATATTGGCTGTGGAGCAGCAGCGAAGCTTTCAACCCCAAGATGGCTCTGCAGCCGGAACCCACCCTATCTACAGTGCTGCAAGTGCTGGCGGCTCAACATGAGGAGACTCAGCGCTTTTTTCAACAGGCTAGAACGGACAGACAGGAGATCAAACTAGCTCTGGAGGAGGCTGTTACAAAGGTTTCAAATCTTGCTCTTGTAATCTCAGATCTTCAACAGCGTGTTGCCGAAGTGGAGGAGGTTAATGCCACTACCTGTACTTCAATTAAGGCCCAAGATCATTTGATGACGATTATGCAATCTAAGGTCGAGGACCTAGAAAACCGGCAAAGACGCCAGAACCTGAGGGTCTTTGGGGTGCCTGAAGGAAGAGAGGGTGCTGATGCTTGGGCACTCATTGTAAATCTTTTTTCAAAGGCATTTCCTGATCTTGCTGACTGGGACATGGATACGCAAATTCAGAGAGCACATCGGCTCCCTATAGTTGCTAACACCTCTCGATCTTCTAAATTTTTGCAACCAATACTGGTGTATATAGGGAACTTTTTATTGAGACAAGCCATCTTCTTCAAAGCCCGACCAACTACCCCAGTTCAATTTGACTCAATGTCTATCTTTGTTCGATCTGATTTATGTAAACAAACCATGGATAGAAGGTGGCGGCTTAGGCAGCTTATGGACTCTTTTAAGTCTGTTGGCGCACAAGTTTTCTTACAAGATGCTGCCCGTCTTAAGGTGATTAAAGATGGGCGCCCTCATATCTTCTTTAATGAGCAGGAGGCTAAAAACAGCTTATACAAATGGCAACAACAACTTAAGAAATGAGGTGGCGCATTTGCAATGAGGTTTTGTATACTTATAGTTCTTTAGATTTAGTCTTTAATGAGTTGCGACTTCTGTTATGCGTTCGGGGGGTTTAAGATGTACTTTCATATTTGTGCTTACTGGCCAGTCAAGGCAGTTGGAGGGGTGGCGGTTATTTAGGGGTGCACTTTGGTTTAGTGCTGTCACTGATGACAGCAGGGAAGGGGGTGATTCTTTTCCGTAGGCACAGGGGTGTGGGGGGGGGCGGGGCCAGGTTCATCTTCTCAGGGTTTTGGTTGGGTTAAATTGCACGGTAGCACTGGCTAAGGTGGGTGCTTTTGGAGTAGGAAGGGCAGGGGGGTGGGGTGGGGGGAATGTTAAAATTGAAAAAAGCCAAAAGATTGTTAAACGCATACAAAGGGACTGCTTTGTAGGATACGACTGGGTTAAGGAGGGATATTGGTTAGGAATTATAATTGGAAGACAATGTCTAGAATTCATATAATGTGTTTGAACTCTTCTACTAAGCGCCGATTAGTGTCGGAAGAATTGAAAGCATATAGACCACAGATTGTTGGATTATCAGAGACTCATTTGGCTTTTAAGGATCGCAGCCTTTTTAAACAAATGGGGTTTGAGTTAATAACGTGCACCACCCAGACTGTGTCAATACGTGGTGTTGCCCTCTTGCAAGCGCGAACTTCTAAATGTACGGTACTCCGTTCACTTAGCGACAGCAAAGGCCGCTGGGTAATTGCTCAATTCCTGGCCTTTGGTCAGAAGCTCACGATTTGTGTGGTCTACGGCCCAAATAATGACTGTCCAGAGGATATCTCTTTTTTAAATTCAGAGTTGCGGGACTGGGATGGTAAACTCATAGTCATCAATCAATCAATCAATCAATGACATTTATAGAGCGCACTACTCACATAGTCATGGAAGACTTTAATTGTGTACTAGATCAGAAGTTAGACACTACAAACACTACGGGTAGGGCTAGAATGATACATACTAGGACTGCCATTAAGGATTTATTGCGTATACATCAGTTGGTTGACTTATGGCGGGAGGCCTATCCACTAGTTAATGGCTTTACGTATTTCTCGCAACCACATCGACAATATTCCAGGATAGATATGGTGTTCACAAATCAATCTAGAATTATAGATTCTAACATTGAGATATGTCAGCAAATCACATCGGATCATAATCCCCTATTGTTTAGAATACTTTGAGGATCAACACCACTGCGGACTGTAAGGGGTTTTACGTTTCCCAAATATCTGCTCAAAAGCCACGATTATATTCAATATATGCAAGGGCTATTAGTGGATTTTATAGATATTAATGCCCATACTGCTTCATGGTCTATAGTGTGGGACAGTCTTAAGGCATATGTTAGGGGCACCACTCAACAGTATCTGGCTATATCACGGCTGGAAGCGGCTGGACGAAGGGAATACTTGATACTAGAGCAGTGGCATATTAATTTAATATGAACTAAGGATGCCCGGGAAGTTGAGATCTATAGGCAACTTATAATAGTGAGAGCTAAGATTACTCGTGAGTTAAGGGAGAAAGTTGCCAATCAATACCATAAATTTTAGAGCTCAACAATACGAATATGGGGAGAGGATTGGACGGGTACTAGCCTATCAATTGGCGGACTTCAGGGCCAACACCCAAATTAAGAGCATTATTGGTGGTGATGGCCTAATGTATCATCAATCTATAGAGATTCTGGAGCAATTTAGGCAATTTTACATAGGCCTTTATAGCGATAATATGGCTTGCGATCAACAAGCGACGGCAGCTTATTTACAGGAGAGTGGTATGAATGTATTAAATTTTCCTACCACGGTCTCAATGGATAGGGACGTGGATAGAGCTGAAATTACGGAAGCAATCAAGGCTCTCCCCCTTGGGAAAGCCGTTGGGGGGGAGCTTTACCCCTGGAGTTCTATAGAACCTTTATAGGATCCCTTGGTCCGGTCTTTTTGAAGGTGGCGAACGATATATTGGATGGTGGGGACCCTCCCCGTATTGGAAACGGACTAATATAATTGTGTTTCTTAAAAAGGGGAAACCCCCAACTGAGAGAGGTTCTTATCGCCCAATCTCTCTCATCAATCACGATGCTAAGATCTTTTCTAAAATTCTGTCTTCACGTCTTGCACCATCCATACACTTAATAGTGTCTGATCAACAGCACAGCTTTGTTCCTGGGTGGGATACTACAACGCATATTAATACCGCTATAGCCGTGTTTGACGCTGCCCATTGTTTGGGCGGTAAAGTAGCGATGCTAATGCTTGATGCCGAGAAGGCTTTCGACCGAGTTACTTGGGGGGCACACTGGCCTATAATGTTGGAAGTAGGAATCGGTCGCAAGTTTGTCTCGGCTATTCAGAAAATATATATGAATTCGCAGGCTGTTATTCGGCTTAATGGATTGATATCGGATCCACTTCACATCCAGAGGGGCACCCGGCAGGGGTGTCCCCTCTCACCTTTGCTATTCGCAATATACATTGAACCTTTTATCCGCCATCTGCTACGAAATCAGCATATCGGTCCAGTTTCTGATAATCATATTCATATTAAAATAACTGCTTACGCAGATGACATAGCTGTCTTCACTACAGACCCGGTTCAAGCTATGGGGGAGATTGTCTCGGAAGCGCAGCGATTTGGATTATTCTCAGGGTATAAGCTTAATACTAATAAAACTCAAACAACAACTAATATTGGAATTATCCCTCTCGCACCCGCCTTGGGTGTTACTCAAAAAGCCACTTATTTAGGGGTTAGTCTTAACAGCCACACGGAAGAAATAGTGAAACTTAATTATGAACCATTATTCAAGAAAGTTGCTACGGATTTGCGTAAATGGCACCAACTGCCTTTAACCATCTGGGGGCGTTGTAATATTATCAAGATGAACGTCCTCCCAAAGTTCTTGTATCTTTTTAGGAGCATCCCTCTGCGGGTTCCATTTTCATTTTTTAAAAGACCGGATGGCATTATAGGCAGTTTTATTTGGGGGTATAAAAGGGCCAGGCGGGCTATTACATTTCTTAAACTGCCATATGAAAGGGGGGGTTTTGGACTGCCGGATTTTAAGTTATACTTTTGGGCTTCTTTTGCTAGGCGTTTACAGAGCCTGATGGAAGGTTTTGGCATGTCACAAATGTGGCTAGCATATCATTTAGTATGCGGACCGGAGTATAGGTTCATACTCTCCAGGATGTCTGACCCGAATTACTTCAAACGTGTCCGCTTCAAGATAGTGAGACACGCTACTTGGATCTGGCGGTACATAGTAAAGTCGTACAATATTCCTGAATTACATGCAAGCACTTATCTAAGGGGGAATCCCCGTTTGGGGGCCCTATTTGGTGATTTTACTTGGAAGATCTGGCAACGGTGCGGTTTACTACAGTTAGGGCAATTGTACGATCAGGACAGTTTTAGATCATTTTCTTCTTTTAGAGACGAATTTGGGGTCCCGAACAACTCTTTTTTAAAATTTTTGCAAATTAGAGATTTTTTATCAATGGGGAAGGTCTAGTGACTGCTAATGCACTGGGGGAGCCCGTTTGCTCACTACTACAGATTAGAGGCAGGGGTTGTATAGGGAAAATGTATGAACATCTTCTTACAGGTGTAGCAGACGACGACGCTCAGGCTCTAGAAAAATTAAATCGTTATTTTGGAACTTGTGTAAATACAGCAGACTTGCATAGGTCATTATTGACTATCAATTCTTCTGTTACTTCTATTGATTTAAAACTTCAGCAACATCGCATGTTATTTCTCTTGTATTACACGCCTGAAATTATCTCTAAGTGGGCTACGCCCAATTTGACACCAAAAACCTGCTGTCCTAAATGCTCACTTTTTGCTGCAGACATTAGACATATGTTTATAACTTGCCCGGAACTCTCTGCTTTTTGGACTCTGATTACTAAGGAGTTGTGTAACTTGGCAGGCAGTAATATTATTATTTCTGAGAAAGAGATACTGTTGGGATTAATAGAGGACCCCGGCTTAATCTCTGTTGCTTTATTTTCTATTATTATGGCTTGCCGTCGCTTATGCATTGCCAGGGTTTGGATTGAGTCAAAACCTCCAACACTTGCGGAGTTCTGGTAGTTATTGAGAGGGGTGTCTGAGATGGAAATGGCTCTTGCTAAGGTCAGGGGCCCCTCCTCTCAAGTCAGAATAGAACGAATTTGGCTCTGTCTACACTGGGACTAAGTGATATTGATTCTTCTTTTCATTCCCCCCCAATTCCCCCCCTCTCTCTTTTCTGTGCTTGGCTCTTGTGCTCACGTACTTTGTTTTTTGAACTAATGTTATGTACGTTTTCTCTCTTTTGGCAAAAATAAATTAAATTACATTAAAAAAAAAAAAAAAAAATAGCAAGCCAGCTTCTAACAATAGATTTATAAGAACTCTCAGAGGGAGACTAGCTTCCTTAGGTTGAGTCTGCCAGGGTGGCATTGCTCCTACCATGGTGTAAGAGGTTGCCAAATGATGAAGCATGCCTGGATAAGTTGAAGGTGAGACAACCTCTCAAAAATCTTTTGAAGACCCACTCTCTGGATTAAGCCCAACGAAACACTAAGTCTGTGAAGACTTAAAAACCCTCAAGTGACCTTGTTCGTGTTGTGTAGCTTTTGGAGGATCCACTTGAAGTTGCACCTCCTTTACTCTCCCTTGAATAATTCATCACACCCAGGCATACACCAATGCAGACACTGACACACCATGACATACATCAAAGCAGACATTAATACACTGAGACTAACACTAATGCATCTAATAACAGACCAAGGCACACACTAACGCAAACACTGACACAC
The DNA here is from genome assembly GCF_964204655.1 of Triturus cristatus. Classification (NCBI taxonomy): domain Eukaryota; kingdom Metazoa; phylum Chordata; class Amphibia; order Caudata; family Salamandridae; genus Triturus; species Triturus cristatus. Next base: position 123,271,319 of record NC_140587.1, on the reverse strand, counting down.
CCAGGCAAACACCGGCGCATTGACTGACACATCCAGGCATATAGCCATGCAGACACTGACACACCTAACCAAACTCTAATGCATCCAATAACATACCCAGGAACACACTGATGTATACACTTACACACCCAGACACATTCTACTACATATAAAGACATACCCAGACATACATCAATGCAGGCACTGACACCACAGGCATACACCAAGCAGACAATGACACATCCAGGAAAACACAATTTTTTTATTTCTTTTTTTATGGTATGGGAAAAATAGTACACCATCCTCATCCACCACAAATTATAGCAGCAGACATGATATAAATAAATATCTAAAAGAGAATAGGACATAGACATAAATTCAATTCATCAAATACAATGCATTGGCTCCATATGCAAAACGATGACAAACTTGACAACACAATATACAATATCTATACAAAATAGCAGCTACAAATATCTACCTTAAACGAGGCATCAGTTTCAACATTTTTTAATTATATACCCTGAAAAAAGTACTAGAATCTTGTACACTGTAGATCAAAATATATGATGAGTTGATAAAGTTCATTTATGATTTCTCATAAAATCCTGAGGCAGTCTTAGATCAAATATAAAATGAGCCAAACACTATACCCAGACTTATCCATAGGTATCCACCATACTAATACATGACATACTTAAGACTCCTTTCCAACCACAGGTGTGTATTATATTGGAAACTGTATGAAGGTGGGACCATAACAAAATCGGAGCCTTCTCTCAGATGTGAGAACCTCTTTCGCTGCTACCCTCAGAGTCCTAATCCAAGGTCTCCATCCATTCAGAGACAGGAGACCAAATTAGGATACCCTGTGTACGCACACTTCTACCCGTGCGCTTGTATAAACCCATTTCCATATTATACATGGCCAGGAAACGTGCTCTCCACTCGAATGCCGGAATGCAAACTGATCCACCCTGAGGTTACACATATGCGACCACCCCATTGCCACGAGGATCAAATATGTTTCCCTTGTAGGGAGCCGCTGATACTCACTCAGCCCTAGCAATACTGCCTCCGGTGTAATCTTCACTTGCTGTTGAAGAATGAAACTGATGAAGGTTTCTAGTTCGTCGAGCTAATATACTAGCAAGGGACAGGTCCTAAACATGTATAATTTCAGCATCACCTGCCCCATAACAGTGACACTTAGAGTCTGCCCCCATACACCCACTTAAATAGCTTGTTAGGTGTAAAATGTATATTAAAGACTGTTTCATAATGCTGACTGCTCAGACCTGCAGTCAGGGTTGTCTCTTTACAGATATTCAGCGATCTTTCAAGTAATGCCTCTTCTAAGCCCGGCCATACTTCCCATTTTGCATTCTGTGGTTTGATATCATCTTACAGACCCTGTATTAGTGCATCCTAAATGTGTCTAATTCAACTACCCTGACTCACCACCTCAATAACCACACATTTACCAGTAGGCATAGAGGGGCATATTCACAATCCCCTTGAGCCACCGATGAGTCACTTTTTGGGACACAACAGCGGCACATTCTTCTGCCCCATATTCACAAGGACAGGTACAGCCACCCTGCGCGGCTTTTTGTGTCCTTGTAAATACAGCCCATATTCATGCAGCACTTTGCGTGAAAGGGGCATTCCGTGGGTGAGGCTGTGGGTGTTCCAATGCAACACCCATGGAACCTGACACATTCCTAGATTTACGAGAAATCGTAAACCTGGAAATGTGTCAAAATGCTACGCTTCCCTAAGGGAGGCACAACAAGGAGAAATGTTTTTATTTTTCCTGTTTTTTTCTTCTTTCTATGCGTGCTGCATTATGCAGCACACATATAAAGAGGGATACACCTCTTGTCATTGTTTTTGTGCAGGAAGGTTTCCCTTCCTGCTCAAAAATAATCTCCTCACAACGCAGGCACCCTTGCACCATGGTGGAAGGGTGCCTATGTCAGCGGATGACAGACAATTGCAGGGGGGGGGCACATGGATTCGTCATATTGTTGTAGGTATGAGGCATCCCTGTGCTTTGAAAGTGACTCAGTGTGGAGCAGAAAAATGGCTTGCAGCAATGCTGAGTCACTTTCTCGTAATTAAGGTCCAGAGTTTTTAGCCTGCTTACTAATGTAATCTCGAATTTGAAGATATTTATACAATTTCTCTTTAGTCAGGCCAAACTTGTTCTGTAGCTCTGTGAAGGAGCACAATTGGTTATTATTTTAAAAAAATCCTGATCTTTGAAATGCTACAAGCTGCAAGGCTCTTACAAATCCATCCTGGATTATGCAGGGCAGGGGATCCCCATAAAGGTGTATACCGATTTAGCTTCGTAATATTGAACTTTCTTTTAATCTGTCGCCAGATCTTAAATGCTCCATCAACAGTTTTGAACCTGGTCTTTTTATAGCAACTTCTCTCAAGAATATTTAGGAAGCAGTTTTTAGCCTCAGTGCACAATGTAAGCTGATATATGAATGGTGCCTAAACTGGATTATATTATGAATATCACTAGTTATCAAAATCCAGAAATGCTGCAAAATGCAAGACCAGAATAACAGCATAAAACTGGGGACCGCCCACCCACCTAATCTCAGGGAAGGATGATATATATTGATGCCCGTCTCGACTTCTTGAATTGCCACAGAAGCACAGGCTTTCCAACTTCATTAACCACTTTTTGTTAATCTCAAGTGGAATAGCTCTAAATAAATATAAGCTTTTTGGAAGCATACAGCTTTACCACATTACACCGTCCTACAAGTTTTATATGTAAGTTGTTGATATTATATAGATCCTGTTCAATCTATTCAAGCATTGGGGCTAAGTTTAGTTCCACAATTCTCTCTAAATTAGATGTTATGCTAAATCCCACATAAGTCCCCTCTTCAACCCAACAGAGGTCCCCTCTATCTACACCCTCTGCACAGATCACCTGAGTCTTACACTCATTAAGATTGTACCCCAACAAGGCACCAAGTAAGCCAGCCTCATTTTCAAAAGCATACAATGCATTACATGGATCAGACGTTATAACTGCTACATCGTTGGCATACAACAGTGATTTATAGTGAAATTGACAAACAGAAACTGGCAGGATCATACTATTTTTATCCAGCCTGGCAATGAAGGGGTTGATATACAAAGTAAACAGTAGGGGAGAACATTGACACTCCTGCCTGGTGCCTCTGGTAATATAAATGATGTCTGTCTCCTTCCCCATAATCTTCAACCTAGCCTTGGAGTTCTGATGGCTTTAATAGAACCCAGACCTAGTTCTTTCCATCTAAATACCTCCAAAAGGTTTTCTCAAGAGACTCAGTCAAAGTTTTCTCTGCATCAAGTAAAACCAGTCCCATAGGCAATTTAGTAACCTCAGTTATATCCAGCAAGGTGTTAACCCTTTGCACGTGGTCAACAGGCCTGCATCCTGGGATAAAGCCATGTTGTCTGGGGGTAACCAGATTAGTGACTACCCTTCCAAGCCTAGTAGCCAAATTCTTGGCATTGATTTTTTTTATCTGAATTAGAGTAATCAGTTGGTAAGATTTAATGAGGGTTTGTCCTGCTTCCTAAAAATGACAATCTTGACATCCGAAGAAGAAGGCGTGACCACTACTTCCATTTGGACACATAAAAAGAAAATAACTATATTATGTAATAATTCAGGAAAAAAGATCCCATAAAATTCCAGAAGTATTCCATCTTTTCCCATGGCTTTCCCCGGAGCCAGGGAACCTACTTCTGCAGTCACCTCCTCAGAAGACTTTGGCTGAATAAAGGGTATGCTTTCATCCTCATTTGACAAGTTCCCCCCACTGTACTGAGAAACTTAACACAGCTATCAGGTTGTGGGTAAATGTCCTCTGTGTACAGCTTGGAGTAATACTCGCTAAATACACTGAGGATCTCTGTGGGATATTCAGTTTTCTACCCCTGTTTATCATATTTACCCTCCATCCCTCTATCTGACTCCCTTTGTCTGATGCGTTGTACCAGCAATCTGCCTGTATTCTCCCTGTACTCATAACATTCTGTCCGGTAACCTTGAAATTTGGGGGCTACATCCTTATTATACTGCTTGTTTATTCTAGATTACAGCACCGCAATATTCGGAACAATACCACTGCGTCCCACCCCCTTTTATAGATTTAGTTAAATCTTCCTCTTGTTTACGGATATCATCATATAGTCCCTGCATTAAAAGGCGTTTACAGAGTTGTTTATGCATGCTGAAATTCAGTGTCTTTTCCCTGATCCCTGCCTTGAGAGAATCCCATACCATTTTAGAAGTGGCGGTGCCTTGATTGACCTGAGGAAACTCCTTCAGCCACCGAAGCATATATTCCACATAATCACACCCAGGCACACAGTGACGCACACAATGACACACCCTGGCATACATCGATGCATAGAAGACACACCCAGGCGTGCACCAAAGATGATGCTGACACACCCAGCCAAACACTAACGCATCCAATAACACACCCAGGCATACACTGATATATACACTGACACACACAAGCATACACCAATGCAGACACTAACACATCCAGGCATACACCAAAGTACACACCGACACACCAAGCCAAACAGTAATGCATCTAATAACACACTCAGGTATACACTGATGCACACACTGACACATCCACTCTCACACCAATACAGTCATTAACACATTAAAAACACAGTTAGCTTTTTGTTTGACCAGATGGTGGTTCTAAAAAGATTTATTTTTTCTAAAAGGATTTTGTAATTTTTGTCAGCAGTGCATTGCGGGGGCGCGAGTTATAGTTAGCTGAATTAACTATAACAGGGGAATTTCTAGGGTTTTGTACGAGGAAAATGTCCAGCTAACTATAAAACCCCTGAAACCTATGGTTTTGTTCAGTGAATTTCTAAGGTTTTTTAGATGCCAATTCCTAACTATAACGCCCCTGAAACCTTTGTTTTTTTTTAGTGAATTTCAAAGGTTTTTTAAATGCCAATACCTAACTATAACGTGCATGAAACCTATGGTTTTTTCAGTGAATTTCAAAGGTTTTTTAAATGCTAATTCCTATCTATAACTTATCTCTGAAGATATCATGTTTAATGATTTTGATTGGATTTGTATATTTTTCAAATTCAGAGTGTCAATTTCATTACTTACATTTTTTTTAAAATACTTTTTTATCTCCATTTTTTAAACTTATTTTTTCAATTAATTCTTTTAAAAATTAAAAAATATTATTTGAACTTAATGGGTTTTTCAAACATATTTTTGTATATTTTCAAAATATTTTTTTAACTATATATGCTCAACTTTATTTTATATATATATATTTTTTCAATGTTTTTAGATCCGCGCACCCTATGCTCACCGTTCTCGATCCCTACGCGATAGCATCCGCGCATGGTACGAGTTGGGTACGTGTTTAGTGCCCGATCTCAATGCGACCGGTACGCGACTCCCAGCCTATACGCGACAATTCAATTTCGCGGATGCGTGCTGGGTGCGTGCTGCGTAAGCGCAGGGTGCGCGGATCCCATGTGACCTGCAAAAAAAGAGATTTGATTGGTTCAATACACTTCCTCTTCTAACTTCTGAAAGACCCCACCCATTTCAATCATTTTTCTTTGACCTTCTTTAGAGCACCATCTCTTTGGAGAGAAGAAGATTTTTTAGACTAAGTTTACACTTAGCTCTAACTTTTTTCAACCAAAAATGGCTTTAGGGCAGCAGGCATCACCTGCATCACCTCATACTTCTGAGGATGAATTTTTGCCAGAGGCACCACTCAGAAAACGTTTTTCTTCAGTGGTGTGGACATTTTTTACTTTTCCCGAGGGGCAGAATAAGACCAATGCCACCTTGGTCACGTTCAAGATTTGCAAAAGAGTCCTATCGAGAGGGGATCCTAACAACGAATACTCTTGCGGCACGGCAAGTATGATGAAGCACATGAGGACCCTTCATCCAAACAATTTTGAATGAGAAGAGTGCCGACGGATGAGAAACACTCCTGCTCCTGCTCCATCCACCTCATCGCAGCCGAGCACATCAAGAGTGCATCCATCAGCCCAAACCTTGGACATCCGTCCTCAATTTCAATTTTTAAAAGTGCTCTGCACTAAGTGCAATGCGACTTTGTGCTATGGTGAGCAGTCGATCGATCTGATCTGCCGCCGCCAAGAAAGTCACATCTGCTAGTTTTAAAAAAAATGTTTTATTGTTCCCTGAAGTTCATTGTTTGGTTTCTCCTGTTTTTTTTTTTTGCAGAAAAACCCAAAAAAATTAAAAGTTGTTCAGAAACCCCCCAAAAAATTATAAAAGAAGAAAGAAGAAAAAAAAAAAGTTCTTGTAAGAACTAACTTTCCTGGTTTAAAAAAGAGCTAAATTTCTTTGTTAGTGTGTGAAAGTTTAGATGAATGTATGTGTAGTACGTAATTGACTGAATGAATGCATTAGTAGCGTATGGTGAATGTATAAGTGCAGAACCATGAGGAAGTGCTGCAGCATCACACAGTAACCTCTTTAACTGCAGTGTGCTGTAGTACTTCCGAAGCACAGGGATGCAACATATGTACATAAATATGTTGCAAATCTATGCTTCTCTCTGCACGGCTGCTTAAACTGCAGCCATGTGGTGACACAGGCACCCTTGCACCATAGTGCAAGGATATCTGTGTCATGTGCTGTTTGTTTTTCTGCAGGAAGACACACCTTCCTGCACAAAAACAATGAGAAAATGCATTTTTCTCCTTCAATGTATGCTGAACATTTCAGCATGCATTGAAGATATAAAAATGTGGAGAAATGAAAACAATTCTCCTTGTTGTGCTTTCCTACACCAATTTTAGAATGGTACAGCATTCACACACATATCGAGATTTATGATTTCTGATAACAACACTTATAGAACACCCTATCAAGGCAAAGTGGTCTGCATGATGCGGTTGTATTTACTTGGAGTATAAAAAGTGCACAGAGTGCCTTTTCCTCTCTTTCTAAATATGAAACAGTATCTTACGCAATAACTATGTTACAAAAAGTGACATATTTCCGTTTTTAAAATTCCTTGCGAATGATAAAAGTAAGCACAGAGTTTTGTCTGCGAAGATGTTCAAAGAAGAATGATTGAAATGATTGTGGTCCTTCAACAGCTAAAAAGGTGAAATATTATTAACCCCTCAAATCTCTTTTTTTGCAGGTCACATGATATCTGATTATGGTCAGATTTCAAAACTACATACACAGAGTGTTTTTAGAAACGTGTTTCAACTTTGTAGCTTCTTGCAGGCCTCTTCATTCTGCATATTGAGACTTAGTTAAACTTACCTTCACAGTAATAGGAATAAAAAATGGTATACATTTTTTTCTGTTTTTCATTCAAATATAAATTCTTAAAAATTGCTTATTTTAACATTTGGATCTGTGAAAGAAAAGAAAAAAAAATATAACTTGTAATAATACATTTTTTACAACACAACATCATTTCCACAAAGTAATTTGTTTGCCTTTTTCGCTGTTCTCAGAATATATTGAATTTCACTAGAAATTGTGATTTCAATGGTACTCATCACTTAACAGCGGGCAAAAAAAACACAATCAGAAAGATTGTTAAAAATAAACCAACATACTATTCTCAGTAAAATACCAGAAAATACAAATCATACATATATGAAATGCTTACAGATTACAAAATTTTATAACTTTAAGTTATAAAAACTGTTAATGTTGCCGCATTAACATAATCACCGAATAAATGACCACCAAAAAGTTCATAATTCAAAAATATACCTTTCCTTGAGGCCAAATGGTATTTTTGCACTTCTTCTTTATGTAAATTGTCCAATGGTAGTCCTATTAAATTATAATAATAAATTCCTCAGAGAGTGAATTATCTTCCTGGCTTTAAAAATATTAGGTAGGAATTTGTTAATTCACTAGGCAAACGTTGTTTGAAAACCAACTGGGCATCATTGCAAGGTGTCCAGCCTTTGTCACATTTTAGATAGGCAGTGTAATGTCCAGATGTGGTGGAAGGACCATCATGGAAAATTATTGCAATTGCTACAAAAGTCCTTCCTGATATTGATAGTTGTGCTGCTACTAATTGTTTTATTAAAGTGTCCAATTTTCTTCCGCAGCTGTACAACGTTGCATCATTAAAATTATGTATTTTCCTTATTTTGTTAAGAATAATGTGGATAACATTTCTGATTTACATTGGCTACACTCCATGTTTTGAATTGCACCTTTCACTAATTTATTGAAAGACACTTATTTACAGTCGGGTAATGTTAAATACAGAAATCTCTCAGTGTCTACATTGGTGCAACAGTATACATGCAATTTTCACAATAATGTTCCCATTTGTAAGAAATGCCAAAAATATTTTCTTTTTCTACACCTTCATTTTCAAAAATGGTAAGCATATACATTAAAAATTCCTGAGCATCTTGTTGGATATTTTGTGTAAATTGTGTAGAACCAGAACACACATCCAAAAGATTACGAACATCTGAAACAGATTGTATTTTACTTCTATCTGTTGTCAATTTTTCATAAACAGAATGCAACAGAGAACAAAATCTTTTTTCCCGATTCTGCATATTTGTTCTTGCAAACCTTCCAGATAAAAAACAACATTGACCACTACATTAGCAAAGCAGTTGACACCAGAACTATTTTCAAACTGATACCCAACAATCTCTTCAACAGTGTCCAATTTCTTTTAACCTGCAATCACAACATTATCTTGTTCTTTTCTTTTCCTGATACCTTCAGAACAGATATTCTCTAACCTTCTTTTTCGACCAACCATACGCTTTTCAAATACAGGATATTGACCTAAATTTGGAGCATACACCCTTCTTAACCTATTATACTCTTTTACACAGTTTGCATCTGCAGTAACCTTTGTCTCATCAAAATCAATCAAAAACAAACCAGATAATGTTCTGACTCGCGACAAAGCAACATATGCCATACCCTCTTTAAATACAGTAGATCCAATGTTCACCAATGCACTGTCTACACTTAATCCTTGAGATTAATGAATTGCCACTGCATATGCCAGAGAAAATGGAAATTGTTTCCTATGGACATACAAATCTTTAACAATGCAAAAAACGAACTGAGCAACAACCAATTTCTTTAACTTCATCAATCTGATCAAATTTAGTTTTGAAAAATCCAATTCCTTATTTTTTCTGATAATTCACAAAATCTACCACTTTGCCCATTGCACCATTAACTAAACTTTTCTCTACATCCAAATTACGCCTTAAAATTACCCGACAGTTTACACATGCATACAGTGCCTTTTCCAAACCAGCAGTTTTAGATATTTTTTTTTCTAAACAATCTAGTTTTGATTTCAACTTACCCATCAAAATAATAGTGATTCCTTCATGTAGTATTTTATCGATGGCTTCCATTTTTACAATTTCTTCATTTTCCAATTTTAATAATTCTTCGTTGAATATTGAACACTCATGCAGTGTTGGCATTCAGCAAATCACTGACTTATTTTTAGCAATTTCCACGTACACTTTTGCAGGAACTGCATTTTCATTTGGAAAGACATTGCAAAGTAATCGACTCTCCAAAGCTTCTTTCCCTTTTTTTTTAAAGAATTCCAATTCTAATATCTTGAAGAATACTTCCATATTCAGCATCATTTGCCTGTCGCATATTTGTTGTCAGTTCTTTGTATTCAAAATTACTCCAAATGTTCACATTACCAACACTGCCAAGAGACTTTCTGGTATCTTCATGGGCAAGTGTTTTAAATACCGGTTGTCCTTTTACCGGTGTCAGTTGCAGTAGATCTCCAAAAACTATGACGTGTTTTCCTCCAAATAAAACGTCATACTCTATTTTAACCCCTTCGCTGCCAGGCCTTTTCCCCCTCCTGTGCCACGCCCTTTTTTGGCTATTTGGGGTAGTGCGCGCTGAGGCCCCTGTAACTTTTTAACCACATAAGGTATCCAAGCCAAATTTGCGTCCTTTTCTTCCAACATCATGGGGATTCTGAGGGTACTCAGGGTTTGTGGATTCCCCTGGAGGGGGTCACAGAAATGAGCCAAAATACAGCAAAATGTAGTTTTTTGGGGGGAAATGGGAAAAACGGGCTGCAAATTAAAGCATCTGGGTTTTTCCCTGCAAGTGTTATCAAAAAAGGGTTTGTGGGGCTGAAATCACCATTTACCCAGCTTTTAGGGGATATCAGACTTTTATCAGAAACCCAACATTTTTTACACAGTTTTGGCATTTTTCTGGGACATAGCCTAATTTTGCTATTTTTTGTGCTTTCAACCTCCTTCCAGTTAATGGTAGAAATGGGTACAAAAGCAATAATGGTTCCTGGAAAACTATACATTTTAGAGAAGTAGACAAAATTCTAAATTCAGCAAGGGGTCATTTGTGTAGATCCATCAAGGTTTCTTTATAGAAACTAACAGTTAAATATAGGATAAATTGAAACTTTGTTGAAAAAAAGTGCCTTTTGTGTCAACGTTTTCACCTGTAACTTCTTCTACTTTTGACAGCTCTTTGAAAGCAATATACTGTTACATCCGCTGGACATTTCTGGTTGTGGGGATATATAGGACTTGTAGGTTCACCAAGAACCCGACGAACCCAGAGCCAAAAACTGAGCAGCAACTTGCAATTGTTTTTTATTATGTACCGGGTATATAGTAATTATTCTGTAAAAATGTGTACATGGAAAAATCGGTATGAAAGACACCTATGTATTTATGAAATGGGAACAAAATATAGAGTTTTGAAACAGTAGATATTTGCACATTTCCGAAATTGGGAATACTCATACTAGCATGAGAATTATCAGTCATTTTTTAGAATGACTTCTTTTTTACACAATGTCTTTCATTTGGAAGGCAGAAATGCATCGAAAGTCAATAGGTAATAACAGTTCCTTTACAAATCTGAATTACCCTAATTCTCCCGATTAAAATGGTACCTCACTTGTAGGGGTAGGCATAGTGCCTATGACAGGAAATGGCTCAAAACCCAACGCGAACACACCACCTTTTCACAATGCAAAATTGCCCTTTTTTTAGCAAAGTGCCTAGCTGTAGCTTTTTAACCCTAGCTCTGCCGGCGCCTAGGGAAACCTAGCACACCTATACATTTTTGAAAACTAGACACCCAGAGGAATCCAGGATGGGGTGACTTGACTGCCTCCCACCACGTTCTGTTACCCAGAATCCCTTGCAAACCTAAAAAATTGACCAAAAAACACTTTTTCCACACATTTCTCTGGTGGAAAGTTCTGGAATCTGCGTGGATCCACAAATTTCCACCTACCCTGCGTTCCCCAAAGTCGTCCGAGAAAAATGGCACCTCACTTGTGTGGGTCAGCCAAGTGCCCGCGACAGAAAACGGCGCAAAACGCAACGTGGACACACCTCAATTTCGCTGTGAAAAATGACCCTTTTTTGGCAAAGTGCCTAGCTGTAGTTTTTGAACCATAGCTCTGCCGGCACCTAGCGAAACCTAGAAAACCTATATATTTTGAAAACTAGACACCCAGGGGAATCCAGGTTGGGGTGACTTGACTGCCTCCCACCAGGTTCTGTTACCCAGAATCCCTTGCCAACCTAAAAAATTGCCAAAAAAACACATTTTCCCCACATTTCTCTGGTGCAAAGTTCTGGAATCTGCTTGGATCCACAAATTTCCACCCACCACACGTTCCCCAAAGTCTTCCGAGAAAAATGGTACCTCACTTGTGTGGGTCAGCCTAGTGCCCGCGACAGGAAACGGCGCAAAACATAACGTGGACACACCTCAATTTTGTAGGGAAAAATTACCCTTTTTAGGCAAAGTGCCTAGCTGTAGTTTTTGAACCATAGCTATGCTGGCACCTAGGGAAACCTAGCAAACCTATACATTTTTGAAAACTAGACACCCAGGGGAATCCAGGATGGGGTGACTTGACTGCCTCCCTCCAGGTTCTGTTACCCAGAATCCCTTGCAAACCTAAGAAATTGCCCAAAAAAACACATTTTCCCCACATTTCTCTGGTGGAAAGTTCTGGAATCTGCGTGGATCCACAAATTTCCACCCACCCCGTGTTCCCCATAGTCTTCCGAGAAAAATGGTACCTCACTTGTGTGGGTCGGCCTAGTGCCCGTGACAGGAAACGGCACAAAACGCAACGTGGAAACACCTCAATTTCGCTGTGAAAAATTAACCTTTTTTGGCAAAGTGCCTAGCTGTAGTTTGTGAAGCAAAGCTCTGCCGGCACCTAGGGATACCTAGCAAACCTATACATTTTTGAAAACTAGACATCCAGGGGAATCCAGGATGGGGTGACTTGACTGCCTCCCACCAGGTTCTGTTACCCAGAATCCCTTGCAAACCTAAGAAATTGCCAAAAAAAACACATTTTCCCCACATTTCTGTGGTGGAAAGTTCTGGAATCTGCGTGGATCCACAAATTTCCACCCACCCCGTGTTCCCCAAAGTCTTCCAATAAAAATGGTACCTTACTTGAGTGGGTCGGCCTAGTGCCCGCGACAGGAAACGGCGCAAAACGCATCATGGACACACCTCAATTTCGCAGTGAATAATGAACCTTTTTTGGCAAAGTGCCTAGCTGTAGTTTTTGAACCCTAGCTCTGCCGGCACCTAGGAAAACCTACCAAACCCACACATTTCTGAAAACTAAACACCCGGGGGATTCCAGGGAGGTATGGCTTGCGTGGATCCCCCAACGTTTCCTTACCCAGAATGCCCTGCAAACCTCAAATTTAGCTGACAAAATCACCTTTTTCTCACATTTTTGTGTGGGAAAGTTGTGGCATCACCGGGCTCACACACATTTCCTACCACCCAGCGTTCCCCCGGGTCTCCCGATAAAAACGGTGCCTCACTCGTGTGGGAGGCCCAAGTACACGCGACAGGCAAATGCCCAAAACGTATTGAGGCAACATGAAAATTGCCTACCTCAAAACGACCTGGTTTTGCAAGGGGGGTCACCTGGGTTTTTGGCCCGGTGCTCGGCGGCCACCTAGGGGAACCTACCAAACCCACACATTTCTGAAAACTAGACACCCGGGGGATTCCAGGGAGGTATGGTTTGCATGGATCCCCCAACGTTTCCTTACCCAGAATGCCCTGCAAACCTCAAATTTAGCTGAAAAAATCACCTTTTTCACACTTTTTTGTGTGGGAAAGTTGTGACATCACCGGGCTGACACACATTTCCTACCACCCAGCGTTCCCCCGGGTCTCCCGATAAAAACGGTGCCTCACTCGTGTGGGAGGCCCAAGTACCCGCGACAGGCAAGGGCCCAAAACATAGTGAGGCGACATGAAAATTGCCTACCTCAAAATGACCTGGTTTTGCAAGGGGGGTCACCTGGGTTTTTGGCCCGGTGCTCGGCGGCCACGTAGGGGAACCTACCAAACCCACACATTTCTGAAAACTAGACACCCGGGGGATTCCAGGGAGGTATGGCTTGCGTGGATCCCCCAAAGTTTCCTTACCCAGAATTCCCTGCAAACCTCAAATTTAGCTGACAAAATCACCTTTTTCACACATTTTTCTGTGGGAAAGTTGTGACATCACCGGGCTGACACACATTTCCTACCACCCAGCGTTCCCCCGGGTCTCCCGATAAAAACGGTGCCTCACTCGTGTGGGAGGCCCAAGTACACGCGACAGGCAAATGCCCAAAACGTATTGAGGCAACATGAAAATTGCCTACCTCAAAACGACCTGGTTTTGCAAGGGGGGTCACCTGGGTTTTTGGCCCGGTGCTCGGCGGCCACCTAGGGGAACCTACCAAACCCACACATTTCTGAAAACTAGACACCCGGGGGATTCCAGGGAGGTATGGTTTGCATGGATCCCCCAACGTTTCCTTACCCAGAATGCCCTGCAAACCTCAAATTTAGCTGAAAAAAATCACCTTTTTCACACTTTTGTGTGTGGGAAAGTTGTGACATCACCGGGCTGACACACATTTCCTACCACCCAGCGTTCCCCCGGGTCTCCCGATAAAAACGGTGCATCACTCGTGTGGGAGGCCCAAGTACACGCGACAGGCAAAGGCCCAAAACGTATTGAGGCAACATGAAAATTGCCTACCTCAAAACGACCTGGTTTTGCAAGGGGGGTCACCTGGGTTTTTGGCCCGGTGCTTGGCGGCCACCTAGGGGAACCTACCAAACCCACACATTTCTGAAAACTAGACACCCGGGGGATTCCAGGGAGGTATGGCTTGCGTGGATCCCCCAACGTTTCCTTACCCAGAATGCCCTGCAAACCTCAAATTTAGCTGAAAAAATCACCTTTTTCTCACATTTTTGTGTGGGAAAGTTGTGGCATCACCGGGCTGACACAAATTTCCTACCACCCAGCGTTCCCCTGGGTCTCCCGATAAAAACGGTGCCTCACTCGTGTGGGAGGCCCAAGTACCCGCGACTAGACACCAGGGAGGGGGGAGCGGCCCCTTGGGCAAGGGCCTTTGCTCCCCCCAATTAATTTGGGCATTATTTAGTCTTTTTGCCCCCCGGGGGGGGAAAAAGCCCACTAGACACCAGGGAATTTTATAAATAACAACAATAGGGGTGGGGGCTGCCCAAAACAAGGCAGACCCATGCCCCCACCCCACCCCCCAATAATCACAGTCTTTCTGCACCCCCGGAGGCAGATGGGGCATTGGCAAGCAGGGATCCACTGGGGAGGGGTACCATTGGAAAGGGGAGATTCTCCCCTTTCCAACGATACCTCTCCCGTCTTTCTACGTGCTCAGGGGGCTGAGATAGCCCCCTGAGCACGTACAAAGTGAAACCTGAAATGAGCCAAGAGGCTCATTTCAGTTTCACTTTCACTGTATTGACGTCGGCGCGACGTGCGCGCCGATTGTCTTTACAGTGAAAGGGGGGGGGGGGGAGTGGGGGGGGCTCGGGAGCTGGGGAAGCTCTTTTCCAGCTCCCGAGGCTATTTTGGTTTAAAGGGAATCGCTCTGGTGCCCGCACCGGAGGGATTCCCTAGGGAATTCCTCATGACGAGCTGGACTCGTCATGGGCACAGCGCGACTGTACTCCATGACGAGTCCAGCTCGTCATGGGAATACAAGGGGTTAAGAATTTTCTGCATTCTTAAATGCACAAAGGGAAGCATCAAGTTTGAAACCATGCTCACCTCATCAATAATGAGAAGTTTCATTTTCTTCAGCACTCTTGAAACTTCACAACAAGCTTCTCCAGATAGCTTGTGGTATTCCAATTTGTCCTCATGCTCTACTGGCAGCATTAGTAAACGATGTAAAGTAATTCCTTTAATGTTATGTGCTGCCAACCCAGTTAGAGCAGTGACAACACAAGACAAATGCGACTCAGTTGTTTCTTGCAGATAACTTGTAATTACTTTAATTAAGAAACTCTTTCCTGTTCCAGCTTGACCACTCACATACATTCGGATAGGTTGAAATGATGTACATGAGCACACTCCTTTCATGAAGTAATCCATGGTCAATCTGCTCTTTCACTTGCTGATATATTTGTTTCTGTTCAACATTTAGTTGCTCTCCCAAGTTTCCTAACTGTATTGCATCTTCTTGTGCTTGATACATTGCTGTTTCCACTTCATTCATTGCAATCGCTGCTTCATTTTCAACAATTGGTTGTCCTAGTGGATCTTGACTCAGTGCAGCAGAACTTTGATTGTCTTGAGAACTGTCTCTAGCAATCTCAGCTGCAATTGTAGCTTCTTGATCAATTTTATCATTCAACATTTTGACATAATTTGCGAAAGCACTGCATTGTATGCTATCTTTACAAGCATTAAATGAATCTTCATAGCTGGGAAAATCTCCAAGTAATTCCAGTTCAGTACGCCATGGTTTGAACATTTGCAAAAGGGCTTAATAGTAAAATTCCCTTTTGTCACCAGTGTCGCAACTCAGTTTTCTGTGATTAATTAAATTTCCTTTCCTTTGTTTCACCAGACATCCTTCAGAACCAATCACTCCATATTTTCCATCGTTGATGTTCTCTGTAATATTCAGTTTAAAAGTGTAGTTTTGCAGCACTTCATAGAGACACATGTTCTCAAGATGATGACTTCTCTTTGGATAGTATGTGTCCAACATATTGTTTTTCAAAATATCTGTACTTTCAGGGTCATTTTCTGCTAAATATTCAATTTCTTGAACAGATTTCAGTACCCGATTTCGCATTCCTGCAAGACCTAGACTCACCCAAATGATTCTTCTACTTTTGGAATATAGACTTGCAGATGATAACCGATCTGAACATTCATATGCTACAATTTCACGATGCGATAACATCTTCAAACTGAAACTGTATAATTTCTTACTTGGAGTCTTCTCGTGAGAAATCTCTTCCCACATTTCTTTCAATTCAGTCTTTTCTGATTTAGTAATGTAAGACGTTACATATCGAGCAGCAGCAATGGAATTGTCCGCAACATACTGAATATCCATGTTAGCGTTCCACATGGATAAAATAACTGGATTGTAGTCATTTATGTATTTTGATTCTTTGCTTCTTCTTAAGTTGTAGGTGTTTTTCGGAGACTTTTTTGCGATGGTATGTCGTACAGCTGACATAAAACTGTTCACTCTTCCTTTGGATAATACAGGACGTGGAAATCCAAAACGACATTTGGTATAGAACTTATCCTTTGACTTGTACTTTCGTCAGCAGTATTTTCCACACCTGTGGCTTTGAAATCGTAAGACTTGTTGTTTTAAGTTTTTCTCTTCTCTGCTATTTGGAAGAGCACATGTAGCATAATTTTCAATGAAAGACAAAACAGTTTCATCTGAATCTGTTCAAAATTTGGGGGCGTCCTTGACCCACAACAACATATGTATGTGAGGAGCACCTCTTGCTTGATACTCCTTTCTCCCAAAAAAATCCACAACTTCTCCAAGAGGAGGATTCTTTTTATTGCAGATGAAAGACATCATAGATTCAAATCTATGATTGAAATATCTGCATACATTGACAGGATCCAAAGAGCACAATTCTCCAGGTGTCTTGTATTCAATATTTTTTATATTGGAATTTGCCGCTCGACGAAATTCAAGTAAATCATCCCAAGCATACTCAGCACAGCTTAGTGTAACAAACCATGTAGGAGTTCCCAAGTTCCGTAGCATACATTTCAGTTCTCCATGTCGACGGTACCAATATTCATGAGTCCCACTATGACATGCCATCAGATTAATCAACTGAGATTCTAAATGATCATCTCTCTGATGCACTTTATCCATAAAATCCTTTGTAGTTACATTTTGAAGATGCATTCCAGTTTTTAAAATGTGATTTACTGCATATGAAAGTCCAGACAAGTCACTTTCAAAGAGAAGATGAAACATATAAGGGTAACATTGTCGAAATCTTAGATCTTCTGCATATAATCTTGTTGTCCGATATTCAGATGCAGGAATCTGCACAGGACGTTCATCATATCGTCCACCTTTTCCTGTTGGAAACAACTGAAGGAAACAACGAGCTTCCAAGCTCTCTTCCCATACACTCATGGGACTTCCTGTTGCTTTTTTCATTTGAAACAACTCAATTGTATTCCCCATCACCTCTTTGGAATGAAGTGGATGTACACTGTAATGTTCATAGATCTCTTCACATGTGGACATGTCCACTTTTTCAATTTGTCCACTTAATGTTTCACTATCTTCTGCTAAATATATTTCTTCTTCTCCAACAAACACATTTCTATAAAACTCATTATTTTTTAACAGGTACAATGATGCCTTTTGCACTTTTCTAACATCCACTAACTCTTGCCAGATTTTCTTATTCTTAGTAGGAACACCATTAACTAGAATGACTAGTGGCTCATTTTCGGCGTGGTCTACACCAATAGTTTCAATATTTTTACTTAAATCTAACTGTAAATACACAACTCTTCCTTTCAATCCCCTTTGCAACTCTGATGGAGGTAATTTACCTGTTTTAGGCTGCATACGAACAATAGCCTGAAACGGGTGAACACATTGAATGAGAATAGACTCATACGTATTTAAATCTATCAGCTCTGGAGGAATAGCAACCAACTCTAGATTATTATGAACAGCTCTAGCAGGCATTTTATTCTCATCTAATTTATTATAAAAATATTTGCAAATAGGGTGCTCATATCCCAAATCAAAACAATCCTCTACCAACAAATAAGTTTCCTTAACTTAGAATTATCTTCTATTTCACTTTTTAATTACAGATTGACACCCCCAGTCTGATTTTTAGAGTGACTTCGCCGACAACAAATACAAGAAACATTTCGTCTTTCACCTGAAATTACCTTAAACTTTGTGATTTCATCCTCAAATTTTTCTGTAAATTACAGGTTCTACATTGTCTTCAACATTTTGTTCTACTAATGTGTCAGTTTCTTCACTCTCTTGCTGAGGCCCAAAGTAACAAAACTCAATATCCTCACAGACCTACTTCACATCTGAAACTGACCCACATAAGAGAGCACTGTTCAACTCACTTAACTTTAGTGCTGGACTTTTTGCATAATACAACCTTCTCACTAACTTCCGCATTTGAGTATGATGTACTGCCAGCATTCTGAAATGGTGAAAAACACTTTCACAAACTTTCCTAGAAAGACAAGCCAGAGAATAACCTTGCAAACCAGTATGTTTTCTCACTCTACAAGGGTCTAGTCCTTGCAACAGCTTAATCTTTTGTTTTACACTTTTTTTAGTATAGACTCGTAAAAAACGACATCATTTTTCAATAGATTCCTGTCGTACACTACAAACACTACTGCAATCCCAAGTGTACACAGGGTTTTTAGCACGTCTCCCTAAAACTTCATCAGCTATCACTTCTTCTGCATTTCTTTCAACCATTTTCTCTTTCTCCATTGGACAACCATCACTAACCTCATAACCTCTACCACTGGTGTCAACTGCATACAATAATTTTTCACTTAGTGAATAACACTCTTCATTAAAAAAAGGCTCTGAACTAGAACTGTGTTTCCATTCTCCCAAAAAAAATCACAACTTTTTTTTGTATTAATAACTGTTGGAAACGGCCCTTTTTGCAGGGTTATCCCCAAACTTTTTGCTTCTTCTTTATTTTTTCTGACCCGTGGTTGTTGGCAATAGGACTCTGGGCACTTTACCACTGCTGATCAGTGCTAAAGTGCATATGCTCTCTGTATAAATTGTTATATTGATTGGTTATCCATGATTGGTATATTTGTTTCACCTGTTAGCCCCTAGTAAAGTGCACTGAGTGTGCCAGGGCTGGTGATTCAAATGCTACTAGTGGGCTGCAGCACTGATTGTGCCACCCACAGGAGTAGTGCTAAAATGATGTCTTAGGCCTGCTTGCAGTGCCTATGTGCAGTCCAGGACTGCCATGTCGACCTGGCCAGTGCAACCACTGACCAGGCCTTATCCTTCCCTTTCTGTACATGTCAGGCATCCCTATGGTGGCCCTAGGTACCCCCCTGGGCTGGGTGCAGTGTATCTGAAAGGTAGGGCATGTACTGAGGTGTGTAACATGCCCTGGTAGTGAATTACAGCCATTTTCGTTTTTCACTGCTGAGAGGCTATCTTGCCAATAGGACAGAATGGGGGAGGCTGTTTACATGCCTATCTTCCCCTAAAGGCAAGATGGAAAATCCAAGTTTGGTATCTTTGTGTTCAGAATTTAATTATACATCTTTTTAGCAAGATGGTTTTTAAATTCACTGTGTGAGAATAGCACTTTTTAGAAAGTAGCTATTCTCCTGTTTAACCTTCCTGTTTGCCTGTGTGCAGATTGGCTGACTGGTGTCATGTGATGGGCTAGGTGGCTCCAGGAGTCGGGATGAGTCAGCAGCAGGGTGACTAGGGAGATCTGCTTTAGATGGGTGGGAGGAGTAGCCCCTGGGTTTGAGTAGGGCTGCCTCTGCCAGCACAATGCTGGCTCCACCCCTGCTGGCCAGGCTGAGGACTCTGCCTCTGCCAGCACAAAGAATGCTGCACCTCCTGCTGAGCGTCTAACGACCCTGCCCCTCACTCTGAAAGGAACCAGGTGCTCCAGGGCAGAGCACACCTAGGAACCGGTTTGAGCAGGGGAATCCCCCCACTGGAACAAAGAGAGACAAAGACTTGGAGGGGTATAAGACGAGGACCCCAGACACCTAAACTTTAGATCACTTTGGAACTAAGAAGGAACCTCTGCCAAGGAGAAAGCTGAAAAGAACTGAAGAGGAGAAGACTGCCTGCTTGCTGTTTTGCTTTGCTGCCAAGGAGAGGGGAAGGACTTTTGCTGTGTCCCCTTCTTTTGATTTTGATCTCCAAGGGCCTGAGAAGAGCTGGCTCCCTGTTAAGAAGTCCCAGGAACAAAAGGACTTCACCACCAGCTCCCCTGGAACTCTGCTGAGGGAGTTCTGACCTGCCTTGGAGTGCTTGCCCAGTCTTGGGGCCTCAGGAGGTCGTTCTGCTGTGTTTGGGAGCTGGGAAGCAGAAGCATGAAAAAGAGTAACCTGTACCCAACGCATCATTCGATTGCGAGTCGCAAGAACGAGAGTGCGAGGAGAAGGAGAATTTCATTGCGGCGTCATCGCAGCACCCGGAGTCCCCGCATTGCCGAGTGCGTCGAGCATCGTCCCGGTGCGTGAAGATTCCTGACGCTGCGAGGGTCGTCGCAGAACCAGTTTGCGGGCCGCACCACTGCCGGTGCGTGAAAGTATCCAGTCGCTGCGTGTGTCGACGCAGAGTCCCGTCCCGTGACGCATCGAGGGTTGCGGCGCCAGAAGTCAACGCCGCGCACCGTGACGCATCGAGGGTTGCAGCGCCAGAAGTCAGCGCTGCGCCGCACATCGCGGCACATCAAAGATCGTCGCATCGTACCTGTGTGTGAAGCTTCCCCCTAAGAAACCTACGCAACGAAAGCCAAAGTCATCGCATCCTCCCCCTACAGATCGGAGCCGGCGCATCCACCTCTGCTGCGTGAAGCAGGGCTGCTGCAAAGCCTCCCCAAGATCTCAGGAGTATCGCATCGCCTTTGTCATCTTCCTTGTTATAGCTTTTGGGAACCTTATCGCAACTACAGGTACTGTTGGGCACGAGAGTGTCGCATTTTGTGCATTGAGAGTCGCATTGTGCAGGACACTGATTTTTACATCCTGGAGTACTTTCTGCAAACTCTTGAACTATATTTAAATTAACCTTTTAATTGTATGTTGGTTTTCCTGTAGTATTTGGTCTTGTGAAGGTTTTAGTAAAGATACCTTATTTTTCTAAAACTGGTGTGGAGTAAATCTGTGGTGTTTTCACTGTGTTACTGTGAGTGTTGGTACAAATACTTTACACATTGCCTTTGATAGCCTAGACTGCTCAGGCCAAGCTACCTAGAGGGTGAGCAGGGGTTATCTTAACAGTGTATCCCCCTTTCCCTGACTAGAAGCAAGGGTCCCTACTTGGACAGTGGTACCTACCCTGCCAACTAAAGACCCCCAGATCTAACAATAACTCTTTTCCTCCTACTTTTGGCCTTCAATACATATAATGGTTTATCTAGTGATCGAATTCTGTTTAACACTAAAAGAAACAGTTTCCTTTTTACTTCAAAAGCCTTTTCCACAATGCTTTCAATATGCTTCTTCTTTTTATAAAATAAAACTCTCTTTTTATATTTCTTCACATCTTTCAGCAAATGATGCACTACTCTATTGTAAAATATTTTTTTTGCGTAATTCCTTATACTGATTTTGTCTTCTTTTACCATACTTTATCTTCTTTGGCTGAACATTTGCTTTTTTACTTTTCCTCTTATTTTGATTTTTTTTCTTACTTAAAAAATTCTCTGAAGTTGCAGCATTATCTACATTCTGTTTGCTCCTACAAACATTTTTAATAAATTGCTTCGTGATCTTACCAGAAGATTTTTTCCTTTTAGCCACATTATCTTGTTCATTCAATACTTGTGGTTGATGTTTCTTCAAATAATACTCCTGTCTCTGTTCTTTTCTTTTTCTTTTTTTTCTGGCATAATTTCTCTATTTTAACGTTGAAAAACAGTATCTGCAAAAAAGAATCACAAATAAATGTATATTAATAACTTTCAAATTTACAGTATTCCATTACTGTACAAACACATTTTATATAAAAACTGACTAAGAAACTATAGCCCTGAACCACAAGTGTGACGATGATTAAAACACTACATACATAGTGCATACTACTTTGAAGCAGTTCATGCCCTAAAGCTTACCTCACTAAAAGACTACATGCAAACTGACTGAATGATTACAGTACTAAAAGGAGACACACTGGGTGAGTAACAGGGTGTTTGCTAGAAGTGTATGAATACTAACTGGGGAATTGAAAGTGTGAAAGACAACTGTGTAGCTGATTAGAGGACTGAATGCATACTGGATAGGCATTTAAAGTAGTCCATGTGCTAAGGCCTGGCTCACTGCATGAGTACTTGGGTACTGACTGAATGATTAGACTACAGCAAGGAGACTGCCTGGATGAATTTATAAGTGGTAGGCTTTTCACACAGGGAATGGATTAGTACTTGGTACTGAATGGGTCACTAGAAGACTGCAAAGGGAGTGACAGGATGTTTGCTGGACTATATGGATACTGACTAGGGAATTGAAAGTGTAAAAGACAAGTGTCTAGGTGGTTAGAAGACTGCATGCATAGTGCATAGGGGTTTGAAGCAGTCCATGTGCTAAGGCCTGGCTCAGTGCATGAATACTTAGGCAGTGACTGAATCATTAGAGTACTGGAAAGAGAGTGTCTTGGTGAATTTATAAGTGTTTGGTTTTTGGCACAGTGAATGGATTACTACATGGTGCTGAATGGGTCACTAGAAGACTGCAAAGGGAGTGACAGGGTGTTTCCTGGAAGTGTATAGATACTGACTAGGGAATTGAAGGTGTGAAAAACAACTGTGTAGGTGGTTAGAGAACTCCATGCATACTGCATAGACATTTGAAGCAGTCTATTTGGTAATTAATGGTTCACAACATAAGTACTTAGAATAAATCATCAGACTACTTCTAGGACAGTGCCTGGGTAAAAATTTTAAATTTTCAGTTCTGGTGCAGTGAAGACAATTCTACATGGTACTGCACTTTAGTGTCAAAGCATGACTCATTTTATCAATGCATAAGCAAACATTGGCTTGTAATGCTACTAAAACTTGACAACATCACAGGTTTTAAAACACTTATCGGCCACCAAATACACAATGTTACCAAATGCTTCTCTCACAGTGGTTCCCAAATGCACACAAACTCACAGTGTGATTCTAGACAACAACCACTATCCCTAGGAGTTTACCAAAACTCATTCACTACAGTGCAAGTGGTAAGGGAACTGCACACAATCTACATATTTCACGACTTCACTTTACTGTCAATGCCTGACTCATTTAATGAAAGCATAAGCCATAACTGTCTTCTAATGCTACTAAAACTTGACAACATGACAGGTTTGAAAATAGTTATCTGTCAGCAAATACACGATGTCACCAAATGCTTCTCTCACAGTGGTTCCCAAATGCACACAGACTCACAGTGTGATTCTACAGAAGCACCACTATCCCTAGGAGTTTACCAAAACTCATTCACTACAGTGGAAGTGGTAAGGGAACTACACACAATCTACATATTTCACGACTGCACTTTAGTGTCAATGCCTGACTCATTTAATCAACGCATAAGCAATGATAGGCTTGTAATGCTACTAAAACTTGACAACATGACAGGATTTAAAATAGTTATCTGTCAGCAAATACACGACGTTACCAAATGCTTCTCTCACATTGGTTCCCAAATGCACACAGACTCACAGTGTGATTCTAGACACAACCACTATCCCTACGAGTTTACCAAACCTTATTTACTACTATGGAAGTGGTAAGGAAACTGCACACAATGTGCATATTTCAAAAGTGCACTTTTGTGTCAAAGACTGACTCATTTAATCAACGCATAAGCAAAGACTGGCTTCTAATGCTACTAAAACTTGACAATATGACAGGTTTTAAAAGAGTTATCTGTCAGCAAATACAAGATGTTACTAAATGCTTCTCTCACAGTGGTTCCCAAATGCACACAGGCTCTCTGTGTGATTCTAGACAAACAACACTATCCCTTGCACTATACCAAAACACATTTCTTCATCTACAAGGAGTACTACATTTTACTGCAGAAACATAACTCATTTCACAATTCTAATTCTACCAAAATATAAAAACTGCGTAGTTATCTCTCTACAAACACATGAAAAAAACAAATCCTTATCACAAAATGGTTTATACAGGCACACACACTCAATAAGATTGTAGAGAAAAAAAAGTACTCCCTACACTTTAGCAGAAGAAATACATTAGTCTGATTAAAATAAAAATAGTCCACATATATCCCCTCACAATTAAATAACTCACCTTTCAAGAAGTTTTGTAGATTAAGAAGTATATCAGTCACACACCAGATATCAGTCACACACCAGATTTTCTTATACAGAATCTCTGCACTGTGCACCTGTCAGCAGAACCAAAGAATGGCATAGTTTCCCTCTCATTTTCCACACATATACGTGTAAACATCAAATCACATTCCTTCCCACATAAATTCAAAAGCAAACACACATTTCTATTGGTTAAACATTTCAACCCTTTCCAAATGACATAAACTTCAACCCTTCCCCCAATCTGCCTTCTGCCCGTTACCATAGAAACAGGTCATGGAACACTGTACTGAGCACACAGGTCACAAGTTCAGCACACACAATGTTGCTAATCAAAACAGCAAGTGTGCTTGACTTCTCAACATATCAGCTTATCATATATAATGTTCCTTACAGTAAGTTTTTGTTAACCAATAAGAATCATGTGTTTAAAATACAGAAATATGCACCCTACCTTTCAGTGTAGAAGGTTGTCAAACAACCAATGATTTATTTTTCAAAATTGCATCTTAGCCACCATTTTACAAACATCTTACTTTCCAAACTGCCATTTAATTTACAGAGACCATCTGAGTGCATCCACACCTCCTTACAAGATGCTTACAGTGTGAATTGTGGGACTCAGCTACATTTTCTAGAGCCAAAGGTATGCAGAAAACAAAGGCATTCACAAAGACCTAGGTTTGCCAAATGTAGACATTAAATGGATTGGACAGAGAGGGTTAAAGTGGCACCAATTGATGCCATTGGTGAAATCCTTCATGCAAATCCAACACCCTGACCTCATAATAGTGCACTGTGGTGGCAATGACCTCGGCACTTTGACTAGGGTAGGTCTGGAAATGCTTATGAAGGACACCTTTGCAGAACTGATTTCACTTTTCCCTAAAACTGCCTTTGTGTATTCTAACATATGCCAAAGGCAGAAATGGAACTGGTCCGATCATTTTTGTCCACAGATTGAGAAAGCTAGGAAACATGTGAATAAATCTGTTTCTGCTTTTCTCCGAGACTACAGAATGGACAATCTGCGCTTTCATATGCAAGAGATGCATAGGAGAGATGGAGTACACTTTACTGATGAAGGAAACAGAGTCTTCCTCAACAACTTTAGACTCTGTATAGGTACTTACTTATAAGTACCAAAAACTCTGAATGAACACAACGGCTCTTTTTAGAGCCACTCAAGAACAAAACACTTAAGCTTAATCTTTATCTCCCAACAATTTCATTTTTTTTCCCTTGGATCCGCGAACCCACCGCGTGAGAATCCGTGCATCCAACGCGATAGGATGCACGCACCGTGCGCGCATTTCACCTTTTCTTTTTTTTAAAAGGGGGGCCGCAGGGGGTCCTTCTGGGACTCCCTAAGCACCTCTAGAGGGTCAGAGTATTCCCACTCTGCCCCCTTTATATGTTTTACACACTTTTTCCCCTTGCTTCTTCAGCGTCGCTTCTACCGAGGTAGAAAATGGCCGCCAACAGTTCCTGGCTTCGAATGTAGAAAGACACTCGACAGCCAATTAGCATTCAGCACGCGATCGGGAGGGTGCGCGCTCAGTTCGGGGAGGTTGCGCTTACGGTGCGTGTACGGTCCGCGGATCCTCCGCGGCCATAGATATTTATGTACTTTTAACTCTAATTTTCTGAATCTACTGAACGGATTCACACCATATATGCAAAAGGCACGAGTCTGAACTGAGGACTACCTCTTTGCCAAATTTGGTGTCATTCCGTTCAGCGGTTCTGGCTGTAGCTGAGACAACAGATGCTATGGGAAATTGCATGGGGAAAACGCGTTTTGGGACCCCCCTTTTTTCTCTGCCCCCGCTTGACGAATCACCACAAAACTTTCAGGGTAGGAGCGGGAGCGGAGCTGGCCAAAAGTTTGGAAAATTTCACGAGGATTCATCAACCGGCGCCAGACTTATTGGGAATAGAATGTTGCGGATTTCCTATGGAAAATAGGTCCTAACTATAACTATCTACTGGCGACCGCCAGTAGATAATAAATATAGTAAATAAATATATATATATATATATATATATATATTACCTACTGGCGGTCGCCAGTAGGTAGATATAGTTAGGACCCTGTTTCCATAGGAAATCCGCAACATTCTATTTGGAATAACTTTGGCGCCGGTCGACGAATCCTCGCAAAATTTTCAAAATAGGTGGGGCGCTACGCTCCGCTCCTACCCTGAAAGTCTCGGGGGGATTCGTCAAGCAGGGGCCGAGAAAAAAGGGGGGTCCCAAAACGCGTTTTCCCCATGCATTTTTCCATAGGACCTTTAGACACAGCTACAGCCCGAACGGCTGAACAGAATTACTTGAAATTTGGCAGAGAGGTAGCCATAAGGTCAAGGAAGTGCCTTTTGCAGGTCTGGTGTAAATCTGTTCAGTATTTCCTGAGAAAATAGCATTTAAAAGCATATATATATGTGGGCGGAGCCTAACCACACATCTCATCCTGAGATCTGATTGGCTGTCAGCACTTCATCCAAGAAGTGTTGGCAGCCATCTTGGGACCAATATACATGATAGCACCTCATTAAAAAGCATTGCAGTTAATAGAAGGTTTTAAGACTTTAGTTACATTATAAATCATTTGTTGATGGTACCATACTCATTTTAGGAATTGTGGTATGTTCTAAGGTGATTTCACCATGTGAAAAAGCCTTCTGCTGGGATATCATGATTGAGAGAAAAATATTTTCTCATGCTTTTACCACAGAGGTTTGGAAGGTGATCTATAGGCTAAACTGAGAGCTTATTTTCTGTAAATTCACATTATCTTTCTCAGTCATGTGAGAATGAAGTCTGACATTCTCAGTAAAACATGTACATCCAACAAGGGCAGAGACTGTCAGTTGATTCCTTTGTGTTCTACTGCAGCTTCCCAGAGTGTTCCAAAGAACTACTAGAGCGCTAACAGTCCTACTTATGATAAACGTATGGCACACCTTAAGCCATCTTGCTTGGATTAAAGTGGTAACTCTTAAAACATTTAATTTAAAAAGGAGCAAAATGAGGGGGTTCATTTTTCCATAAAAAGTATGATTAGTGCTGCAGAAAGAAAAATTAGGGCACATTTTGAGTGACTTCTCAAATCCTCTTCTATTTCATTAAAAAATTCTGACATGCAGACTGAAACATGCACTTTCAATACCAGCAGCAGTTTTCCCTGGTGAGCAGTAGCTTTACTACAGTGATCTAATGAGCAAAAAGAGTGCTAACATTCTGAATTTATGGCAAATGTGTGACACATCTGAATGCCTTCTTGATGGAATCAAAGTAAAAAACTGAAAGCATTTCCTACTGAGGAGACTGCAGTACATGAGGAAATTAGGAAACTTCATAACAAATAAATCTCCCAAGATGGCCACCGGAGACAAAAGAGCCCAAATGTAGCCCAAAATCACCCAGATGTAGCCCAAATATAGCCCAATGACAGAAGTGTGCAAAACACTTATTATTTTGTGTTTTTGCAGTGTTATATAGTGCAGACTTGTCAGGTATTGGAGTGCTTTACATGAGCATTGGTTACATCACACAAGAACAAATTCATTTTGGTTGTAGACATGGGGAGACTAAGTGATTTGACCAGAATCACAGAATGTCGAGCTGAAGCAGAAACTTCAACCTGGTTCCCCAGTTGCAAAGTCTGCAGTTCTGGAAGTAACACCACATCCTCTCCCCTAAGTGCAACATTTAATCAAGTGGTCAACTGGATAAAAAAACATAAAGATAACAAATAATTTAAAAGTGCTTTGTCGCTATTTGAAAACTCAGAAAATATGTCCTTATTTTAGTCTTTTAGAGCACTAACCATAATTTTGATGCCAATAAGACCCTCTCATATATGTAATTTCTAAAGGAAATGCTCTAGGTATTACAGTTTTGATTACATCAAGATGATGTCAGGCGTTCCACACTTTTGTAATAAATATAGAATGTTAGCAATCTAGTTGTTCATTAGGATACTGTTGAGAGGCAGAGGCCAGGGGCACGGACTCTGAAAATTGAAGGCAGGTAGGAGGGTGCAAAGGCAACAATTTAACCACACTGAGCAGGCAGGAAGGGCCGTGGAAGCACAACAGACTATGGAGGGCAGTGGAAAGGGGGGCAGGGGCAACAAACCAACAATACAGGACTTGCAAGAGAGGCTGTTGGAGGGAAGATCTATTACGGGTCAAGGAAGCTAGGGGCGGTCCCCAGATCCCCGGGAGCCACCACAGAACTGAGCAGGAGAGTGAGTCAGGGACAAAAGGGGCACCTTAATTTGAGCCGGGGTGCCTAGGAACGCTTGCTCCAAAAATGAAGAAAACAGACATATGAGACATGGAATTGGAGGCAGAATACAATGGCAGTTTAATGAGAAGATGCAACTTCAAAGAAACCGCAGAATAGAGACATAAAGTACAAAATACAGAATCCAGATAATCATACAGCTGTCATAATATTCTCTGTATCTCAATTAATGTACTGACAGAGAGAGAGAGAAAACACATCTATAAATGCATCATGAGAAACAAGTTACACCAAGGAAAATGTTACCTAGGAACACTCACGTTTACTCTTAGAGCAAGCATTCCTGCAATTACAATACAAAATCTTTTAAATGCAAAAGTAAAGAGAACAATGGTTAAACATAACATGACATTTCATATAGGTAAAATAGAATAAGATACTTCAAGCAAAGCAGAGCAAGACATTTTAAGCAAAGGAAGACAAGAGCTCCCAGCTCTTGGGGAAAACCTGCACTGCCTGTTAACCTACATACAGACGGCGAGGTAGTCCGTCGATATCTGTAGGTGCTCCCTTTTTATATCATTTTGTGGGCTCCTTTGCACGCTACATCTACCTACGTATGCTACCCAAAAGCTTCGTCTGCAGATTTTACCAGACATTTCGTCATTTACCCACTTAATGCTGACAATGGACTGGGTGAAAAGGTCAGTCTCTCAGGCCAATCGCTTATCGTAAGTTCCATAGAGCAAGCAGAAAATAATGGGTATTGTACGGGAATTCAATATATTCATGTATAAAATCTCCTCAGTTCTCCTAACTTGACGCTCTGCGGTTGCCACTTCCTTAAAAGCGGGAAACCTGCCCAGGAAGCAAGTACCAGTCCAGGATGCAGCCTACTGTATGTCGACAGCTTCAGGGGGATGTTGAACTTTGATACCGAGCACGGAGCACTCGGGTAGGGTGGGGGCTACTAGTTTGGATCAGAAGGCCTCGCAGACCTGCCTTCAGACTGCTATACACTAAAATTGCAGAGCTATGGTCAATTTAACAAAGAGGCCTACATATTGAACAGAAGGGCCTACACAGGGGTTTTATGCTGGCTGAGTGGTAAGGATGTCTCAGGATAATTATATAGCAACACAGGACCCGCTGGTCAATTTAATACGGCCTACAAATGCAGCTGGCAGGGCAAGGACAAGGGTCTCATACTTCAGGTGTGGACAGAACGGGCCAGGGGCCCCCTGTGATACAAAATCTACCCTCCTTCAAGGCTGTGGCAATGTAATAGACCATTGTGGGCAGAAGGAAGAGGCAATGGTAGTACAACCATACATGCCAACAGACCCGATTCAGCCAGGAAACGTCCAATGTTTTTAAGCTCAAATGGGCTTTATTTGATCTGTCTCCTGTCTACAATATCCTCTTTTTCAATGTAACTCAAAGGGGAAAATCAATACCCCAGTTTTTTTTCAAAATCTCCCTCTTACCAAGTTCAAAATGTTCGCAAGTATGGTACATTGGATCATGGAAGGAAATGGGATAGGGACATGGACTTGGATAACAGAGGACAGGAGGGACATGGAGAGGTGCACCAAACTGACCCTGAAGGGCAGGCATCAGGGTTTGCAGCAGCACAATACACCACACAGGGCATGCAGGACGGGAGTGCAGCACAACAATCCATAGAAAGCAAGAGGGAGGGGACAGGACCATGCACATGGACAACAGAGAACAGAGGGGCAAGAGGCAATGGTAGCTAGCTGACCATAATGGACAGACAGGAGAGAAAGCTGCAGTATAACAGACCATAAAGGGCAGGAGGGACGGATCAGGGGCATTACAATGGAACAGACAAGCCAGGAGGGAGGGAGTAGGGCTGGGGGCAAGGGGGCAGGGCAGGAGCAGCAAGATAGCCATGGAGGTCAGGCAGGATGGGCACTAGAAGCAAGACACACCATGAAGAGCAACAGTGAGACTGTGATGGCATACACACAGACCATGGAGGGAAGGTGGGAGGGGGTCAGGGGCAGCTAACTGACCACACAGGGAAGGTGGGAGGGGCCATGGCAGCACAGAAGACCATGCATGGCAAGTGGGAGGGTTAGTGGCAGCACAATGGCTATGATGGGCAAGAAGGAGGGTGGAGGGGCATGCACAAAGGACGATGGAGGATAGAAGGAAGGGTCAGGACCTGTGCACAGACAAGAAAGTTCAGGGGAAGGGACCTCACAACAGACCACACGGGGCAGGCAGGAGGAGCAGTTGCAGCACAACAGACCAGGGAGGGCAGAAGGGTGTGGCAGTACAATGGACCATGTAGGACAGAAGGAAGAGGATAGGGGCATGGCATGTGGACAGGCAGGGTGGAGGTGGCAGGGACAGGTTACAGTCATCTGACAATGCTAGGCAGGTGGGAGGGGAGTGGCAGCTCAACAGAACACTCAGAGTAGATAGGAGTGGCAGGTCCATGGGACATGGTGGGCAAAAAGGATGGAGCAGGGGCATGCACAAAGACATCGGAGGGCAGGGGGAAGGAGAATAGGGGCAGCAAGCTAAGCACAGAGTTTAAGCAGGAGGTCAATGATGGGGCATAGAATTGGGCAATGGAGGGCAGGAGGAGTGGACTGGTACATCATACTAAATTGAGGGCAGTGGCAGCACATCAGACCATGCATGGCAGGAGGGAGGAGGCTAGTCCATGGATTCACACAACAGAGGATAGGGAGGAAGGGGATGGGGCAGCAAGCTAACTGTTCAGAGAAGGCGGGTATTAGGAACTTTATTGTTTTTAAAACATTGTGTCTGTGCGAACTACTTAAAATATGAACAAGTATGCAGCATAATCTCACTTTTATTCAGGAAGAAGAGGACTTTTGTGACTGTGACTCCGGGCTCACTTGGCAGACACACCCCCTGACCCTCCACCCCCTATCGCAAAATGTAATGCCCGTGAAAAGGGTAGGTGAACACAGTGTTATATAGAACATAGTCCTGAGAGCACGATTGAAAATGAAAACTAGATATAGTGTATGGTATAAACTATGCACCAAAAAGTGTGATATAAGATGAACCGGGCATGAAATATAATATGCAATACATTGTGCGCAATGACAGATTCATGGGAGAGCGCGAGATAGCACAGGCACTAGCGCGTGCTATGCGATATGCGCCTTGGAGTGTAATATGCACAGGGCAGTGTTGTGTAACCTAACTAGTCTCTAAAGTTGTAATATAAAATATGTGCTGGGGAGTGTAACGTTGCATATGCACTGTGACAAAGATATGGATCCCAGATTGTAATATGTATGGCATAGCACTGTGCGTTATAACATAGGCATCGAGAAAGGCACGTTAGATGGGGCAATATAACCCGTGCGAAGACAAGTGTGGCATGACATATTCACGGGGTGGTGTTACAGTGCACATGGGCTAGAGAGTGTCATAGCATATGCACTAGCTAGTGGAATACAACACAGAGGTGTGTGGCACTCGGCAGGCAATGGTGGGTGTAACACAGCATTGGGCTCTGTCAGGAGCACGCTGTGACTCTCAAGTGATGTTCGTCCCCTTTCCAGAGAGTAAAATAAAAAGTATTACACATCCGGCAGTGGATGTGTGTTTTATTAACCGTGAGGGGGGTTTCTTGCATAGTTTTGGTCGAATTTTTGTCGAATCCCCTTTGAATGGCTTGGTGTGCATGTGTATTAAATGTGCCCGTCAATAGCTACCCATGTTTGTATAAATAAACGACAAGGGTGTCTACCAGGATTAGGCACGGTAGGGCATCAGACATGTCAGAGCTTCACTAGTGGTGTAAATACATTCCACGTGGATTCATTGCATGCATAGTCGCCTTTTAATGAATATCACGCAAATCGTCATGGTGATAGGTACGTACGGTTTGTCCAGCATGTCCTAGGTGTGTCTATAAATATATATTTTTTTAAAATAATAAAAAACAGTGGCCGGCCCTGGGGATTGGGGTCAAAAAAATATAATTAGGAGACTGGCCCTGGGGGATGGGGTCATCAGGGCCAATAAATTAGAATAAGAAGGGGAACCAAACAGCCCCCCTTCTTAAAAAACTAAAATAAATAAAAGACTGGCATCGTGCCGGAGGCCATGCCCCCTCCGTGCAGCACTCTGCAAACGCGCCCCCAACAGGCATCTCCAGTATGCGCCAGGGAGCTGCGCTGCAGCCAGGTGTTCTGAGGCCAAGCCCCTTTTTACACCTCTCTGCAACGCAGCTCTGTGGCGCTTACTGGAGGTACCTAGTGGTCTAGTTTGACCCTAGGGACCCTTAGGATTCAGGGGGACTTAATCTCTCAACTTAGAACAGCCACAGGGCGCGTTTACACAGTGGTGAAGGGAGGGGACGGGGCCTGAGGTGACGTGTGCAAACACGCACTATGGCACGTTTTAAATTGGGGATATAATTTCCCTTCAATACTGAGGGCCCCTGGGGGCTAACTAGCCCACCAAGTGCTTCCAGTAAGCGCCACTGAGCTGCATTGCAGAGAGGTGGTCCAGGCCGTGCCACTTTTTACACCTCTCTGCAACGCAGCTCTGTGGCACTTACTGGAGGTACCTAGTGGGCTAGTTGGACCCTAGGGACCCTCAGGATTCAAATGAACTTAATCTCCCAACTAAAAATGGACACAGGGCGTGTTTACACAGTGGTGAAGGGAGGGGACGAGGCCTGAGTTAACGTGTGCAAAAACGCCCTGTGGCCTGTTTTAAGAGGTAGTTTTAATCCCCATGCCCTATTATACACTAGGGGCTTACAGAGGAGGTCATGCTAATCACAGGGGGACCCCAACGCATAATGTTCCCTAGTGTATGTAGGTGTTTTCACTGTATTCTAAGTGTCTTTTAACATAGCACTGGCTCTAGGACTGGTTAGTCAGACTCAGTTACCACCAGTATCCGTCTGAAAAAGTTGAGGGTACAGGATGATTTTGCAACAAGGCTTCTTTCTGCTCTTCTTTTTGTTCTTTCTGCACGTTATCCTTCTTCCTGCACTTATCTTCGTATTTGAGGACTTCTGTTGCTTCTTTCTGCACTT
The DNA here is from genome assembly GCF_964204655.1 of Triturus cristatus. Taxonomy (NCBI): domain Eukaryota; kingdom Metazoa; phylum Chordata; class Amphibia; order Caudata; family Salamandridae; genus Triturus; species Triturus cristatus. Next base: position 123,237,547 of record NC_140587.1, on the reverse strand, counting down.
CTTTTGTTTCTTTCTGTGCATTTTTTCTTCTTTCTTCACATGTCCTATCTCTGTAGGCATAGTTAGAAATTAGCATTTAAAAAACCTTTGAAATTCACAGAAAAAACCATAGGTTTCAGGCACGTTATAGTTAGGAATTAGCATTTAAAAAACCTCAGAAATTCACTGAAAAAACCATAGGTTTCAGGGGTGTTATAGTTAGCTGGACTTTTCACTTGTACAAAACCATTGAAATTCCCCCGTTATAGTTAGTTCAGCTAACTATAACTCGCGCGCCCGCAATGCACTGCTGATGACGTCACATATTACATCACTCATGACATGGTCAGTGACATCACTCATGACATCACTGATGACATCTCAAATGACATCACTGATGACATCACTGATAACATCATCCTTGTGATAGAGTGGCAGACCTCCTCTTCCCCTAATATAACCTTTGATACACACATTCAAAAATAGAAATTAAAATTTTAAAAACAATGGACATACCAATACCAGTTACAACAACCTATACAGTAATTCTAAGATCCACATACACATCCACTCATTCACCAACAGTCCTATACAGTCACTCATACATGTAGTCACTCATCATATGTACTCATACACCTATACATCCTGTTACACAATGCCACTCATCCATAGAGGTACTCACACACATAGTCACTCATGCTAATAAAGAATCAAACATACATTTACTTGTATATACAGTTATACACACACCACCACACTTACTTCTACGGAAACTTACACATACTTAGTCTTTTAAACAATCACTTATAGAAACACATACTTATTCATATAGGAACTCTTTCAATCTCTCACTGTCACATATACTCGCTTATATACACCAATAGTCACATATACTAGTTTAAAACATATGTAGTTACTCATAAAGACACTATTGAGACAGTCATTCACTCACTAACACACCCATACACTCACTCATCCACCCATAGAGTCCTGCACACATGCTGTCTTCAACACATACAAAGAGTGAGTCATTCATTCATGCACCTATGCACTACGTAATACCCCCACCGAACCATGCAGACACTCAGACTGATACTCATAAAACCAACTAATAACCTATATAAACACCCATGTAGCTACTCACCAACCCATGCAGCCACTTATACACAAAGTGAGAGACTGATACAGATATTTACATATTTAAACATTACTCACTAAGCCATGTATTCACTATGAAACACTTAATCAGTCAGTTACACAATCAATTTTTCAAAAACAAATCATCCATTTAGACACTTATATACCCATTTATTCTTCCATCGACCTTGAGATATACATATATAAAACATATTTAATTTTCAGAAACACACACATTCACTGGATGATGTCATCAGTGATGTCATCAGTGATGTCATTTGAGATGTCATCAGTGATGTCATGAGTGATGTCACTGACCATGTCATGAGTGATGTAATATGTGACGTCATCAGCAGTGCATTGCGGGCGCGCGAGTTATAGTTAGCTGAACTAACTATAACGGGGGAATTTCAATGGTTTTGTACAAGTGAAAAGTCCAGCTAACTATAACACCCCTGAAACCTATGGTTTTTTCAGTGAATATATATATATATATATATATATATATATATATATATATATATATATGTGTGTATATATAAATATATATTTTCACTGAAAAATCTATGGGTGCATGGTTTTAAGAGTGCAACTGTGATGGACTGTATGGTTGGGTGAGTGTATGTAAGGGTGTGTTAGTGATGGAATGTATATCTCAGTTGTACATGTGACAGTAACTACATATGTGAAACCCAGTGTATATGTGTATAAGAGTAAATAACTATCTATATGTGAGAGTGTGTGATTGCAGGACTGGCTGTATGGATGAGTGTGTGCTTGTACTAGTAATTGAATAAGAGTGTCATTTTTTTTTAGTATTTTTAGTATTTTTATGAGTAAGTGAACTTGAGTGTGTTTAACTGTATAGGTGAGTCAATTGGACTTTGTTTAATTATTTGCACAACTGACTTGGTGTGTCAGTACCTCAATGGATGATTGGCAGTGTGTGAGTGTCTATATATCTGTATAAATGCATATGATAGTCTTGTACGGAGTGACTGTAAGTATGAGTGACTGTACAGGTGAGTGAGTGGAGGTGCATGTAGACCTAAGAGTCAATGAGTGGGTATGTAGTTATTGGTATTGGAGTATCTATGGTCTTCAAAATAGCCGTCTGAAATTTTGAGTTGGTGTATCAAAAGTTATATTAGGGTGTGAGAAGGTGTACTAATTTATCACATAGATGATGTCATCAGTGATGTCATCAGTGATGTCATTTGAGATGTCATGAGTGATGTCATCAGTGATGTCACTGACCATGTCATGAGTGATGTAATATGTGATGTCATCAGCAGTGCATTGCGGGGGCGCGAGTTATAGTTAGCTGAACTAACTATAACAGGGGAATTTCTAGGGTTTTGTACGAGGAAAATGTCCAGCTAACTATAACGCCCCTGAAACCTATGGTTTTTTCAGTGAATATATATATATATATATATATACTAAGTTATTGGATGAGTTAAATTACTATTCTCTCTGTACAACTAATAAGTAATACAATTTCTAACATATGTAATCTGGGTGACTGTATCAATGTGCCCCTTCCTGCACAAAAACAGTCCTGCCGACAACACAGGCACACTTGAACCATGGTGCAATCGTGCCTTTGATGGCACTATGCTGCAGCTTTCGTGCCGGCTCTGGCAGAAAGCCAGGAATGCACTGTATCTTGTAGATGGGGGGGAACAACCATTACATAGTGGTCATTACAACGCAATACCATAACAACACGTTTAATTCAACGCATAGGCCTCTACAACGCATGCCTTTACAACGAATTTTGTTGTTAAGGCATGAATGGTGAAGGAATATGCGTTTCAAATGTAAGTATTCGGTAAGTATGGGTAATTTTAGGGTTTTGGGATGGTATGGGTTTCAGGGTGGAATGGGAAATTTTAGGGTTTAGAGTGGGTATGGTTTTTGGGGTGGTATGGGTAATTTTAGGGTTTAGGGTGGGTATGGGTTTTGGGGTAGCATGGGTAATTTTAGGGTTTAGGGTAGGTATGGGTTTTGGGGTGGTATGGGTAAATTTAGGGTTCAGGGTGGGTATGGGTTTTGTGGGTGCCAATGGGTAATTTTAGGGTTTAGCGTGGGTAAGGGTTTTGGGATGGCAATGATAATTTGAGGGTTTAGGGTGGGTTGGAGTTTTGGGGTGGCAAGGGTAATTTTAGGGTTTAGGGTGGGTAGGGATTTTTGGGGTGGCAAGGATAATTTTAGGGTTCAGGGAGGGTATGGGTTTTGGGGTGGGAAGGGTAATTTTAGGGTTTAGGGTAGGTATGGTTGTTGGGGTGGGATTTTTTTTAGGGTTTCGGGTGGGTATGGGTTTTTGGGTGGCATGGGTAATTTAAGTGTTTAGGGTGGGTATGGGTTTTAGGGTGGCAAGGGTAATTTTAGGGTTTAGGGTCTGTAGGGGTTTTGGGGTGGCAAGGGTAATTTTAGGGTTTAGGCTGGGTAGGGATTTTTGGGGTGGCAAGAATAATTTTAGGGTTCAGGGAGGGTATGGGTTTTGGGGTGGGAAGGGTAATTTTAGGGTTTAGGGTAGGTATGGTTGTTGGGGTGGGATGTTTTTTTAGGGTTTCGGGTGGGTATGGGTTTTTGGGTGGCATGAGTAATTTAAGTGTTTAGGGTGGGTATGGGTTTTGGGGTGGCACGGGTAATTTTAGGGTTTAGGGTGGGTATGGGTTTCGAGGTGGCAAGGGTTATTTTAGGGTTTAGGGTGGGTATGGGTTTTGTGGTGTTAGGGTAATTTTAGGGTTTAGGGTGGGTGGGGACTTTGGGTAGAGGGTTGAAGGGTTGTTGTATTTAAATATATGTTTTTATATATTTCAACAGACATCATTGTGTGTCGAATATTTAAAAACATATATAAAAGTAAGTACATTAGTTTTGTTTTACATGCATTACCATGCATGCCAATACTAAGCAATTATAAGTATTTTACAGGGACATATAAAGCTATATTGTAAACATAAATAGCGTTTACATTTACCTGTAAAATACTTATATTTTCAATAACATTTTTAACCAACATATGCTTTTACAAAACATGCTTTTAAAACAAAAGTTGTTGTAAAGGTATATGCGTGGTTAACATTTGCGTTGTAATGGTAACGGTAACGCCTTGTAACAACACAACTGCGTTGTAAAGGCATGCAATGTAATGGCAGGCGTTGTGGAGACATACAACCAGATAGGGCGCATTCCTTCCCTTTTCTTTTGACGTTGGGCAGCGTAGCTAGAAAGCTTGTGGTGCTGCCCAACCCCAAAATATTGTAAATATGCCTTCATATTTGGGAAACACGGTTCTAGAGAAAGGGGTTTTTCATTTAATAGCCTTAACTGTGGTTTCCCATTCTCAAGCCACCTGTTGTGATTTGTGTGGACATTCTTTGTTCTGTCGCATTCCTGTAATTAAACTAACAGCCAGACCCACCGTCTCCAGAATCCCTGCCAACAACCGTTTCTCTCAATTGCTTTCCTCAGAACACCATCTGGCTGTGTCTTGTAGGTGCTCTGCAATGTGATAGAATTCTAAGTCAGAAAGCCCAAACCCCCTTCAGCCATTTCTAGGTGTAGTACCCAAAAAACAACCTGACTTATTTTCCCTGTCCATATTAAAGAAATCAGCAAATTATCCAACCTTTTAAACATTCTACTAGGTATTAATCTTTGTGAGTTTTGGAAGACATAAAAGCATCAATATTTTTCTACCAGAATCCTGCCTGCAACTGTCAGAGATAATCCATTCCAAAATCCTATAGAATCCTAAAGTCCGGTCAGGAATCTACGCATAATATAGTGATATTGTTTGTCTGTAGTGAGTGTGGCCTCTATACCCAGGTATTGGAACCTGTCAAGCTCCCATCACAATCCCACTTTAGGTGACATCTCTAGGGGCAGATTTACAAGCCCCTTGCGTCACTTTTGCACCGTCGTTGCGTCACTTTTGTGATGCAGCGACAGCGTAAAAGTTGCGGCCGATTTAAAATGTGACGCATCTAGGGAGATGCGTCACGTTGTGAAGCCCTGCGCCACATTAAACCTGCGTCAGGTTTAATGTATGCAGGGTGGGCGTTCCATCGCAGGAAACCCCGTAAAAGTGACGCAGTGAAATCTACAAGATTTCATGTAGTCACTTTTACGTCCATGCTGCGTCAAAACCCTGCGCCTGCTTGAAGCAGGCATAAGGAGTGACGCAGCATGTTAGGTATAGGGCGCCCCTGAGCATTGCTGGAGTTGTGTCGTGATTGCGACACGACTCCAGCAATGCGTGACTTTTCCGTCAACAGATGCGTCAGAATTTCTGACGCATCTGTCAATCCTTGCACCATTATGCGCCGTATTGTAAATACGGCGCATCTATGGTGACGCAAGGATTTGGCATGTTGGCGCAGGACGGTGACGCATCGCTACAGATGCGTCACTTTCTTGTAAATCTGCCCCCTTGAGTTTTGCCCTCCAGTCTCACTAATGGAAACCACCAGTGGCTTCTCCACAATTATATGTAAACCCAAGGACTTATCCATACTCTGTAACTAAACAAATAGTCTTGGCACTAATGCTTCTGGCTGTTGAGAATACAGGGGGGCATCATCCGCATATTGTGAGATTACAATTATCGTGTCACCCATCTATATCCATCACTGCCTCACGACAGCCCACAAGTGAATAGGCAATAGTTCCATTGCCAAATAAACAAAGCAGAGAGAGGAGGTAACCCTGCCTGGTCCTCCTCCCAACATCCCATCCCATCTGACTGAGACATGCCCTACTAATCTGACCGAGGCCACAGGTTTTAAATCTCCAAAAGTTGAGACCGAAACCTATCCTTGAAAACACTGTCCACATGTATTCTCAGCCTATGGTGTAAAAAGCCTTTTCAATATCCATTATTCATGAGGGTGTTTCTAGTTCCAATAAATGTATTGGTGGGTGGTGAGCGCACACTGGTGAACAAATTTAAATAAGAAGTTGTTTTTGATATGCGTGCAGTGTTGCAATATGCCTGCATAGCATATGAATGAAACCTAGTGAGTGGCCTAGTGCTTGAAAGATTACTAGGACTGCAATCTGCACTGCAAAAGAGAGTTTTTTTTCTTTCATTCAATTCTAATTTTTAATCAAAACAATTTTAAACAATATACATTTTTCATAAACATGTACTTTCTTCCTTTACAATTTTTAACATGAACAGAACTAAAATTGACAAAATTACATATTTTTTTTGACCAAAACGAAATTTAATTTAGTTAAAAACCCAATGCATTTCGGGACTCTCTGTCCCTTCGTCAGGGGAATGCTGTAAAGAAAATGGAGAAAATTTCAAGGTCTGCACTCTTTGAATCAGGTATGATATTCAGTGTTATAATTTCTAAGTGCACTGTGCTCCCCTCACCAAGGTGATTAGTGCATTATAAGTTCTTCACAAGATTCAGCCGCTATCAAAAGAAACACTACGTTGTAGAGATAGATATTACTCTACCACATCGAAACCAATCAAAGTATTGCTGCAAATCAACTCTTGCGTACCTGCCCTCTGTGTGTTTGTGAAAATAGGCGAAGTTCTCCCAGTTATTCTGTATGGTGTTCCTAAAAATCCGAAAAAACTAGATGCTACGTTCACTTTTAAAATCATGGCTCACCTTGATGAAAATATAAGGTGCGCGAATATGAACTGAGCTGGGCGTTTCAAAAGCTGTCTTCGAGGATAAGAGCTCCGTGACACTCGTCATGAACTGCCTGTCATGAGAACGATTTTAAGTTACCTGATGTATACGAAAAATCCACAAGTGATATTTGGAGTTGCCAAAAAATATGTCAATGCTACCTACCAAGACGGTGTTTGTGTCCGTTTCGGCTACGAACAGCGCCGGCATTCGTGTGTAACATGAGTATCGCGAGTAAACTTCCTGGTTTGAACCGTCGTCGTAATGACATTGTGTAAAAAGTGAGTGACACTGAAAACGGACTAACCGCTCAGCATTTCAATGAACGATGTGTGTGCTTTATAGTTTAACTGTTCTTAGAAATGAGACTGTCTCTCAGCGCTACATTAATACAAGTGACACCGTAATCCCGTGATCTTGAGGAATAATATAAGAGCGATACTCTTGAATGATATTAAAATTGAAACGGACTCTATTTATACAGAAAAATACCGTGATTCTATATTCTTGGTAATGATGTTGAAGCATACTCATCATAAGTAGAAGTAAGAATAAGATATCGAGAATCAACCATTGTGCTAATATGCGCGTAATCCCGTGATCTATGAAGATGATAACGATGTTCATGGCTGATATTAACACGAGCTCTAGTCCCAACATTTGTAGATGAACATCATGATTCTATATTCTAGTTAATGGTGTTCAGCATTAGTAAGAACGAAATAGAGCGTTGAGAATCAGTGAATACACCACAGTGCTAATGTGAGAATAAGTGTGCTTTCAAACTTCTCATTGAAAAATAAGCAGTTGCATTTGTCACATTTTCATAATGCAGGTGTGATAATTGTAATATAATGCAATTGTTTCTTGAACATTCTCAATGTGGTAGTAAACTCTATAGAGTCTGATGGAAATTGGTGTTCTAAGTCTGGGTTTGAATCTTAGTGAATTACCTGTCCAATGTATGTTTGTGTTACTGAGATTCTGTGTGAGGATCCTTAGGTGGTATTTCAGATTATATATACGTGTGGCTATAGAAAACAAGTATTTTCCAATTTATCATTAAGACCTCGGGGAGTCATGGTTTGCATTTTTTTTATCCAGAACACTTCTCTCTGTAGCAGATGTTTTGATTTGTTTCTGTCTGGAAGTTTAGATACTTGTTCAATCATTTGGAATTTGAGTTGAGCAATTTGATGATGTGATTCTTCCCAATGTGTTGCTAGACTTGAGGAGATACTTTTAGTACGTATTTTGCTTTTGTGCTACGTCAGTCTGATTTTCATCCTCCTTTCAGTTTTACCAACATACAACAGTCCGCATGGACATTTTATGGTGTAGATGACATTTTCTTAGTATAATGGAGCGCCAATCACTCTTTACAGCCTCTTGTCTAATGTATTGGACAACACCTTGCTGTCCAAGTTTATCATGGATAATGGTTGGTAGGGTTTAAACAGAGCCAGGTCTCTATCTGAATTTAACAACATTGCTATTTTTGCTTCCCACTTTGATTGTGGTAATTTGCTGAAGGATTGCGTCTCCTGATAGCCCTTTAGCACAGACTCTGAGAGCAACCCAGCATACAGGTGATAGAATTCCGGGGGAAGACCACCTATTCGTGGGGTTTTATTCCTGGGTATGACCTGTTCAGCTACCAGTAGCTCTTCCTTCAATAGCTTACCTTCTAAGTATGTGTTCTGGTCTTTATGGAGCCTTGGGATCTCCATTACATTTAAGAACTCCATGAATTCTGTACCCCATGCCGAATTTGTTGCTTTTATAATTCTGCTAAATACTGCTGGAGTGTTGCGTTAATTGCATCTTGAGCCCCAGCATTTTGCTACCTCTTTCCTTTAAGTCCTATATCATAGGCATCAGTGTCTCACTTTAGGAGTCTGGACAATGTTCTCCTTAGCCTACCACCCTCCTTGTGTGAAGTCTGTCTTTATTCACATGAATTTGGCCAACCTACCCCATATTTGCCTTTACTCCTCTGTGCCTCCCACATGTTATCCTCCGCCCATTGTCAGCAAGCAAAACTGTTCCTCTTGCTGGAATAAATAAGCAAGTGAATGTATCAAAATAGATGTGCCTGAATGAGTCATTTACTGGTAGAATGGGTGGGCAGAGCTGAGCACAGCCTTATTTATACCTGAATAGCCTGTGCTCTGGCTTCATAAAAAGGGTCTGATTTAATTGTACTGAGAATCTCCTTAGTTGTCGTCTCCCTGTAAGTGTATGGCTAGCTGAAACACCCAATGTGTTGATAGTATGTTGGTCGGTGTTAGTGTTTGTAGGAAGGGCAATCAGGATGTTATTCACTCTTCCTTAAAATAATTCAGCTAGTTTTTTGCACTACTGAACTGAGGGTGTGGGCCCATTTTGAGTTGTTGTTGGCTTCATAAAGCTGTTCACTAACTTAAACAGTTCCTTGGAAGTATTGGAGGCATTTTCTATGTTATTGCTAAGGTAGGTAATCCTTGCTTCTTGGAGGGCATAGTGATTGTGTTGCTCTTTTGTACTATGCTTTACTTGGCCCATCATACTTTTTCTCCATTGCCGTTCAGCTTTTTTTTTTGCTTCTCTCTTCAGTGAATTAAGCTTGGTATAGTACCATGGAGAGAGGTTTGCAGGGCTGCCAGATCCTCTACGCCAGCTCTCAAAGTTGTTGTACCTCTCATCTACTCCGCCTTCGCTTGGTAATGTTGAATCTATCAAGGCATTTTCCCAGATGTTGGTGTCTAACCTAGATCAAAAATGCTTTAATTGTGCCGAATACAATTGTTTTCCTATTTCACTAGTGATGTTGAGGGAAAAGGGAGAAGGACCCCCCTACCACCATGGCCCTCCACTTGTGGCCCAGGGTGTCTACCACATGGTGCAGGGATGTGAAAAAACTTCCATTTCTCAATTGGAGCTTGTGCTGTGGGCTTCACTCTCTCATTTTATTGGGTTTACTTGATCAACAGTTGATCAAATCACACGATTAGCAATGGGAATGCAGGATTCATTAGGATGCCTCAGGGTTCTGCAGAGCCTTTGCTTATAGGGTGCTGGTAGCCATCTTATTTGGCCACATATTTTCTTAAGTCAAGCCTGTCTGCTCTGAGCCATAACTACCAGGGGTTGAGGTCAAGTTTAAATTACTGAAACCTTTATTAGACCTAACAAGAATAGTGGCAATATTACCCATGGACTACCATCCACCCCAACTAATAATCCACTCTCTCACACTGTTCTTTACTTCCTCATTTGTCACCTAGTAATGATATGTTCTCGTGTCTGATTGTTTCATCAATGGAACAACAATGTTTGTTGCTGTTTAAAACAGCCTTTGCCCCAGGCTTGAGCCAACTGATTGCCACTTTAGTACATTATGTTGTAAACCATTGGTAGCCTTTGAGAGCAGTGCCATTAGCAAATAACTGGACATTTACTGCCCCACATATAATGTTTGCTTGTTATATGACTCTGGCCATGTGCTTCCATTAAGCACTGTGATGGTTTTTTTGTATGCTATTTTGTGAGCTCTGGCAGCCTTTCACATAAATTGATATATACAAGTTCACATAGTTAGTCTTGCCTTTTTTCTAATACTAGGCACTTTTAATAATTCAGGAAAGCAAAGCTTTTAGAAACGTTGACTTTAATAAGAACACTCACTTTTTGATGTGGGAAAAATAATCAAGGCTTTAGCAGACAGTAGAAACATTATGCAGCAGATCCTCTAGGATGCACTTTTTATTTCCCATTTCATCTATGAATTCACTAAACCAGACACATGATGGATGCAGCAGAATCATATTTTTTACATTTTGCTACTGCCCTGGATTAAAAGTGCCTTCTACAAGACGTCTCTATAATTCAAAGTAATCCCTGGTGTTTACAAGTGATCTAAACATGTCTCTCCCATCATCACAAAGTTGTTAAACAAGTTTGGCGAGATCTCTGATTATCAGGTTAACTATCAGGAAACAGAAATAATGCAGTAGCAACAAAAAACAGAATTAAATACCTGGGGATAGAAATTTCAAAAAATATTGATGAGATCTCTCGAGTTAACTTTGACTTAAAAGTGAAGGAAAGGAGAAAGTTGTTAAGATCATGGACCGGTTTACCTCTCTCATTTATGGGGAGATCAAATATCATAAAGATGTCCTTATTGCCCAAATTCTCTTTTATTTTTAATGCTATTCCACTGGATTTTAATACTAAGTGGATCAAAAAGATTCAAGGTGAAATTAATTGGTTTATATGGGCTTCGAAAGGAGTACGGATTGCGTGCAAAAAGCTATGCAGGAAGAAACCCAAGGTGGTATCGCAAGCCCTGATTCCCTTTTTTACTATAGAGCTTTTCAATTTAAGAACATCAGAATCCTTCTTAAAGACCACTCCCTCTACACCCCGTATTGGAAAGCTGTCACAGAAGAGGACTGCTGTTTATACAAATTTGGGCATCCAAACTATTTTAAGAAAAACAAGTTAAAAGTAGTGGGCTCAGCTTGTAAGCTGTGGTACGAGGTAAAAAGAATTTGGAAGATTCCATATTATAGTACTCAAGCACCCATCTGGAATTCACCTGGAACTCCTGAGTGCTTAAAAGACACTCTAGCAGACCCACTAAAGGATGCAGGATTTACAAAATGGGGGCAACTGATCAATGCAGGAATTTCGCAAAGTTGGGATTACCTGCTAGCAGAGACAGATGGAAAGTTGTCCAGGTTTAAAGTCCACCAGTTGATAAGTTGGGCAAAAGATTAAGAGAAAATTTTGGAAGATATTGTGGACCTTGAAAAATGAACTGCAAATTAATCCAGCTAGAAAAGAAATATCGAAGTGATACTGGCGCCTGGTACGATCAGAAGATGAAGAGTCCACCTTACTAGAAGACTTATGGAGAAAGAACTTCCCAGCACAAGACTTGCAGCATCTATGGCAAGTATCCTGCACTTTATTATGGCAAATTATAGTATCCACACCTCTTAGGAAAAAACATCTTTTTACTTTACACAGGTCATATTGGTCACCAGAAAAATTAACCAAAATGAACAAGCAGGTGGTGAAAAACTGCCCAAAGTGCAGGGAACCAACGGCAAATGATATCCATATGTTCTACCAATGCACCCACCTTGAGATATTTTGGGAAGAAGTGGGTAAGATTATTGATAATGCTTTCGAGCTGAATATTGAGGTAAGCACATTTATTATTATTTTTGGTGTGATGGAAAGTAATGGCTCCCCTCTAGTTTTAAATAATATCCAAAAACAACTATTATTTATGTTAATTGTATTGGCTAGGTGCGAGATGTGTGTAAAATAGATATGTGCAACCCCCCCAAGTGTAATTGAATGGCCTTCTTCTGTCTAAAAATTTATAAAGCTAGATAAATCTAGAGGGAAAAGCAACAGGGTTAAATTTTGGGAAATGTGGGACAAGAACATAGGTAGGGTAGGGAGGGATGTCCAATGATTACACCTTCTGCGGCAGCAAAATCAGAGATGATCACCATGGTGGCTCTGTGAGTTACTATCTCAAAGAATTTGGAGGTTGTAAGACATAATCTCACTACAGAAAAGGAGGACAGTCCTCTCAGCCGGAAATGTGAGAAGAATCCATAAGACGGGGATTTTGTCTAACTATGGGGCATATTTACAAGCTGGCGATAAAAATTTAGCGCCGATTTTGCGGCCGTTTTCGGCCGAAAAGCGGCGATAATTTTATCGCCTAATTAGCAAGGCCACGCTAATGCGTGAAACCTTGCTTTAGCGTGGGGATTCCTAACTCCCAGCTTTGCATCTCTAATGAGATGCAAAGTGGGCGTTCCTGACCTGGCATGACAGGAGAAATGTCGCTAAGCGACATTTCTCCTATCATCAAGCCCCACACTATGAAGCATAGCGTCAGGAAAAATAGCCATAACCCCTGTTATCGCTACTTTCCTTACGCCTGCTCCAGGACTGACTTAGCCATGATATCCTATGGAAGGTGGATATCATGGCTAAGTTTGTGAGTCCCTATCAGCAAACTAACGCCACATTGCGTGAGATTATCGCTGGGTTTCCAGCGATAATCTCACGTTAGGCAGTTAGCGTGAGGATTTTTATCGCTGAGGAGATAAGCGTTGCTAATAGCACGCTATCTCAGCGATAAAAATCCACGTTACCCGGCGATAACTATCCTCACGCTAAGAGCGCTGAGCGATAATTATCACCGGTTGTTGTTGATATGCCCCTATATCTCAACAATTTCATAAATGAGGACAAAAAAAAAGCATATCTTTGTGCCCTCTTCCTCCGTTCAGGTGCACAAAACCCGTTGGGTTGAGAGGGCTTTCGCGCTCCCCCCTCATCATCAGCAATGGCCCAGGATAACTGGGCTGAGGCTGTAGGCTAGTTTACTCAGCAAAGCATCTAAATGCTCCATAACTCGAACCAACATTTTTTTAAATGCACATGAGGCCTATTTGCTTAAAGCAAGTACCCTATCCAATGACTGCCACATCACTCCTTTTCTTAAATCCTAAAAAGTATTAGGGCCTTATTTAGATCTCGGCGGATGGAATACTCCATCACAAACGTGATGAATATCCCCCCCCCCCCCAACTGTGATCTCCATAGGCTATAATGGAATCGTAATATGGCAGATGGGATATCCGTAAAATTTGTGATAGAGTATTTTCCACCGTCTAGATCTATATCAGGCCCTTAAGTGTGGTTTATTTTGCTTCCCAGTACTTTGTTGCAATGTTACTGCAAGATTATTTAAATTATATATTAGGAATGGGTTTCTTTTGCATCTGGTTAAATACATATTTGTTGTTTTATTTCACTTATGTTTCATATAGTATTTCTGCCTTTTCTAAATGCTAGAAATTTCAGGGCAGGTGCTACATAGGCACCTAACATTAATTGCCTGAGATTCCAGGGCACACACCATACTTTACCTGATGTGTGCTGGGCTGGAAGGGCCTCATTGGCAGTCTCATACACAGAATTTTGCAGGCCATCTATCAGATGAAGCACTTAAAAAGCCTTGTGAACTGGTTTTATGAGTTGGGTGGGGCCAGAAAAGTGTCTAAGAAAGAAGAGAATATTCTGCAAATTTTTTGTTGACCTTCTCTTTCAAGTAAAAACATATACCACTCATACCTTAAATGAAAAATACACCTTGACTTGAAGTATACAGTAAGAAATGCATTTTTTATGAAAGCTTAAAATATGAAAGCTTTCTGGTTAATGTGATGACTGCTGATATCTGTGTGTAACCAGATAGTCGCAAACTGAATCCTAATTTGTCTACTGGGAAATAGTGGAATGTGCATGTTTAGTGCTATGAAGGTCCCAGCCTGTGACTAAGAGCACTGTGAACAAGCAAGTCATTTAAAAAACAATTGTATTCCACACATCAATATAAAGCTGCTGCAAAATGTGCAGAAAATTAGGGCCTGGGTCAAAGTGGGTGGACAGATTATTCCATCACAAACATGATGCGTATTATGGCTGCAGTATTAACAAGTGCACTATATCCATTGGAACTTGTAATTTGGAGGACAGGATATCCGTCATGTTTGGGACCGATAACCCACTTTCCCAAATCTAAATTAGGTCCATAATGTTTAAGATAAAAACAAGTTTGGTAAAAATATATTTTTTTAAGTAGTACACATCATACTGTACAAAGTGCGACCTTTTTTTTAATACGTTTTTAATAGAAGAACACACTTTAGAGCTCAGCTCATAAAACCCTTACTTCTCAAAAAGTGTACAGTTTAGATAGAGCCTAAAATGAATTAAATCCATACATTGCAGCCTTTAAATTAACAGATGAACCAATTGCTGAAATATACATTTCTTTCACATAGCATGAATCTTTGCCAGAAGGATTGTTTTTTTTTTTACTGTCTGCCTCACCCTCAGCTCCAAAGCATAGATGACCCCTGCCCTTCCCTTTTAACTCTTTCTCTGCTAGGCTTCTCCCCCCCCCCCCCCATGCTAAGTCTTTTTTGGCTATTTGGGGTAGTTAACGCTTAGCCCCCTGTACATTTTTTACCACATAATGTATCCACGCCAAATATGTGTCCTTTTCATCCAACATCATAGGGATTTTAAATGTACCCAGGGTTTGTTGATTCCCCTGTGGGGGACCCAGAAATTAGCCAAAATACAGGTAATTATTATATATATTATATATATTTTTTTGTGCAAATGGTATCAAAAAATGGTTTCTGGTGCTGAAATTATCATCTCAGCTTTCAGGGACAAGCAGACTTTTTTTGTCATTTTACTGGGACAAAGCCCATTTTTGCTACTTTTCGTGCTTTCAACCTCCTCCCAGTTAGTGATAGAAATGGGTGTATAAGAAATAATGGATCCTGGAAAGCTATATATTTCTGAAAAGTATATAAAATTCTGAATTCAGCAAGGGGTCATTTGTGTAGATCCTTCAAAGTTATTTTTTTATAGAAACCATCAGTTGAAAATAAGAAAAATTGAAAATGAGTTGAACAAAATAGACATTTTTGCCAACGTTTTCACCTGTAACTTCTTCCAAGTACGACAGATGTTTTAAAGCAATACTACATTACATCCGCTGGAGCCTTCTGGTTGTGGGGATATATAGGACTTGTAGGTTCACCAAGAACCCGAGAATCCCAGAGCCAATAACTGAGCAGTGTCTAGGAGTGGTTTTTCATTGTGTACGAGGTATATAGCAATTAATTTGGTAAAATATAAAGAGTGAAAAATAGGTATCAAAGACACCTATGTATTTATGAAATGGGAAAAAAATATAGAGTTTAGAAACAGTAGCTATTTGCACATCTGCGAAATTGTGGTTACCCATATTAGCCTGTAATTTGTAGGACATTTTTCAAAGTGACTTCTTTTTTACACAGGCAGAAATGCATGGAAAGTCAATAGGTAATAACAGTTGCTTTACAATTATGAGTTCCCCTAAGTCTCCCAATATAAATGGTACCTTACTTGTGTGGGTAGGCCTAGTGCCAGGGACAGGAAACAGCCCAAAAAGCAACGTGGACACACTACATTTTTACAGTGAAAACTGACCCTTTTTTCGCAAAGGGCCCAGCTGTGGATTTTGAAACCTAGTTCTGCCGGCACCGAGGGAACCCTAGCAAACCTATAATTTTTTTCAAACTAGACACCCAGATGAATCTAGGAAGGGGTGACTTGTGTGGCTCTCACCAGGTTCTGTTACCCAGATTCCCTTGCAATCCTCCAACTTTGTCAAAAATACCACATTTTCCTCACATTTCTGTGACGAAGAGCTATGAAATCTGCGTGCATCCACAAAATTCTACCTACCTTGCATTCCCCAAATTCTGGCGATAAAAATGGTACCGCACTTGTGTGAGGAGGCCTAGTGCCCGCAACAGGAAACGGCCCAAAACGCAACATAGACACACCACATTTTTACAGTGGAAACTGACCCTTTTTTCGCGAAGTGCCTAGCTGTGGATTTTGAACCCTAGCTCTGCCGGCACCTAGGGAAACCTAGCAAACCTATACATTTTTTTAACTAGACACCCATAAGAATCCAGGAGGGGGTGACTTGTGTGACTCTCACCAGGTTCTGTTACCCAGAATCCCTTGTAAATCACAAACTTTGTAAAAATAAAAGCACATTTTCCTGACATTTCTGTGATGAAAAGTTCTGGAATCTGTGTGGGTTCACAAAATTCCACCCACCCCACATTCCCCAAAGTCGTCCAATAAAAATGGTAATTCACTTGTGTGGGTAGGCCTAGTGCCAGCGACAGGAAACAGCTCAAAATGCCACGTAGACACACTACATTTTTACAGTGAAAACTGACCTTTTTTTGCAAAGTGCCTAGCTGTGGATTTTGAACCCTAGCTCTGCCAATACCTAGGGAGACCTAGCAAACCTATACATTTTTTCAAACTAGATACCCAGAGCAATTCAGGAAGGGGTGACTTGTGTGGCTCTCACCTGGTTCTGTTACCCAGAATCCCTTGCAATCCTCCAACTTTGTCAAAAATACCACATTTTCCTCACATTTCTGTGACGGAGAGTTATGTATCCACAAAATTCCACCCACCTTGCATTGCCCAAATTCTTCCAATAAAAATGGTACCTCACTTGTGTGGGTAAGCCTAGTGCCTGCGACAGAAAACCGCCCATAACTCAACGTAGACACAACACATTTTTAAAGTGAAAACGGACTCTTTTTGGTAAACTGCCTAGCTGTAGGTTTTGAACCCTAGCTGTGCTGGTACCTATGGAAACGAAGCAAACCTATAAATATTTGAAAACTATACATCCAAAGGAATCCAGGAGGGGGTGACGGGTGTGGCTCTCACCAGGTTCTGTTGCCCAGAATCCCTTGCAAACCACAAACTTTGTAAAAAAAAACTCATTTTCCTCACATTTCTGTGATGGAAAGTACTGGAATCTGTGTGGGTCCACAAAATTCCACCCACCCGCCTTCCCCAAAGTCGTCCCATAAAAATGATACCTCACCATAGTGGGTGGGTCAAGTACCCGCGACAGGCAAGGGCCCAAAACGTATTGTGGAGACATCAAATTTACCTATCATAAAAAACCTGGTTTTTCAAGGGGGTCACCTGGGTTTTTGGCCGCAGGCTTGGTGGCCATCTAGGGAAAGCTATCAAACCCACACATTCCCCTTTCCAAGGATACCTCTCCTGACTTTCTATGTGCTCAGGGGGCTGAGATAGCCCCCTGAGGACGTAGAAAGCAAAACTGAAATGAGCCTGTTGGCTCATTTCTGTTTCAGCTTCACTGAAATGATGTCAATGTGACGTCCACGCTGACAATCATTTTAGGGAAACCAAAGCTGCAGCCTCAGGAGCTGGGGAAGCTCTTCCCCAGCTCCCGATGTTGTTGGAGGGAAAGGGAATCCCTCTGATGCCCGCACCAGAGGCATTACCTGTGCCATGTGATCGGACGGCCAGGGGCCGTCCGACACACATGAGCACTGGTGCGTTGGACGGACGGGCACACCAAAGGGGTTAAACGGAGGCACCCTAAGGTCCAAATGATCTGTCATTGAACAGTTTCTTTTTTAAGTATGGGAACTGTTTGTTATTGTAACATTTACAAAGATTCAGAATGTTGTTCCCAAGAGATCTAGCACAATTCAACCACTGAGACATTTGCAGGTAAATGCAGCTCTGTTTACTTACTAGGCCTTCTAGTGTCATGCTCTCTCTGTATAACCAGCCCACGTGAAAGGTGCACATAAAAGACATGGGCACCAATTGAGAACTGTGCAGAGAATTTTAGGGTTTAATTCTATTCCACACATTTATGAGATCCAGTGTTCCTACAGCCTGGTGTACTGGGTGCGTGAAACAAACCTGATTTTACCAGCTGGAAAGTCCAGCAGGTAAAATCACTGTGGTGAAATCTGCATTATAGCCATTACCCCTTCCTTCAACTCTTCTCAAACAAGGCACAAGAGAAGCACTACAGATGCTCCTCCTGCTAGCCAACATTTGCCACTCCTTTCTACTTCCCCTGTCAAGTTACGCCTGGCAAAACTAGGTCTACACAGTAATTTCGCATTCTGTGGGGTTTAACTCGGAATTGCAAAGTGCTTGTGGGTTGTTATCACACAGTACTGGTAATTAGTGGTGCAGAGTTTGTACCCTGCAAGTACTGTGAAACTTGTAATTGGGGACCATGGTGGGCTACTTTAAAGTACCTGGGAATAGAGCAACAAGAATGGAAGGCCCAGTTATCACATTACACCACATCTACAAGAATAAAATATTTTACAGAAGTGTAATAGTGTTGCAGTGATATTATATTGTATTGCCAGTTAGTAGCATTTTCTACATTTTGAGAGGCCCAAAATGCAAATCTGGCAGAAAAAATTGGTTTATTTTCTTAACTCTTTAAACCTATTTATATCAGCAGGCACTATTTCAATAAAAACTAGAAAAAAATTATTTCTGCCATCGGGTTATAGTAATGCTATTTTTGTTGCAGTTTTATATAGCGCAAACTCGACCCGATGGTATCAGAGCGCTTTACACGAGCACCAGTTGAATTACAGATGGACATAGGCATGGAAAGATGAAGTGATTTGCCCAGAATGCTTCAGCCTCCCACCAGACTAGAACCTGATTCCCCCAGCTTCATAGTCAGACATTCTAGCAGTTAAGCCACACCCTCTCCCCAGTCCCAGTGCTTGATTGCATCAAGGGTAGAGCCTTTGTTGTGGCTTTGACCCTTGCAGTGTTAGGTGAGCTCAATTGTGAGAAGGAGTTCATTGAGTGACTGTATAACAGTGTCCTTTTCGTTATTCCAGGGGAGGTTGAAGTCACCCAGGATGATGTTGTCGGTGTTGGCTAGAGAGCAATGTGTAAGTACGTCTGATATTTGTTCTCCGAGTGCAAGAGAATTTCCTGGTGGTGGTAGATCAGATGGCATTTTCTTACTTTGTTGTTTTGGCGTGTTATGATGTGTGGTTCGAGATATTCGAAGGTGGAGAAGGAGTGAGTTTTGAATTCAACTAAATTGATGTTGTTCTTATTGATGATGGCAATGTCCCCACTGTGTTGGTCAATTCGGTCTTTTTTAATGATGGAGAAGCCGGGGGGACTAGAAGGTCAAGGAGCGGATAGGATGTTTTATTGAGCCACATTTCGGTGAGGAACGCGATGTCAATGTCGTGATTCAGTATGGCATCAGCCAGCTCTATTGCGTGCTTGACTGTGGATCTGCAGGTTATAAGCATGCAGTTTATCTTGCCGCTGTTGGAAAGGTTTTGGGAGGAGGGGGGAGTTTGGGGAATGGTTGTGCGTTGGGAGGGAGGTCTTGTAGATCTAGGTTGGTTGTTGGCTCTACCTATTCCGGTGATTACCTGTATGTTGGAGGGGGGGTTTGGGTTGTTCTGGGGTCATAGGTTTTAGCGAGAATCGCTGCCTCTCTCAGAGACATCTTAGGATGCGCTCTTCTTAGTCTAAGAGATTGGGTGTTGCTAGGGGTGGAGCATCAGCTGGTCGTCTGGTGATTGGGCAGTTGAGGTGGCTCACTGATGCTTATGAGGGTGGGGAGTATTGGGTGTTGGGCGGGGATGGGGGGTTTTGGTGTTGAGAAGGATTGTGTTTATGCCCTGCGTGATTGTGTTGATTTGGCTACAGAGACGGGATAGGTTTTTGGTTATGTTTATGAGGTGCTTGGGGGTCATTGGTAAGAGGGTGTTGAGTTGTTTTTCTATACATGTGAGGCGTTCAGTTAGTTCTGCCATTGACTCTAGGTTTTGGGTAGGGCGAGGGGTTGGGGGCAGATTCGGCTGAGGGTGAAGGCTGGGACAGGAGGGTCGAGGGGTGGTAGGACTAGTGGGAGGGGTTGGTGGACATTCGGCTGAGGGTGTCGGTTTGGACAGGAGGGTCGAGGGTTGGTAGGATTAGGGGAATGGAGAGACATGTGTCTTCCGATGGGCGGTGGTGGTGGGGTTGTGTAGTGTGTGTCTCAAGTGTATTGGTGTTGTTTTGTGGGAAATCATAGCATCTGTCTACAAATATGTCAATCTGCTGCCATCATGATGATATCCAAAAACATACCTAGCTTACAATATATTAGTCTTAGTTTTGTGTCACTTAGCTCACCCCATTTGCCCATTTTACAGCCTGCTGTAACTTCTTAGCCTTTTATAGATTAGAGGATTTATGTACAGTCTCTCCAATTGTTACATCTTCTTTTACCTTAATATTAAATACCTGTTTTCATCTGGCAGTGTCATCAGTGGATGGACTTAAGAGATCATCAAACTCCATCTGAAGAAGACAAACTTGGACCAAAGAGCAGAGCTAACAATACATACAACGCTGAACATAGGCCTATCTTTCTTTTGCTAGAAGTCACTAAAAGTGATGAGAAGTTCTGACTCACCAGCTTTCTAAATATCTTGAAGAGCACCAGATACTAGATGCTAGATGGATGAGTTTTAAGCCTGGTTTAGCCACTGAGACTTTTCTTGTACCTCACTGAAGTACATCAGGCAAGATTACAATGATGGCGTTTTCACCTGCCTCCTGCCTCATCCTGCTTCATTGATCTATATCAATGCTTGTCATATACCAAAATCAGGTGTGTTAACCCAATAATCTAAATTTTCTTAGATAAGCACATGTGCAGAGCCTCAAATAGGCATATCTCCTGATTAGTAGACTACAAAACATGAATTTGATCATACCACCAGACAGAAATCGCTTTCTGAAAATGGAATTACGATACTTTATGAGCACTTTTTTATTTAAGAGGAAGAATTTTTGAAGAATTGTCAAAAAGTGTTGTGGTCTTGAGCCGTGATTTATTGAAATCTATAGAAGTTGTTTTTATATTGTTAAATCACTCATTCCCATTTTCATAGATCTCTGTCAATAGAGTATAAACAATCAAAATTCACTAAAATGTTTGTGGTAATTGTATCTGATTTGGCCACTATGTTTAAAATGCACAGTTTATCACTCTGTTTTCTAGTATTTGCTCTATGGATATCTTCATCCCATTGTTTGAAGTGCAAGCAGTGCCTCGTTTGGTTGACCTGTTGCCCCCCACCCAAAGTTCGTTTCTAGTTCCACCCCTGCCTCCTTCCATGTGCTCTCTCTCTCATCAACCTTAATGTACGCCGACCTCTTCCCTCTCTGTATCGTCCCATAGCAGTCTCTCTGTGTGATCTCCTCACCCCTCTCTGTACCCTCCCTCACTATCCTCAGTGTGTGCCTCTTCTTGCCATTGCTCTTCTCCACCAGCTTTATCTGCCCACTATGTCCCTTTAAATGGTCTCCTCATTCCACTTCCCCCTTAATAGCCACGATATGCGAGACACTCCACCCGTGCACTTCCACCGCATGCTTCTCCTTCCCCAAGTCAATCCTCATTAGTTCCTACTCAAGTCTTCCTATGCCATCACCAGTCTTCTCTGTTGTTCTCCCCTTGCTCTTATTTACACAACCTTATATGACACCTCAACCAGTCTACCAATGAGCACTCCTAAGCATCCAGGCTGTTCCTCAGCAGGCGTTTCCTGCTTCTCAATCCCAAATCTATTGTAACAGTTTTTTGCTCCCTTGCACCCTTTTCTCCAGGCACTGTTCTTCTTCACCAGTCTGCTCACCTGTCCATCTCAGCACCTACCACGCTCTCCCTCATTACCTACCTCATCTGTCTTCCTTGTCACAGTCCTAACAAGTGAGTACTTCATGTGTAATCGAAATAATTTACCCATATAAATAAAATGTCTTTATCCTCACTCAATATGGGCCCAGAGAAATCCTACTACATGATGCATAAGTGTAGTTTGTATTTCTTTATATTTGTTAATTTGTTGTAATCAATGCTAGCCTGCTCTAGCTACCAACGCCATAGTTTGTTACTCATGATGGTCACGCTCAACTGATCATTTAATAGGCATGCTACCTCCCCGTTGAGCGACTCGGAGGTAGCCACTGACATCTATATATTGTTGAGCTGTGTGAAGTCAAGCCTTGAAGGCATCTGCTAATTTCATTTTATCAAGAGCAGGACCATTTTACCTAAATGTACGATAGCGGCAATGTTGCGCTCAGAGCTTGACTTGCATCTCTGTTGCTAAACAAAGGGTGTGATCGCTAGAAAGTGAGTGTGGAAATGAAAGAATGTATCTGAGTGGAGGTCAGATGAGGATGGAAAGTCGGTAACACAATCCTGTGCCCATGGAGCAGAAAATAATTTATTTTCCAATCTGTATTTATTTTTAAATAAATGTATATAAAAATGAAAAATAGGTTGTTTTATCAGTAATTATAGATGCAATCAGTCATTACTGCCAGGCCAATAGCCGTATGGATTAAAAGATAAAGGGGTAAAAATAAGAAAGGAATTTTGGTAATTAGGCTTAACTATCAGCAATTTGTCATATAAGTGCATTGATTTAACATCTGTAGGTGTTCGTATCAATTAAATCTGTCAGACATTCAAGAATGATTGCTAATTTACCAGTTAATTAAATGTGGAAATACAATAATCTCCACTTTGTTTCCCCCAAAAAATTGATAAATACAGATAAAATTAACAAAAATAAATATAGACAAATGCAGATGGAAATGTCATAACAATAAATTCCATAAAACCTGGAGCCCCAATAATTATGCGTTAGAGGCTATGTTTGCTCAAATGAAAGCAAAAAGGAGGAGATGTATCAAAGGGTCTGAGTTGAAAGAGGTACTGACACATTTGTTGTTTCCTGCTGATGTGTCCCAAACAGTGGATGAAAAATTTTCTCTCAGCATAGGAGGAAGGAGCCAGAAGCTTTACCTATCCATAAGGCGGTCAGAGGCCTTTTATCAAGGGGATGGGCACAAGTGGAGAAACCTGGTCTCCCATGCTGTATTGGGAAGAAATATCCTCTTCAGGGCTTCCAAAAAGACCTTCCCTCTAATGTCAAGGTCGACTCTTTGATGGCTGACCTAGCCTCTAGTGGGACTATCATCTCTGAAGATGTTTCCCCTTCAGATTAAGTGGACAAAAAGGTGGACAGTGTGGATTTCACAATCAAGGCAGGCGCCTAGGCTACATACACTGTCCAGTCCTTGCTTCATGAATTTCAGTCGTTTTTAGAGGAGGTTCAGCAGGGAGAATATATGAACTCATGGCTATCAGGTCATGGAGCAACACATTTGTTTTCTTTCTGATGCGACTTTTGATTCTTTTGCTGCTGCTCTGGCTGCAGTTTCTAGATCCATACTTTTGGCTGGGAGCCATCTTTGGATTCGTTCATGGAGAGCAGATAGTTCACAGAAGGCTCTCTTAAGCTACTTGCCATTTAAGTGCACAAATCTCTTTGGTCTTCAGTTAAAGGATCTCTTGAAGATATCAATTGAGGATCATAAGCTTCTGATTCTTATCAAGCGTCCTGGTAGAGGTAAAGGGTTTGGATTCAAGAGAGCTTTTGGCCAGCCTTCTACATTTAAGGGGTCCAGCCCTCTCAGGAAAGGGGACAGAGCCATGGCAGTCCCTCTTACTTAAAGTCCCAGCCACAACCCTCAGTCTCTTCTGCCCCCCCAGCTAACCCTAAAGCACAGCTATGTGAAGGTGGGAAGACAATTTTTTTCTATGTCTGGGAAAGGGATGTTTCCAATAACTGGATTCTCCAGTTGGAGAAAGATAGCTACAGAATCGAGTTTTCATCCGGTCCTATGGATGTCTTTGTCTCCACTCCCACTCCTTACAACCCTCAAAAGCTTCAATGTCTCACATTGGGAATGCTCAGCCTCTTACAAAAGAGAGCTATAATTCCGGTTTCAGAAAAAGAAAAAGGACTTGGGTAGTACTCCATCATGTTTCTAGTACAGAATAGCACGGGGAAGTATCACCCAGTGCTATATCTCAAAACTGCCAATCTTTTCACTCCCCAACAGAAGTTCAAGATGGTCAGTTTGGAGAGGATCTTACCTCTCATTCGCTGCAGCTACTACTTCACATTCATGGATCTACTGGATGCTTACTTTCGTATTCCCATGCATCCTCTTTCACAAAGGTTTTTGAGGTTCTTTGCAATGGGCCGGCACTTTCAATTCTGTGTTCTCCCTTTTGGCATGGTTTCTGTTACACTAAGACTCTAGAGCTCGTGGTGGGAATCCTTCATTCTGAGTGGTTATTAGTCTTTCCCGACCTGGATGATTGGTTAATCTCTGACTCCTCTTTCCCCAAGGGTCAAGAAGCAGTCTGAGCAGTGTGCAGCTGTTTGAGGGATCATGGGTTCATCCTAAATATCATCAAGTCTCATACTCTCCTGAGTCAGTAGCTCCAATGCATCAGATTCTTGTTTTACCTGAGGAAGGGACTCTTTGCCCCTTTAGCTTCAGAAGAGGTTGGTGGATTGCCCCAGGACTCTTTTGAAATTAACAAGTGCCCCTGCGAGAGAGCGGTTGAGAGTTCAGGGGGGCATGGCAGCCTCCCTCGGTCTAGTTCCTTGGGCCTAGAGATATCTATTTCACCTAGTTTATCAACTGTTGTCACACTGGAATCGAAGTGCCTTGGATTATGACAGTATAGTTCCGGTGTCAAGCTCTGTCGTTCAAAAGCTGGATTGGTGGCTCGACCCATCTCACCTCAAAAAAGGAGTTGCGATGGACCCTCCTCTTTCATAACTATAGTTGCTAGCTCATGGGTTGGGGAGCAACTTTAAAGGAACACTCAGCCCAGAGGCTTTGGCTGACAGTAGAATTCTGCATGACCTCTGTTAGACTTGACCTCTTTTGGCATGTTTTCCCTGAGTTTTTGCGTTCTGACCTCTCGGTTTTGACTCTGTTTTTGCTGGTGTAATGATTCTGTGCACTTTTATCCCTGCTGTTCAGTGGTAAAGTGCAAGTGCTTCTGTGGTAAAATGTGTTATGGATTGGTGTTTCCATGATAGGCATATTTCATTTATGTGTCAATCCCTAGTAAAGTGCACTGCGAGTGCCAGGGCCCATAAATCAAATGATGTTGGTGGGCTGCAGCTCTGGATTGTGCCACCCATGCAAACAGCCTGTAAAGTGTAACTCTGGCCTGCCATTGCAGAGTCTGTGTGTAGCCTGGGGTTGCCATGTCGACTTGGCAAGTGCACCCACTTGCCAGTCCCTAAACCTTCCCTTTTCTACATGTTAGTCACCCCTAAGGTAGGCCTAAGGTACCCTTGTCGGCAGGGTGCATTGTATGCAAAAAATAGGACATGCCCTGGTGTGTGTGGCATGTCCTGATAGTGAATTACAGGCAATTTTGTTTTTCACTATTGCAAGGGTACCTGTTCCCATAGGCAAGAATGGGTAGTTTGATTATAACATCCTATAATCCTAACTGACCCAGGAAACATGGTAGAAATTCGCTTTTAGTATGCCTGTACTCAGAATGATATAATATACCTTTTAGTGAAGTTGGTTTTAACATTCTGTGTTTCAAAATACCGCTTTTAGAAAGTAGGTATTTTCTTGCCTAACCATCCAGCCTGCCTCTGCTAAGTTGTGTATTGTCTGTTTGATTTGTGAGTGAAAGGGGCTGGGGAGACTCCAGGAGACAGGGTGAGTCAGCACAGGGCTGAATAGACCTATATGCATGTAGATGGGTGGGAGGAGTAGCACCTGGGTCTGAATAGGGATGTGCCTGTCTTCCACAATGCTGGCTCCACCTCCTGTGGTGAGTCTGAGGACCCTGGCCCACACTGACAAAGAAAGAAGGTGCACACTGGCAGAATGCACCCAGAACTGGTTTGAACTAGGTACAGGACCCTCTGCCTGCAGAGGACAAAGGATTTGCTAGTATAAATAGTGGGGCCCAGACCCCAAGATTTCAGAACTCTTTTGGATCAATAAGACTGCTAAGAAGAAGAGCTGGGGAAGCTGTGAGGAGGAACTACCACTTTGTTGTGTGCTTTGCTGTGTTGGCCTGCAGTGGCTGCTTCTTTCTTGGTCAGTGAAAAGACTGGACTGAACTTTCTGCAATCTACTTTTGTGAGCTTCTCCAAGGGCTTGAGGTAGAGCTTGCCCCCTGTTCAAGAAGTCTCAGGAACAACAAAGACTTCAAGCTCGACGCCATCTACGACGCCGCTGCTGACTCCGTTTCCTGAAGGCAACGCAGAGGGCACTGCCACAACGCCGCACCATGACCCTAGTCTCAGCGACAACGCCTGCTGATGCTGCCACCGAGCCACTGCTCGCACCGTGACCTGTGGGCACCGCACTCCACACCGCCTCGCTTCACGATGACACCTTGGTATCCCTGATGACGTCGCTCCATGCCGGACTCGACACCGCTGCTTGCACCGTGGTTCGAGGGCACCACTCGTAAAGTTACACGACGCACAGCCCTCATCCCGCACCGCAGCCTTGGCCTACCGACGCCGGTGCCATCGACTCCAGTTCATCAGCCGACGACAGTGCTTCAGCAACGACAATGCCGCTGCTTGCACGTGACTTGCCAGCACCGTGACGTGCACTGCCTTCATCTAACACCGCGACCCAGGTCGCACCAACGATGCCATCTGATGCCGCCACCAAGCCGCTGCTTGCACCGCGACCTGAGGGCACCGCATGCCGCACCTCTGTACTTCGCACCGCAGCACCCAACGCCTACTGACACCAACGCTCCTGACTTCAACAAAGAGGAGCTCGATCTGCAACGCGTTTGACTTCGAGGGCCCCGACGACTCCTGCACCGACTTACGGAACCGACTCCTGCGGACGGCGTGTGCTCCGAAGCTCATCGAGAGGTCATCGACGCCTTGCATTTCTGAAAGGTACTGTTTGTGGGTCTTCCCGACGCTACAGCTGGCCCGCGACGCCGCGGTCAGCAAGAACTGTTTGGATTTGTCTGCTCATGACACCATGATAGCCCCAGATGGAGCTATCGACATCAAGGAACTGTTTTACAAAGTTATTTTGCTAACGGAAGATTTTTAAGTACTGTATTCTGGATTTTTATTGTTTTGGTCTTGTCCTAAGTATATAAAAATATTGGATATTTTTCTAAACTAGTGTGGTGTCTGTTTGTAGTGCTTACACTGTATTACTGTTGGTTATGTGCAAATGCTTTACACACTGCCTCTAAGATAAGCCTGCCTGCTCGTGCCAAGCTACCAAGGGGGTGAGCAGGGGTTATTTTAGGAGTGTAACTCTCTTACCCTGACTAGGAAGAAGGGTCCCTATTTGGACAAAGGTGCAAGCCCTTGCCAACTAGAGACACCCATTTCTAACAACCTCAAACTAGGAAAAACTAGTAGCAGTTTTTAAGGTGCTGTTGATATTTGTTCCTTTGATCAAGGACAAGCCTGTGCAGATAAGAACAGACAGTCAAGTGTCCAGGTCCAGTATGAATCCTTTGGGAGGCACCCATTTCATACTCTTGCTCTCTTGGTGGATAAGATTGGGGCCTTGGTAGAGGAAAATCTGTTAGCTCTGATGGCAATGTATCTTCCAGAGAGGGAGAATGGGCATGCAGATCAGTTGAGTCACCCATTTCCCTCCTCAATTTCCATCTCTCTCAGTCTTCAGTTTTTTCAGAAGACTGTCCTGAGATTCGGGCCTCCATGGTTATATCTTTTTGCCTCCTTCAGAGATTCTCTTCTTCCCCCGTTCTGCTCTCTCCTTCTATGTCAACATGCATGGAAGGTAGATGCAAGGACCTTCAGTTGGCCCCTGGGACTTCTCTTTGTATTTCCTCCTGTTGTTCTCATCAGCAGGATTCTGGCCAGGATCAACAGAGAAAAAGTAGCGGTATTATTGGTGGTTCCATCCTAAACTCAGCAACCTTGGTTTCCAGCACCAGGTCACCTTGCCCGCCGTATCCCCTCCATGGATATTTCCCTTGAGATAATCTCCACTCAGATATTGTCTATTGGGGGCGTGGCTTAGCCACGAAGTGCGATGGCCGCAGCTTAGCAGAGCTGTGCTACCCCGTTCCATCCCCACATCTATCCGACACATATATCCTGGATAAGGTGTGCAATCCAAGTATCGGGGGGCTCCCGGACCACGACCCTGCAGTAGAAGTGCCCGCTATATCAATCCGGGGCTGTGTACTTGTCGCGATCTGAGAGAGGCCTGTCCGCGAAGCTAAAGCCAGGGCCTCGAATGGGGCAGCCGCGGTGTGCGTGCCCCCCCAATTTTTCTAAAGATATCTCCGTGGCTTCTCGACCGGAATGTGCCTGGAGTACTTCCTAGAACCGGCAGACCCGGAGCGTGAGAAGGAGATCCGGTGGGTGCGGACTGATTGGAGACCTGAGTGGTGTGCAGAGATTCGGGGA
This sequence comes from Triturus cristatus, assembly GCF_964204655.1. NCBI lineage: Eukaryota > Metazoa > Chordata > Amphibia > Caudata > Salamandridae > Triturus > Triturus cristatus. The sequence goes on along the minus strand of NC_140587.1, from coordinate 123,208,989 downwards.
CTTGCCTGGACTCGGAGGGGAGATATCGCCCTGAGCTTCAGAACAGATTGACCTGCGTCTGCCGCTGCCCTTTGATACCCCGGTAGCCACCCGGAGTGATTACTTCCCCCCCTTGCCTTTTCTCACAGGGGGTGGAGTTGAGGAGAACCATGGCAGGCCTTGTGAGAGGTGGCGGAGTGGCGTCTCTCGGCCGTGGCTATTTGGAGAGCAGTGACCCAGTGAGGAGCGGAGGTGCAGCATGGGGGCCTCTGCCTGCACTGTGGCCTTGAGGCCCTCGCCCTGTTCGTTGGCCGGGAAGTTGCACCCGCTGAGGCTCACAGCGGAGAGCAGAGATCTGGGTACGTGGATGCGGGGGCCCCGCGCAGACCTGACAACGTCGATGGTGCTCTCCGCGCTATAATACCCGCTGCAGGAAGGTGCGCGGTGAGGTCTGCCATTGGGTTTTCCTCCGCTGCCTCTTAGTAGTGCACATACAGTGTTGGGACTGCTGTTGCTCCCGCGGGAGCTGCTCTGATCTGCTGTTCCACGGGCACTATGAGTGAGGAGGTGTACACCCCAATTTTATCCAGGGAGCACCGCCAATCACCTAGTCACGCAACTGGGATCGTTGCTCCCCCTCGTCACACCGCATAACTAAGTATCATACCTCTGGCTCCCGGAGTACTGATCAGCTCCTCCAGACCACGGCCTTGCAGTGGGTCACATGTCATGACTGCCGGGTCCCACCTCCCCTCCTTCTGACTGTGCGACCGTATCCAGGGAGGTAGCCAGCGGGACTAGGTGAAGGGGCAAATCTGCATTTAGTGCCTGGCACAGCCCAGTAGTCCTGTTGCCGAGGGGTTCTATCATTGAAGGGCCTGGGACACCAACCAACGCGCAATGTCATCTAGTAGAGGCAACAAACCTGGGCAGCAGACCAGGTTGGACAGGTACACACTACCCAAATCATCGATACCTGAACCTTCCCCCATGAGCAGGGGCAGAGGAGCGGTAGGAGAGGTGGACCCGGATCCAACGCTTAAGGACGTCCTAGAAGCAATCGCTGGAATCAAGTCTTCACTGGAGCACAAGATGGACGCCATCACGGTAGAGGGCAACCTAATCCGGGTGGACTTAAACAAAAATAACGAACGGATCAAACAAGTGGAACTCACCACCGCAAGTCTGGTAGAAGATGCCTCCCAGCTACAGACGGATGTCAAAGAATTACAACAGTTCCGGAAATTTACTAAAACCAAGCTGGACGACTACGAAGGGTGACTTTGGAGCTACAACGTGCGATGCTTGGGTGTCCCGGAAAAAGCCGAGGGGCAGGCCATGGATCTCTTCGTAGAGGATCTTATCCTAAAACACCTGCAGCCCAGGGGGCTCGGAAGTTCTTTGAGAGGGCTCATAGGGCTCATAGGGTCCCCGGGGCGGCCGAAAACTGGGCCCCCCCTCGGCCGATCCTAGCTAGGGTTCTCAATTTCCGTGATCGAGATGTGATACTCCAGCATGCCCGGACGGGACCACCACTGAAATATGAAAATGCGGAGATAACTTTCTTTCGAGACTTCACCCAGGTGGTGCAGAGGCAAAGATGCTCCTTTTTGGGGATTAAGAAGGCGCGGAGGGACAAAGGATACAAATACGCCATGCTGTTCCCAGCCAGGCTTTGGGTGAAAGTGGATGGAAAGGCCTGATTTTTCGAGAACCCAGAGGCGGCGGCAGACTGGCTGGAGAGTCGTTGATCGTCACTTCATGGGACACTGGGGTAATGAGGTTTGGAGGGGGGCGGACTTGTGCTGGGTGTACAATTGATGTGGGGATATATGAAAATTTGACTTTAACATGGCATCGGGACACAAGCGGGGTGGGTTGATGATCATTTCTGTGAACATTAGGAGCCTTCCTTTGGAGTACTTTGTTTGGAAAAAAAGAATTGTAAGTGAGGGATTGCACGACTTTATCACTAGTGGTTGGCGTTGGGGATGGGGAGGCACCACGTACCCCACTTTTCTACTTTTAGTAATTTTGTGGGGCGACAGGCACTCTGCAAGTTGAATTATGGGCAGTTTGAGGCCCGGAGTGCAGGGGCGCAGGGAGGGGGGAGGTTGGGAGGGTAAGTTTACGTTGTTAAGGTTTGAAATGTATGTAGAGTTTGTTTTTTCGATGCCACCAGCATGTGATACGGAGCAGGAGCGGTTGTTATGCACCATTACAGATGGGTACACAGTGGGATATAGGGGTTAGAGTCCTCAGCTGGAATGTAAATGGACTTGGGGACATGATTAAACGTAGCATGGTCCTCCAGTACATCAGGCGTCAGGCCCCAGGCGTTTTCCTCCTACAGGAAACACATCTTATTGGGAGCACAAGCCAGGCAATGAACAAGGGAAGAAATAAATTGGTGGCACACGCAGGCTTCACCACTGGGTCGCGGGTAGTGGGCATACTAATCAAAAAATCGTTCCCCTTCACTGTGCAATCCTCATGGTCCGACAACCGGGGCAGATACATAGGTGTCTCGGGTCTGTGGGAGGGTAAGACGGCTACATTTGTCTCAGTGTACATTCCCCCTGGCCTCCAGAGTGACGCATTCAAAGACCTGGGTGCCATACTCTTGTCAATCTCATTAGGCCTCCTAATGATTGGAGGGGACTTCAACGCAGTGGTGTCTGGAGTGCTTGATCGTTCTCCACCGCGGGACATAAGACCCGCGCAGAGGTGGTTGCCGGAGTTCCTTGAGTCTATGGGACTGGTGGATGGCTGGAGGGCATGTAATCCATATAGGACCCAATATACCTTCCAGTCAGGAGCCCATCGTAGTCTATCTCGTATTGATTATATCCTAGTCCCGTCGGCACAGGTATTTAATATCCGGGAGATCCGACACCTGGGTAAAGGCATCTCGGATCACTCCCCGGTATGGATGAAGATGGTCCTTGGCCAAATGAGTGCTGGGAGAGTATCTCCCAATTACTTGTGGTACCTACGTGACCCGTAAACTCAAAAGAAATTAGCCCAAGCCACAGATAATTACTTTCAAGACAACGAGGGGACTGTAGATTTAGCACAGACATTATGGGAAGCCTACATGTCAGTTATCCGTGGAGAAGCCCTTTCCCTGATCGAGGGCAAGAAAAAAGACAAACAGAAGGACTTAGTGCGAGCAGAAGACAAAATACTCAGAGTAGAAGAAGACTTAGAGCAGGCTATGACACCCAAAAAATTACATCTCCTTAATTTAAAACAAGAGGACTACAAAAGCGTAGCGATGGACAGAGCCAGGGCACAGTGTAGAGACACGCCGAGCAGAATCTATGAACTTGGAGACAAGGCAAGGAAGCTAATCACATGGCTGGATAGGAAGGAATGAGCTGCCCGACTGGTTCCCGAGTTACAAGTCGAGGGCGCCGACCCTATAAATGACCTGCAGGAAATAGCCGACCACTTTACCGATTACGACCAGACGACTTACCGTACGCCTGGGAGGTACACAGAAGTAGACAATAAAGCACTGTTTCGTGACATCAAGCTCCCCACCCTCTTGGACGACAATAGTGAGTATCTTGAGTCCGCCTTTACGGACGACGAGGTGGCACAGGCGATATGGGGGGTGCAATCCGGGAAGGCATCGGGTCCCAAAAGCATACCAATCGAATTGTACAAATTGAGACTGGACAAGATAGCCCCATACCTCCACTCGATGTTCATAGATAGCAGCGATACGGGGACGCTTCCCCTTGATCAAATGATTGCAAACATTGTGGTCATCCAAAAGGAGGGTAAACCCAAAACCAGCTGTGTAAGGTTTGAAATGTATGTAGAGTTTGTTTTTTCAACACCACCAGCATTTGATATGGAGCAGGAGCGGTTGTTATGCACCAGTACAGATGGGTACACCGTGGGATATAGGGGTTAGAGTCCTCAACTGGAATGTAAATGGACTTGAGGACAAGATTAAACGTGGCATGGTCCTCCAGTACATCAGGCGTCAGGCCCCAGACGTTGTCCTCCTACAAGAAACACATCTTATTGGGAGCACATGACATGCAATGAACAAGGGAGGATATAGATTGGTGGCACACGCAGGCTTCACCACCGGGTCGCGGGTATTGGGCATACTAATCAAAAAATCGTTCCCCTTCACTGTGCAATCCTCATGGTCTGACAACCGGGGCAGATACATAGGTGTCTCGGGTTTGTGGGAGGGTAAGACAGCTACATTTGTCTCAGTGTACTTTCCCCCCGGCCTCCAGAGTGACGCATTCAAAGACCTGGGTGCCATACTCTTGTCAATCCCATTAGGCCTCCTAATGATTGGAGGGGACTTTGACAGTTACTGGCCTCATTTTAGTTGACTTTCTCCCACAGACCATATAATGCGTTTTAAAATTATAGGTATCAAGTGCTATATAATCTATGAATTTAACAAACAGGTCCACTAAACACCTATGCATATAGCAGAGACAGGACAAAAACAGAATTAACCTTTGGCATGTCTTTCCATTTAGAGAAAAAATGTGTTCAAACCATTAATATATAACAAAAATGAAAGAGGCACCAACACACACCCCTGTCTGGCCCCTTGTGGAACTCATTTATTCTGTGCATTCCTCTTCCTGTCGATACCTAATGGCAGTAGCAATATCTGTATGCCAAGCTCATAAAAAATCCAACCGGGATTGGGGCAATCCGGCTAACTTGGTTGAAGTTACTGCTGGGGTCCATAAATGCTAAATAAATAGTGCCTTGCTTGGCAACAACATATTTCCCAATCATCAAATTAAGGTTTAGGCATTGTACCCCTATCTTCTCTGCACCTTCAGCAGGGCTAAGAATGTTATTAAGCTGCGCCCACTCATCTATCCGGGTCTGAAGAAAACTGCCTGAAGTCAATAGGTAAATAGGCTTGTAACATCTTTGGTCCTGCCTATTTTATTTTTTTAATGCGGGTACAATTGTAGCATCTTTCCATGCCTTAGGGATACCTTCTACAGCAGCTGCATTTAGGTCCTTCATAATTAACGGTGCCCAAAAAAGGATGTTCAACTCGTAAAGTTCCATAGGGACCCCAACAGGGCCAGGAGCCTTATTAGAAGTGCTAACTTGTATGGCAGAGCTAATTTTCTAATGCTCAAACCTAATATCCAGGGGGAACTTAGATATTTCCTCTTCATTATCTACTGGATCTTTTGATGCCATTTAATAATTGGCTGTGAAATGGACCATCCACTGCTCTGGGGTTTATGGTGGTACCAATATCATCTGGAGTATCTGAGGACAGTTGCCTCCCCTTTACAATGTCTCGGAATCTTTTAGAATCTCCCATTTGACAGCTGATCATCAGACTATCCCATAACTCTTCTTTCGGGGTTTGTTTCCTCTCCCTGGTTTGTAATGGGCTCCGGCAAGGATAACATCTTCCTAACTCCATGGCTGTGAGATAAGGACATCTCTTTATCACCGGTTAGCGGCGTTACATTTATCATCAAACCACCCATTTTTAGCCATTCTTCTATATAACACATGATCTGCTTGGCTGAATAATTTACAGATTGGAACACCTCCACGACCCCCACAGGTGGCGAGTCTAATATGAGTAGTGAATTCATAAGCACACTCAGGTTTGCCCTAATGAGGGAATTGAACAGAGCAGCGATTGAACTACTGCTGAATTGAATTCTGAGCTCTTTGTCCTGGGTACTTAATCCAATGAAACCTGTTTTGTTTAAATTCGAGTTCCCTGTGGGTATTAGCATCTCAAGAACAAAGGGGTTGTGGTCACTTTCGCAGGTATCTAAGACACCCCCATCTTGTACCATTTTCCACAAAGGCCTCGAAACAAATACATAGCCAATTACAGACCCTGTGCGCCATCCCACAAAGGTAGGTTTTTGTACAACTCGTTCTCTCACCATGGTCCCCAGCTTGAGAAGGTCGGTCTGACCCAAAGCACCGAGAAGCCTCTGGCCCCTTTCATCCATTTCTGAAAGGCAGAGGGGAGAGAGCATCAGCCCTCACAAAAAGATCAGTATGGTTGAGTTCCCGGCCAATTTCAGCATTGAAATCCTCACCTAGCACCATCTTGAAACATTCCAAATTAGAAAGGTCTCTAACCTCTATTTCTAGCCTCCCCTTGAATAAAGGCTCAATTTGGCGGCCAAAATTGTACACAGAATTGTAAATATTTACTAAAAAGAGGCTGAAGTTACATGATGCCACAGGCCACAGAAGCTGGATCCCGCCCACGTCTCACAGGAATGGTAACAACTTTAAACAATGTTGAAATGGGGATCAGGGTGCTAAGCCCCCCTAGAGCTCTCTGCTCTGACAGCTTTAGCTGGTATACAGAAACGCTCGTACGCACCCAGAGAAAACGGTTCCTGCGCCCAGGTTTCCTTAAACATTATCACATCATACAGCTGATTATGTCAAGCCATTCTGCATCTATCAATTTAGATCGAATGCACCTCCTCAACATCCTCTTCTATTTCCTTCTTTGAAGCCTCTGCTTCTTTTTCTAGTATTTGCCTTCCTTTTCTCCACAGTCTCCTGCCTATAGCCAACACGGTTTTTGGTGACCAGAGAGGCACTGCAGAAAAATAAAAAAAAGCAAGGGCAATGGAAGAGCGGGTGTAGTGCAGGAGAGAAGTTAACTTGGGGTGGGAGGAAAGGTAAGTGGGTTAGGGAGCAGCAGAGGAGCTGAAGGAGCAGGGGATGGGGAAAACATCCATGGTGGAGAAACAATGGACAAGTTAGGGGTGTTGGGAGGAGCTACATGGAGCATCCGCATGTGGCAGCTGTTTGGGGAGCGAAGCAGCTCATGAGGGAAAGAGCAAGAAAATGCATGAACTGTCAGAGAGTGCTTAAAGCAAACTGTAGTTTCTATGAATGTGTGCAATGAAAGACACAAACCATCCTATCAAAGGGATTGGAAAAAAGCTATGCTCCATGGGATGAACAAAAACAAGAAAAGGAGAAATAACGTAAGAAAAGAAGAAGGCAAATTAGAGTGACAAGAACGCCAGCCAATAGTAAGGAAAGGTCAGGCTCTAAATGAACAGCAAGTTTTTAGTATGGCCCACAAGAGGTATTTCACACACAGACAGCTACAAGTCGTATGTTGGTGAGACCTTAAACAACTAGAATCATTACTGGGTAGAAGGACACCCACAGTAAAAAATACTGAAATACCCAACTATAGTAACTTCAAAGCTAAACAGGTACAAATACGAGTCTTTAATTATTTGCGGAGGGGCAACTAGCTTACACAAGCAGCTGAAAAAATCAATTTACAAGTTATACACACAAATATATTACTAGGAATACAAATCCCCGAATGCAAAAAAAACCTGGATGAGACCCACATTCATGTTGAGAACCTCACGAGATCTGCATATGGTCCTAAAGGGTCTGGAGACCATGTACACCATCATATTTCTTGGAGCCCAAAAGATCAGTAAACACTTGTGTAGTCCTGCACAATAGAAACCAAGGGAAAGTGTTGAAGCTCCTTAATTTGCTTCCTTTAGCATAACACTTTCATCATTACCGAAGCCGCCAATCTTTAGGCATGGAGATTTAGGTTTTTATAGCCCCTTTCCAGCACTTGGACAGACCTTCCCCTGGCCTAGTGAGAGCGCTGTTTTTCTAACACAAAACATTGCAAGCATCATTATCACCCTCTTCTTGGACATTTCATGTTTTTAAAAAGAAAACCTTTGGTGAAAGAGGCACCACATTGTCACATTAACATAAGTGCAAAAAGCAGTTACTCAGGTGCTTCATGTTCTTAAAACCATCTTGGAGACTGCTTGCGATTATTGCAGGATAACAAATAAACTGCTCATCCCCTCATAGAATATCAGTCTGGCACTACCAACCGTACGCTCAGAACAAAAAATAAAAACCGCCAACTCTATGGGGACGATTCACAGAACTAACATAAGACAAAATCCTAAACTTACTACTTTTGGTATTCACAGAAGTTAGGATTTTGTCTTAAGTTTGTCTTAAGACAAACTTAAGACATACTTAAGACAAACCTAAGACAGACTTAAGACAGACTTAGGACAGACTTAAGATAAACTTAATACAGACTTAAGACACACTTAAGACAAAATCCTAACTTAAGTCTGTCTTAAGTCTTTCTAAAGTCTGTCTTAAGTCTGTCTTAAGTTTGTCTAAAGACAAACTTAAGACAAAATCCTAACTTCTGTGAATACCAAAAGTAGTAAGTTTAGGATTTTGTCTTAAATTATTTCTGTGAATCGGTCCCTGAATCTTTTCATTGATGTACATTCAATACATTTTTATTATTTGCAACATCTTAACACAAGGTAAGCTATTTGTTTACATTAGTACTGAACTGTTTTTGTTTCACTATCTTATACTATGCTCAACAAATTATGATAGAATACATGGAGTACAGTATAACAATGTGTTAAAAAGAAAAATATATTGAATAAAAAGTATTTTGAGAAAATGTATTAAGATTTTTGGGTTATTATATTTTTGTTGGCGTAAGATACATGTTGCAAATTTTACAAATGTATGAAATTTACACCAATGCTAAGAGACAGAGTTGGTGTTTCTTGTTTTGGGTTTATTGTCCCCTACACCTACCTCTCTTCATTTAATTTTTCAAGGGCTCTCTTTTGCTCTTTAGACTAACAACAGTATATGTCAAGATACTCAATTGCGATTTCCACAGAAACAGACTTGACTCCCAATTCCACTCCACCACTGTAGTGGACAAACAATAGTTGTTCTTTGCCACAATACACCAGCAGGGGGGAACGGGAAAGTGGATAGAGAAAGAGAGACTGCCACAGCAAATCTGGAACTTCGCTTTCAATGCCTCTTACTATTCCAGTGTTTTCTTCTGGTTGTTATGTGTGGATTCCTATATTAAAGCACAAGAAATACTACACATTCTTTTTCATTCTTCACTTGCATATTTACAACTCTACCTGTAACAAACTGTGGAATAGCTCCTCTCTTGTTAATTACTAAAAGACAATGTATATATACTTATATTGGGAGATTGTCTCTTCCTGTATGGTCCTTAGTAAGTTGGTAGTTGTAAACACATGGATATATTTTCCAATTGTCTCTAAAATATTTTTTTTAAATTAACTCCTAAGTTGCTATCTAGCCATCTATATCTATCTATATATATATATATATTATCTACTGGCGGTCGCCAGTAGATAGTTATAGTTAGGACCGAGTTCCCATAGGAAATCTGAAAATTCTATTTTGAATAACTTCAAAACTAATGGGGTGCTCCGCTCAGCTCCTACCCTGAAAGTCTCGGGGTGATTCGTCAAGCGGGGGCTGAGAAAAAAGGGGTGTCCCAAAACGTGTTTTCCCCATGCATTTTCCCATAGGACCTTTAGTCGAAGGTACAGCCCAAACGGCTGAACAGAATTACTTGAAATTTGGCAAAGAGGTAGTCCTGATGTCAGGCATGTGCCTTTTGCTTAAATGGTGTAAATCCGTTCAGTAGTTCCTGAGAAAATCAAAAGTAAAATCACATATATATCTGGGCGGAGCCTAACCACACATCTCATTGTGAGATCTGATTGTCTGTCAGCACTTCATCCAAGACCAATATACATGATAGCACCTCATTAAAAAGCATTGCAGTTAATAGAAGGTTTTAAGACTTTAGTTACATTATAAATCATTTGTTGATGGTACCATACTCATTTTAGGAATTGTGGTGTGTTCTAAGGTGATTTTACCATGTGAAAAAGCCTTCTGCTGTGATATCATGAATCATGTTTGAGAGAAAACTATTTTCTCATGCTTTTCCCACAGAGGTTTGGAAGGTGATCTATAAGCTAACTGAGAGCATATTTTCTGTAAATTCACATTATCTTTCTCAGTCATGTGAGAATGAAGTCTGACATTCTCAGTAAAACATGTACATCCAACAAGGGCAGAGACTGTCAGTTGATTCCTTTTTGTTCTACTGCAGCTTCCCAGAGTGTTCTAAAGAACAAATAGAGCGCTAACAGTCCTACTTATGACAAATGTATGGCACACCTGAAGCCATCTTGGTTGGAATAAAGTGGTAATTCTTAAAACATTTAATTTAAAAAGGAACAAAATAAGGGGGTTTATTTTGCCATAGAAAGTATGATTAGTGCTGCAGAAAGAAAAATTAGGGCACATTTTGAGTGACTTCTCAAATCCTCTTCTATTTCATTAAAAATTCTGACATGCAGACTGAAACATGCACTTTCAATACCAGCAGCAGACTTCCCTGGTGAGCAGTAGCTTTACTACAGTGATCTAATAAGCAACTAGAGTGCTAACATTCTGAATTTATGGCAAATTTGTGACACATCTGAATGCCTTCTTGATAGAATCAAAGTAAAAAACTGAAAGTATTTCCTACTGAGGAGACTGTAGTAAATGAGGAAATTAGGAAACATCATAACAAATAAGTCTCCCAAAATGGCCACCAGAGACAAAAGAGCCCAAATGTAGCCCAAATATCACCCAGATGTAGCCCAAGTATAGCCTAATGACAGAATGTCCCAGAGTGTTCTAACGAACAACTAGAGCGCTAACAGTCTTACTTATGACAAAAGTATGGCACACCTGAAGCCATCTTGAATGGAATAAAGTGGTAACACTTAAAACATTTAATTTACAAAGGAACACAATGAGGGGATACATTTTGCCATAGAAATTATGATTAGTGCTGCAGAAAGAAAAATTAGGGCACATTTTGACTTCTCAAATCCTCTTCTATGTCATAAAAAAATTCTGACATGCAGACTGAAACCTGCACTTTGAATACCAGCAGCAGACTTCCCTGGTGAGCAGTAGCTTTACTACAGTGATCTAATGAGCAACTAGAGTGCTAACATTCAGAATTTATGGCAAATGTGTGACACATCTGAATGCCTTCTTGATGGAACCAAGTAAAAAACTGAAAGTATTTCCTACTGAGGAGACTGCAGTAAATGAGGAAATTAGGAAACTTCATAACAAATAAATCTCCCAAGATGTCCACCAGAGACAAAAGAGCCCAAATGTAGCCCAAATATCACCCAGATGTAGCCCAAGTATAGCCTAATGACAGAATGTCCCAGAGTGTTCTTAAGAACAACTAGAGCGCTTACTGTCTTACTTATGACAAAAGTATGGCGCACCTGAAGCCATCTTGATTGGAATAAACTGGTAACACTTAAAAAATTTAATTTAAAAAGGAACACAATAAGGGGGTTCATTTTGCCATAGAAATTATGATTAGTGCTGAAGAAAGAAAAATTAGGGCACATTTTGAGTGACTTCTCAAATCCTCTTCTATTTCATTAACAAATTCTGATATGCAGACTGAAACATGCACTTTTAATACCAGCAGCAGACTTCTGTGGTGAGCAGTAGCTTTACTACAGTGATCTAATGAGCAACTAGAGTGCTAACATTCAGAATTTATGGCAAATGTGTGACATATCTGAATACCTTCTTGATGGAATCAAAGTAAAAAACTGAAAGCATTTCCTACTGAGGAGACTGCAGTAAATGAGGAAATTAGGAAACTTCACAACAAGTAAATCTCCCAAGATGACCACCAGACACAAAAGAGCCTAAATGCAGCACATATATCACCCAGATGTAGCCCACATGTAACCCAATGACAGAAGTGTGCAAAACACTTATTTTTTGTGTATTTGCAGTTTTATATAGTGCAGAACTTGTCAGGTATTGGAATGCTTTACATGAGCATTGGTTACATCACCCAAGATAAAATTCATTTTGGTTGTAGACATGGGGAGATTAAGTGATTTGACCACAATCACAGAATGTTGAGCTGAAGCAGAAACTACAACCTGGTTCCTGGTTCCCCAGTTGCAAAGTCTGCAGCTCTGGAAGTAACACCACATCCTCTCGCAAAGGTGCAACTGGATAAAAAAACAGAAAGATTACAAATAATTTAAAAGTTCTTTGTCGATATTTGAAAACTCAGAAAATATGTCCTCATTTTAGTTTTTTAGAGCACTAACCATAATTTTGATGCAAATAAGACCCTCTCATATATGTTATTTCTAAAGGAAATACAAGATGACGTCAGGCGTTCCACACTTTTGTAATAAATATAGAATGTTAGCAATCTAGTTGTTCATTGGGATACTGTTGAGAGGCAGAGGCCAGGGGCACGGACTCTGAAAATTGAAGGCAGGTAGGAGAGTGCAGAGGCAACAATTTGACCACACTGGGCAGGCAGGAAGGGCAGTGGCAGCACACCAGACTATGGAGGGCAGTGGAAAGGGGGGCAGGGGCAACAAACCAACAATACAGGACTGGCAAGAGAGGCTGTGGCAATATAATAGACCATTGTGGGCAGAAGGAAGAGGCAGTGGTAGTACAACCATACATGCCAACAGACCTGTTTCAGCCAGGAAACGTCCAATGTTTTTAAGCTCAAATGGGCTTTATTTGGTCTGTCTCCTGTCTACAATCTCCTCTTTTTCAATGTAACTCAAAGGGGAAAATCAATACCCCAGTTTTTTTTCAAAATCTCCCTCTTACCAAGTTGAAAATGTTCGCAAGTATGGTACATTGAATCATGGTAGGCAGGAGGAATTGGGGTAGGGACATGGACTCGGATAACAGAGGACAGGAGGGACATGGAGAGGTGCACCAAACTGACCCTACAGGGCAGGCATCAGGGTTTGCAGCAGCACAATACACCACACAGCGCATGCGGGACGGGAGTGCAGCACAACAATCCATAGAAAGCAATAGGGAGGGGACAGGACCATGCACATGGACAACAGAGAACAGATTGGAAAGAGGCAATGGTAGCTAGCTGACCATAATGGACAGACAGGAGAGAAAGCTGCAGCATAACAGACCATAAAGGGCAGGAGGGACGGATCAGGGGCATTACAATGGAACAGACAAGCCAGGAGGGAGGGAATAGGGGGTCTGCACATGGAAACAGAGGGCAGGTGGCAATTTGGCAGGGCAGGAGCAGCAAGATGACCATGGAGGTCAGGCAGGATGGGCACTAGAAACAAGACACACCATGGAGAGCAACAATGAGACTATGGTGGCATACACACAGACCATGGAGGGAAGGTGGGAGGGGGTCAGGGGCAGCTAGCTGACCACACAGGGAAGGCGGGAGGGCCCATGGCAGCACAGAAGACCATGCATGGCAAGCGGGAGGGTTAGTGGCAGCACAATGGCTATGATGGGCAAGAAGGAGGGTGCAGGGGCATGCACAACGGGCCATGGAGGATAGAAGGGAGGGTCAGGACCTGGGCACAGACAAGAGAGTTCAGGGGAAGGGGCCTCACAACAGACCGCGCGGGGCAGGCAGGAGGAGCAGTTGCAGCACAACAGATCAGGGAGGGCAGAAGGGTGTTGGAGTAAAATGGACCATGGAGGACAGGAGGAAGGGGATAGGGGCATGGCATGTGGACAGGCAGGGTGGAGGTGGCAGGGACCGGTTACAGTCATCTGACAATGCTAGGCAGGTGGGAGGGGCGTGGCAGCTCAACAGAACACTCAGATTAGATAGGAGCGGCAGGTCCATGGAACATAGTGGGCAAAAAGGATGGAGCAGGGGCATGCACAAAGACATCGGAGGGCAGGGGGAAGGAGAATAGGGGCAGCAAGCTAAGCACAGAGGCTAAGCAGGAGGTCAATGATGGGCCATAGAATTGGGCAATGGAAGGCAGGAGGAGTGGACTGGTATATCATGCTAAATGGAGGGCAGTGGCAGCACATCAGACCATGCATGGCAGGAGGGAGTCCATGGATTCAGACAACAGAGGATGGGGAGGAGGTGGATGGGGCAGCAAGCTAACTGTTCAGAGAAGGTGGGTATTAGGAACTTTATTGTTTTTAAAATGTGTGTCTGTGCGAACTACTTAAAATATGAACAAGTATGCAGCATAATCTCACTTTTATTCAGGAAGAAGAGGACGTTTGTGACTGTGACTCCGGGCTCACTTGGCAGAAACACCCCCTGACCCTCCACCCCCATCGCAAAATGTAATGCCCGTGAAAAGGGTAGGTGGACGCAGTGTTATATAGAACATAGTCCTGAGAGCACGATTGAAAATGAAAACTAGATGTAGTATATGGTATAAACTATGCACCAAAAAGTGTGATATAAGATGAACCGGGGCGTGAAATGTAATATGCAATACATTGTGCGCAATGACAGATTCATTGGAGAGCGCGAGATAGCACAGGCACTAGCGCGTGCTATGCGATATGCGCCTTGAAGTGTAATATGCACAGGGCAGTGTTGTGTAACATAACTAGTCTCTAAAGTTGTAATATAAAATATGTGCTGGGGAGTGTAACGTAGCATATGCACTGTGACAAAGATATGGATCCCAGATTGTAATATGTATGGCATAGCGCTGTGCGTTATAACATACACATCGAGGAAGGCACGTTAGATGGGGCAATATAACCCGTGCGAAGGCAAGTGTGGCATGACATATTCACGGGGTGGTGTTACAGTGCACATGGGCTAGAGAGTGTCATAGCATACGCACTAGCTGGTGGAATACAACACAGAGGTGTGAGGCAATCGGCGGGCACTGGTGGGTGTAACACAGCATTGGGCTCAGCCAGGAGCACGCTGTGACTCTCAAGTCAGGTTCGTCTCCTTTCCAGAGAGTAAAATAAAAAGTATTACACATCCGGCGGTGGATGTGTTTTTTATTAACCGTGAGGGGGTTTTCTTGCATAGTTTGGTCGAATTTTTGTCGAATCCCCTTTGAATGGCTTGGTGTGCGTGTATATTAAATGTGCCCTTCAATAGCTACCCGTGTTTGTATAAATAAACAACAAGGGTGTCTACTTGGAGAGTACCCACCGGCGGGGGCGCCGGGATTAGGCACGCTAGGGCGTCAGACACGTCAGAGCTTCACTAGCGGTGTAAATACATTCCATGTGGATTCATTCTATGCATAGTCGCCTTTTAATGAATATCACGCAAATCGTCATGGTGATCGGTACATACAGTTTGTCCAGCATGTCCTAGGTGTTTCTATAAATACATATATTTTTAAAATAATAAAAAACAAAGGCCGGCCCCGGGGGAAGGGGTCCCCGGAGCCATAAGTGGCCTGAGGAGGGGGGCAACGCAGCCCCCTCCTAAAGAATTTAAATTAAAAAAAAGCCATGACCCGGGGGTTGGGGTCCCCGGTGCCGATTAAGGCCTTGGGAGGGCCAAATTTATTTTTTTCAACAAAAAAAATTAGGGTGCAGGCCCTGGGGGATGGGGTCCCCAGGGCCAGTAAATTAGAAAAAGAAGGGGGGCCACACAGCCCTCCTTCTTAAAAAAATTAAATAAATAAAAGACCGGCATCGCGCTGGAGGCCACGCCCCCTCCTTGCAGCACTCTGCAAACGCGCCCCCTGGCCAGTTGTAAGTTGGGGAATTAATTCCCCTTCAATACTGAGGGTCCCTGAGGGCCAACTAGCCCACAGGTATCTCCAGTGTGCGCCAGGGAGTTGCGTTGCAGACAGGTGTTCTGAGGCCACGCCCCTTTTTACACCTCTATGCAGCGCAGCTCTGTGGCGCTTACTGGAGGTACCTAGTGTGCTAGTTTGACCCTAGGGACCCTTAGGATTCAAGGGGACTTAATCTCTCAACTTAGAACGGCCACAGGGCGCGTTTACACAGCGGTGAAGGGAGGGGACGGGCCTGAGGTGACGTGTGCAAACACGCCCCGTGGCATGTTTTAAGTTGGGGAAATAATTCCCTTTCAATCCTGAGGAACCCTGGGGGCCAACTAGCCCACCAGGTGCTTCCAGTAAGCGCCACTGAGCTGCGTTGCAGAGAGGTGGTCCAGGCCGTGCCACTTTTTACACCTCTCTGCAACGCAGCTCTGTGGCGCATACTGGAGGTACCTAGTGGGCTCGTTGGACCCTAGGGACCCTCAGGATTCAAATGAACTTAATCTCCCAACTTAAAACGGCCACAGGGCATGTTTACACAGTGGTGAAGGGAGGGGACGGGGCCTGAGTTAACGTGTGCAAACAAGCCTTGTGGCGCGTTTTAAGTTGGGGAAATAACTCCCCTTCAATCCTGAGGGACCCTGGGGTCCAACTAGCCCACCAGGTGCTTCCAGTAAGCACCACTCCGCTGCGTTGCAGAGAGGTGGTCTAGGCCGTGCCCCTTTTTACATCTCTCTGCAACGCAGCTCTGTGGTGCTTACTGGAGGTACCTAGTGGTCTAGTTGGACCCTAGGGACCCTCAGGATTCAAGGGGACTTAATCTCCCAACTTAAAACGGCCACAGGGCGTGTTTACACAGTGGGGAAGTGAGGGGACGGGGCCTGAGGTGACGTGTGCAAACACGCCCTGTGGCACGTTTTAAGAGGTAGTTTTAATCCCCTGCCCTATTATATACTAGGGGCTTACAGAGGAGGTCATGCTGATCACAGGGGTCCCCAACGCATAGTGTTCCCTAGTGTATGTAGGTGTTTTCTCTGTATTCTGAGTGTCTTTTAACATAGCACTGGCTCTAGGACTGGTTAGACAGACTCAGTTACCACCAGTATCCGTCTGAAAAAGTTGAGGGTACAGGATGATTTTGCAACAAGGCTTCTTTCTGCTCTTCTGTTTGATATTTCTGCACGTTATCCTTCTTCCTGCACTTTTCTTCCTCTTTGAGGACTTCTGTTGCTTCTTTCTGCATTTCTTTTTTTTCTTTCTGTGCGTTTTTTCTTCTTTCTTCACATGTCCTATCTCCGTAGGCATAGTTAGAAATTAGCATTTAAAAAACCTTTGAAATTCACTGACAAAACCATAGGTTTCAGGCACGTTATAGTTAGGAATTAGCATTTAAAAAACCTTAGAAATTCACTGAAAAAAACATAGGTTTCAGGGGCGTTATAGTAAGCTGGACTTTTCACTCGTACAAAACCATTGAAATTCCCCCGTTATAGTTATTTCAGCTAACTATAACTCGCGCGCCCGCCATGCACTGCTGATGACGTCACATATTACATCACTCATGACATGGTCAGTGACATCACTCATGACATCACTGATGACATCTCAAATGACATCACTAATGACATCACTGATGACATCATCCTTGTGATAGAGTGGCAGACCTCATCTTCCCCTAATATAACCTTTGATACACACATTCAAAAATAGAAAATACAATGTTCAAAACAATGGACATACCAATACCAGTTACAACAACCTATTCAGTAATTCTAAGATCCACATACACATCCACTCATTCACCAACAGTCCTATACAGTCACTCATACATGTACTCACTCATCATATGTACTCACACACCTCTACATCCTGTTACACAACGCCACTCATCCATAGAGTTACTCACACACATAGTCACTCATGCTAATAAAGAATCAAACATCCATTTACTTGCATATACAGTTATACACACACCACCACACTTACTTCTACAGAAACTTACACATACTTAGTCTTTTAAACAATCACTTATAGAAACACATACTTATTCATACAGGAACTCTTTCAATCTGTCACTCTCACATATACTCACTTATATACACCAATAGCCACATATACTAGTTTAAAACATATGTAGTTACTCATAAAGACACTATTGAGACAGTCTATCACTCACTAAGACACCCATGCACACACTCATCCACCCATACAGTCCTGCACACATGCTGTCTTCAACACATACAAACAGTGAGTCACTCATTCATGCACCTATGCATTACGTAATACCCCCCACCGAACCATACAGACACTCAGACACTCATACTGATACTCAAAAAACCAACTAATAACCTATATAGACACTCATGTAGCTACTCACCAACCCATGCAGCCACTTATATACAAAGTGAGAGACTGATACAGATATTTACACTTTTAAACATTACTCACTAAGCCATGTATTCACTAAGATACACTTAATCAGTCAGTTATACAATCAATTTTTCAAAAACAAATCATCCATTAAGACACTTATATACCCATTTATTCTTCCATCGACCTTGAGATATACATATATAAAACATATGTAATTTTCAGAAAAACACACATTCACTGGATGATGTCAGCAGTGATGCCATTTGAGATGTCATCAGTGATGTCATGAGTGATTTCACTGACCATGTCATGGGTGATGTAATATGTGATGTCATCAGCAGTGCATTGCGGGCGCGCGAGTTATAGTTAGCTGAACTAACTATAACGGGGGAATTTCAATGGTTTTGTACGAGTGAAAAGTCCAGCTAACTATAACGCCCCTGAAACCTATGTTTTTTTCAGTGAATTTCTAAGGTTTTTTAAATGCTAATTCCTAACTATAACGTGCCTGAAACCTATGGTTTTTTCAGTGAATATATATATAGTGTAAATCCATTCAGTAGTTCCTGAGAAATTCAAAAAATAGAAAAAACTCCTGAACGGAATTGCACCAAATTTGGTCCTTGGTTCAGAAAGCGACCTTTTTAAAAATTATGTAAATCCGTTCAGTAGTGTTTGAGAAATTTAAGAAATACAGATAGTGTAATCTATGGCCGCTGAGGATCCGCGCACCCTCCTGATCACGAGCTTCATGCTAATTGGCTGTCAACACTCCAAACCAGAAAGTGTTGGCAGCCATCTTGTGCCTCGGTAGAACCGAGGCACAAGAAAACAGGAAAAAAACTCAAAAAACAAGAAAAGGACCTGCTTAGGGGGTCCCACAAGGACTCCCATGGCCCAAAAAAGCATTTTTTTTTAAATCGTGGGATGCGCGGAGGATCCGCGGATCCGGCAAAGAAAATTTTAAAAACGAAGCGCTTCATTATTAATTCACCCCCGGGTGGGTCAAGTCCCGGGGGCATTTCTGAGATGTATTTGCGGGGGCCCTGGGGGACCCCCGCAGCCCCGGGGACCGCCACCCCTGGGGCTTTCTATAAATATTTTCGGGGGGCTCACGGCCCCCTCCAGCCCCAGGGACCGCCAACCCTGGGGCTTTTAAAAAAAAAATACATATACCTGTGTCGGGGGCTCGAACCCCCCACACTCCCTGGGGACTGCCTCCTCCCCGGAGCACTAATTATGTAAATTTGGGGGTCCATTACGGAACCCCAAGCCCCGGGGACCACCACCTCCCCGGAGTTTTGCCAATGTAATGGGAGGGGGACCGCGTGGCTCCCTCCTGGAGCCTGTGATGGCCCTGGCGACCGCCACACCCCAGGACCGGCTCCTGCAGTGTCCCGGGGTGCCCACCCCCGGGACACTGCTGTTTGCTATGGCAGGGAGGGAGCCTTGTGGCTCCAGCCCTGCCATAGCAAACTGGGGTTTGGATTTTGGAAGAGAGAGCAGGAAACCTGCTCTCTCTTCCAAAATCCAAACCACATTGCTTTTCCGCACGGGGAGCTAAATGTTATCAGCTCCCCGTGTGGAAAAGCAATGCCGGCTCCCGCAGGACGCGGGCAGCCGGCAGGGACCGTGGGGAAATTGAGGCTCCCCTCACGGCCCCCAACGAGGTGGCTAGGCCCCGGGGATGGGGTCCCCAGGGCCAGAAGTGGTCAGGGAGGGGGGCCATGTGGCCCCCCTCCCCAATAATAAAAATAACGCAAAGGCTGGCCCCGGGGGATGGGGTCCTCGGGCCATAAATGGCCTGAGGAGGGGGGCCACGCAGCCCCCCTCCAAAGTAATAAAAAAAAAATATGGCCATGCCCCGGGGGATGTGGTCCCCGGGGCCCGGAATTGGCCACGGGAGAGGGACCCGCGCGGCCCCCTTCCAGTTAATAAATTTTCTTTTTTTTTTAAATTGGGGGTCAGGCCCTGGGGGATGGGGTCCCCAGGGCCCCAAAGAAGTAAAAAGAAGGGGGGGCACACAGCCCCCTTGCAAAAATTAGAAAAATGAAATAAACGCGATAGTGCATAGGCCCCGCCCCCTCCAAGCAACAGTCTGCAAACGCGCCCTGTAACGCTTTTTAAGTTGGGGAATTAATTCCCTGTCAATGCTGGTGGTCCCTGGTGGCCAACTAGTCCACCAGGTACTTCCAGTAAGCACCACAGGGCCGTGTTGCAGAGAGGTGGTCCAGGCCACGCCCCTTTTTAAACCTCTCTGCAACACAGCTCTGTGGCGCTTACTGGAGGTACCTGGTGGGCTAGTTGGCCACGAGGGACCCTCAGTATTGAAGGGAAATTAATTCCCCAACTTAAAACGTGCCTCTGGGCACGTTTGCACAGTGGTGAAGGGAGGGGACGGGACCTGAGGTGACATGTGTGCAAACACGCCCTGTGGTGCATTTTACGTTGGGGTATTAATTCCCCTTCAATGCTGAGGGCCCCTGGGGAACAACTAGCCCATCAGGTACCTCCAAAAAGCGCCAGAGGCCTGCGTTGCTGAGAGGTGGTCCGGCCACTCCCCTTTTTACACCTCTTTGCAATGCAGCTCTGTGGCCCTTACTGGAGGTATCTGGTGGGCTAGTTGGACCCCAGGGACCCTCAGGATTCAATAGGACTTAATACCCCAACTTAAAACGCGCCACGAGACGCGTTTGCACAGTGGTGAAGAGAGGGGCCTGAGGTGACATGTGTGCAAACATGGCCTGTAGCACGTTTTAAGTTGGGGAATTCATTCCCCTTCAATCCTGAGGGCCCCTGGGGGCCAACTAGCCCATCAGGTACCTCCAAAAAAGTGCCAGAGGCCTGCGTTGCAGAGAGGTGGTCCAGACCGCGCCCCTTTCTTACACCTCCTGCAATGCAGCTCTGTGGCGCTTACTGGAGGTACCTGATGGAGTAGTTGGAGCCTAGGGACCCTCAGGATTGAAGGGGACTTAATCCACCAACTTAAAACGCTCCACGGGGTGCGTTTGCACAGTGGTAAAGGGAGGGGGCTGGGCCTGAGGTGACATGTGTGCAAACACGCCCTGTGGGGCGTTTTAAGTTGGGAAATTAATTTTCCTTCAATCCTGAGGGCTCCTGTGGGCCAACTAGCCCACCAGGTACCTCCAGTAACTGACAGAGCCTTTTTTTTCTTTTTTTTGGCTTCTGAATCTGAAGCTCCCATTTGCCCACAGAAGTCCTGATAAATCAGTAGCAGGCCAGGCACCCAGTCTTCTTTTGTGGCTGCTTTCTGCTTACAACCTCCCTCCCTCCCACACACCCCCACCTCTCAGACCGCCCCTTCCATTGAGATGACGTCAGAGGCATTCACCCTCCCCTCCATCATATTTTTAGTTAAAACATTTTGGGGAGGGGACACAAAGCCCACTGTGCTCTGAGGTGAATTAGCTCCGTGATTAGTGCGCCTTTGGAGCTGAGGCATTAGACACTGCTAATCCCAGCGGTGGCTAATTGATGCTTGTACAAATAATATATGAGACTTTTTTTCTCCTTTGCCTGAAGAGCATATCAAAGTTTTTTTTCCCACCTTTTCTTTTGCTCTTCTATAAGCGGACGTGTGTAAAAAAGCTTCTTTTGATTTCCATGTTGCAAAGGACTTGGCTTTTTTTCCTCCTGAAAGGGACTGTTGTTGAATGTATTCCGTCTCCTCCAAATTTGCTTCTGTACTCAAGATACTTTCTTCAAACACACGGAGATTATTTTCGTCTTTTTATTATTTAAAAATACAAGGAACCAGGCGGTGTCGGGCTTTTTCGTGAAAAGTTGTGGAGCTGTTTTGGGGACGAATGAGTCTGTTCCTTGGAGGACAGAGGTTGGTACTTTGAACTCTGCTTTCTGTGCGTGCATGGTTGGTTTGCAGCTGCTGTGCCGTTCGCTAGTGGGGTTACTGTTGACTCTCACTATGCTCTTGCTCTGTAACCTCTAAAAGGCAAGTGTCTAAGGCGCTCTGATTGCCTGAATTTACCATCCCACAGACTGTAACAGATTTCAGTGAGGCTTACACTAGTTGGGGTTTATTTCAGCAGCTGTTTCTTGCGAGCGGCCCTTTTGGCGTGTCTTTTAAACAACATTAAAGGGGTTTTATTTCTTTTGGTGATGTGATTGATGTGCCTTCATTTCACAAATGCTAATGGACGAGGCCTGCATTTAAATGACTCCGGCAGGAAGGGCAAGTGAGCGAGCAGGCCTTGCTGACCTCCCTGGACACACCTGGGGGCGCTGGGGAGCAGGGTGGCATGTTTTGACGCCTCTCATGTTGCATGTGAGCCACACATTAGTTCTGATTGAGTATGTGAAGGTAAACGGTGTGTGTGGGAGGGGGTGGGGGGTAAAGTGAGTAATACAGGTGGGTGGTTTCTGGTTGAGTGTGAACGAGTGTGGGTAAATGGGTGTGTGAAGTGAGTACATACGGGTGGGTGGTTTTTGACTGAGTGTGTGAGGGTGTATAGGTAAACGTGTGTGGGTGAATTGAGTGCATTCGGATGGGTGGTTTCTGATTGAGTGTGTGAGAGAGACAAGTATAGGTAAAGTGTGTGTGAGTGGGTAAAATGAGTACACATAGGTGGGTGGTTTCTGATTGAGTATGAGTAAACGTGTGTGTGAAGTAAGTGCATTCGGGTGGGTGGTTTCTAATTGAGTGTGTGAAAGAGACGAGTATAGGTAAAGTGTGCATGAGTGCGTAAAGTGAGTGCAAATGGGTGGTTGCTGGGCCGATTGCTGGGGTGTGTGACTAGGGGGAGTGTGGGTGAATCTCTGGTCAGTCGGGGGCGTCTAAATAATTGAGAATGTATGGCTGAGTGCCATTGGGGGGTGAAAGTACTTTAGTGGTTAAATTGCTCGATCCAGAGCCCTACATTCTTTTGCTAAGATTGGGCCCGAGAGTGTGCTGTCCGTTGTTGCTCCGCCGTCTAGTTGTTATTCTCCAGGTTGTCAGTGATTTCCGGAAGCGGAGTGACCCAGGGAGATGCTAGGCAGGGGGCTTACTATGGAGGAGAGGGAGTTTAGGAAGCGTCGGACATATGTAGCTGGCTTGGGCCCCAGCCTCTCCAGCCTTTCAAAGTTGCTGACAGCCACCAAATGCACCACCCCAAAAGGAATGACCCAGGCAACCCCAAGATGGTGTGGGGGAGCTGCAGTGTGTTATGAAGGTATCTCAGCTGCTATTGTTGGGAGTTGTCTGTGGAGTACCTGGAGTTGTCACGGGTAGGGGTTCCTGATGCGTCTTGGGGTGTGGTTGCGCCATGAGGACAACTCGCGGGTGTTATTAGAGGGAGCTCAGGCGGCATGTTTATATTATTGGGGGAAACTTGGTGTCATGTAGGGGGGCCTTGAGGCGCATCTCCCGGGTGTTATTGGTCTGTCTCTGGGGTCATAATTTCAGGCTGTGTTGGGGGGCTACGAGTGCCATCTCGCGAATGTTTTTTGAGGAAGTTCTGGGGGTCACTGGATGCTGTCTGTCTCCACACTTGCTCGGGTTCACCTCCGAGCGCCCTGCTGAGCAGCCTTTGGGCGTCGGCGAATGGGACACCCTCCGCTCGGACTGGTGCTCACTGTGTTACCCTGAGTACATGCGCCGGGGGGAGGCTTTGGGGTGCACTGAGGTGTGCCCTCTTAGTCGGACATTCAACAAACGAAGCTGTGGTGTGTGGTCAACACAAGAGCTTCATTTACTAACTTTCCACGGGTCCTCGGCAGCCCTGGCTCTGGAGACCAGCAACTAGCAGGGAACAAAGCAGGCAGGCCAGGCGCCTACTTCAAATAAACCCTGGACGGCCGAAAAGAATGTTACAAATTTCCTATGGATAATAGGTCCTAACTATAACTACCTACTGGCGACTGCCAGTAGGTAATGTGTATATATATATATATATGTGTCCGAATCTCGTCCCACACTTCTCGTACCAGAAAGGATGAAGCAAACCCAAAATTCTGTGCTTTTAAAGTTTATTCCGTGCCCAGCACCGCCGCCATTACGCGTTTCAGCCCTCTGGGGGCCTTGATCACATGATACGTCACATGGCTCAAATCTCGCAATTTAAAGTGACAATGCTCATGAAAAAACAGCAATCACTTCCTGTTACTCATCATGGAAATGGAAGAAAGCAGAGTAGTTCACAAGGTAACTTTTTCTCCATTGTGCAATACACAAAACATGAATGTGCAAAGTAACACATAATAATGATATAAATACCATAAATATGTTCCTGACTATATATGTGTGTATATATATATATATATATATATATATATATATATATATATATATATCACAGAAAAAACCATAGGTTTCAGGCACGTTATAGTTAGGAATTAGCATTTAAAAAACCTCAGAAATTCACTGAAAAAACCATAGGTTTCAGGGGTGTTATGGTTAGCTGGACTTTTCACTTGTACAAAACCATTGAAATTCCCCCGTTATAGTTAGTTCAGCTAACTATAACTCGCGCGCCCGCAATGCACTGCTGATGACGTCACATATTACATCACTCATGACATGGTCAGTGACATCACTCATGACATCACTGATGACATCTCAAATGACATCACTGATGACATCACTGATGACATCATCCTTGTGATAGAGTGGCAGACCTCCTCTCACCCTAATATAACCTTTGATACACACATTCAAAAATAGAGACTAACATTTTCAAAACAATGGACATACCAATACCAGTTACAACAACCTCTTCAGTAATTCTAAGATCCACATACACATCCACTCATTCACCAACAGTCCTATACCGTCACTCATACATGTACTCACTCATCATATGTACTCATACACCTATACATCCTGTTACACAATGCCACTCATCCATAGAGTTACTCACACACATAGTCACTCATGCTAATAAAGAATCAAACATACATTTACTTGCATATACAGTTATACACACACCACCACACTTACTTCTACGGAAACTTACACATACTTAGTCTTTTAAACAATCACTTATAGAAACACATACTTATTCATACAGGAACTCTTTCAATCTCTCACTCTCACATATACTCACATATATACACCAATAGTCACATATACTAGTTTAAAACATATGTAGTTACTCATAAAGGCACTATTGAGACAGTCATTCACTCACTAACAGACCCATACACACACTCATCCACCCATACAGTCCTGCACACATGCTGTGTTCAACACATACAAACAGTGAGTCACTCATTCATGCACCTATGCACTACGTAATACCCCCCACCGAACCATGTAGACACTCAGACTGATACTCAAAAAAACAACTAATAACCTATATAGACACCCATGTAGCTACTCACCAACCCATATATATATATATATATATATTCACTGAAACTCCTAAACTTACGTCCGCACTCGGGCCGGAAATTCCGGCCCGGAGGCGGAGCTTCCGGCCCGGAGGCGGGGCTTCCGGGCCGGAGGCGGAGCTTCCGGCCTGAAGGTGGGGATTCCGGCCAGTGGCGGAGATTTAGCCATGGCCAAAATCTCCGCCTCTGGGCCGGAAGCTTCGCCTCCGGCCCAGAAACCCCGCCTCCGGGCCGGAAGCTCCGCCTCCGGGCCGGAATTTGCGGCCCGAGTGCAGACGTAAGTTTAGTAGTCGTAAATCCATTCTGTGAATAGCAAAAGTAGTAAGTTTATTCTGTGAATCGCAAAAGTAGTAAGTTCATTCTGTGAATACCAGAAGTAGTAAGTGCATTCTGTGAATACCAAAATGGTACTAAGTTTAGGATTTTGTCTTAAGTTTGTTCTGTGAATCGGCCCCAATGTTTTAAAAACAATAAAGTTCCTAATACCCGCCTTCTCTGAACAGTTAGCTTGCTGCCCCATCCCCCTCCTCCCTATCCTCTGTTGTGTGAATCCATGCACTAGCCTCCTCCCTCCTGCCATGCATGGTCTGATGTGCTGCCACTGCACTCCATTTAGCATGATGTATCAGTCCACTCCTCCTGCCCTCCATTGCCCAATTCTATGGCCCATCATTGACCTCCTGCTTAGCATCTGTGCTTAGCTTGCTGCCCCTATTCTCCTTCCCCCTGCCCTCCGATGTCTTGGTGCATGCCCCAGCTCCATCCTTTTTGCCTACCATGTTCCATGGACCTGCCACTCCTATCTACTCTGAGTGTTCTGTTGAGCTGCCACTCCCCTCCCACCTGCCTAGCATTGTCAGATGACTGTAACCTGTCCCTGCCACTTCCACCCTGCCTGTCCACATGCCATGCCCCTATCCCCTTCCTGCTGTCCTCCATGGTCCATTTTACTGCCACACCCTTCTGCCCTCCCTGGTCTGTTGTGCTGCAACTGCTCCTCCTGCCTGCCCCACGCGGTCTATTGTGAGGCCCCTTCCCCTGAACTCTCTTGTCTGTGCCCAGGTCCTGACCCTGCCTTCTATCCTCCATGGTCCTTTGTGCATGCCCCTGCACCCTCCTTCTTGCCCATCATAGCCATTGTGCTGCCACTAACCCTCCCGCTTGCCATGCATGGTCTTCTGTGCTGCCATTGCCCCTCCCACATTCCCTGTGTGGTCAGCTAGCTGCCCCTGACCCCCTCCCACCTTCCCTCAATGGTCTGTATGTATGCCATCATAGTCTCATTGTTGCTCTCCATGGTGTGTCTTATTTCTAGTGCCCATCCTGCCTGACCTCCATGGTCATCTTGCTGCTCCTGCCCTGCCCCCTTGGCCCCAGCCCTCTGTTTCCATGTGCAGACCCCTATTCCCTCCCTCCTGGCTTGTCTGTTCCATTGTAATGCCGCTGATCCGTCCCTCCTGCCCTTTATGGTCTGTTATGCTGCAGCTTTCTCTCCTGTCTGTCCATTATGGTCAGCTAGCTACCGCTGCCTCTTTCGCCTCTGTTCTCCATGTGCCTGGTCATGTCCCCTCCCTATTGCTTTCTATGGATTGTTGTGCTGCACTCACGTCCCGCATGCCCTGTGTGGAGTATTGTGCTGCTGCAAACCCTGATGCCTGCCCTGTAGGGTCAGTTTGGTGCACCTCTCCATGTCCCTCCTGTCCTCTGTTATCGAGTCCATGTCCCTACCCCAATTCCTCCTGCCTACCAGGATCCAATGTACCATACTTGCGAACATTTTGAACTTGGTAAGAAGGAGATTTTGAAAAAAAACTGGGGTATTGATTTTCCCCTTTGAGTTACATTGAAAAAGAGGAGATTGTAGACAGGAGACAGATCAAATAAAGCCCATTTGAGCTTAAAAACATTGGACGTTTCCTGGCTGAAACGGGTCTGTTGGCATGTGTGGTTGTACTACCACTGCCTCTTCTTTCTGCCCACAATGGTCTATTATATTGCCACAGCCTCTCTTGCTAGTCCTGTATTGTTGGTTTGTTGCCCTGCCCCCTTTTCCACTGCCCTCCATAGTCTGTTGTGCTGCCACTGCCCTTCCTGCCTGCCCAGTGTGGTCAAGTTGTTGCCTCTGCACTCTCCTACCTGCCTTCAATTTTCAGAGTCCGTGCCCCTGGCCTCTGCCTCTCAACAGTTTCCCAATGAACAGCTAGATTGCTAACATTCTATATTTATTACAAAAGTGTGGAACGCCTGACGTCATCTTGATGTAATCAAAACTGTAATACCTAGAGCAATTCCTTTAGAAATTACATATATGAGAGGGTCTTATTTGCATCAAAATTATGGTTAGTGCTCTAAAAAATTAAAATGAGGACATATTCTGAGTTTTCAAATAGCGACAAAGAACTTTTAAATTATTTGTAATCTTTATGTTTTTTTTATCCAGTTGACCACTTGATTAAATGTTGCACCTAGGGGAGAGGATGTGGTGTTACTCCCAGAGCTGCAGACTTTGCAACTGGGGAACCAGGTTGGAGTTTCTGCTTCAGCTCAACATTCTGTGATTCTGGTCAAATCACTTAATCTCCCCATGTCTACAACCAAAATGAATTTGATCTTGTGTGATGTAACCAATGCTCATGTAAAGCACTCCAATACCTGCCAAGTCTCACTATATAAACTGCAAATACACAAAAAATAAGTGTTTTGCACACTTCTGTCATTGGGCTACATGTGGGCTACATTTGGGTGATATTTGTGCTGCATTTGGGCTCTTTTGTCTCTGGTTGCCATCTTGGGAGATTTATTTGTTATGAAGTTTCCTAATTTCCTCATTTACTGCAGTCCGCACAGTAGGAAATGCTTTCAGTTTTTTACTTTGATTCCATCAAGAAGGTATTCAGATATGTCGCACATTTGCCATAAATTCTGAATTTTAGCACTCTAGTTGCTCATTAGATCACTGTAGTAAAGCTACTGCTCACCACGGAAGTCTGCTGCTGGTATTAAAAGTGCATGTTTCAGTCTGCATATCAGAATTTTTAATGAAATAGAAGAGGATTTGAGAAGTCACTCAAAATGTGCCCTAAGTTTTTCTTTCTTCAGCACTAATCATAATTTCTATGGCAAAATGAACCCCCTCATTGTGTTCCTTTTTAAATTAAATGTTTTAAGTGTTACTAGTTTATTCCAAGATGGCTTCAGGTGTGCCATACTTTTGTCACAAGTAAGACAGTAAGCACTCTAGTTGTTCTTAAGAACACTTTGGGACATTCTGTCATTGGGCTATACTTGGGCTTCATCTGGGTGATATTTGGGCTACATTTGGGCTCTTTTGTCTTTGGTGGCCATCTTGGGAGCTTTATTTGTTATGAAGTTTCCTAATTTCCTCATTTACTGCAGTCTCCTCAGTAGGAAATACTTTCAGTTTTTTATTTTGGTTCCATCAAGAAGGCATTCAGATGTGTCACACATTTGCCATAAATTCTGAATGTTAGCACTCTAGTTGCTCATTAGATCACTGTAGTAAAGCTACTGCTCACCAGGGAAGTCTGCTGCTGATATTCAAAGTGCATGTTTCAGTCTGCATGTCAGAATTTGTTTATGAAATAGAAGAGGATTTGAGAAGTCAAAATGTGCCCTAATTTTTCTTTCTGCAGCACTAATCATACTTTCTATGGCAAAATGAACCCCCTCATATTGTTCCTTTTTAAATTAAATGTTTTAAGAGTTACCACTTTATTCCAATCAAGATGGCTTCAGGTGTGCCATACATTTGTCATAAGTAGGACTGTTAGCACTCTAGTTGTTCTTTAGAACACTCTGGGAAGCTGCAGTAGAACACAAAGGAATCAACTGACAGTCTCTGCCCTTGTTGGATGTGCATGTTTTACTGAGAATGTCAGACTTCATTCTCACTTGACTGAGAAAGATAATGTGAATTTACAGAAAATATGCTCTCAGTTTAGCTTATAGATCACCTTCCAATCCTCTGTGGGAAAAGCATGAGAAAATAGTTTTCTCTCAAACATGGTTCATGATATCACAGCAGAAGGCTTTTGCACATGGTAAAATCACCTTAGAACACACCACAATTCCTAAAATGAGAATGGTACCATCAACAAATGATTTATAATGTAACTAATGTCTTAAAACCTTCTATTAACTGAAATGCTTTTTTAATGAGGTGACATCATGTATATTGGTCCCAAGATGGCTGCCAACACTTCTTGGATGAAGTACTGACAGCCAATCAGATCTCACGATGAGATGTGTGGTTAGGCTCCGCCCAGATATATCTATCTTTTTAACTCTAATTTTCTCAGGAACTACTGAACGGATTTACACCATTTAAGCAAAAGGCACGAGTCTGAACTGAGGACTACCTCTTTGCCAAATTTGGTGTAATTCCGTTCAGCAGTTCGGGCTGTAGCTGCGTCAACAGGTCCTATGGGAAATTGCATGGGGAAAACGCGTTTTGGGCCCCCCCTTTTTTCCCAGCCCCCGCTTGATGAATCACTGTGAAATTTTCAGGATAGGAGTGGACCGGAGCTCGCCAAAAGTTTGGAAAATTTCACGAAGTTTCGTCAATCGGCACCAACGTTATTCCAAATAGAATGTTGCGGATTTCCTATGGAAAATAGGTCCTAACAATAACTACCTAGGTAATATGTGTGTATATATATATATATATATATATATCCACCACCACACCCGCCTCTTTGCCAAAAAACGGGTCCGACACATGCTTTTGGACGGATCAGGTAGGTTTAATTGCCACCAAACAGAGAAATTCAAGCTTAAAACACCTGGCAGACGCGTTTCGGCGAATGCCTTCTTCATTGCCAGCATTGTGTTTTAAAAATTTGTTGCAATGTGCAGGAACTTTACATACTGCTCGTGGTGTTCCTATTGGTACTCAAGTGTCCAATCACAGCCCTTGTTCTTCAATCACTGTGAGCAGTAAACGCCAAGGATGCTGGTAAATGAAGTCCTGCAGTCTGTAAGGGTCCCCAAAGATAGTAGTGCATGTCAGCAATCCCACACCGCGGACTTTGGTACAGTGACCGGTCCGTACATTAAGTAATGCCCAGCTTTTGGCCAGCCTGTGAGTCCGCTCATCCACTGCCGCAGGGACCATGGCAGCAAACAACGCCTGTCGCCGTCCAAATCAGCAGCAAACTGCTGCTGCTCTCTCCTCGATACCAGGAACATTATCTTGGGCGAGGGGGCACCGCTTTGTGCATTCAGCACCAAACACCAACAAAGTTGTCGACTTGAAGCGGAGCACCAGATCGAGAGGCGTGCCGGTCAAGCAGCGTTGACAGCTGCGTACATATCCACCACCACACCCGCCTCTTTGCCAAAAAACGGGTCCGACACATGCTTTTGGACGGATCAGGTAGGTTTAATTGCCACCAAACAGAGAAATTCAAGCTTAAAACACCTGGCAGACGCGTTTCGGCGAATGCCTTCTTCATTGCCAGCATTGTGTTTTAAAAATTTGTTGCAATGTGCAGGAACTTTACATACTGCTCGTGGTGTTCCTATTGGTACTCAAGTGTCCAATCACAGCCCTTGTTCTTCAATCACTGTGAGCAGTAAACGCCAAGGATGCTGGTAAATGAAGTCCTGCAGTCTGTAAGGGTCCCCAAAGATAGTAGTGCATGTCAGCAATCCCACACCGCGGACTTTGGTACAGTGACCGGTCCGTACATTAAGTAATGCCCCAGCTTTTGGCCAGCCTGTGAGTCCGCTCATCCACTGCCGCAGGGACCATGGCAGCAAACAACGCCTGTCGCCGTCCAAATCAGCAGCAAACTGCTGCTGCTCTCTCCTCGATACCAGGAACATTATCTTGGGCGAGGGGGCGCCGCTTTGTGCATTCAGCACCAAACACCAACAAAGTTGTCGACTTGAAGCGGAGCACCAGATCGAGAGGCGTGCCGGTCAAGCAGCGTCGACAGCTGCGTACATATCCACCACCACACCCGCCTCTTTGCCAAAAAACGGGTCCGACACATGCTTTTGAACGGATCAGGTAGGTTTAATTGCCACCAAACAGAGAAATTCAAGCTTAAAACACCTGGCAGACGCGTTTCAGCGAATGCCTTCTTCATTGCCAGCATTGTGTTTTAAAAAGTTGTTGCAATGTGCAGGAACTTTACATACTGCTCGTGGTGTTCCTATTGGTACTCAAGTGTCCAATCACAGCCCTTGTTCTTCAATCACTGTGAGCAGTAAACGCCAAGGATGCTGGTAAATGAAGTCCTGCAGTCTGTAAGGGTCCCCAAAGATAGTAGTGCATGTCAGCAATCCCACACCGCGGACTTTGGTACAGTGACCGGTCCGTACATTAAGTAATGCCCCAGCTTTTGGCCAGCCTGTGAGTCCGCTCATCCACTGCCGCAGGGACCATGGCAGCAAACAACGCCTGTCGCTGTCCAAATCAGCAGCAAACTGCTGCTGCTCTCTCCTCGATACCAGGAACATTATCTTGGGCGAGGGGGCGCCGCTTTGTGCATTCAGCACCAAACACCAACAAAGTTGTCGACTTGAAGCGGAGCACCAGATCGAGAGGCGTGCCGGTCAAGCAGCGTCGACAGCTGCGTACATATCCACCACCACACCCGCCTCTTTGCCAAAAAACGGGTCCGACACATGCTTTTGGACGGATCAGGTAGGTTTAATTGCCACCAAACAGAGAAATTCAAGCTTAAAACACCTGGCAGACGCGTTTCGGCGAATGCCTTCTTCATTGCCAGCATTGTGTTTTAAAAATTTGTTGCAATGTGCAGGAACGTTACATACTGCTCGTGGTGTTCCTATTGGTACTCAAGTGTCCAATCACAGCCCTTGTTCTTCAATCACTGTGAGCAGTAAACGCCAAGGATGCTGGTAAATGAAGTCCTGCAGTCTGTAAGGGTCCCCAAAGATAGTAGTGCATGTCAGCAATCCCACACCGCGGACTTTGGTACAGTGACCGGTCTGTACATTAAGTAATGCCCCAGCTTTTGGCCAGCCTGTGAGTCCGCTCATCCACTGCCGCAGGGACCATGGCAGCAAACAACGCCTGTCGCCGTCCAAATCAGCAGCAAACTGCTGCTGCTCTCTCCTCGATACCAGGAACATTATCTTGGGCGAGGGGGCGCCGCTTTGTGCATTCAGCACCAAACACCAACAAAGTTGTCGACTTGAAGCGGAGCACCAGATCGAGAGGCGTGCCGGTCAAGCAGCGTCGACAGCTGCGTACATATCCACCACCACACCCGCCTCTTTGCCAAAAAACGGGTCCGACACATGCTTTTGGATGGATCAGGTAGGTTTAATTGCCACCAAACAGAGAAATTCAAGCTTAAAACACCTGGCAGACGCGTTTCGGCGAATGCCTTCTTCATTGCCAG
Source organism: Triturus cristatus (assembly GCF_964204655.1). Taxonomy (NCBI): domain Eukaryota; kingdom Metazoa; phylum Chordata; class Amphibia; order Caudata; family Salamandridae; genus Triturus; species Triturus cristatus. The sequence goes on along the minus strand of NC_140587.1, from coordinate 123,176,438 downwards.
CATTGTGTTTTAAAAATTTGTTGCAATGTGCAGGAACTTTACATACTGCTCGTGGTGTTCCTATTGGTACTCAAGTGTCCAATCACAGCCCTTGTTCTTCAATCACTGTGAGCAGTAAACGCCAAGGATGCTGGTAAATGAAGTCCTGCAGTCTGTAAGGGTCCCCAAAGATAGTAGTGCATGTCAGCAATCCCATACCGCGGACTTTGGTACAGTGACCGGTCCATACATTAAGTAATGCCCCAGCTTTTGGCCAGCCTGTGAGTCCGCTCATCCACTGCCGCAGGGACCATGGCAGCAAACAATGCCTGTCACCGTCCAAATCTGCAGCAAACTGCTGCTGCTCTCTCCTCGATACCAGGAACATTATCTTGGGCGAGGGGGCACCGCTTTGTGCATATATATATATATCAGCAGAAAAGTCCCCGTGCAGGAAGCCCCTGACCCTTCAGGGCGGCCTCTTGACGGGCACGGAGGAGCCCGTTACATCCATACAATGAAGGCAACAGAAAATAGAGGCCCATTCCAAAAGCAAAGTTCTTTATTCAAAAGCGATGCTGCACGGGAGGAGGAGCCTAGCGCGCAACCAAGATGGCCGCGTAGGTGCGAGGCTCCCGAGGACCTCCGCAACCTCCTACATTTATCCTGAATTCATCCTGCCTCGATTAAGGGGACTGTGTTGGTGAGCCTGAGCTGAGGTGGAACCCGTTTTCCGTTCTCGAATCGGACCTCGGGTGCCGGAGTGAGCACCGATGGAAGTTTGCGGCCTTCTTCTCGCCGAACCCCGGATTTGCGTTGGGGGGTGGCCCAGTGGCAAAGTGAACAACAACGGCGGGCCGGGCCTGGCGAGTTGCGTACCCCGCACCTTCGCTTTCACTTTCTCGCCGTCTTTGCAAGTGAGATCGCGGAGCCTTTTGTGTTGGTGTGGCCTCGCTGGGGGACCCTGCCTGCCTGCCTGCTGTAGCCCACCCTGCCGATCTGGGGTGGTCCCCCCCGGAGTTCGTGGCCCTGATTGCCTGCCCTCTACGGCGTTGCTGGTGCGATTGTGGAACCAGCGGCGATGGCCACGAAACAAGATGGGGATCGGTCAAAGACCAAGTCGACCCGACGTGGCACCGTCCATCCGGCCAACAGCATGGACCGCTATACCCTCCAGAGGGGATCTCCCGGCGGACCGCACAAGTCCCCTGAGGGCCCATCTGATGCCCCGGACTTGCCCACGGATCTGACTCTCCACGACGTCATGGGCGCCATTTCCGAGATGAAGGCCTCGGTGGGCCAGCGGTTCGACACCCTGGCACAGAAGATCGACGCGGTCCTTGTGGACGTTGGCCTGGTGAGGGCCGATCTCTCCAAGACCAACGATCGAGTTGATTCTTTGGCCCACACCGCATCGGGCCTTACAACTGAGGTGGCGGCACTACAACTGGAGGTACGCCGGCTAAGTCAGGCGAGCGCACTTATGGATCGGCGCCTCGAGGATTCCGAGAGTCGGGCCCGGAGGAATAACATCCGCATCATCGGAGTACCCGAGGGACGGGAGGAGGCGGCGGCGGATCTATTTGTGGAGGACCTGATCGCTACCCACCTCCAGCCTCGGGGACTGAGTAAATTTTTTGCTGTGGAGAGGGCCCACAGGGTTCCCGGGGGAAGGCCGAAGGTCGGAGCCCCTCCGCGACCTCTCATTGCCCGGATTTTTAACTTTCGGGACAGAGACGCTTTCCTGCAAGCTTCCAGACTACATGGGCCGGTTAAGCTGGAAAATATGGAAGTGAACTTTTACCCTGATTTCACCCAAGCGGTCCAGAAGCAAAGACTGAGTTTCCTGGGCGTTAAGCGCCGACTCCGGGACCTGAACTTAAAGTACGCCATGCTCTTCCCGGCCAAGCTGCGAGTGGAGGTGGATGGTCGCACGCACTTTTTTGATCGTCCCGAAGCGGCCGGGGACTGGCTGGACACTCTGTCTGGGGATCGCGATCGAGATGGTGGGGGGGGGCGGCGGGAGGAGACGGCCCACTGGATCGGGACTGAGGGGTCAATATTGGGCCTCACTCTGGACGAATACGATGCTACTTTCGATCAAGCGTCTGTTTTTGTACATTCCCCTCCCATGGAGGTTGTGTGGGGTCTAGAAGGGGTACTCTTTCCTCCTCTAGGGGGTCTAGCTAGTTTCTTTCTATAGGGGCGACAGGCACACTGCAAGTTGGGGGGGCTGTACGGGCTCATGCAGGGGTGCAGGGAGGGGGGAGTTTTGTTGGAGTGGGTGGGTTGGGGTGGGGTGTTGTTCGTTTACACCACAAGGCAAACGTATTATTGTGTTATCTCTACAGTGCTCTCTGGGGGACGAGTGATGACTTCTGTTTATGATGGGGGGTAGGGGACTGAGTTTGTTGTCCTGGAATGTCAATGGACTGGGGGACAGGATAAAACGAGGTGTGGTCCTGCAGTTCTTGAAGCGAACCTCGCCCGATATAGTTTTTCTGCAGGAGACGCACCTCATTGGCAACTCCTTTTGCGCCATGAATCGACGGGGCTACCGCCTTGTGGCCCATTCGGGCTTCACGTCTGGTTCAAGGGGTGTGGGCATTATGGTTAAAAACTCGCTCCCGTTGGAGATTGATGAGGTGCGCCATGACGATAGGGGACGTTACACGGTTTTGGTGGGTAGACTGGAGGGCAGAGTGGTCGTTTTTGTGTCAGTATATGTCCCACCGGGGCTGCAGACGACCACCTTTGCGGACCTGGGGCGCCTCCTCCTTGGCCTTCCGGAGGGGATTCTAGTGGTGGAGGGGGATTTTAATGCAGTAGTTTCCGGAACTGTGGATCGTCACCCCCCTAGGGATCTCCCCCGGGCCCAAGCGTGGTTATCTGGCCTCTTGGGTACCCTGGGGCTGGTGGATTGTTGGCGTTTAAAACATCCCACGCAGCTACAGTACACCTTCCATTCAGGGGCTCATGGTAGTCTCTCACGGCTAGATTATGTCCTGGTCCCAGCGGCTTATGTGGGGAGGGTGGGAGAAGTGCGCCATTTGGCACGGGGTATTTCGGACCACTCCCTGCTCTTGTTGCACTTTGATATTTTGTCGAGGGGAGAGGGTAGAGTGGCCCCGATCAATCCCTGGTACCTGCGTGACCCCACCATTCGCGCAGAGCTGATTAAATCCCTTAAGCGCTATTTTGATGAGAATGTGGGGTCTGTGTCATCGGCGATCTCACTGTGGGAGGCGTTCAAGACAGTACTCCGAGGAGAGGCCCTGTCCCTTATTTCCCACTCCCGGAGGCGCGAGCGGGAGGAGGTGACCCGTGTTGAAGCTGAGATAACCGAGTTGGAGGGTGATCTAGAATGTGGGGTTACGGATGAAAAATTACATGTTCTCCAACTCAAGCAAGCGGCCTATAAGGCCCTCGTCACGGAGGCGGCCAGGGGCCTTAGTAGAGAGCAACAGGGGAGACTGTATGATGTGGGTGATAAGGCTGGTAAATTGATTGCGTGGCTGGATAAAAAAGAGAGAGCGAGTCGAGTTGTCCCGTTGATTGAGAAAATGAATGGTGTGTGTGTCACTGAACCGGAGGAAATTGTCTCCTGCTTCGCGGACTATTTCCGTGGGGTGTATTCCCCAGTGTCTTCCCGCTCTGAAGAGGATTCCCATGCCCTGCTCAGAGATATCGCGCTGCCTTCCCTTTCGGAGGAGGACAGGGTGTTGTTGGACGCCGCTCCAACCTCCGAAGAAATTGCCCTCGCCATACGCTCGGTCGCTTCCGGCAAGGCCATGGGTCCTAATGGTCTTCCCATCGAGTTGTATAAGCTGCGACCGGATACGCTGGCACCGCATCTCCGTGCTATGTTCCTTGCGGCCCACTCAGTGGGTTCCCTCCCGCTAGACCAGCGTCTGGCTACCATCGTGGTTATCCACTAGGAGGGGAGGCCACGGGACCGGGTCACATCCTATCGACCCATTTCGTTATTGAATGCGGAGCCCAAAATTCTCGCCAAGGTTTTGGCCAATCGGCTGGTCGGCGTGGTGTGTGACTTGGTCCACCAGGACCAGTCCGGCTTTATTCCCCATCGTAACACAGCGCTTAACCTGCGGCGGTTGCATGGGGTGCTCGCACGTGTCCCGTTCATACAGGAGCCGGCCATCTTGGTATCCTTGGACGCCACTATGGCGTTTGACACACTTGAATGGCCATATATTTGGGCGACGCTCGCGAAATTTGGGTTTGGCCCAGGGTTTATCAGCTGGGTTAAATTGTTGTACTCTGGCCCACTGGCGCAGGTGGTTGTGAACGGTAGAGTGTCGGCACCGTTTGAGTTGGGCAGGGGCACGCGGCAGGGCTGCCCGTTATCGCCGCTCCTTTTTGCGCTTGCCTTGGAGCCCCTGGCGGAGTGGCTGCGGTGGGAACCTTCTATTCGTGGTCTCCGCTGGACCCCCGAGTATGAGGACCGCGTGTCTCTATATGCTGACGATATTCTCCTGTACCTGGCTTCCCCACGTAAATCACTGATAGTACTGGTTGATGTATTGCAATCATTTGGTCGTAACTCCGGCCTTGTCATCAACTGGGCTAAATCGTGCGTGTATGTTCTCTCTGGGGAGGCTCCTATCCTTCCGCGGGGCTGTCCTATCCAGATCGCCCCGCAGGGATTTAGGTACCTGGGTATCTTCATCACCCTAGACGCGGAGGCCCAGTATGATCGAAACCTGCTGCCCCCCCTCCAGCGCCTGGAGGAGGATGTCGTGCGTTGGCGGCGTTTGCCGCTCTCGCCGCTCGGCCGGGCGGCATTGTTTAAGATGATGTCGCTGCCGCGTTTCCTGTACGCTTTGCAGAATACAATGGACCTCGTCCTGGCGCGCTACTTCCGCGAGGTGGAGAGTTTGCAACGCCGCCTGTTCTGGGACGGAAGACCGCGTATCGCCCTGGCGAAGCTGACGCTCCCGTGGTATGACGGGGGGATAGCCCTCCCGGATATTAAACGGTATTATTGGGCCTCCCAGCTGGCTGCGATTAATCACGGCCTATACGGGCCCGCCCTAAACCCGGCCTTTGAAATGGATAAGATGCTACTGCCGGGTGGTGACTATAATCGAGCGCTCTACTCCAGCTCGCTCGACGCACGTCTGACGGGCCCCACGCGTGTCATGGTACGAGTGTGGCACGCGGCTAATGTAGCGATGGGGTGGAAGGATCGTTTGACCCGGGCGTCACCACTGTACGCATCTGAGCAGTTGGGCTCCCTGTGGACCTCGAAGGGCTTCGAGAAGTGGGACATGATAGGCATCAGCAGGGTGGGGGATCTCTGGACGAGGGGGGGATTCAAAACGTTCGAGATGCTGCAGACGGAATTCCAGTTGCAAGACAGGGAGTACTTTCGGTATATGCAGATCCGTCATGCACTATGCTCCGTCTTCCCGGACGTCGCCTCCATCCAGGAGTACTCCCCTCTGGAAGATAGAGTGCTGGATGGACATGTACCGGAAAGCACGATCTCGTTAATCTATAAAAAACTGATCAATGACCGCGCGGGATTGCTGCTTGATCTTCGCGAGGCTTGGGTTGCCGATGGATTGGAGCTGGACGACGAGGACTGGGTCTCTGCGGTGGCCTCCCCGAAAGAGGTGGCCATACCGGCCCGCCTTCGCTTCGTCCAGCTCAAGATACTCCATAGGGTCTACATAACGGGGCCAAGGCTATTGCGTATGGGCTATGCTGTGGACGGGTTGTGTAAGCGTGGCTGTGGTTCTTTGGGGACCTTTCTTCATATTTTGTGGGAATGCCCAGAGGTGGAGCGATTCTGGCGTGGTGTGCATGAGGTCCTGCGGGTGGTTACGCGTGTGCCGCTGCTGCCCGAAGCGAGGAGATGCCTGTTGAACGTGTGGGAACCAACCGACTATTCGGCGCCACAGACGTGGTGGGTGACTCTGGGATATATGGTGGCTAAGCGCGATATTGCTCAGCTGTGGGGTTCCCAGAGGCCCCCGACTGTTTCGGCCTGGAAGGACAATATGGACTGGTGCATGTTTCGGGAAAGGTGGTGTATGTAGCGAGAGGTAAGCCTGGGACAGCCTGGGACATGGGTGAAAGTATGGGGCCCCTGGAACGCCTACCGTGGGGGAATCTGTGCCCCGCCGTTATTGCCCGATCCATCGCCTGCCCCATCCCCTTAGCCGGTTTAGCTCTCCGGTACCGGGCACTGAGTCCACCCAGTCCCTGTTCTGACCTTCCCCCCCCCCTTGATACTCCTATGGATTGGTAGGGTCCCCCTTCTAGGGGAGCACATGCTGCTGTTTTCGATCGTGGGTTGCCTTGTGGTTTGATTTTGTTTGTTGTTATTTATGTTTAAAAGAAACCGTCATGTGGGGTCCGGATGGTGTGGCCATCAACGCGGCTAACTCCTGTACGTTTCCCTTTGCCGCAGCCTGTGTTCTACTGTGTGTATCTTATGCTCCTCTTGTTTGCTAGCGGCCGGCCTGAAGGTTGTAGGCCCATCTTTGTATATTCTTTGAACTTTGTAATAAACGGTTTAAAAACAAAAAAAAAAAAAAAGCGATGCTGCACACATGCTTCCTTGCATCCTACATGTTTTGGCGAATAGTCAGCCTTGATCACGGACAGGAAGCGAAGGCAAAGTGCTTCTGTGCTGGCAATTAAATAGTTCACTAACACGTGACTGTTCAATTCCTCCAACTCCCACAATGCACCATAAAGCACAAATGAGACTGATGTTGAGAAGACAGTGCTTCATAAGTTCAATAGTTCATTAATTCACTCGGAATCCTGGTGTTTTCAATTTGATATCCCGTTGGGAACAGTCGCTGAAACATAGATAACGTAATGTTAATACCGTCACCTTGAAAGAGAACTTCACTTGCGAACGATTGTTAGGGATGTAAAGCCCCAACAAATCCCTTCCAGCGCTGTCGGCAATTTTGCTGCATTAGCGTCTCCTTCGTAGGCTTTGCCGCAGTGAGTGGGTCGTGCTTCCTAATTAAATCAGCAGAAAAGTCCCCGTGCAGGAAGCCCCTGACCCTTCAGGGCAGCCTCTTGACGGGCACGGAGGAGCCCGTTACATCCATGCAATGAAGGCAACGTGAAAATAGAGGCCCATTCCGAAAGCAAAGTTCTTTATTCAAAAACGATGCTGCACACATGCTTCCTTGCATCCTACATGTTTCGGCGTATAGTTAGCCTTGATCACGGACAGGAAGCGAAGGCATAGTGCTTCTGTGCTGGTGTCAGAACTGTATCAAACACTTGCGTAAGTCCGCACAGGAGCAGAATGATGCTAAGTACCTATGCCCCTCTCAGAACTTCCGGCCAGGAGTTAAGACTCCTCTGCAGGTCAGTTCCAAGGGGGGGAAAGGGGTTGGGACAAGAAGAGACAGCTCCAAAACACTGCCAAGTCTGCTTCGTCTTCTTTCTTCTTCTTCTGGCTAAAACATTTATGCAAATTACAAACTGTACTTTCACCAAACTTACAGCATTTTTAATCTATAGATAACTTATCTTACCAGGATGGTGTTTTGGGCTTGCTACTCTTCATACTTCTCTTGTGCGTATATCTACACTAAGTGAAGTCTTCACTCTGTTCTCTTTTTCTTTCTTTTGCAGGCCGTCTCACTGTTCTGATCCTGCACTGAAGAGGGGATGAGAAAATTAAGGTGAGTATGTCTTTTTTAATTGTATAGTGTACGTGGTTCTATACGTCTTTCCCCCTTTCCACTCACTAGTAGAGAACTGGTGATGCCTGGTATGTTTGTCACAGGATAATTGGTTCTTTGTCTGACTTATTCAGCAGGGCCCGGGTGAAGAGCTTCTCCGTATCTCCTACTGTTTTTATTTTGATTAACGAGGTAAGGATTTAACCTTTCACCCTTTGTTCTGAATTTCTATGACTTAAATGGGTATTAAACCTTTAGCTATAAGCCTGCTTGCTCTAATTATGTTTTATCTTTACACAAGTTTATTTGTCTAGAAACGCGTTAGAATTCATCTTTCCTTCACCACTTAAGCAGGAAATGTGCGCTCCGTGTGAAGCCTCGCATTCGGTTTCCTCACAATTTATTTCGCGCTTGCCTGCATTTCTCTCTGACAGCACTAATGCATTGTTTTTTCAGTAACTCGCTGCTCGTGCTATGTCAGCGTAGAGTTTTATTTGTTCCGGATGAATTCCTTTGAGGAAGCCGTCGACGGAAGCCCCCGTCTGACGAGTTTCAGGAATTATTGACTACACGCCCAGAATGTCGACTTGACTTTGGGCTTTCGCTTACGCTCGCAGTTTGAGGGAGTTTAACTCTAATGCTCTTGGGAATTTCTCCAGTAAAATGCAGCGTTCGGAAGAAAGAAACGCTCACATTTAACTAATGAGGACTGAAAGGAAATTAAATGGCGCTAGCCAACTATGACTCATGTATCTTTATTTCTCTAATTACATTAGTACCTTTTAACATTGCTAGTTATTTCTAAAATGTCCAAGAAGTCGGAATTAATTCTACCTGAATTATTATTTAACCAGTAATATATTCTAGCTGACCTGGTTCTTGAAGTGTATGTAGACCGGCGAATTCTAACCCCGGGATTTCGCTTCTACCCTGACTATCTTCCACGACGCCATGAAAACAGGTGTTCTTCTTGTGATTTCCTCAGTGAAGTGCACCGAGGAATGTTGAAGAACATTCCTCAGGAAGTTGGTACTAAAAACACTAGACTGCTAAACAGCGATATGCTGTTGCAGTATCGGATTATTGGCAGCCATGTTGGAATTTCTGCGATGCCAGCAATTGCTCCAACTAAAGAGGTCGATTGCACTTGAATGGGTTTGTAACGAGAAAATAGTAGCCACAGAGGAGATAGAGGGAGGAAATCTCCCGTGATTCCTGACAGTACCCCCTCCCAACGGGGTTTCCTCCTGATGAGGTTTAGTAGGGTGTTTGGCATGGAAAGCTTTAATTAGACGAGGAGCATGGACATCAGTACTCTTTTCCCAGGAGCGTTCATCCGGACCATAACCTTTCTAGTCAATGAGATAAAAGAGGTCATTACGGATGAATTTCGAATCTAAAATCCATTTGACTTCATACTCAGGCTCACCATGCAAGATTAAAGTATCAGGAGGGGAAGACCTACGCAAACCTGGGTGAGTTGGTTTCAGCAGAGAAACTTGAAAGACCGGATGAAATTTGGTGGAACCAGGGAGAGATAATCGATAAGTGACAGGATTAATAACCTTCTCAATTGGATAAGGACCCATGAAACGGGGCTGAAATGTACGTGGACCCTTGAGTTTAAGGTTTTTAGTGCACAACCAGACTAAATCTCCCCATGAAGCTCAGGTGCCTGTTTTCGTTTACGATCAGCAAAGTGTTTGTAACGAGTCTTAGCAGTTGTTAAATTTTGGGTTACAGAGCGGTGAATCCTAGTAAACTGTTGAGCAATGTCTCCAACAGCAGGAGTGTTAGCATTGTCAAAATTAACATAGGAATTAGGGTGTCTGCCTGAATTGATAAAGAAGGGTGAGTAACCTGTGGAGACATTGAGGGCATTATTGTAGGCGTACTCAGCAGTCCATAAATGATCTGGCCAGTCGCCCTCCTCCTCTAACAGATATAATCTAAGGTGTTGTTCAAGTTCTTGATTAACACGTTCCGTCTGACCATCAGTTTCTGGGTGAAAGCTTGTGGAATAACGATGATCAATATGAAGGCCCTTGATATAAGCCTTCCAAAAATGAGAGAGAAACTGGGAGCCCCTGTCCGAAATAAGGACTTTAGGAATGCCATGTAGGCGAATTATGTGTTGGTTGAAAAGTTGTGCCAGTTGTTTAGAGGTGGGTGTACCTTTGAAAGGTGTAAAGTGTGCCATTTTACTGAAGGTGTCAACCACTACCAGGATGGTGTCATAGCCCTGAGATGAAGGTAGATCAACAATCAAATCTAAGGAAACAGTGTGCCAAGGATATGGAGGGGTGGGCATGGGTTGTAATAGACCTTTTGGAGCTTGCCTATCAGATTTACCCCGTGCACAGAGTTCACAACTGAGGACATATTGACGAGCATCGCGGCACATGAATGGCCACCAAAAACTTCGTTTGAGTAGATCTTCGGTTTTTAAAATGCCCTTGTGACCAGCCAGAAGATTATCATGGCATTCTTGCATTGCTTTTAGTTGAAGTTCTTTGGTGGGTAAATAGGGAGTGGAACCGTGGAAAGGAAGGCCATGGCGGATGGAGCGAAGTGGATCTTCAGAGGCCTAGGTTTCCATATCCCAATCCGACAATGAATCGCGAACAAGCTGCTCAAAAGGTTCCACTGCAATTCTCCCGATGAATTTTTCTTCTGGTATGATTTGTTGATTTTCAATGACTGGAGTTTGATTTTCAGTACCCAATCTGGAAAGAACATCAGCCTTCCCGTTTTTTGAACCCGGACGGAAGGTGATAACGAAATCGAGATCCGCGAAGTACAGAGACCAACGCAACTGGCGTGGAGTCAGAGTGCGAGCAGAACGCAAAAACTTCAGATTGCGGTGGTCTGTAAACACCGTGACAGTGTGTTTAGCCCCCATTAAGTAATGCCTCCAATCTTTGAAAGCATCCTTAATAGCCAGGAGTTCTTTTTCAGTAATTGTATAGTTGCATTCCGCAGGGTTGAGTTTGCGTGAGCGAAAGGCCACTGGATGCAACTGCCCCGTGTCTTTGTGTCTCTGAGAAAGTATTCCCCCAATGGCTAGATCCGAAGCATCCGTTTCCAAATAGAAAGGTTCTGAAGGATCCGCATGGAGCAACACTGGTGCTGTGATAAAACTGTTCTTCATCAACTGGAAGGCCTGTTCCGCCTCTTCAGACCACAGGAATGGAACGCCTTTCTTCAAGAGACGAGTCAGAGGCAAAATTTTGGAAGAGAACCCATGAATGAATCTTCTGTAAAAATTGGAGAATCCGATAAAGCTTTGAACTTCTTTGATACAAGTAGGAGATTTCCAGTCAGTTATTGCCCGCACTTTCTGCTCGTCCATTTGAACTCCATTAGGGGACAACACAAAGCCTAAAAACTTCACAGTATCGGTGTTGAATAGGCATTTCTCCAATTTTACGTAGAGCGAGTTCTCTCGTAGACGTTGTAACACGGCTCTGACCTGGTCATGATGTTCTGCAGTTGAATGTGAATAAATCAGGATGTCATCGATGTAAACTATGACGCAACGATCAATGAATTCACTTAGTACATCGTTGATGAAATACTGGAAGGCGGCGGGTGCATTACAGAGACCATACGGCATTACTAGGTACTCGTAAAGCCCGAATTTGGTCCTAAAAGCGGTTTTCCACTCGTCGCCTTCTCGAAGTCTTATGAGATGGTACGCTCCTCGTAGATCCAGGCGAGTGTAGATTTTAGCTTCCTTTACTTGATCAATCAGTACTGATATAAGAGGTAATGGGTATCGATTTTTTACAGTGATTCTATTTATGGCTCTAAAGTCTATGCAGGTCCTTAGATCTCCTCCCTTCTTCGGAACAAAAAAAAGGGGGGAAGAGACTGGGGACTGGGAAGGTCTAATAAATCCGTTCTCCAAATTTTTTGTTAGGTATTCTTTCAAATGGATGTTTTCCTTCTCAGTTAAGGTGTAAATTCTGCTGCAGGGCAAGTTTGCACCAGGCTCCAAATCAATTTTGCAGTCATAGGGCCTATGGGGTGGTAGTGTTTCAGCCTTGATCTCATCGAAAACGTCTGCAAAATCTTGGTATACTTCTGGTATCTCCATGGTTTGAATCACACATACGGAACTGCCATTAGTGCATAACGGTGTTACTGCTCCGGTCTCAGTAGGGTTTGCCAATTCTTCAAAACAATGACTTGTACAATATTCAGAATTTAATTGAATTGTTCGGGCTCCCCAGTCAATCAAAGGGTTATGTTCGGTTAACCATGGAAGTCCTAAAATTAATTGAAATTGGGGGGCGTCAATCAGGTTGAATTGCAATGTCTCTTGATGTCCTTCGATAGTGGTCATATGTACTAATTCTGTGTGACTAGTAATTGGTCCTGAAGTCAACTCCGTACCATCCACTGCGCGAACCTTCTCAATTTTCTCCTTTTTGACTGCTTGTAAACCAATTTGGTCAGCAAATTTGTGATCACAAAAGTTCCCTGTTGCTCCAGAGTCCACCATGACGACTACTCCGTTCAAAATATTCCCTCTGAATTTTAGTGTCACAGTCATAATCAAATGGGGCGAAGAAACTTGTAAAGTGTTTGCCAATTGGTGGATTGTTGGAGTTGTAGTTCCATTCGCATCCACAGGTCCAACTCCGCTTACCTGTGGTGCCTCTAGTTTCCCTTCTCCTTTGTCGGCAACTTAGGTCTTTTTTGAAAATTCTTGACGAAATGCCCACTTCCCCCACAGTACAGGCATAGTTTGTTTAATCTTCTCTTTTCCTTTTCTTCTTTAGAGAGTGGGCCTCTAACTAATCCTATTTGCAATATGGACAATATGGACTGGTGCATGTTTCGGGAAAAGGTGGTGTATGTAGCGAGAGGTAAGCCTGGGACATGGGTGAAAGTATGGGGCCCCTGGAACGCCTACCGTGGGGGAATCTGTGCCCCGCCGTTATTGCCCGATCCATCGCCTGCCCCGTCCCCTTAGCCGGTTTAGCTCTCCGGTACCGGGCACTGAGTCCACCCAGTCCCTGTTCTGACCTTCCCCCCCCCTTGATACTCCTATGGATTGGTAGGGTCCCCCTTCTAGGGGAGCACATGCTGCTGTTTTCGATCGTGGGTTGCCTTGTGGTTTGATTTTGTTTGTTGTTATTTATGTTTAAAAGAAACCGTCATGTGGGGTCCGGATGGTGTGGCCATCAACGCGGCTAACTCCTGTACGTTTCCCTTTGCCGCAGCCTGTGTTCTACTGTGTGTATCTTATGCTCCTCTTGTTTGCTAGCGGCCGGCCTGAAGGTTGTAGGCCCATCTTTGTATATTCTTTGAACTTTGTAATAAACGGTTTAAAAAAAAAAAAAAAAAAAGCGATGCTGCACACATGCTTCCTTGCATCCTACATGTTTTAGCGAATAGTCAGCCTTGATCACGGACAGGAAGCGAAGGCAAAGTGCTTCTGTGCTGGCAATTAAATAGTTCACTAACACGTGACTGTTCAATTCCTCCAACTCCCACAATGCACCATAAAGCACAAATGAGACTGATGTTGAGAAGACAGTGCTTCATAAGTTCAATAGTTCATTAATTCACTCGGAATCATGGTGTTTTCAATTTGATATCCCGTTGGGAACAGTCGCTGAAACATAGATAACGTAATGATAATACCGTCACCTTGAAAGAGAACTTCACTTGCGAACGATTGTTAGGGATGTAAAGCCCCAACAAATCCCTTCCAGCGCTGTCGGCAATTTTGCTGCATTAGCGTCTCCTTCGTAGGCTTTGCCGCAGTGAGTGGGTCGTGCTTCCTAATTAAATCAGCAGAAAAGTCCCTGTGCAGGAAGCCCCTGACCCTTCAGGGCAGCCTCTTGACGGGCACGGAGGAGCCCGTTACATCCATGCAATGAAGGCAACGTGAAAATAGAGGCCCATTCCGAAAGCAAAGTTCTTTATTCAAAAACGATGCTGCACACATGCTTCCTTGCATCCTACATGTTTCGGCGTATAGTTAGCCTTGATCACGGACAGGAAGCGAAGGCATAGTGCTTCTGTGCTGGTGTCAGAACTGTATCAAACACTTGCGTAAGTCCGCACAGGAGCAGAATGATGCTAAGTACCTATGCCCCTCTCAGAACTTCCGGCCAGGAGTTAAGACTCCTCTGCAGGTCAGTTCCAAGGGGGGGAAAGGGGTTGGGACAAGAAGAGACAGCTCCAAAACACTGCCAAGTCTGCTTCGTCTTCTTTCTTCTTCTTCTGGCTAAAACATTTATGCAAATTACAAACTGTACTTTCACAAAACTTACAGCATTTTTAATCTATAGATAACTTATCTTACCAGGATGGTGTTTTGGGCTTGCTACTCTTCATACTTCTCTTGTGCGTATATCTACACTAAGTGAAGTCTTCACTCTGTTCTCTTTTTCTTTCTTTTACAGGCCGTCTCACTGTTCTGATCCTGCACTGAAGAGGGGATGAGAAAATTAAGGTGAGTATGTCTTTTTTAATTGTATAGTGTACGTGGTTCTATACGTCTTTTCCCCTTTCCACTCACTAGTAGAGAACTGGTGATGCCTGGTATGTTTGTCACAGGATAATTGGTTCTTTGTCTGACTTATTCAGCAAGGCCCTGGTGAAGAGCTTCTCCGTATCTCCTACTGTTTTTATTTTGATTAACGAGGTAAGGATTTAACCTTTCACCCTTTGTTCTGAATTTCTATGACTTAAATGGGTATTAAACCTTTAGCTATAAGCCTGCTTGCTCTAATTATGTTTTATCTTTACACACGTTTATTTGTCTAGAAACGCGTTAGAATTCATCTTTCCTTCACCACGTAAGCAGGAAATGTGCGCTCCGTGTGAAGCCTCGCATTCGGTTTCCTCACAATTTATTTCGCGCTTGCCTGCATTTCTCTCTGACAGCACTAATGCATTGTTTTTTCAGTAACTCGCTGCTCGTGCTATGTCAGCGTAGAGTTTTATTTGTTCCGGATGAATTCCTTTGAGGAAGACGTCGACGGAAGCCCCCGTCTGACGAGTTTCAGGAATTATTGACTACACGCCCAGAATGTCGACTTGACTTTGGGCTTTCGCTTACGCTCGCAGTTTGAGGGAGTTTAACTCTAATGCTCTTGGGAATTTCTCCAGTAAAATGCAGTGTTCGGAAGAAAGAAACGCTCACATTTAACTAATGAGGACTGAAAGGAAATTAAATGGCGCTAGCCAACTATGACTCATGTATCTTCATTTCTCTAATTACATTAGTACCTTTTAACATTGCTAGTTATTTCTAAAATGTCCAAGAAGTCGGAATTAATTCTACCTGAATTATTATTTAACCAGTAATATATTCTAGCTGACCTGGTTCTTGAAGTGTATGTAGACCGGCGAATTCTAACCCCGGGATTTCGCTTCTACCCTGACTATCTTCCACGACGCCATGAAAACAGGTGTTCTTCTTGTGATTTCCTCAGTGAAGTGCACCGAGGAATGTTGAAGAACATTCCTCAGGAAGTTGGTACTAAAAACACTAGACTGCTAAACAGCGATATGCTGTTGCAGTATCGGATTATTGGCAGCCATGTTGGAATTTCTGCGATGCCAGCAATTGCTCCAACTGAAGAGGTCAATTGCACTTGAATGGGTTTGTAACGAGAAAATAGTAGCCACAGAGGAGATAGAGGGAGGAAATCTCCCGTGATTCCTGACAGTACCCCCTCCCAACGGGGTTTCCTCCTGATGAGGTTTAGTAGGGTATTTGGCATGGAAAGCTTTAATTAGACGAGGAGCATGGACATCAGTACTCTTTTCCCAGGAGCGTTCATCCGGACCATAACCTTTCTAGTCAATGAGATAAAAGAGGTCATTACGGATGAATTTCGAATCTAAAATCCATTTGACTTCATACTCAGGCTCACCATGCAAGATTAAAGTATCAGGAGGGGAAGACCTACGCAAACCTGGGTGAGTTGGTTTCAGCAGAGAAACTTGAAAGACCGAATGAAATTTGGTGGAACCAGGGAGAGATAATCGATAAGTGACAGGATTAATAACCTTCTCAATTGGATAAGGACCCATGAAACGGGGCTGAAATGTACGTGGACCCTTGAGTTTAAGGTTTTTAGTGCACAACCAGACTAAATCTCCCACATGAAGCTCAGGTGCCTGTTTTCGTTTACGATCAGCAAAGTGTTTGTAACGAGTCTTAGCAGTTGTTAAATTTTGGGTTACAGAGCGGTGAATCCTAGTAAACTGTTGAGCAATGTCTCCAACAGCAGGAGTGTTAGCATTGTCAAAATTAACATAGGAATTAGGGTGTCTGCCTGAATTGATAAAGAAGGGTGAGTAACCTGTGGAGACATTGAGGGCATTATTGTAGGCGCACTCAGCAGTCCATAAATGATCTGGCCAGTCGCCCTCCTCATCTAACAGATATAATCTAAGGTGTTGTTCAAGTTCTTGATTAACACGTTCCGTCTGACCATCAGTTTCTGGGTGAAAGCTTGTGGAATAACGATGATCAATATGAAGGCCCTTGATATAAGCCTTCCAAAAATGAGAGAGAAACTGGGAGCCCCTGTCCGAAATAAGGACTTTAGGAATGCCATGTAGGCGAATTATGTGTTGGTTGAAAAGTTGTGCCAGTTGTTTAGAGGTGGGTGTACCTTTGAAAGGTGTAAAGTGTGCCATTTTACTGAAGGTGTCAACCACTACCAGGATGGTGTCATAGCCCTGAGATGAAGGTAGATCAACAATCAAATCTAAGGAAACAGTGTGCCAAGGATATGGAGGGGTGGGCATGGGTTGTAATAGACCTTTTGGAGCTTGCCTATCAGATTTACCCCGTGCACAGAGTTCACAACTGAGGACATATTGACGAGCATCGCGGCACATGAATGGCCACCAAAAACTTCGTTTGAGTAGATCTTCAGTTTTTAAAATGCCCTTGTGACCAGCCAGAAGATTATCATGGCATTCTTGCATTGCTTTTAGTTGAAGTTCTTTGGTAGGTAAATAGGGAGTGGAACCGTGGAAAGGAAGGCCATGGCGGATGGAGCGAAGTGGATCTTCAGAGGCCTAGGTTTCCATATCCCAATCCGACAATGAATCGCGAACAAGCTGCTCAAAAGGTTCCACTGCAATTATCCCGATGAATTTTTCTTCTGGTATGATTTGTTGATTTTCAATGACTGGAGTTTGATTTTCAGTACCCAATCTGGAAAGAACATCAGCCTTCCCGTTTTTTGAACCCGGACGGAAGGTGATAACGAAATCGAGATCCGCGAAGTACAGAGACCAACGCAACTGGCGTGGAGTCAGAGTGCGAGCAGAACGCAAAAACTTCAGATTGCGGTGGTCTGTAAACACCGTGACAGTGTGTTTAGCCCCCATTAAGTAATGCCTCCAATCTTTGAAAGCATCCTTAATAGCCAGGAGTTCTTTTTCAGTAATTGTATAGTTGCATTCCGCAGGGTTGAGTTTGCGTGAGCGAAAGGCCACTGGATGCAACTGCCCCGTGTCTTTGTGTCTCTGAGAAAGTATTCCCCCAATGGCTAGATCCGAAGCATCCGTTTCCAAATAGAAAGGTTCTGAAGGATCCGCATGGAGCAACACTGGTGCTGTGATAAAACTGTTCTTCATCAACTGGAAGGCCTGTTCCGCCTCTTCAGACCACAGGAACGGAACGCCTTTCTTCAAGAGACGAGTCAGAGGCAAAATTTTGGAAGAGAACCCATGAATGAATCTTCTGTAAAAATTGGAGAATCCGATAAAGCTTTGAACTTCTTTGATACAAGTAGGAGATTTCCAGTCAGTTATTGCCCGCACTTTCTGCTCGTCCATTTGAACTCCATTAGGAGACAACACAAAGCCTAAAAACTCCACAGTATCGGTGTTGAATAGGCATTTCTCCAATTTTACGTAGAGCGAGTTCTCTCGTAGACGTTGTAACACGGCTCTGACCTGGTCATGATGTTCTGCAGTTGAATGTGAATAAATCAGGATGTCATCGATGTAAACTATGACGCACCGATCAATGAATTCACTTAGTACATCGTTGATGAAATACTGGAAGGCGGCGGGTGCATTACAGAGACCATACGGCATTACTAGGTACTCGTAAAGCCCGTATTTGGTCCTAAAAGCGGTTTTCCACTCGTCGCCTTCTCGAAGTCTTATGAGATGGTACGCTCCTCGTAGATCCAGGCGAGTGTAGATTTTAGCTTCCTTTACTTGATCAATCAGTACTGATATAAGAGGTAATGGGTATCGATTTTTTACAGTGATTCTATTTATGGCTCTAAAGTCTATGCAGGTCCTTAGATCTCCTCCCTTCTTCGGAACAAAAAAAAGGGGGGAAGAGACTGGGGACTGGGAAGGTCTAATAAATCCGTTCTCCAAATTTTTTGTTAGGTATTCTTTCAAATGGATGTTTTCCTTCTCAGTTAAGGCGTAAATTCTGCTGCAGGGCAAGTTTGCACCAGGCTCCAAATCAATTTTGCAGTCATAGGGCCTATGGGGTGGTAGTGTTTCAGCCTTGATCTCATCGAAAACGTCTGCAAAATCTTGGTATACTTCTCGTATCTCCATGGTTTGAATCACACATACGGAACTGCCATTAGTGCATAACGGTGTTACTGCTCCGGTCTCAGTAGGGTTTGCCAATTCTTCAAAACAATGACTTGTACAATATTCAGAATTTAATTGAATTGTTCGGGCTCCCCAGTCAATCAAAGGGTTATGTTCGGTTAACCATGGAAGTCCTAAAATTAATTGAAATTGGGGGGCGTCAATCAGGTTGAATTGCAATGTCTCTTGATGTCCTTCGATAGTGGTCATATGTACTAATTCTGTGTGACTAGTAATTGGTCCTGAAGTCAACTCCGTACCATCCACTGCGCGAACCTTCTCAATTTTCTCCTTTTTGACTGCTTGTAAACCAATTTGGTCAGCAAATTTGTGATCACAAAAGTTCCCTGTTGCTCCAGAGTCCACCATGACGACTACTCCGTTCAAAATATTCCCTCTGAATTTTAGTGTCACAGTCATAATCAAATGGGGCGAAGAAACTTGTAAAGTGTTTGCCAATTGGTGGATTGTTGGAGTTGTAGTTCCATTCGCATCCACAGGTCCAACTCCGCTTACCTGTGGTGCCTCTAGTTTCCCTTCTCCTTTGTCGGCAACTTAGGTCTTTTTTGACAATTCTTGACGAAATGCCCACTTCCCCCACAGTACAGGCATAGTTTGTTTAATCTTCTCTTTTCCTTTTCTTCTTTAGAGAGTGGGCCTCTAACTAATCCTATTTGCATAGGCTCTGTTCCTGAAGCATTTTCTGCCGACCGAGTAGAATCTGTTTTGGTTCGGTCGAAGCGAGGAATACTGGATCTAAACTCTCTTCTTCGTTCTCCCTTCCGTTCACTTAACCTATAGTCGATTTCCAATGTTAAATCCACCAATGCTGTGATATCGGTTGGACGATTTGGAATTTGCGATAAGGCATCTTTCAATTCTTCACGTAGTCCCCTATAAAACACTGCTGCTCGTTTATCTTCAGGCCAGTTGGTTTCCACTACTAGCTGATTAAACTGAGCTAGATAAGCCACGAGTTCCCTGTTTCCCTGTCTCAAGTCTAACAGTTCATTATCCAAAGCCTGAAAAGCTGTTCTCTGGTCAAATATTCGAAGGAATTCTTTTTAGAATTCATCCAAATTATATAGTATTGGGTCATCCTTAGTCACTAAGGGCATGGACCATGAAGCTGCGTCCCCGCTAAGGTAGGATAAGATGAATGCCACTCTGGACTGAGCATCGGGAAAAATCGTGGGGCGACACATAAAATGGAGTGAGCATTGAGTTAAAAAAATTTGGGTCTTTTGTGGGTCTCCATTAAATCTCTCTGGAGGGGCTAGTGGAATTACGGGGGACAAAGAGTGTATGACTTGTGTTGGGGCAAAGGACGAAGTACTAGGATTGGGATTTTGGGTTCCTAAGGGTGTGGTTCCTTGACTAATTCCTAGACCTGAAGCTCCTGTCTTAAATGCTATGATCTCTTGCCTTAATACCTTATTGTCCTCTCTGACTGCCTCCAATTCCCTTTGTATACTACTCAAAATGTCGCCTAAACCTTTTAGCTCTAAGCCTTCTGCCATTCTGCTCGGGTGCTAGTACCAACGTGGGCACTTCACTCTGTCAGAACTGTATCAAACACTTGCGTAAGTCCGCACAGGAGCAGAATGATGCTAAGTACCTATGCCCCTCTCAGAACTTCCGGCCAGGAGTTAAGACTCCTCTGCAGGTCAGTTCCAAGGGGGGGAAAGGGGTTGGGACAAGAAGAGACAGCTCCAAAACACTGCCAAGTCTGCTTCGTCTTCTTTCTTCTTCTTCTGGCTAAAACATTTATGCAAATTACAAACTGTACTTTCACCAAACTTACTGCATTTTTAATCTATAGATAACTTATCTTACCAGGATGGTGTTTTGGGCTTGCTACTCTTCATACTTCTCTTGTGCGTATATCTACACTAAGTGAAGTCTTCACTCTGTTCTCTTTTTCTTTCTTTTACAGGCCATCTCACTGTTCTGATCCTGCACTGAAGAGGGGATGAGAAAATTAAGGTGAGTATGTCTTTTTTAATTGTATAGTGTACGTGGTTCTATACGTCTTTCCCCCTTTCCACTCACTAGTAGAGAACTGGTGATGCCTGGTATGTTTGTCACAGGATAATTGGTTCTTTGTCTGACTTATTCAGTGGGCCCGGGTGAAGAGCTTCTCCGTATCTCCTACTGTTTTTATTTTGATTAACGAGGTAAGGATTTAACCTTTCACCCTTTGTTCTGAATTTCTATGACTTAAATGGGTATTAAACCTTTAGCTATAAGCCTGCTTGCTCTAATTATGTTTTATCTTTACACGCGTTTATTTGTCTAGAAACGCGTTAGAATTCATCTTTCCTTCACCACGTAAGCAGGAAATGTGCGCTCCGTGTGAAGCCTCGCATTCGGTTTCCTCACAATTTATTTCGCGCTTGCCTGCATTTCTCTCTGACAGCGCTAATGCATTGTTTTTTCAGTAACTCGCTGCTCGTGCTATGTCAGCGTAGAGTTTTATTTGTTCCGGATGAATTCCTTTGAGGATGCCGTCGACGGAAGCCCCCGTCTGACGAGTTTCAGGAATTATTGACTACACGCCCAGAATGTCGACTTGACTTTGGGCTTTCGCTTACGCTCGCAGTTTGAGGGAGTTTAACTCTAATGCTCTTGGGAATTTCTCCAGTAAAATGCAGCGTTCGGAAGAAAGAAACGCTCACATTTAACTAATGAGGACTGAAAGGAAACTAAATGGCGCTAGCCAACTATGACTCATGTATCTTTATTTCTCTAATTACATTAGTACCTTTTAACATTGCTAGTTATTTCTAAAATGTCCAAGAAGTCGGAATTAATTCTACCTGAATTATTATTTAACCAGTAATATATTCTAGCTGACCTGGTTCTTGAAGTGTATGTGGACCGGCGAATTCTAACCCCGAGATTTCTCTTCTACCCTGACTATCTTCCACGACGCCATGAAAACAGGTGTTCTTCTTGTGATTTCCTCAGTGAAGTGCACCGAGGAATGTTGAAGAACATTCCTCAGGCAGTTGGTACTAAAAACACTAGACTGCTAAACAGCGATATGCTGTTGCAGTATCGGATTATTGGCAGCCATGTTGGAATTTCTGCGATGCCAGCAATTGCTCCAACTAAAGAGGTCAATTGCACTTGAATGGGTTTGTAACGAGAAAATAGTAGCCACAGAGGAGATAGAGGGAGGAAACCTCCCGTGATTCCTGACAGCTGGCAATTAAATAGTTCACTAACACAACCTCTGACCCTGTTTACCAGGCAGGTCGCTCCCCTCACCGCCACGCAGCCCCCTGTGTGACCACTGACCGCTGCTGCATTGTGTCTGCCTGCGTTAGAGTGACTGTGCCCTCCTTCTCTTCTGTACCCACGAGTGAGTGATTCTCCCCCACTGTACCTGTGTATTTTGCTGCCTTGATTGTCCCCCTCTCCTTTGGTGCCCAGATTGTGTCCCTTTTTTCTTCTGTCTTTCCCCATGTCTCCCCCTCGCTGCCCGTTTCTTGCCGCCGTGTCCCTTAGCTCCGCCCCCCTCGCACCCTATTGGCTGCCGTGTCCCATAGCTCCGCCCCCCTCGCACCCTATTGGCCGCCCCGCTCCCACCTCCCAGCTGCTCCTCCCTCCCTCTCCCACTCAAATGGAGGCTGCGCAGCGGTAGAGAGAGCGACCTCTGACCCTATTTACCAGGCAGGTCGCTCCCCTCACCGCCACGCAGCCCCCTGTGTGACCACTGACCGCTGCTGCATTGTGTCTGCCTGCGTTAGAGTGACTGTGCCCTCCTTCTCTTCTGTACCCACGAGTGAGTGATTCTCCCCCACTGTACCTGTGAATTTTGCTGCCTTGATTGTCCCCCTCTCCTTTGGTGCCCAGATTGTGTCCCTTTTTTCTTCTGTCTTTCCCCGCGTCTCCCCCTCGCCGCCCGTTTCCTGCCGCTGCGTCCCGTAGCTCCGCCCCCCTCGCACCCTATTGGCCGCCACGTCCCATAGCTCCACCCCCCCTCGCACCCTATTGGCCGCCCCTTTCCCACCTCCCAGCTGCTCCTTCCTCCCTCTCCCACTCATATGGAGGCCGCGCCAAAGGCGCGCCTAAGGCAAGCCCGTCTGCGCCCGTCCGTGCCTGGCCCGCGCCCAGCGCCAGGCCCCCTGGCCCCCGCAGATGCCAGCCCACCCGCAAGACCTACAACGCCGCCACTCTCATCGCACTCAACAGCGGCCGGAGCCCCGGCTGCTGCAGAGCCACCCCAAGACGCACCCACGGACCCTTCACCTGCCAATCCTGCAAGTTCTCCTGCATCCGGACCCGTACCGCACCCGCCAAGCCAAGCACCAACAGCAATCACCTGAAGCACCTGAAGTGCATCCTGCTCAACATCCGCTCCGTCCACAGGCACGCAGTGGAACTCTGGAACCTGCTCGACGCCACATGCCCAGACGTCACCTTCCTCACGGAAACCTGGATGAACGCCTCCTCAGCACCCGACATCGCCATCGCCATCCCGGACGGATACAAGATCATCCGGAGGGACCACGCCAACCAGAATGGAGGAGGCATCGCCATCGTCCACAAGAACACCATCCGCATCACGACCAACTCCGAAGACACCCTCACAGCCGCCGAACACCTGCACTTCCAGATCCACACCGACCCCAAGACCACCCTCAGAGGCACCCTCATCTACAGACCCCCGGGACCTCGCACACAATTCAGCGAAGACATCGCCGACTTCATCAGCCCGCACGCCCTCCCCTCCGCTGACTACATCCTCCTCGGGGACCTCAACTTCCACCTGGAGAACAACAACGACCGCAACACCACCACCCTGCTGGACAACCTCGCCAACCTCGGACTCAAGCAACTGGTGACCACCCCCACCCACTACACCGGCCACACACTCGACCCCGTCTTCTCCTCCAGCAAGGACATCACCTTCAGCCACGCCACCGGAATCCAATGGACAGAGCACAGCTGCGTCCACTTCAGCTTCAGAAGGACCACGACTCACCACCACCCGCAACTGGTCCCCCGCAGAAGCTGGAACAAGATCAATGCCGACCAGCTCACCACATCCCTGAGCCAGAACCCCCCCACCAGATCAGCGAACCCCAACCAAGCTGCCAACAACCTCACGAAATGGATCAGCAACTGCGCAGACGACCTCGCTCCACTGAAGATCCCCCCGCCAGACCCGGCACCAAGAAAGCATCTTGGTTTACCGACGAACTCAAGAGCTCCAAGAAGAACTGCCGGGCCCTCGAGAAAGCCTGGCGCAGAGACCCAACTACAGACAACATGACCACCCTCAAGCTCGCCACTCGAAGACATCACCAGCTGATCCACGCCACCAAGAAATCCGCATTCAAGGAACGACTGGACAACAACGCCCGCAACAGCAAGGAACTCTTCAACATCCATAAAGAGCTCTCGAACCCCAGCGCTGGAAACAACGACATCACGCCCTCGCAAGACCTCTGCAACTCACTCGCCTCGTTCTTCCACAGCAAGATCGCAGACATACACAACAGTTTCAGCACACAGCCAACGCACCCTATGACCGGAACAACACCCCCCACCACCACCCTCCGCGCCTGGACCCCAGTCAACACCGAAGACACCATCCGCACGATGAACTCCATCCACTCAGGATCTCCAACCGACCCCTGCCCTCACCACATCTTCAACAAGGCCGACTCCATCATCACACCCCACCTGCGGGACATCATCAACGCCTCCTTCGACACCGCCACCTTCCCAGAGAGCTGGAAGCACGCCGAACTCAGCGCCCTACTGAAGAAACCATCAGCGGACCCCACCGACCTCAAAAACTACCGCCCCATCTCGCTCCTTCCTTTTCCGGCCAAAGTCATCGAGAAAACCGTCAACAGACAACTGGCCGCCTTCCTCGAGACGAACGGATCCCTCGACCACTCGCAGTCCGGCTTCCGGGCCAACCACAGCACCGAGACCGCCCTCATCGCAGCCACCGACAACATCCGAGCTTTGCTCGACAACGGGGAAACAACGGCCCTCATCCTCCTGGACCTCTCCGCGGCGTTCGACACGGTCTTCCACCGCACCCTAGTGCAGCGCCTCAACAACATCGGTATCCAGGAGAAGGCACTGGAATGGATCATCTCCTTCTTCGCCGGAAGAACACAGAGAGTCCGTCTACCCCCGTTCAGGTCCGAGGCCACCGAAGTCATCTGCGGCGTACCACAAGGATCATCACTCAGCCCCACCCTCTTCAACGTCTACATGAGCCCCCTTGCAGCCATCGCACGCCAACACAACCTCAACATCATCTCCTACGCCGACGACACCCAGCTGATCCTCTCCCTCACCAACGACCCAGCCACCGCCAGAACCAACCTACACGAAGGGATGACGAACAGCCGCCTGAAACTGAACTCAGATAAGACGGAAGTCCTCATCCTGGGATCATCACCCTCCGCCTGGGACGACTCCTGGTGGCCCCCTGCCCTTGGCAGCGCACCCAAACCAACAGACCACGCACGCAACCTGGGCTTCGTCCTGGACTCCTCCCTCTCCATGACCAGACAAGTCAACGCCATCTCCGCATCATGCTTCAACATCCTACGCATGCTACGTAAGATCTTCCGGTGGATCCCCACCGGAACCAGGAAGACGGTCACCCAGGCCCTCGTCACCAGCCGACTGGACTACGGCAACTCCCTCTACGCCGGAACCACAGCCAAACTCCAGAAACGACTCCAGCGCATCCAGAACGCCTCAGCACGCCTCATCCTGGACATTTCCCGACACAGCCACATCTCCGTACACCTGAGAAACCTGCACTGGCTCCCCGTCAGCAAGAGAATCACGTTCCGACTCCTCACCCACGCCCACAAAGCTCTCCACAACCAGGCCCAAGATACCCCAACGACCGCGTGACCTTCTACACTCCCACCCGCCAGCTTCGATCAACCAGCCACGCCCTCGCCGCCGTCCCCTGCATCCGAAGAGCCACAACAGGAGGAAGATCCTTCTCCTACCTGGCTGCCAAGACGTGGAACTCCCTCCCCATCCACCTCCGCCTGACCCAAGACCACCTCTCCTTCAGGAAGCAACTCAAGACCTGACTGTTCGAGCAGTTGCGGACCCCCCTCCCCCAAGCGCCTTGAGACCCTCCGGGTGAGTAGCACGCTATACAAATGCTTGATTGATTGATTGACTGTTCAATTCCTCCAACTCCCACAATGCACCATGAAGCACAAATGAGACTGATGTTGAGAAGACAGTGCTTCATAAGTTCAATAGTTCATTAACACACTCGGAATCATGGTGTTTCCCCTGCAGGCATAGAGTGACGCATAAATTATGCAAAAAAGAAGGAGAGAACTCTGGGTAGTTTCCAAGTTTAGGTGGACGGCAGCTCGTGTACAGATAGAAAAGCAGACATTTGAGGTGAGCAAATTCAGCGTGTCGCTGGTGCTGAGGATGCTCTGTACACGAGCTGCCGTCCACCTAAACTTGGAAACTACCCAGAGTTCTCTCCTTCTTTTTTGCATAATTTATGCGTCACTCTATGCCTGCAAGGGAATTGTTTTGACTTATACTGGGTGCTCCCTTGTGTCTGGACAAAGCTAAACCGCTCTGAAGAGCTATAATGACAGCAAAACACGTGTCAGGGGTTGCTTTTATCCATTTCAGGTTGGCTTGGATGGTATTTCACCAATCCAAAGCTATAATACTGTGCCTGGAGTGATAAATAGCTTTTGTCATTTTACAGCTCGGCGTGGATAGCACCGTGCTAATCCTATGCTTAAAGACTTTGCTGTACAAATGGCAAAGGACTTTGTCCATTTCTATATTGGCGTGGATAGCATTGTGCTAATCCTATGCTTAAAAACTTTGATAGAAAAGCAGACATTTGAGGTGAGCAAATTTAGAGTGTCGCTGGTGCTGAGGGTACTCTGTACACGAGCTGCCGTCCACCTAAACTTGGAAACTACCCAGAGTTCTCTCCTTCTTTTTTGCATAATTTACGCGTCACTCTATGCCTGCAAGGGAATTGATTTGACTTATACTGGGTGCTCCCTTGTGTCTGGACAAAGCTAAACCTCTCTGAAGAGCTGTAATGATAGCGAAACACGTGTCAGGGGTTGCTTTTATTCATTTCAGGTTGGCTTGGATGGTATTTCACCAATCCAAAGCTATAATACTGTGCCTGGAGCGATAAATGGCTTTTGTCATTTTACAGCTCGGCGTGGATAGCACTGTGCTAATCCTATGCTTAAAGACTTTGCTGTACAAATGGCAAAGGACTTTGTCCATTTCTATCTCGACGTGGATAGCATTGTGCTAATCCTATGCTTAAAAACTTTGATAGAAAAGCAGACATTTGAGGTGAGAAAATTTAGAGTGTCGCTGGTGCTGAGGGTGCTCTGTACACGAGCTGCCGTCCACCTAAACTTGGAAACTACCCAGAGTTCTCTCCTTCTTTTTTGCATATATATATATATATATATATATATATATATTCACTTAAAAAACCATAGGTTTCACACATGTTATAGTTAGCTGGGCATTTTCCTCGTAAAAAACCAATGAAATTCCCCTGTTCTAGTTAGTGCAGGCCACTATAACTCACGCGACCTTAATCCGCAGATGATGACGTCAGATATTACATCACTGTATTTACACATTTATATAGCCATGTCTTCTTCCTTTTTTTTTTAGCTATACATATATATTTTTATTTTTTTTCAGAAAGACACATATGTCATCAGTGATGTAATATCTGACGTCATCATCAGCGGATTACGGTCGCGTGAGTTATAGTTGCCTGCACTAACTATAACAGGGGAATTTCATTGGTTTTTTACGAGGAAAATGCCCAGCTAACTATAACATGTGTGAAACGTATGGTTTTTTAAGTGAATTTGCAAGGTTTTTTAAATGCTAATTCCTAATTATAACGTGTGTGAAACCTATGGTTTTTTCAGTGAATTTGTACGGTTTTTTAAATGCTAAGTTACTTTACGCCGTTCGTGCCGAGCACGCACGGTGGGCACGCGGTTAGTGCCGTGCACGCACGGTGCACTTTGCGCGCATGGTGCACTTTGCGCACCGTGCACGCACGGTGGGCACGCGGTGCGCTATGCGCACCGCGTGCCCACATTACGCGTTATAGGCCACCGTCCGCACCACCGTGCGCACCGTCCGCACACGGAGTATACATGATGCACATTATTTTTAAGGGTTTTGGCATTAATTTGTTGAATTACATATGCCATGCACGCAAGCTGCGCTACGGGCAGCTTACGCACACGGGGTGAATGATATTTCAATTTATTTTTGGGGTTTTTTTGGGGTGCGCGCACTCTGCACGAACCTAGTAGATATTTTTTTAATTTCAATAGTGCGCACACCCTACGAGCACTCGGCGATTTTAGGAAAAACTTAAAATGTTTTAATTACTCTTGGGGGACCGCATGGGACCTGTTGACCCCTGCTAGGGGGTCAGGAACTGTCCAGCCTGCACCCTTTACATGTTTTTCTCCTTTCTGTTTCACCCCCCTCTCAATGCGAGAGACAAAATGGCGGCCGACACTTCCTGGTTTCGACCGATTCGAATGTTTACTAAGATGTAACAACCAATCAGAAGTGCGCTCGCGGACTGCCGAGTGCGCTCACCCAGTGCGCACCGAGCGCGCGTACAGATATATATATTGATTTAAATGCTATTTTCTCAGAAAATACTAAACAGATTTACACCAAACCTGCAAAAGGCACCAAACGGACCTTATGGCTACCTCTCTGCCAAATTTCACGTAATTCTGTTCAGCCGTTCGGGCTGTAGCTGCGACTAAAGTCCCTATGGAAAAATGCATGGGGAAAACGCGTTTTGGGACCCCCCCTTTTTCTCGGCACCCCGCTTGACGAATCACCCCGAGACTTTCAGGGTAGGAGCGGAGCGGAGCGCCCCATTAGTTTGGAAAATTTCGCGAAGATTCGTCAAACGGCGCCAAAGTTATTCAAAATAGAATTTTCAGATTTCCTATGGAAACACGGTCCTACCTATAACTATCTACTGGCGACCGCCAGTAGATAATATATATAAATATAAATATAAATATATATATATATATATATATATATATATTTTTTTTTTTTACTGAAAAAACCATGGGCCCGATTCACAGAACTAACTTAAGACAAATACCTAAACTTACTACCATTTTGGTATTTACAGAAGGGACTTACTCATTTCGGTATTCACAGAAGGCACTTACTCATTTCGGTATTCACAGAAATTAGGAGTCCTAACTTTAGGACTCCTAAATGCCTTCTGTGACTACCGAAAGACTTAAAATTTGGATTTTTCCCAGTTTAGTAGTAGTAAAGTTAGGACTCCTAACTTTAGGACTCCTAAATGCCTTCTGTGAATACCAAAAGTGTTAAAATTAGGATTTTTCTCAGTTTAGCAGTAGTAAAGTTAGGACTCCTGACTTTACTACTCCTAAACTGAGAAAAATCCTAACTTTACGACTTTAGGTATTCACAGAAGGCATTTAGGAGTGATAAAGTTAGGAGTCCTAGCTTTACTACTACTAAACTGGGAAAAATCCTAATTTTAAGACTTTCTGTATTCACAGAAGGCATTTAGGAGTCCTAAAGTTAGGAGTCCTAACTTTACTACTACCAAACTGAGAAAAATCCTAATTTTAAGACTTTCGGTATTCACAGAAAGCATTTAGGAGTCCTAAAGTTAGGACTCCCAACTTCTGTGAATACCGAAATGAGTAAGTGCCTTCTGTGAATACCAAAATGAGTAAGTGCCTTCTGTGAATACCAAAATGGTAGTAAGTTTAGGATTTTGTCTTAAGTTAGTTCTGTGAATCGGGCCCCATAGGTTTAAGGGGTGTTATAGTTAGCTGGACATTTCCCTCATACAAAACGCTAGAAATTCCCCCGTTATAGTTAGTTTAGCTAACTATAACTCGCGCGCCCCCGCAATGCACTGCTGATGACGTCACATATTACATCACTCATGACATGGTCAGTGACATCACTGATTACATCACTGATGACATCTCAAATGACATCACTGATGACGTCATCCAGTCAGTCTGTGTTTCTGTAGAGTTTTAATATGTTTAATATATATAGGGAAAGACCTATGGAAGAATGAGTGGGTGTATAAATGTGTGAATGAATGATTTTCTAGGTGTGTGACTGACTCTATAAGTGAGTCATTAAATGTATCTTACTGCAGACTAGTGACTAAACTGTGTGAATGTCTGTATCTGTCTGTCTGTTGGTATATAAGTGGCTGCATGGTTTTGTGAATAGCTATATGAGTGTCTATATGGGTTATTTATTGGTTGTCTGAGTATCTGTATGGGTGCCTGAGTGTTTGTGTGGATAGGGTGTGTGTGACTGTGCATGGATGTGTGAGTGGGTGATTCTATGGGTGCATGGTTTTAAGAGTGCATCTGTGATGGACTGTATGGTTGGGTAAGTGTATGTATGTGTGTGTTAGTGATTGAATGTATATCTCAGTGGTACATGTGTGAGTAACTACGTATGTGAAATGCAGGGTATATGTGTGTAAGAGTATATAACTGGGTATATGTGAGAGTGTGTGATTGTGAAAGTGGCTGTATGGATGAGTGTGTGCTTGTATCAGTAATTGTATAAGAGCGTAAGAATGTGGTAGTATTTTTATGAGTAAGTGAACTTGTGTGTGTATAACTGTATAGGTGAGTACATTGGAGTGTGATTAATTATTTGCATGATTGACTAGGTGTGTGAGTATGTCTATGGATGATAGGCGGTGTCTGAGTGTCTATATAGGTGTATAAATGCATATAATAGTCCTGTACTGAGTGACTGTAAGTATGAGTGACTCTACAGGTGAGTGAGTGGAGGTGTGTGTAGACCTAAGAGTCAATAAGTGGGTATGTAGTTATTGGTATTGGAGTATCTATGGTTTTGAGAATGACCATCTGAAATTTTGAGTCAGTGTATCAAAGATTATATTAGGGTGTGAGAAGATGCACTAATTTATTACATGGATGACATCATCAGTGATGTCATTTGAGATGTCATCAGTGATGTCATCAGTGATGTCACTGACCATGTCATGAGTGATGTAATATGTGACGTCATCAGCAGTGCATTGCAGGGGGGGCGCGAGTTATAGTTAGCTGAACTAACTATAACGGGGGAATTTCTAGGGTTTTATATGAGGGAAATATCCAGCTAACTATAACACCCCTAAAACCTATGGTTTTTTCAATGAATTACTCAGGTTTTTTAAATGCTAATTCCTAACTATAACGTGCATGAAACCAATGGTTTTTTCAGTGAATTTCAAAGGTTTTTTAAATGCTAATTCCTATCTATAATTTATCTCTAAAGCTATGATGTTTAATGATTTTCATTGAATTTCTAAATTTTTCAATTTCAGTGTGTCAATTCCTTTAATTATGTTCTTTTAAAATACATTTTATCACCTTTTTTAACTTATTGTTTCAATTAATTCTTTTAAAAATTAAAAAATATTATTTGTTTTTATTGGGTTTTTTAAAAAAAATTGTTAATGTTTTAAAATATATTTTGATATGTTTTAAAATATTTTTTAAACTATATTTTCAAAACTTTATTTTTTATTTATTTTTCCCATTTTTTTGGTATCCGCGCACCCTATGCGCACCGTTCTCGGCCCCTACACGAAAGCATCCGCGTACGGTAAGCGTTGGGTACATGTTTGGTGGACGATTGCAATGCGACCGGTACGCGACTCCAAGCCTATACGCCACACGTACGATGCACGTTACACGACGCTTGCGCGCTTCCGCGATGCGTCATGTGCATGCAAGACGTGGTGGGTGCGCGAATCCCGCGAAAAATGTAACATTTAAAAAAACATATATATGTATTTCATGTGAATATTAATTGAAGACAAACTCTAAACTACTCATAAAAGTAATATATCTTTACATCTAACCCTATATTCCTTTTAAATACAATTTCGTGGATGCGAGCTGGGTGTGTGCTGCATAAGCGCACGGTGCGCGGATCCCATGTGACCTGAAAAAAAGAGATTTGATTGGTTTATTACACTTCCTGTTCTAACTATTGAAAGACCCCACCCATTTCAACCATTCTTCTTTGACCTTCTTTGGAGGAGCACCTCTTTGCAGAGAAGAAGCTTTTTTGACTAAGTTTTCACTTAGCTCAAACTTTTTTCTTAAGAAACAATGGCATCAGGGCAGCAGGCATCTCCTGGATCTCCTCATTCATCTGAGGGTGATTTTTTGGAAGAGCCAGCATGCACACCACGTTTTTCATCTGTGGTGTGGACATTTTTCACGTATCCTGAGGGGCAAACAAAGACCAATGCCACTTTGGTGACCTGCAAGATCTGCCAGAGAGTGCTGTCCCGTAGGGATCCAAACAAAAAATATTCCTGCGGAACTGCGAGCATGATGAAGCATCTGAGGACCCTTCATCCGGTAAACCTTGCTCGGGAGGAATGCCCAAGAATGAGAGTCATTCCTGCTCCTTCGGATTCATCACAGCCAAGCACTTCAAGGGTGGATCCTTCTGCACAAAATTTGGACATCCATCCACAGTTTCAATCCCTGAAAGTGCTCTGCATAAAATGCAATGCTATTTTATGCTACGGGGAGCAGTCTATTGATCTAATCTGCCGCAAGCAAGAGAGTCACCCTTGCTAGTTTTTTTGCGATTTTTTTCCCCTGAAGTTCATTGTTTTGTTCTTCCAGTTCTGTTTTTTCCTTTTTTTTTCAAGAAAATCCCCCGAAATGTAAAAATTGTTCAAAAAAATATAAAAGAAAAAAGAAGAAAAAAAAAAGTTCTTCTAAAAACTAACTTTCCTGGTTTAAAAAAAGAGCTATATTTGTTTGTTAGTGTGTGAAAGTTTAGATGAATGTATGTGTAGAACGTAATTGACTAAATGAATGCATTAATAGCGCATGGTGAATGTATAAGTGCAGATCTATGAGGAAGTGCTGCAGCATCACACAGTAACCTCTTTAACTGCAGTGTGCTGTAGTATTTCCGAAGCACAGGGTTGCAACATATGTACATAAATATGTTGCACATCTATGCTTCTCTCTGCACAGCTGCTTAAATTGCAGCCATGTGGTGACACAGGCACCCTTGCACCATAGTGGAAGGATATCTGTGTCATGTACTGTTTGTTTTTGTGCAGAAAGACACACCTTCCTGCACAAAAACAATCAGTAAACGCATTTTTCTCCTTCAATGTATGTTGAACATTTTAGCATGCATTGAAGATTTAAAAATTAGGAGAAAAGAAAACAATTCTCCTTGTTGTGCTTTAGTACACCAATTAGAGAATGGTGCAGCATTCACACACATATCGAGATTTATGATTTCTGATAAATCTGGAGATGTGTCGTGTTCTATGAGTATTCAGTGCAATCATGCACAACAACACTTATAGAACAACCTCTCAATGCAAAGTGGTGTGTATGATGAGGTTGTATTTACATGGAGTAGAAAAAGTACACAGAGCGCCTTTTCCCCTCTTTGTAAATATGAAAGAGTGTCTTGTGCAATAACTATGTTACAAAAGTGACATATTTCTGTTTTGAAATTACTTCCGAATGATAGAAGGTAAGCACAGAGTTTTGTCTGCAAAGATGCTCAAACAAGAATGATTGAAATGATTGCGGTCCTTCAATAGGTACAATGGGAAATATTATGAACCACTCAAATCTGTTTTTTTGGAGGTCACATAATATCCGGTAACAGAGAGATTTCAAAACTACATAGGTATAAACAGAGTGTTTTTAAAAACGTGTTCAATCTTTGTAGGTTCTTGCAGATCTGCCCATTCTGCATATTAATAGTTAGTTAAACTTACCTTCACAGTAATAGAAATTAAAAATGGTATACATTTTTTTCTGATTTTTTTTGCAATGTAAATTGATATAAACTGCTTATTTTAGAATTAGGATCTGTGAAAGAAAAGAAAAAATAGTTATAACATGTAATAATACATTTTTTACAACACAGCATAATTTCAACAAAGTAATTTGTTTGCCTTTTTTGCTGTTCTCAGAATATATTGAATTTCACTAGAAATAGTGATTTCAATCGTACTCATCACTTAACAGCGGGCAAAAAAAGAACAATTAAAAAAGATTGTTTAAAAAAAACCAACATGCTATTCTCAGTAAAATACCACAAAATACAAATCACACATATATGAAATGCTTGTGGCCAACAAAATATTATAACTTTAACTTATAAAAACTGTAAATGTTGTTGCTTAAAAATATTCACCGAGTCAATGAGCACAAAAAAGTCCATAATTCAAACATATACCTTTCCTTGAGGCCAAATGGTAGTTTTGCACTCCTTTTTATGTAAATTGTCCAATGCTAGTCCTATTAAATTATAATAATAAATTCCTCAGAGAATGAATTATCTTCCTAAAACTTTGACTTTAAAAATTTTAGTTAGGAATTTGGTAATTCCCTAGGCAAACGTTGTTTGAAAACAACTGGGAATCATTAAAAAGTGTCCAGCCTTTGTCACATTTTAGATAGGCAGTGTAATGTCCAGATGTGGTGGAAGGACCATCATGGAAAATTATTGCAATTGCTACAAACGTCCTTCCTGATATTGATAGTTGTGTTGCTACAAACTGCTTTATTAAAGTATCCAATTTTCTTCCATCAGCTGTACAACGTTGCATCATTAAAATTACGTATTGTCCATATTTTGTTAAAAATAATGTGGATAACATTTCTGATTTACATTGGCTACACTCCATGTTTTGATTTCCACCTTTAACTAATTTATTGAAAAACACTGATTTACAGTCTGGTAATGTTAAATACAGAAATCTTTCAGTGTCTACATTAGTGGTACATGTATACATGCAATTTTCACAATGATGTTCCCATTTGTAAGAAAGGCCAAAAATATTTTCTATTTCTGCACCTTCATTTTCAAAACTGGTATGCATATACATTAAAAATTCCTGAGCATCTTGTTGGATATTTTGTGTAAATTGTGTAGAACCAGAACACACATCCAAAAGATTACGAACATCCGAAACAGATTGTATTTTACTTGTATCTGTTGTCACTTTTTCATAAACAGAATGCAACAGAGAACAACATCTTTTTTGCTGATTCTACATTATTTGTTCTTGCAAACCTTCAAGATAAAAAACAACATTGACCACTACATTAGCACAGCAGTTGACACCCTTCTTAACCTATTATACTCTTTTACACAGTTTACATCTGCAGTAACCTTTGTCTCATCAAAATCAATCAAAAACAAACCAGATAATATTCTGACTCGCGACAAAGCAACATATGCCATACCCTCTTTAAATACAGTAGATCCAATGTTCACCAATGCACTGTCTACACTTAATCCTTGAGATTTATGAATAGTCACTGCATATGCCAGTGAAAATGGAAATTGTTTCCTACGGACATATAAATCTTTAACAAGCAAAAAACAAACTGAACAACAACCAATTTCTTTAACTTCTTCAATCTGATCAAATTTAATTTTTAAAAATTCAATTCCTTCTTTTTTCTGATAATTAACAAAATCAAACACTTTACCCATTGCGCCATTAACTAACCCTTTTTCTACATCCAAATTACGCCTTAAAATTACCCGACAGTTTACACACGCATATAATGTCTTTTCTAAACCAGCTGTTTTAGATTTTTTTTTCTAAAGAATCCAGTTTTGTTTTCAACTTTCTCGTCAAAATAATAGTGATTCCTTGAGGCTCTATTTTATCGATGGCTTCCATTTTTATAATTTCTTCATTTTCCTGTTTCAATAAATCTTCGTTGAATATGGAACACTCGCGCAGTGTTGGCATTAAGCAGATCACTGATTTATTTTCAGCAATTTTCATTTGGAAACACATTGCAAAGTACTCTACTCTCCAAAGCTTGTTTGCCATGTTTTGTAAGAATTCCAATACTTATATCTTGAATAATACTTCCATATTCAGAATCATTTGCCTGTCGCATATTTGTTGTCAGTTCTTTGTATTCACAATTAGTCCAAATGTTCACATTACCAACACTACCAAGAGACTTTCTGGTATCTTCATGTGCAAGTGTTTTAAATACCGGTTGTCCTTTTACCGGAGTCAGTTGCAGTAGATCTCCAAAAACTATGACGTGTTTTCCTCCAAATAACACGTCATACTCTGTTTTAAGAATTTGCTGCATTCTTAAATGCACAAAGGCAAGCATCACGTTTGAGACCATGCTCACCTCATCATTAATGAGAAGTTTCATTTTCTTCAGGACTCTTGAAACTTCACAACAAGCTTCTCCAGATAGCTTGTGGTATTCCATTTTGTTGTCATGCTCTACCGGTAGCATTAGTAAACGATGTAAAGTAATTCCTTTAATGTTATGTGCTGCCAACCCAGTTGGAGCAGTGACAACACAAGACAAATGCGACTCAGTTGTTTTCTGCAGATAACTTGTAATTACTTTAATTAAGAAACTTTTTCCTGTTCCAGCTTGACCACTCACATACATTCGGATAGGTTGAAATGATGTACATGAGCACCCTTTCTTTTCATGAAGTAATCCATGGTCAATCTGCTCTTTCACTTGTTGATATATTTGTTTCTGTTCAACATTTAGTTGTTCTTCCAAGTTTCCTAACTGTATTACATCTTCTTAAGCTTGATACATTGCTGTTTCCACCTCATTCATGGCAGTTGCTGCTTCATTTTCAACAATTAGTTGTCCAAGTGGATCTTTGACTGTTTTGAGAACTGTCTCTAGCAATCTCAGCTGCAATTGTAGCTTCTTGATCAATTTCATCATTCAACATTTTCACATAATTTGCAAAAGCACTGCATTGTATGCTATCTTTACAAGCATTAAATGAATCTTCATAGCTCTGAAAATCTCCAAGTAATTCCAGTTCTGAACGCCATGGTTTGAACATTTGGAAAAGGGCTAAATAGTAAAATTCCCTTTTATCAGCAGTGTCGCAACTCAGTTTCCTGTGATTAATTACATTTCCTTTCCTTTGTTTCACCAGACATCCTTCGGAACCTATCACTGCATATTTTCCATCATTGATGTTCTCTGTAGTATTCCGTTTAAAAGTGTAGTTTTGCAGCACTTCATAGAGACACATGTTCTCAAGATGATGACTTCAGTTTGGGTAATATGTGTCCAACATATTTGTTTTCAAAATATCTGCACTTTCTGGTTCTTTTTCTGCTAAATATTCAATTTCTTGAACAGATTTCAGTACCCGATTCCGTATTCCTGCAAGACCTAGACTCACCCAAATGATTCTTCTACTTTTGGAATATAGACTTGCAGATGATAACTGAGCTGAACATTCATATGCTCCAATTTCACGATGCGATAACATCTTCAAACTGAAACTGAATAATTTCTTACTTAGAGTCTTCTCGTGAGAAATCTCTTCCCACATTTCTTTCAATTCAGTCTTTTCTGATTTAGTAATGTAGGATGATACATATTGAGCAACAACAATGGAATTGTCCACAACATACTGAATATCCATGTTAGCATTCCACATGGATAAAATAACTGGATTGTAGTCATTTATGTATTTTGATTCTTCGCTTCTTCTTAAGTTTTAGGTATTTTTCGGAGACTTTCTTGTGATGGTATGTCGCATATCTGACATAAAACTGTTCACTCTTCCTTTGGATAATACAGGAAGTGGAAATCCAAAACGACATTTGGTATAGAACTTATCCTTTGACTTGTACTTTCGGCGACAGTATTTTCCACATCGATGGCTTTGGAATCCTAAGACTTGTTGTTTTAAGTTTTTATGTTCTCTGCTATTGGGTACAGCAAATGTGGCATAATCTTCAATGAAAGACAAAACAGTTTCATCTGAATCTGTTCCGAATTTGGGGGCGTCCTTGATCCATAACAACATATGCATATGAGTAGCACCTCTTGCTTGATACTCCTTTCTACAAGAGAAATCCACAACTTCTCCAAGAGGAGGATTCTTTTTATTGCAGATGAAATACATCATAGCTTCAAATCTATGATTGAAGTATCTGCATACATTAACAGGATCCAAAGTGCACAATTCTCCAGGTGTCTTGTATTCAATATTTTTTATATTGGAATTTGCCTCTCGAAGAAATTCAAGTAAATCATCCCAAGCATACTCAGCACAGCTTAGTGTAACAAACCATGTAGGAGTTCCCAAGTTCCGTAGCATACATTTCAGTTTTCCATGACGACGGTACCAATATTAATTAGTCCCAGGCTGACATGCCATCAGATTAATCAACTGAGATTCTAAATGATCATCTCTCTGATGCACTTTATCCATAAAATCCTTTGCAGTTACATTTTGCAGATGCATTCCAGTTTTTAAAATGTGATTTACTGCATATGAAAGTCCAGACAAGTCACTTTCAAACAGAAAATGAAACATATAAGGGACACATTGTCGAAATCTTGGATCTTCTGCATATAATCTTGTTGTCTCATATTCAGATGCAGGAATCTGCACAGGACGTTCATCATATCGTCCACCTTTTCCTGTTGGAAACAACTGCGGGAAACAACGAGCTTCCAAGCTCTCTTCCCATACACTCATGGGACTTCCTGTTGCTTTTTTCATTTGGAACAACTCAATCGTATTCCCCATCACCTCTTTGGAATGAAGTGGATGTACACTGTAATGTTCATAGATTTCTTCACATCTGGACATGTCCACTTTTTCTATTTGTCCACTTAATGTTTCAGTATCTACTGCTAAATCTATTTCTTCTTCTCCTACAAACACATTTCTATAGTACTCATTATTTTTTAACAGATACAATGATGCCTTTTGCACTTTTCTAACATCCACTAACTCTTGCCAGATTTTCTTATTCTTAGTAGGAACACCATTAACTAGAATGACTAGTGGCTCATTTTCTGCGTGGTCTACACCAATAGTTTCAATATTTTTCCTTAAATCTAACTGTAAATACACAACTCTTCCATTCAATCCTCTTTGCAACTCTGATGGAGGTAATTTACCTGTTTTAGGCTCCATACGGACAATAGCCTGAAACGGGTGAACACATTGAATGAGAATAGACTCATACGTATTTAAATCTATCAGCTCTGGAGGAATAGCAACCAACTCTAGATTATTATGAACAGCTCTAGCAGGCATTTTATTCTCATCTAATTTGTTATAACAATATTTGCAAATACGCTGCTCAGATCCCAAATCAAAACAATCCTCTACCAACAAATAAGTTGCAAATTCCATCCACTTATCATTATCTTCTATTTCACTTTTTAAATACAGATTGACACCCCTAGTCTGATTTTTATAGTGAGTTCGCCGACAACAAATACAAGAAACATTTGGTCATTCACCTGAAATTACCTTAAACTTTGTAATTTCTTCCTCAACATTTTTTGTAATTAGGGGTTCTACATTGTCTTCAACATTTTGTTCTACTAATGTGTCAGTTTCTGCACTCTCTTGCTGAGGACCAAAGTAACAAAACTCAATATCATCACAAACGTTCTTTACATCTGATACTGAGCCACGCAAAAGAGCACTGTTCAACTCATTTAACTTTAGTTCTGGACTTTTCGCATAATACAATCTTCTCACTAACTTCCGCATTTGAGTAGGATGTACTGCCAGCATCCTGAAATGGTGAAAAACACTTTGACAAACTTTCCTAGAAAGACAAGCCAGAGAATGACCTTGCAAACCAGTATTTTGTCTCACTCTGCAAGGGTCTAGTCCTTGCAACACCTTAATCTTTTGTTTAACACTTTTTTTACTATATACTCGTAAAAAACTACATAATTTATCAATAGATTCCTGTCGTACACTACAAATACTACTGCAATCCCAAGTGTACACAGGGTGTTTAGGACGTCTCCCTAGAACTTCATCAGCTATCACTTCTTCTGCAGTTCTTTCAACCATTTTCTCTTTCTCAATTGGACAACCATCTCTAACCTCATAACCTCTACCACTGGTGTCAACTGCATACAGTATTTTTTTGCTCTGTAAATAACTCTCTTCATTAAAGAAAGGCTCTAAACTGGAACTGTGTTTCCATTCTCCCAAAAAAAATCACCATTTTTTTTCTTCTATTAATTACTCTTTTCCTCCTACTTTTGGCCTTCATTAAATGGATTGGTTTATCTAGTGATCGAATTCTGTTTAATACTAAAATGAATAGTTTCCATTTTACTTCAAAAGCCTTTTCAACAATCTTTTCAATATGCTTCTTCTTTTTATAAAATAGAGCTCTGTTGTAATCTTAGTAAAGTATTACTCTGTTAATGGTATGTTCCACCACCCCCTCCCTTTCTAGCAATTGGTATAACCCATGGGAGTTCAACTTGGAATGTTGGATGTACTGTAGTGGTAATAGGTGAGAGCGGATGGTCAGAATAAAGAGTGTTGAACATACCTTATTGGACTCTGTTCATTTCTACTTTCAACACTGGCGACGAGCTGTGAAGGGGGCAGCTGACCATCTCCCCTCTGGATATTCTCTCTT
Source organism: Triturus cristatus (assembly GCF_964204655.1). Classification (NCBI taxonomy): domain Eukaryota; kingdom Metazoa; phylum Chordata; class Amphibia; order Caudata; family Salamandridae; genus Triturus; species Triturus cristatus. The sequence continues at coordinate 123,136,619 of NC_140587.1, read as the reverse complement.
GCTGATATTTTGAGCACCTCACGCTAGACTTCATGGCTTCAGTAAAGGAACTGTGGCATCATCGTTAATGAAACTGAGGGTGCTGTACATCATGTGGAAGTCCTGTTGTACATTTGTGGAAAAGGTGAAGCCATCGCGGATCTAGTTAGGCGAGTGACCTGTTGAAGGTTTGATTCATGCAGTGCCATTGGACACCTTTTAGCTCGCCCTGACGGTACGACCACGGTGTGGATTATCCTTTGTCTTCCGTGTTTGCTTGTATGAAGGAAGTAGCCTCTCATCGTCCTGTGTGGTGCTAAAGTCCGGAGCGTGTGAGGCTGGCGGCGCTGTTCGGGTTTCAACCTTTGTTGTCAGCGTACCGACGAATGTTCGTGGCTGAGTCTCAAACACGTCTCAGTTGGCAGAATCATCGTTGGAAGGTGAACTCACTCGAAGGTCCGGCGCCTCAGTCGTGGTGTGCTGTCAGCCTAGACTTCTGCTGTGGTGATTGTCTTCCTGGGCGGAGCTCTGGCGCACCAACCTCTGAGGGCCCTTCTTTCAGGGACGTACTCACTATCAGCTGTTTTGACGTGGGAAGGTAAACATTGCTTGTGGCTGTCAGGCGCCACAGTTGTGTGTGGGCCGTCAGTCAGAGACTTCCTTTGTGGTGATTTCCTTCCTGATTACGGAGCTGCGGCGCGCCAACCGCTGAGGGGCGTTCTTTCAGGGACTCCCTCGGCAATGGATTCCTGCATGTAAGCCCTGCTTTGGGGCTTTTCTGTTTATTTCTTCACAGCGTTCTGTACTAGCTTGAAGTGGCTGCTGATGGAATCCAGTCCCTACTCTCACACCACTTGATTCATGACCTTCTGTGGAAATCTGCAGCCTCGAGTAAGGTTATATTTGGGGGGTCATGCACTGCCATTGAAAGAGAGATTTATGTAACCTGAGGCATCCAAGGCTTCTGTGGGGGTGGTTTTCATAGAGTGTCTACTATTAAGACTGGCCAAAATATTTCCAGGGGATTTTTGTGGGGTTTCCAAGCAACTGTACTGTGCGTCTGTGCCTGGGGAATCTGCGTTTTTGTGAGTAATTTCATTAGCTGCATTCTGAAACTGCAAAGACATTTATATTTATGATGGGAACGCCAGGTATTAGCCAACCTCCATCCTTTTTAAATGACTGCTGAGATCCAGAGATCCACTGGAAAGATTGGACTAAATTATTTGAATCGTATTTGATCGCTATAGGGGGGGTGAGAAATTTTCAGCATTGCGGAAGCAGCACATTCTTCTGCATAACTTGGGTGTTCATGGGCGCAAAGTGTACGAAACTCTACCTGAACCCGATGTAGAAGATGAGGATGAGTATGATGTATATGATCACACTCTGATGAAACTAGAGACACATTTTGGAGACAAAGTCAATGTAGTTTTAGAACGTCATAAGTTTTTCAGTAGAGTACAAGGGAAGAGTGAGACTATTTACAACTACATTGCAGCCTTAAGAGGACTTACTCAGTTATGTGAGTTTGGGGACCTAAATGACTCGCTTGTACGAGATCAGTTAGTCAGATGTACAAACAACAGCAGGGTACAAGAAAAACTTCTTGCTAAAAATCCTACTCTTAAAGATGCTGTTGCAATTGCCCAATCTATTGAGCATACTGCGAGGTGTGTGAAGGAAATGAAGGTTAAAGAAGAAGTTGTGGCATCAGTACAAGTGGAAGAGAACAGCAGTGAAGTGCTTAAGCTATCTGACAAATGGGGCAACAAAGATGTAATAGGCTCCATTTCAAATAAGGAAGTGCATAATTTGAAATGTTTTAGATGTGGCAGTAGTAACCATCTTGCAAACTACCCAATGTGTACAGCACGCACCGTGTTGTGTCAAAAATGTAATAGGAGAGGGCACCTAGCAAGGGTGTATAGAGATGGAATAAGCAACACAGTCAATGTGATTAGTACATGTGAAGAAGCTCAAGCTAAGTATGTATTTCAAGTGACAGATAGTATTGCATGCACTAAACCAAACTATCCAAAGTGTGTTGTACAATTTGATAGTAAACCACTAGAAGTTTATGCAGATTCATGTTCACCTTTCACGTTGATAAATGTCAAAGATTTTGAGGAATCACTTGGGGGTTGTAAAGGAGTATTAAGGTCCCCTGATATTTCACCAGAGGGTTATACTAGAGATCCTATTCCTCTGGTTGGCATGATGAGCAGTCATATAGATTTCAAAGGAAGATCTACTGTGGGGAATGTATATGTTGTAGAAAGTGGTGCTAATCTGCTAGGATGGCAACATCAGAGAGAACTGGGGATTATTTTAGATCCAAATGATGAGAACCAAGTCATTCTTGTTGATGTATCCAAGAGTGACAAACACCTTCAGAATACTTTTCCGGAACTCTTCACCGAGAAGCTGGGCAAGTTACGTGACTTCCAGTATAAAATCAAAGTCAGACAGGGTGCTAAACCAGTGGTCCACAAAACACGTCCTGTACCTCTTCGCCTTAGAGAAACGCTCAAAATGGAATTGGATAAGCTGTGTGAGATAGGGGTCGTACAACCCATTGAAGCTACTGAATGGCTTGCGCCATTAGTTCTAGCGTTTAAGGGGAAGGGACAGGGTATTCGTCTGTGTGTGGACCACCGTTCCTTAAATGAAAACATTTGGGTAGAGAGATTCCCTCTCCCCAATATAAATGAAATGTTAAGTACTATGGGTAAGGCTTGGTTTTTTTCGGTCATAGATCTGTCCAGGGCCTACCATCAGGTTGAACTGCACCCACAGTCGAGACCTTTGACGGCATTCACGTCACCTTTTGGGGCCTATATGTTTGTAAGGATGCCGTTTGGTCTCACATCAGCGGCCTCCATTTTCCAAAAGATAATGCAACAAGTTCTTAAAGATGTTAAGAACACTCTCTGTTTCCAGGACGATATACTTATGTATGGGGCGACAGAGGAAGAACATGATGTTACCCTCAATACAGTGTGTCACAGACTCTCAGATGCAGTGTTAACTGTGCAGCTGGATAAATGCAAGATTAAAGTCACGTCAGTTGATTATTTGGGGCACACCATCTCCAAGGAAGGGTTTAGGCCCAAGCACAGCTTAATCCAGTCAGTCAAGGATGCCCCGCATCCATCAAACAAGGAGGAGCTGAAATCGTTCCTTGGTTTAGTGGAATATATGTCCAAGTTTGTCCGAAATTTTGCTGACCTGTGTGATGGGTTACGGGATCTGCTCAAGAAGAGCACTGCATTTGTGTGGGAGAAGAGACACAGTGAAATGGTTGAAATTATAAAACATCGCATTTTGGATTCGCCAGCCCTAGGTTCATTTGATCCTAAGAGGAAAACCATTTTAACCACGGATGCATCTAGCAAAGGGTTAGGGGCAATGTTATCCCAAAACAGTGAGGGGGAAGAAAGGGTCATAGCATTTGCATCTCGAACCTTGAGTGATTCAGAACGTAATTACTCAGTCATTGAAAGGGAGGTGTTGGCATGCTTTTGGGCTGTGCATCATTTTACATTTTTTCTGTGGGGAAACAAATTTACTATTCACACAGACCACAAACCATTAACTTTCATGTTTTCACCTAAACATGCACAAAACATGTCTCCCCGGATAAGTAAGTGGGTTCTGGGCTTAGAAAATTTCTGTTTCAAAGTTGAGTACTTACCAGGCCCAGAAAATGTTATCGCTGACTTTTTATCAAGACTACCACTCAAGGACAACCATAGTGAGGAAGTGTTAGATGTACCTATTTTGTCAACACATTTACCCTCACTAACAGATGTTGAATGGGACAAGGGCATGAAGAAAGATAAGGCTATGGATACCTTGAAAGATCTCATCATTAAAGGCTAGCCTGAGAAAGTGACAGGAGTTCCTGATAGCGTCAGAGATTTTTGGGAGGTGAGGTTTGAACTTTCTCTCATGTCTGGTCACATACATCGGGTGACAAAATCATTCCACCCATGGGTTTGAGGAGTAAAATTATAGATTTAGCCCACAAAGGGCTTTTGGGCAGTAGCCTCACGAAAAACAAAGTGTGAAGCTGCTTTTGGTTTCCTAAATTGGATTCCATGGTGGAACTGAAAGTTAAAGAATGTGTCAGTTGTGCGAGAAGTGACAAAAGTAAAGTGCTCCACAAAGCTCCGTTGGCTCCTGTCATGGTGCCGATGATCCCGTGGATAAAATTGGCTATGAACATCATTGGTTCTATGGAGGTTCTGGATCCTCAGAAGAGTTTTATATTCGTTCTTGTGGATTACACCTCCCATTGGGTCAACGTCAAATTTACGTCTTCCATCACGACTAACAGTATCATTTCCTTCTTGAAGAACATTTTTGTCTATGAAGGCATCCCTGCTACCCTCATAACGGACAATGGGGTGCAGTTCATTTCCGAAACAATGAGAGAATTCTTGGAAGATCTTAACATAAAGCATGAAAGGACTGCACTATATTTTCCTAAGGCTAATGGGTTGGTGGAGAGGGTGAATCACATGGTGAAGGAACACATACAGCTAGCCATCATAAATGGATTCAATGTTGAGGACTCACTAAGGGAATCCATATGGGCATATCACACCACTCCAATGTGGTTACTGGAGTATCCCCTTTTGTGCTTCTCAGAGGAAGTGAACCCAGTACAAAAATGAACCCAAGATGGTTGGGTGGGGGAAGGAGTGTTTTACCTGATTTAAACCAAAGTAAAGAGAGAGTTGAGAGACACCAACAGAAATACAAGTTGTGGTACGATGATAAACATGGTGCATAAAGTGTGGAGTTTGAATTGGACTGCCAGGGTCGAGCAAGTATGGTGCTCCCCTACGGGTGGACAAAGCAGGTAGAAATGTAGTCCGGTTGGAAAATGGACAAACATGGAGTAAAGATAGAGTTGTGAACACTTCTTAAAGTATTGTATCTGTTTATATTCCCTACATGGGAATAGGTGAGAGCGGATGGTCAGAATAAAGAGTCTTGGACTTACCTTATTGGAGTCTGTTCATTTCTACTTTCAACAAGCTCTCTTTTTATATGTCTTCACATCTTTCAGCAAATTATGTACTACTCTCTTGTAAAATATTTTTTTGCGTAATTCCTTATACTGATTTGGCCTTCTTTTACCATACTTTGTCTCCTTTGACTGAACATTTGCTTTTTTGCTTTTCCTCTTATTTTGAATTATTTTTTCTAGTTGAAGCATTCTCAGTGGTTTCAGCATTCTGTACATTCTGTTTGCTCCTACAAACATTTTTAATAAATTGCTTCGTGATCTTACCAGAAGCTTTTTTCTTTTTAGCCACATTATCTTGTACATTAAATACTTGTGGTTGATGTTTCTTCAAGTAATTCTCCTGTCTCTTTTCTTTTCTTTTTATTTTTTTTTCTGGCATTATTTCTCTATTTAACGTTGAAAAACAGTATCTGTAAAAAAGAATCACAAATAAAAGTATTTTAATAACTTTAAAAATGATACTATTCTATTACTGTAGAAACACATTTTATATAAAAACTGACTAAGAAACTATAGCCCTGAAGCACAAGTGTAATAATGGTTAAAACACTACATGCATAGTGCATACTACTTTGAAGCAGTTCATGCCCTAAAGCCTACCTCACTAAAAGACTACATGCTAACTGACTGAATGATTACAGTACTATAAGGAGACACACTGGGTGAGTGACAGGGTGTTTGCTAGAAGTGTATGAATACTGACATGGATATTGATGGTGTGAAAGACAAGTGTGTAGGTGATTAGAGACCTACATGCATAGTGGACACGTGTTTGAATCCATCCATATGACAAGGCCTGTCTCAGTCCAATAGTACTTGCATACTGACTGAATGTTTTGAGTATTGCAAGGAGAGTGCCAGGATGAATTTATAAGTATTTGTATTTTGGTGCAGTAAATACATTAGTACATGGTGCTGAATAAGTCACTGGAGAAGTTTAAGGGGGGTGATAGAGTGTTTGCGGGAACTGTATGAATACTGTCTGGGATATTGAAGGTGTGAAAGACAAGTTTGTAGGTGGCTAGAGACCTACATGCATACTGAATAGACGTTTGAAAGAGTCCATAGAGTAACACTTGGATCACTGCAAAACCACCTGGAAGTGTATGAATACTGACTGGGGAATTGAAGGTGTGAAAGACAAGTGTGTAGGTGGTTAGAGGACTGCATACATAGTGAATAGGTGTTTGAAGAAGTCCATGTGCTAAGGCCTGGCTCACTGCATGAGTACTTGGGTACAGACTGAATGATTAGAGTACTGCAAGGAGAGTGCCTGGGTAAATGGATAAGTGTTTGGGTTTTGGCACAGTGAATAGATTAGTCCATGGTGCTGAATGGGTCACAAGAAGACTGCAAAGGGAGTGACAGGGTGTTTGCTAGAAGTGTATGGATACTGACTAGGGAATTGAAGGTGTGAAAGACAGGTGTGTAGGTGGTTAGATGACTGCATGCATACTGGATAGGCATTTGAAGCAATTCATGTACTAAGGCCTGGCTCACTGCATGAGTACTTGGGTACTGACTGAATGATTAGAGTACTGCAAGGAGAGAGCCTGGGTGAATGTATAAGTGGTTGGGTTTTGGCGCAGTGAATGGATTAGTACATGGTGCTGAATGGGTCACTGGAGGAGTGCAAGGGGAGTGATAGGGTGTTTGCTGGAGTGTATGTATACTGACTGGGGAATTGAAGGTGTGAAAGACAATTGTGTAGGTAGTTAGAGGACTGCATGCATACTGGATAGGCGTTTGAAGCAATTCATGTGTAAGGCCTGGCTCACTGCATGAGTACTTGGGTACTGACTGAATGATTAGAGTACTGCAAGGAGGATGCCTGGGTAAAATTATAAGTGGTTGGCTTTCGGCGCAGTGAATGTATTAGTACATGGTGCTTAATGGGTCACTGGAGAAGTATAAGTAGAGTGATAGAGAGTTTGCGGGAACTGTATGAATACTGTTTGGGATATTGAAGGTGTGAAAGACAAGTATGTGGGTGGCTAGAGACCTACATGCATAGTGGATAGACGTTTGAAACAGTCCATAGAGTAACACTTGCAAAACTACCTGAGTACTGACTGAATCATTAGAGTACTACAAAAAGAGTGACTCAGTGAATCTTTTTTAAGATTTTGGATTCTACTGCAGTGAATAGATTAGTACTTACTGCCAAATGAGTCAGTGGAGGTGTGCAATTAAAGTGACAGAGTGTTTATTGGAGTTTATAGATACTGACAGAGAAATTGAAGGTCTGAAACGCAATTGTTAGTTAGAGGCCTCCATGCATAGTGGAAACACGTTTGAATCAATCCATGTGCTAAGGCCTGCCTCACTCCATTAGTACTTAGGTACTGACTGAATGATTAGACTATTGCAAGAAGCGTACCTGGGTGAATTTATAAGTGTTTCAGTTTTGGCGCAGTGAATGCATTACTACATGGTGCTGAATAAGTCACTGGAACAGTGCAAGGGGAGTGACAGGATGTTTGCTGGAAGTACATGGATACTGACTGGGGAATTGAAGCTGTTAAAGAAAAGTGTATAGTATGTTAGAAGACTGCATGCATACTGCATAGATATTTCAAGCAGTCTATGTAGTAATGCATGGTTCACTACATCAGTACCTGGAAACTGACTGAATCATTAGACTACTGCTAGGAGAGTGCCTGGGTAAAACTTTTAAGTTTTTCAGTTTTGGCGCAGTGAAGAGATTAGTACATGGTACTGGATCAGTCACTGGATGAGTGCAAGATGAGTGACAGGATGTTTATTGAAGTATATAGATACTGACTAGTTAATTAAAGAAGTGAAAGACAAGTGTGTAGGTGACTAGAGGCCTGTATCCATACTGGATAGGGGTTTGAAGCAGTCCATGTTGTAAGGCCTGGCTCACTGCATGAGTACTTGGATACTGACTGAATGATTAGAGTACTGCAAAGAGAGTGCCTGAGTGAATTTATAAGTGTTTGGGTTTTGGCGCAGTGAATGGTTTAGTACATGGTCCTGAATGGGTCACTAAAGGAGTACATGGGGAGTGACTGGGTGTTTGCTTGAAGTGTATGAATACTGACTGTGGAATTAAAGGTGTGAAAGAGAACTGTGTAGATGGTTAGAGAACTGCATGCATAGTGGATAAGCATTTGAATCAATGCATGTGCTAAGGCCTGCCTCACTCCGTTACTACTTGAATATTAACTGAATCTTTACAGTATTGCAAGGACAGTTCCTGGGTGAATACATAAGCAATGACTGCCTTCTAATTCTACCAAAACTTGAGAAGAGGAACGTTTTTAAGCAGTTATGCGTATTCAAAGATATGAAGCACCCAAATGCTTCTCTCACAGTGGTTCCCAAATGCACACAGACTCACAGTGTGATTCTAGACAAGCAACACTATCCCTAGGAGTTTACCAAAACTCATTCACTACTGTGGAAGGGGTAAGGGGACTGCACACAATCTACATATTTCAGTACTGCACTTTACTGTCAATGCCTGACTCATTTTATCAATGCATAAGCAATGACTGGCTTCTAATGCTACTAAAATTTGACAACATGACAGGTTTTAAAATAGTTATCTGTCAGCAAATACATGATGTTACCAAATGCTTCTCTCACAGTGGTTCCCAAATGCACACAGACTCACAGTGTGATTCTAGACAAGCAACACTATCCCTAGGAGTTTACCAAAACTCATTCACTACTGTGGAAGGGGTAAGGGGACTGCACACAATCTACATATTTCAGTACTGCACTTTACTGTCAATGCCTGACTCATTTTATCAATGCATAAGCAATGACTGGCTTCTAATGCTACTAATACTTGACAACATGACAGGTTTTAAAACAGTTGTCTGTCAGCAAATACACAATGTTACCAAATGCTTCTCTCACAATCCTACCCAAATGCACACAGACTCACAGTGTGATTTTAGGTAAGAAACACTATACTAGAGGTTTACCAAAACTCATTCACTAGTCTGGAAGGGGTAAGGGTACTGCACACAATCTACATATTTAAGTACTGCACTTTAGTGTCAAAGTCTGACTCATTTTATCAATGCATAAGCAAAGACTGGCTTCTAATGCAACTCAAACTTGACAACATGACAGGTTTTAAAACAGTTATCTGTCAGCAAATACATGATGTTACCAAATGCTTCTCTCACAGTGGTTTCCAAATGCACACAGACTCACAGTGTGATTCTAGACAAGCAACACTATCCCTAGGAGTTTACCAAAACTCATTCACAACTGTGGAAGGGGTAAGGGGGCTGCACACAATCTACATATTTAAGTACTGCACTTTAGTGTCAAAGCCTGACTCATTTTATCAATGCATAAGCAAAGACTGGCTTCTAATGCTACTAAAACTTGCCAACATGGCAGGTTTTAAAACAGTTATCTGTCAGCAAATACATGATGTTACCAAATGCTTCTCTCACAGTGGTTCCCAAATGCACACACACTCATAGTGTGATTCTAGACAAGCAACACTATCACTAGGAGTTTACCAAAACTCATTCACTACTATGGAAGGGCTAAGCGGACTGCACACAATCTACATATTTAAGTACTGCACTTTAGTGTCAAAGCCTAACTCATTTTATCAATGCATAAGCAAAGACTGGCTTTTAACCCCTTCGATGCTCATGACGGAACGGTTCCGTCATGAGCATCGGTTGGGCTGTGCTCATGACGGAACCGTTCCGTCATGAGGACAGCCCCTGGGGGAAGCGCTGGCGCTCCCCCCCTTGCGCCTCGATCTTGCCCCCCTTTACGGGGGTGGCAGCGGAAGAGCTTCCGCTGCCACCCCCGAGCCCCCCCGAGCCCCCCCACACTTTCTGATGACGTCAGCGCGCACAGCGCGCGCCGGCGTCATCAGGAAGCGTTGGACGCGCTGGAATCCATTTCTTCCAGCGCGTCCAAGGCAGCAAGAGGTAGGTTCCCTTGTCCGGTGGGGGCCGCGGGGGTGATTTCTTTTGTATTGAGGCATCGGGGGAGAGGAAAGAGTATTTCCTCTCCCCCGATGTCTCAATACAGGGCATTCCTGCTCCACGATCGCGCACAGCGTCGCGATCGTGGAGTAGGGATGCCCCACTAGACACCAGGGATTTGTTTATTTGAATTTGGGAAGCGACCCCTTAGGCAAGGGTCGCTTCCTGGGGGGCAAAATTTTTCGAAGTCTTTTCTGCCCCCCCTGGGGGGCAGATCGGTTCGCTTTCTGCGTGTTTCTGCCCCCAGGGGGGGCAGAAAAGCCCACTAGACACCAGGGATTTGTTTATTTGAATTTGGGAAGCGACCCCTTAGGCAAGGGTCGCTTCCTGGGGGGCAACATTTTTCGAAGTCTTTTCTGCCCCCCCTGGGGGCAGATCGGTCCGCTTTCTGCGCGTTTCTGCCCCCAGGGGGGGCAGAAAAGCCCACTAGACACCAGGGATGTCGTTTATGCTATGTAGGAAGCGACCCCTTAGGCAAGGGTCGCTTCCTTGGGGGGCCCAATAATTCGAAGACTTTTCTGCCCCCCCTGGGGGCAGATCGGTCTTCTTTCTGCCCGTTTCTGCCCCCAGGGGGGGCAGAAAAGCCCACTAGACACCAGGGATGTCTATTTCGTTATGTAGGAAGCGACCCCTTGGGCAAGGGTCGCTTCCTTGGGGGGCAAAATAATTCGAAGACTTTTCTGCCCCCCCTGGGGGCATATCGGTCTTCTTTCTGCCCGCTTATGCCCCCAGGGGGGGGCAGAAAAGCCCACTAGACACCAGGGATGTCTTTTATGTTATGTAGGAAGTGACCCCTTGGGCAAGGGTCACTTCCTAGGGTGGCAAAATAATTAGAAGACTTTTCTGCCCCCCCTGGGGGCAGATCGGTCGTCTTTCTGCCCGTTTCTGCCCCCAGGGGGGCAGATCGGTTTTATTTTTTTGCCGTTTCTGCTCCCATTGGGGGCAGAAAAGCCCACTAGACACCAGGGAATTAGTTCAATTAGAAATAGAAGTGACCCCTCGCTTCCAGGGTGCAATTTGTTATATGTATTTGGCTCACCCGCCCCGGGACTGAGTAGCCTTTTTTTTCCTGCTGTTTTCTGCCCCACCTGGCACACAACCCGATTGACCATTTGGGTAGTGACATGGCATGTTATAATGTTTATTGTTATATTTTTTGTGATTTCCAATTGTAATGTTTTTTTTTGTTTACTTTTTTGTTCTAGGTGAAGGCTTTTCTTCTTTTCACGTTGACGTTTTGGTACTGGTGGTTCTGCTGTTTGTGTAGTTTGGTAAGAGACTGTTTTTTTGTACAATGCAAATGTGTTTGATTTCTCTGCCTGTTTTTTTTTTGCAAATGGTGTAATAATAGCAGTATGTTGGGTTTTTGAGTGTCAAAAACTTTTTGCATTGGTGCTCGATGTGTATTTTGTTGTCTTGTGAGTAATTTGTTTTTTTTTCTTCTTTCTAGTTTGATATCGTTGGTCTTTGCTGTGTCACTGCAGAGTTTGTTTCTGGTGAGTGCAGCTGTCTCTTGTAATTGGATTGTATAGTTTTTGAGTACATTGATCTTTGTGATAAAAGGTACACATTTCTTTACTTACTTGGTTTGCACATTGTTGGTTGTTGTTGACTTGTTTGTGCAGTCTTCTATCTTAGTAAGTATAATGGCTAGCCGCAGGATGACTGCTCAGCAGGTTGTTGGTTTGCTGTTTGAGTCTTCCTCTGATATTGGGTCAGAGACTGACTCTGCTTCTGAGGGAGAGGAGGCAGGGGACGATTCTGGCAGTGAGTTTTCTCTCCGTATGGGGTCATCGGATGATGAAGATACTCTTAGTGCGGATGAAGTGCCTGTGTTAGAGGAGGAGACTGATGTGCCGATAGTGCGGCAAGAGGCATCTGGGCTGCAGCCTGCGGCTGCAAGGCTTCCCGTTGGTGTAGTGCGGCAAGAGACATCTGGGCTGCAGGCTGGGGCTGCAAGGCTTCCCGTTGGTGTAGTGCGGCAAGAGGCATCTGGGCTGCAGGCTGGGGCTGCAAGCCTTCCCGTTGGTGTAGTGCGGCAAGAGACATCTGGGCTGCAGGATGGGGCTGCAAGTCTTCCCGTTGAAAGTGATGACCTCTGGGTTGCCCCTGGCATGGTGCAGCCAGAATTTCCAGAGTTTACTGGTGTTCCAGGGTCTAGAGTGAATACTGAGAACTTTTTGCCTGTACATTTTTTTCAGTTGTTTATGGACGATGTGTTTTTGGCAGAGATTGTTGAGCAGACTAATTTGTATGCCGAACAGTTTTTGAGGGACAACAGTGCCAGTCTTAAGCCACACTCTAGAGCTACCCGGTGGACTCCCACAAATGTTGAAGAGATGAAGAAGTTCTTGGGTTTAACTTTTTTGATGGGCTTGCTAAGGAAGCCATCATTGGCTTCATATTGGTCTAGCAGTCCCTTGATGGCAACGTCTATTTTTCCGGCAGTCATGAGTCATGACAGGTATTTGCTTCTGCTTCGGATGATGCACTTTGTTGATAATGGTTTAGCGTTGCCACGAGATCACCCTGATTGTGACCGTCTTTTTAAGATTAGGCCTGTCCTTGATCACTTTGTTGATCGATTTTCTGAGATTTATGCCCCTGGTAGAGAAATTGCAGTGGATGAGTCTTTGGTGTTGTTCAAGGGCCGTTTGGTTTTTAGGCAATACATTCCTAGTAAGAGGGCACGCTATGGAATAAAGCTGTATATGCTGTGTGACAGTAGGACTGGATATGTCTCTAATTTCAGGGTGTACACCGGTAAGAAATCTAGGTTTAACCTCCCTGGTTGTCCGTCCACTTTTGGAGTGACTGAGAAAATTGTTTGGGAACTTGGTAGAGGATTTTTTAACAAAAGCCACCATTTATATGTAGATAACTTCTACACTGGTGTGCGGTTGTTCAGGGAATTGGCCAAAGTGGACACTTTTGCTTGTGGCACAATCCGCTGTAACCGTAAAGGTTTTCCAAAAGAACTTGTTTGTCAAAAGCTTGTGCGGGGACAGTGCAGTGCGTTGCGTTGCCAGGAGCTTCTTGCTGTGAAGTTTACAGACAGGAGAGATGTCTACATGCTGACTTCCATCCATGATGAAAGCACTGCACCTGTGACTGTTTGGGGTCAGGTCGCTGAAGTGCGCAAACCTGTGTGCGTTTTAGACTATAATAGGCACATGGGTGGTGTTGACAGAGTAGATCAGAGGTTGGAACCTTACGCTGCTCTTCATAAGGCTTACATTTGGTACAAGAAGTTGGCTATCCATCTTTTCCACTTGGCAATGTTTAATGCTTTTGTTGTGTTCCAGGATTCTTGCCCTGAGTCAAAGATGACTTTTGCTAAGTTTCAGGAGTCTGTAATAGGCAGCCTTGTTGTAGTGGAACAGGCAAGTGTTCCTAGAGTTGGACTGGTGGAGGATGTTGCTAGATTGAAAGAACGCCACTTTCCAGATCACATTCCTCCCACACCCGCAAAAGATTTTCCCAGTAGGAGATGTAGAGTCTGTTGGCGAAGAGGTTTGCGGAAGGAGAGTCGTATGTACTGCCCCGATTGTCCCTCTCATCCTGCACTGTGTCTCCCTGCTTGTTTCAGAGCGTACCACACGCGAAAAAACTTTTGGGAACATTCATGAGTGGTAAAGTGAACTGGCTGGTCTGTATTCTTTGGAAAATATGATTCTGTTTCAAGGTTGGTGTTAGTGCAATGTATTTAGTTGCTGATTTTCTGTTAGAAGATTTGTATCTATTTGCAATTTGTTTTTTTTTTGTTTTTTCTAAAAAAATCCAAAATGTGATGGCGGTGTGTATAGGCTTGCACTTGGCTGTTGGTGTGTGTGGACTGGCACTTGGTTGGTGGTGTGCGTGGAATGGTGCTTGGCTGACAGTGTGCGTGGACTGGCGGTGTGCATGGACTGGCGGTGTGCATGGACTGGCGGTGTGCGTGGACTGGTGCGTGGCTGGTGGTGTGCGTGGAATGGTGCTTTGCTGGCGGTGTGCGTGGAATGGTGCTTGGCTGGCGGTGTGCGTGGAATGGTGCTTGGCTGGCGGTGTGCGTGGACTGGTACTTGGCTGGCGGTGTGTGTGGACTGGTGGTGTGTGCGGACTGGTGTTTGGCTGGTGGTGTCCGTGGACTGGAGCTTGGCTGGTGGTGTCCGTGGACTGGAGCTTGTCTGGTGGTGTGTGTGGACTGGAGCTTGGCTGGCGGTGTGCGTGGAATGGTGCTTGGCTGGCGGTGGGCGTGGACTGGTACTTGGCTGGCGGTGTGCGTGGACTGGTGGTGTGCGCTGACTGGTGCTTGGCTGGTGGTGTCCGTGGACTGGAGCTTGGCTGGCGGTGTAGGTGGATTGGCGATTGGCTGCCGGTGTGCCTGGACTGGCGATTGGATGGCGGTGTGCCTGGACTGGCGCCTGGCTAGCGGTGTGCGTGGACTGGCGTTTGGCTAGCGGTGTGTGTCGACTGGTGCTTGGCTGGCTGTGTGTGAGTAGTGACTTTCTGCTGGTCACTACACACACTGCTAGCTGAGTGCCACTCCACGCAATCCTTCAGCCTGTGTAGTTGCTGTGTCTGGATTGTGGGCGTGTGAAAGTGATGGGCCCTTGAATGGCGCTGTGTGCTGGTGTGAGTTTTGTTATGTGATGGGCCCGCGGCTGGCGGTGTGAATGGTTTTGTATGTCTCACACGTATGAAAGGTGTATGAATGGCCTGTAAAGAGGTTGGTGCCTTGTCGTGGCTTTACAGCTCACGAGCTGTGAGTCAATGGTTCAGTTTCTTGCCCTTTCAATTATTACCAGTGCATTTCATGTTTTGTGAAATCACTTGCTAATACAATTTTATCTACTGAACCATCACTCACCCTCGTGCCAAATCCAACCAGTATGTGTGTGTGCTTGCGGGTTAGATGTCTGTGCAGTAATATTTGTCTTTCTGAAGCAGGGTGTACCTTGTCCCTTTTTGGTGATTTTTGTACTGTGTTGCTTTTGTACCTGGTGGTGCGAATGGTCTTGTTTGTATCACGTATGAAAGGTGTGTGAATGGCCTGTAAAGTGGTTGGTGCCTTGACGTGGCTTTACAGCTCACGAGCTGCGAGTCATTGGTTTGGTTTTTTGTGAATTTAATTATTGACAGTGCATTTCATTTTTGTGAAATCTCTTGTTAATAAAATTTAATACACTGAACCATGACTCGCCCTCGTGCCAAATCCAACCAGTATGTGTGTGTGTTTGAGGAATAGATGGTTGTGCAGGAATCTTTGGGCCTCATGTAGGTAAATAAATTTTACCGGTTCTTAAATACCGAGCCGTACCGAATCGGTAAATTAGAATCGGTAAGTTATATGTAGGTAAAAATTCGTTAACAGTTACCGATTCGGTAACATTCGGTAATCACGAATCGGAATTCACCGAATCGGTAAATACCGAGGTGGTATTTACCGAATCGGAAAATACCGAGGTGGTATTTACCGAATCGGTAATTACCGAGGTGGTATTTACCGAATCGGAAAATACCGAATCGGTATGTACGGATTCGGTAAATAAAATCACATGACTTGACGAAACAGCTAATCCTGTGCAACGACAGCCCACCCAACCGGGAAGTGCCCACACCCAGGCAGGTGTACATAATTAGCCGAAGTGGCCACACCAAGGCAGGTGTACATAATTAGCCGACCCTGGAGAGGCTTGGAGTGCAGAGGAGAGGCAGGGAGCCGTTGCATGTGCGAGCGGGTAAACGAACAGCATGTCCAGCCAGAGAACACAGAAAGACGGAGGGGAAAGGAGGAGGAAGCTGAAATTTAGCCCCAAGGAACTCCAGGTGCTGGTGGAGGAGGTGGTGAAGCAGCACCAGAAGCTGTTTGGAAGGCAATCCCTGCAAGTGCCTGAGGCGGAAAAGCGCAACATATGGCTGGCCATCCAGGCGCAGGTCAATGCTGTGGGAGTGACCCACAGGGACATTGAGGTCCTCAAAAAGCGCTGGTATGACCTGAGGATTGTAACCAAGAGGAAGATGGGCGACATCCAGAAGGAGGCCAGCCAGACCGGAGGTGGAACCAACAGGGCACCTGCCCTCACCGAACTGGAGGAGCTGGTGGCGGCCACAATCGAGCAAGAGAGCGTCGTGGGTCTTGGGGACGCCGACAGCTCTGCCAGAGCCGCAACACACCAAGGTAAGACGAAAGCACAGCAATGTAGCCCCCCCTACCCCTATCCCACATCCCCCATTGTGAAACGAGAATCACACTGCAGTCCACACGTGTCAGTGCAGACAGGCAATGCATTCCGGGAGATGTAGTCAGGGCAACACTAACCATGACGTAAATGTTACAGGGCAACAAGGCATGTCACGCACTCGAGGCACAAGGAGACAGAGGACATATTGGAATGTGAAATGATTGATTGTGACGCTTGCAATGCAGCCCTTCGGGGACACTGAGCCAATGTTGTATTTCTGTCCACAGATGTGACATCATGCAGGACAGGGCATGCTGCAGGAGAGACGGCACACCGGCCACAAGTATCACCTCTAGCCAGCACAAGTTCAGACCAGGGAGCAGGCCCACTGGCAGCCGCACCACCAACACAGCCAGCCTCGCCGCACCCAGAGCCAGCATCACCTCACCGAGAGCCAGCTGCACCACAACCAGAGCCAGCATCGCCACTCATGTTCGATTCACCGGCCACATCTCCGCTTGCAGGTGTGAGAATGAGGAGGCGTCCAGCAGCCAGGCTACGAGCCTTAGACACCTCGTCAGACGACAGCATGGGCCCAGAAGACCGCACCGGGCCCCAGGAAGGGAGCCATGCCACTGTGCCCCACACCTCACAGGCAGCACAGACGGGAGCAAGAGGGCGCCGCAGGTCGCGTGTCCAGAGTCCACCAGCACCCACTGACGGCCATGGTGTCTTCTTGGGGCTCGAGGGCCAAATGTTGAAGCAACAGCGCCTGCAATCAAAGGCAGTTATGTCAGTCCAGAGGCACATGCGGGTGATGAAGACAACATTAGTCAACATGGACAATAACATTAGCGGCATGGCTGCGGGCATTCGGGACATGTCCCAGTCAATCCAGCAGTTGTGCAGCAAATTAGATGCTGACATCGAAGCACGGCGCCGGGAACGCCAGAGAAGGGACACTACCAGCAGGGCACTCAACCGTCTGGCAACTGCGACTTCTCTACTGTGCCGGCGCTCTGTGACGATGCAGGAGGGCCTAACACAGTGCTGCAGCGACCTGTCTCGGGGGATGGTGCAGGTGACAAGTGCACTAGGGGTGCTATTGACTAGTCAGGCGTCGACAACTGCTGCAGGGGATGCTGCGGAGAGCATCGACACCAGCAGCAGCATCACACCCCCCGTCCCAGAAGCACGCAGGAGCAGCAGGCGGCTTGGGGTTGGCTCTAGTGAGGATGCACAGGCCGTGCAATCCACCACTGCAGCGCGTATGCGCAAACATTGATGTAGCCCTGCTTAGCCACTTCCCATTGGGTGACGTAACCCTGGACATACTCCTTGTATAGATGGTATATTGCCAGATTGGCCTGTTCATGTGTTCATGGCGTGGTGCCACATTAAAACTACGTCATGACTTCTCACAACTCGCTGTGTCCCCTCACTTACTCAGAAATAGTTGCATGTGATCTCTGCCCGTCTCTCTCTCCCATCGATTGCAGTTGGCACTCTAGCTGCGTTGCCCTCTGGCTGGCCTGACTCATCCTCGTTGTCCTCAAAATATGTCAGTTCCACATCTGTCCCTTTTTTCGTGGCAAGGTTGTGCAGCATTGCACAAGTGGCAATAATCTTGCAGCAGGTGATGGGTTTGTACTGGCGTGCGCCTCCGCTCTTGTGCAGGCAGCGGAACCTGCTCTTCAGTAGTCCAAACGTGCGCTCCACCACATTGCGTGTTGTTTTGTGTGCCACGTTGTATCGTCTCTCACTCTGGGTTGCTGGGTGTAGGTAGGGAGTGAGGATGAATGAACGGCATGCATATGCACTGTCGCCTGGATGAGTAAAAGGGAACCATCAGTAACATGCCTCTACACACTATGATTTGCAGGTTTCAAGGGGCGTCACTGTTACTTACCTAGCAGGTATCCCTCTCCGAATTCTCCGGCACTCAGTCGTGTGTAGATCCCACTATTCTGGAAGATGTAAGAGTCGTGGGTGCTCCCAGGAAACTTTGCAACAATATCTGTGATGATGTTCCCTGCATCACAGATCACCTGCACATTGATGGAGTGGGTGGACTTCCTGTTCCTGTAGATGTGCTCTGTGTCAGCTGGTGGACAGATTGGGATGTGTGTACCATCAATACAGCCGATGACATGGGGGAACTGTGCCATGTGATAAAAGTCTGTTTTTGTTTTCTGCAGTGCAGCCTGTGTGTTAGGGAAGCTTATGTAGTGGTGCATTCTCTGCATCATGGCATCCAGGAACTTCCTGAAGAAACGTGACAGGCAACTCTGGGATACCCCACCCACCGCAGCTATCACCACCTGATAACTGCCGGATGCCAACAGATGTAGGCTGCAGAGCACCTGCACATGTGGGGGTATGGCGTGCGCCCTTCTTATTGGATGGTCCAGGAGTGGGTGTAGGTCCCTGATTAAGTCCATGATGGTTTCGGGGTGTAGCCTGTACCTCTCATGTATCTCTGCATCAGTCAGCTGGAATAGTGTGATGCGCTGTCTGTGGATTTGTTCCTCCCGTCGCCACACCCTCAGTCCTGCTGCCTGTAGACGTAGGCGCCTTGCAATGACGTACATAGCGGCCATGTTGTCCACGCTGTTGCATTTTGGGATTGCTTATGTGCACTGTTGATGGTTACCACCTGCTTTCAATCCGTGTTAATTACCGACTCTTATTTACCGATTTTCCTGGATTTCTTAATTACCGAGTGCTCCTACATGTCATTTTAATTTTTACCACTTCATATTTACCACTTCATATTTACCGATTCGTTAAGTATGTATTCGGTAAATCTGATTCCGTATTTTAGAATTCGGTAAATATGAATCGGTATTTACCGCCTCATATTTACCGAAAAGTGGTTTTTGGACTCCTACATCTCACTTGTCTGAATACCGGTCGGTAACGGCATATTTACCGAAAATCGGCCGTTACCGACCGGTATTTGGCTACCTACATGAGGCCCCGAGTCTTTAGTTTCTCTGCCAAGGTACACTTTCCATGTAAGAATAACCCACCAACTGTAGATATTGTCGAAAACCCTTGGGAGTTCATGGTGATGTCTCTCTAGTGATTTGAAAAATATTTTTTATCCCCATTGTCCTGTAAACCTCAAACTGTCTGCCACATTTTCTTTGCAGTATTATTCCTAAATTCTCACGCTGTAGTAACAATAGTTAATCTGGTTTTGCAAGGGGGGTTACTTTGGTTTTTTGCCCAGGGCTCGGCGGCCATCTAGGGAAACCTTTCAAACCTACGCATTTCTGAAAACTAGACACCCGGCGGCTTCCAGGGAGGTATGGCTTGCGTGGATCCCCCAACGTTTCCTTACCCAGAATCCCCTGCAAACCAAAATTTTTGCCCAAAAAATCACTTTTTTCACACATTTTGGGGTGGGAAAGTAGTGGCATCACCGGGCTCACACAAATTTACCACCACCCAGCGTTCCCCCAGGTCTCCCGGTAAAAATGGTGCCTCACTTGTGTGGGAGGCCCAAGTACCCGCGGCAGGCAAGGACAACAAACGTAGTGAGGCGACATCAAGATGGCCTATCGCCAAACCACCTGGTTTTGCAAGGGGGGTCACTTTGGTTTTTGGCCTGGTGCGCGGCGGCCATCTAGGGAAACCTACCAAACCCAGGCATTTTTGAAAACTAGACACCCGGCGGCTTCCAGGGAGGTATGGCTTGCGTGGATCCCCCAACGTTTCCTTACCCAGAATCCCCTGCAAACCTCATTTTTTGCTCAAAAAATCACTTTTTTCACACATTTTGGGGTGGGAAAGTAGTGGCATCACCGGGCTCACACAAATTTACCACCACCCAGCGTTCCCCCAGTTCTCCCGGTAAAAATGGTGCCTCACTTGTGTGGGAGGCCCAAGTACCCGCGGCAGGCAAGGGCCCAAAATGTAGTGAGGCGACATCAAAATGGCCTATCGCCAAACCACCTGGTTTTGCAAGGGGGGTCACTTTGGTTTTTGGCCCGGTGCGCGGCGGCCATCTAGGGAAACCTAGCAAACCCACGCATTTCTGAAAACTAGACACCCGGCAGCTTCCAGGGAGGTATGGCTTGCGTGGATCCCCCAACGTTTCCTTACCCAGAATCCCCTGCAAACCTCAATGTTTGCTCAAAAAATCACTTTTTTCACACATTTTGGGGTGGGAAAGTAGTGGCATCACCGGGCTCACACAAATTTACCACCACCCAGCGTTCCCCCAGGTCTCCCGGTAAAAATGGTGCCTCACTTGTGTGGGAGGCCCAAGTACCCGCGGCAGGCAAGGACAACAAACGTAGTGAGGCGACATCAAGATGGCCTATCGCCAAACCACCTGGTTTTGCAAGGGGGGTCACTTTGGTTTTTGGCCTGGTGCGCGGCGGCCATCTAGGGAAACCTACCAAACCCAGGCATTTTTGAAAACTAGACACCCGGCGGCTTCCAGGGAGGTATGGCTTGCGTGGATCCCCCAACGTTTCCTTACCCAGAATCCCCTGCAAACCTCATTTCTTGCTCAAAAAATCACTTTTTTCACACATTTTGGGGTGGGAAAGTAGTGGCATCACCGGGCTCACACAAATTTACCACCACCCAGCGTTCCCCCAGGTCTCCCGGTAAAAATGGTGCCTCACTTGTGTGGGAGGCCCAAGTACCCGCGGCAGGCAAGGGCCCAAAACGTAGTGAGGCGATATCACAATGGCCTATCGCCAAACCACCTGGTTTTGCAAGGGGGGTCACTTTGGTTTTTGGCCCGGTGCGCGGCGGCCATCTAGGGAAACCTAGCAAACCCATGCATTTCTGAAAACTAGACACCTGGCAGCTTCCAGGGAGGTATGGCTTGCGTGGATCCCCCAACGTTTCCTTACCCAGAATCCCCTGCAAACCTCAATCTTTGCTCAAAAAATCACTTTTTTCACACATTTTGGGGTGGGAAAGTAGTGGCATCACCGGGCTCACACAAATTTACCACCACCCAGCGTTCCCCCAGGTCTCCCGGTAAAAATGGTGCCTCACTTGTGTGGGAGGCCCAAGTACCCGCGGCAGGCAACGACAACAAACGTAGTGAGGCGACATCACAATGGCCTATCGCCAAACCACCTGGTTTTGCAAGGGGGGTCACTTTGGTTTTTGGCCCGGTGCGCAGCGGCCATCTAGGGAAACCTAGCAAACCCACGCATTTCTGAAAACTAGACACCCGGCAGCTTCCAGGGAGGTATGGCTTGCGTGGATCCCCCAACGTTTCCTTACCCAGAATCCCCTGCAAACCTCATTTTTTGCTCAAAAAATGACTTTTTTCACACATTTTGGGGTGGGAAAGTAGTGGCATCACCGGGCTCACACAAATTTACCACCACCCAGCGTTCCCCCAGGTCTCCCGGTAAAAATGGTGCCTCACTTGTGTGGGAGGCCCAAGTACCCGCGGCAGGCAAGGGCCCAAAACGTAGTGAGGCGACATCAAAATGGCCTATCGCCAAACCACCTGGTTTTGCAAGGGGGGTCACTTTGGTTTTTGGCCCGGTGCGCGGCGGCCATCTAGGGAAACCTAGTAAACCCAGGCATTTTTGAAAACTAGACACCCGGCGGCTTCCAGGGAGGTATGGCTTGCGTGGATCCCCCAACGTTTCCTTACCCAGAATCCCCTGCAAACCTCATTTTTTGCTCAAAAAATCACTTTTTTCACACATTTTGGGGTGGGAAAGTAGTGGCATCACCGGGCTCACACAAATTTACCACCACCCAGCGTTCCCCCAGGTCTCCCGGTAAAAATGGTGCCTCACTTGTGTGGGAGGCCCAAGTACCCGCGGCAGGCAAGGGCCCAAAACGTAGTGAGGCGACATCAAAATGGCCTATCGCCAAACCACCTGGTTTTGCAAGGGGGGTCACTTTGGTTTTTGGCCCGGTGCGCGGCGGCCATCTAGGGAAACCTAGCAAACCCAGGCATTTTTGAAAACTAGACACCCGGCGGCTTCCAGGGAGGTATGGCTTGCGTGGATCCCCCAACGTTTCCTTACCCAGAATCCCCTGCAAACCTCATTTTTTGCTCAAAAAATCACTTTTTTCACACATTTTGGGGTGGGAAAGTAGTGGCATCACCGGGCTCACACAAATTTACCACCACCCAGCGTTCCCCCAGGTCTCCCGGTAAAAATGGTGCCTCACTTGTGTGGGAGGCCCAAGTACCCGCGGCAGGCAAGGGCCCAAAACGTAGTGAGGCGACATCACAATGGCCTATCGCCAAACCACCTGGTTTTGCAAGGGGGGTCACTTTGGTTTTTGGCCCGGTGCGCGGCGGCCATCTAGGGAAACCTAGCAAACCCACGCATTTCTGAAAACTAGACACCCGGCAGCTTCCAGGGAGGTATGGCTTGCGTGGATCCCCCAACGTTTCCTTACCCAGAATCCCCTGCAAACCTCAATGTTTGCTCAAAAAATCACTTTTTTCACACATTTTGGGGTGGGAAAGTAGTGGCATCACCGGGCTCACACAAATTTACCACCACCCAGCGTTCCCCCAGGTCTCCCGGTAAAAATGGTGCCTCACTTGTGTGGGAGGCCCAAGTACCCGCGGCAGGCAACGACAACAAACGTAGTGAGGCGACATCACAATGGCCTATCGCCAAACCACCTGGTTTTGCAAGGGGGGTCACTTTGGTTTTTGGCCCGCTGCGCGGCGGCCATCTAGGGAAACCTAGCAAACCCATGCATTTCTGAAAACTAGACACCCGGCAGCTTCCAGGGAGGTATGGCTTGCGTGGATCCCCCAACGTTTCCTTACCCAGAATCCCCTGCAAACCTCATTTTTTGCTCAAAAAATCACTTTTTTCACACATTTTGGGGTGGGAAAGTAGTGGCATCACCGGGCTCACACAAATTTACCACCACCCAGCGTTCCCCCAGGTCTCCCGGTAAAAATGGTGCCTCACTTGTGTGGGAGGCCCAAGTACCCGCGGCAGGCAAGGGCCCAAAACGTAGTGAGGCGACATCAAAATGGCCAATCGCCAAACCACCTGGTTTTGCAAGGGGGGTCACTTTGGTTTTTGGCCCGGTGCGCGGCGGCCATCTAGGGAAACCTAGTAAACCCAGGCATTTTTGAAAACTAGACACCCGGCGGCTTCCAGGGAGGTATGGCTTGCGTGGATCCCCCAACGTTTCCTTACCCAGAATCCCCTGCAAACCTCATTTTTTGCTCAAAAAATCACTTTTTTCACACATTTTGGGGTGGGAAAGTAGTGGCATCACCGGGCTCACACAAATTTACCACCACCCAGCGTTCCCCCAGGTCTCCCGGTAAAAATGGTGCCTCACTTGTGTGGGAGGCCCAAGTACCCGCGGCAGGCAAGGACAACAAACGTAGTGAGGCGACATCAAAATGGCCTATCGCCAAACCACCTGGTTTTGCAAGGGGGGTCACTTTGGTTTTTGGCCCGGTGCGTGGCGGCCATCTAGGGAAACCTACCAAACCCAGGCATTTTTGAAAACTAGACACCCGTCGGCTTCCAGGGAGGTATGGCTTGCGTGGATCCCCCAACGTTTCCTTACCCAGAATCCCCTGCAAACCTCATTTTTTGCTCAAAAAATCACTTTTTTCACACATTTTGGGGTGGGAAAGTAGTGGCATCACCGGGCTCACACAAATTTACCACCACCCAGCGTTCCCCCAGGTCTCCCGGTAAAAATGGTGCCTCACTTGTGTGGGAGGCCCAAGTACCCGCGGCAGGCAAGGACAACAAACGTAGTGAGGCGACATCAACATTGCCTATCCCAAATGTCGCCTCACTACGTTTGTTGTCCTTGCCTGCCGCGGGTACTTGGGCCTCCCACACAAGTGAGGCACCATTTTTACCGGGAGACCTGGGGGAATGCTGGGTGGTGGTAAATTTGTGTGAGCCCGGTGATGCCACTACTTTCCCACCCCAAAATGTGTGAAAAAAGTGATTTTTTGAGCAAAAAATGAGGTTTGCAGGGGATTCTGGGTAAGGAAACGTTGGGGGATCCACGCAAGCCATACCTCCCTGGAAGCCGCCGGGTGTCTAGTTTTCAAAAATGCCTGGGTTTGCTAGGTTTCCCTAGATGGCCGCCGCGCACCGGGCCAAAAACCAAAGTGACCCCCCTTGCAAAACCAGGTGGTTTGGCGATAGGCCATTTTGATGTCGCCTCACTATGTTTTGGGCCCTTGCCTGCCGCGGGTACTTGGGTCTCCCACACAAGTGAGGCACCATTTTTACCGGGAGACCTGGGGGAACGCTGGGTGGTGGTAAATTTGTTTGAGCCCGGTGATGCCACTACTTTCCCACCCCAAAATGTGTGAAAAAAGTGATTTTTTGAGCAAAAAATGAGGTTTACAGGGGATTCTGGGTAAGGAAACGTTGGGGGATCCACGCAAGCCATACCTCCCTGGAAGCTGCCAGGTGTCTAGTTTTCAGAAATGCATGGGTTTGCTAGGTTTCCCTAGATGGCCGCCGCGCACCGGGCCAAAAACCAAAGTGACCCCCCTTGCAAAACCAGGTGGTTTGGCGATAGGCCATTGTGATGTCGCCTCACTACGTTTGTTGTCCTTGCCTGCCGCGGGTACTTGGGCCTCCCACACAAGTGAGGCACCATTTTTACCGGGAGACCTGGGGGAACGCTGGGTGGTGGTAAATTTGTGTGAGCCCGGTGATGCCACTACTTTCCCACCCCAAAATGTGTGAAAAAAGTGATTTTTTGAGCAAATATTGAGGTTTGCAGGGGATTCTGGGTAAGGAAACGTTGGGGGATCCACGCAAGCCATACCTCCCTGGAAGGTGCCGGGTGTCTAGTTTTCAGAAATGCATGGGTTTGCTAGGTTTCCCGAGATGGCCGCCGCGCACCGGGCCAAAAACCAAAGTGACCCCCCTTGCAAAACCAGGTGGTTTGGCGATAGGCCATTTTGATGTCGCCTCACTACGTTTGTTGTCCTTGCCTGCCGCGGGTACTTGGGCCTCCCACACAAGTGAGGCACCATTTTTACCGGGAGACCTGGGGGAACGCTGGGTGGTGGTAAATTTGTGTGAGCCCGGTGATGCCACTACTTTCCCACCCCAAAATGTGTGAAAAAAGTGATTTTTTTAGCAAAAAATGAGGTTTGCAGGGGATTCTGGGTAAGGAAACGTTGGGGGATCCACGCAAGCCATACCTCCCTGGAAGCCGCCGGGTGTCTAGTTTTAAAAAATGCCTGGGTTTGGTAGGTTTCCCTAGATGGCCGCCGCGCACCGGGCCAAAAACCAAAGTGACCCCCTTGCAAAACCAGGTGGTTTGGCGATAGGCCATTTTGATGTCGCCTCACTACGTTTGTTGTCCTTGCCTGCCGCGGGTACTTGGGCCTCCCACACAAGTGAGGCACCATTTTTACCGGGAGACCTGGGGGAACGCTGGGTGGTGGTAAATTTGTGTGAGCCCGGTGATGCCACTACTTTCCCACCCCAAAATGTGTGAAAAAAGTGATTTTTTGAGCAAACATTGAGGTTTGCAGGGGATTCTGGGTAAGGAAACGTTGGGGGATCCACGCAAGCCATACCTCCCTGGAAGCTGCCGGGTGTCTAGTTTTCAGAAATGCGTGGGTTTGCTAGGTTTCCCTAGATGGCCGCCGCGCACCGGGCCAAAAACCAAAGTGACCCCCCTTGCAAAACCAGGTGGTTTGGCGATAGGCCATTGTGATGTCGCCTCACTACGTTTGTTGTCCTTGCCTGCCGCGGGTACTTGGGCCTCCTACACAAGTGAGGCACCATTTTTACCGGGAGACCTGGGGGAACGCTGGGTGGTGGTAAATTTGTGTGAGCCCGGTGATGCCACTACTTTCCCACCCCAAAATGTGTGAAAAAAGTTATTTTTTGAGCAAATATTGAGGTTTGCAGGGGATTCTGGGTAAGGAAACGTTGGGGGATCCACGCAAGCCATACCTCCCTGGAAGCTGCCGGGTGTCTAGTTTTCAGAAATGCGTGGGTTTGCTAGGTTTCCCTAGATGGCCGCCGCGCACCGGGCCAAAAACCAAAGTGACCCCCCTTGCAAAACCAAGTGGTTTGGCGATAGGCCATTTTGATGTCGCCTCACTACGTTTGTTGTCCTTGCCTGCCGCGGGTACTTGGGCCTC
Organism: Triturus cristatus; assembly: GCF_964204655.1. Classification (NCBI taxonomy): domain Eukaryota; kingdom Metazoa; phylum Chordata; class Amphibia; order Caudata; family Salamandridae; genus Triturus; species Triturus cristatus. Next base: position 123,110,327 of record NC_140587.1, on the reverse strand, counting down.
CCACACAAGTGAGGCACCATTTTTACCGGGAGACCTGGGGGAACGCTGGGTGGTGGTAAATTTGTGTGAGCCCGGTGATGCCACTACTTTCCCACCCCAAAATGTGTGAAAAAAGTGATTTTTTGAGCAAAAAATGAGGTTTGCAGGGGATTCTGGGTAAGGAAACGTTGGGGGATCCACGCAAGCCATACCTCCCTGGAAGCCGCCGGGTGTCTAGTTTTCAGAAATGCATGGGTTTGATAGGTTTCCCTAGGTGCCGGCAGGGCTAGGGTTCAAAATCTACAGCTAGTCACTTTGCCAAAAAAAGGGTAATTTTTCGCTGCAAAACCACGTTGCGTTTTGCGCCGTTTCCTGTCGCGGGCACTAGGCCGACCCGCACAAGTGAGGTACCATTTTTCTCGTAGGACTTTGGGGAACGCGGGGTGGGTGGAAATTTGTGGATCCACGCAGATTCCAGAACTTTCCATCACAGAAATGTGGGGAAAATGTGTTTTTTTTGTGAATTTTTTACGTTTGCAAGGGATTCTGGGTAACAGACCATGGTGGGAGGCAGTCAAGTCACCCCATCCTGGATTCCCCTGGGTGTCTAGTTTTCAAAAATGTATAGGTTTGCTAGGTTTCCCTAGGTGCCGGCAGGGCTAGGGTTCAAAATCTACAGCTAGTCACTTTGCCAAAAAAAGGGTAATTTTTCACTGCAAAACCACGTTGCGTTTTGCGCCGTTTCCTGTCGCGGGCACTAGGCCGACCCGCACAAGTGAGGTACCATTTTTCTCGTAGGACTTTGGGGAACGCGGGGTGGGTGGGAATTTGTGGATCCACGCAGATTCCAGAACTTTCCATCACAGAAATGTGGGGAAAATGTGTTTTTTTTGTCAATTTTTTACGTTTGCAAGGGATTCTGGGTAACAGACCATGGTGGGAGGCAGTCAAGTCACCCCATCCTGGATTCCCCTGGGTGTCTAGTTTTCAAAAATGTATAGGTTTGCTAGGTTTCCCTAGGTGCCGGCAGGGCTAGGGTACAAAATCTACAGCTAGTCACTTTGTCAAAAAAAGGATCATTTTTCCCTGCAAAACCACGTTGCGTTTTGCGCCGTTTCCTGTCGCGGGCACTAGGCCGACCCGCACAAGTGAGGTACCATTTTTCTCGTAGGACTTTGGGGAACGCGGGGTGGGTGGAAATTTGTGGTTCCACGCAGATTCCAGAACTTTCCATCACAGAAATGTGGGGAAAATGTGTTTTTTTTGTCAATTTTTTACGTTTGCAAGGGATTCTGGGTAACAGACCATGGTGGGAGGCAGTCAAGTCACCCCATCCTGGATTCCCCTGGGTGTCTAGTTTTCAAAAATGTATAGGTTTGCTAGTTTTCCCTAGGTGCTTGCAGGGCTAGGGTTCAAAATCTACAGCTAGTCACTTTGCCAAAAAAAGGGTCATTTTTCGCTGCAAAACCACGTTGCGTTTTGCACCGTTTCCTGTCGCGGGCACTAGGCCGACCCGCACAAGTGAGGTACCATTTTTCTCGTAGGACTTTGGGGAACGCGGGGTGGGTGGAAATTTGTGGATCCACGCAGATTCCAGAACTTTCCATCCCAGAAATGTGGGGAAAATGTGTTTTTTTTGTCCATTTTTTACGTTTGCAAGGGATTCTGGGTAACAGACCATGGTGGGAGGCAGTCAAGTCACCCCATACTAGATTCCCCTGGGTGTCTAGTTTTCAAAAATGTATAGGTTTGCAAAGTTTCCCTAGGTGCCGGCAGGGCTAGGGTTCAAAATCTACAGCTAGTCACTTTGCCAAAAAAAGGGTCATTTTTCGCTGCAAAACCACGTTGCGTTTTGCGCCGTTTCCTGTCGCGGGCACTATGCCGACCCGCACAAGTGAGGTACCATTTTTCTCGTAGGACTTTGGGGAACGCGGGGTGGGTGGAAATTTGTGGATCCACGCAGATTCCAGAACTTTCCATCACAGAAATGTGGGGAAAATGTGTTTTTTTTGTCAATTTTTTACGTTTGCAAGGGATTCTGGGTAACAGACCATGGTGGGAGGCAGTCAAGTCACCCCATCCTGGATTCCCCTGGGTGTCTAGTTTTCAAAAATGTATAGGTTTGCTAGGTTTCCCTAGGTGCCGGCAGGGCTAGGGTTCAAAATCTACAGCTAGTCACTTTGCCAAAAAAAGGGTCATTTTTTACTTCAAAACCACGTTGCGTTTTGCGCCGTTTCCTGTCGCGGGCACTAGGCCGACCCGCACAAGTGAGGTACCATTTTTCTCGTAGGACTTTGGGGAACGCGGGGTGGGTGGAAATTTGTGGATCCACGCAGATTCCAGAACTTTCCATCACAGAAATGTGGGGAAAATGTGTTTTTTTTGTCAATTTTTTACGTTTGCAAGGGATTCTGGGTAACAGACCATGGTGGGAGGCTGTCAAGCCACCCCATCCCGGATTCCCCTGGGTGTCTAGTTTTCAAAAATGTATAGGTTTGCTAGGTTTCCCTAGGTGCCGGCAGGGCTAGGGTTCAAAATCTACAGCTAGTCACTTTGCCAAAAAAAGGGTCATTTTTCACTGCAAAACCACGTTGCGTTTTGCACCGTTTCCTGTCGCGGGCACTATGCCGACCCGCACAAGTGAGGTACCATTTTTCTCGTAGGACTTTGGGGAACGCGGGGTGGGTGGAAATTTGTGGATCCACGCAGATTCCAGAACTTTCCATCACAGAAATGTGGGGAAAATGTGTTTTTTTTGTCAATTTTTTACGTTTGCAAGGGATTCTGGGTAACAGACCATGGTGGGAGGCAGTCAAGTCACCCCATCCTGGATTCCCCTGGGTGTCTAGTTTTCAAAAATGTATAGGTTTGCTAGTTTTCCCTAGGTGCTTGCAGGGCTAGGGTTCAAAATCTACAGCTAGTCACTTTGCCAAAAAAAGGGTCATTTTTCACTGCAAAACCACGTTGCGTTTTGCGCCGTTTCCTGTCGCGGGCACTAGGCCGACCCGCACAAGTGAGGTACCATTTTTCTCGTAGGACTTTGGGGAACGCGGGGTGGGTGGAAATTTGTGGATCCACACAGATTCCAGAACTTTCCATCACAGAAATGTGGGGAAAATGTGTTTTTTTTGTCAATTTTTTACGTTTGCAAGGGATTCTGGGTAACAGACCATGGTGGGAGGCAGTCAAGCCACCCCATCCTGGATTCCCCTGGGTGTCTAGTTTTAAAAAATGTATAGGTTTTCTAGGTTTCCCTAGGTGCCGGCAGGGCTAGGGTTCAAAATCTACAGCTAGTCACTTTGCCAAAAAAAGGGTCATTTTGCACTGCAAAACCACGTTGCGTTTTGCACCGTTTCCTGTCGCGGGCACTATGCCGACCCGCACAAGTGAGGTACCATTTTTCTTGTAGGACATTGGGGAACGCGGGGTGGGTGGAAATTTGTGGATCCACGCAGATTCCAGAACTTTCCATCACAGAAATGTGGGGAAAATTTGTTTTTTTTGTCAATTTTTTACGTTTGCAAGGGATTCTGGGTAACAGACCATGGTGGGAGGCAGTCAAGTCACCCCATCCTGGATTCCCCTGGGTGTCTAGTTTTCAAAAATGTATAGGTTTGCTAGTTTTCCCTAGGTGCTTGCAGGGCTAGGGTTCAAAATCTACAGCTAGTCACTTTGCCAAAAAAAGGGTCATTTTTCACTGCAAAACCACGTTGCGTTTTGCGCCGTTTCCTGTCGCAGGCACTAGGCCGACCCGCACAAGTGAGGTACCATTTTTCTCGTAGGACTTTGGGGAACGCGGGGTGGGTGGAAATTTGTGGATCCACGCAGATTCCAGAACTTTCCATCACAGAAATGTGGGGAAAATGTGGTTTTTTTGACAATTTTTTACGTTTGCAAGGGATTCTGGGTAACAGACCATGGTGGGAGGCAGTCAAGTCACCCCATCCTGGATTCCCCTGGGTGTCTAGTTTTCAAAAATGTATAGGTTTGCTAGGTTTCCCTAGGTGCCGGCAGGGCTAGGGTTCAAAAACTACAGCTAGACTCTTCGCAAAAAAAGTGTAAATTTTCAGTGTGAAAATGTGGTGTGTTCACCTTAGGTTTTGAGCCACTTCCTGTTGTGGGCACTATGCCTACCCACACAAGTGAGGTACCATTTTTATCGGGAGACTTAGGGTAGTTCAAATTTGTAAAGCAACTGTTATTACCTATTGATTTTTGATGCATTTCTCCCTTCCAAATGAAAGACATTGTGTAAAAAAAAAGTCATTTTGAAAAATGACCAATAATTGTCATGCAAATATGAGTATTCCCAATTTCGAAAATGTGCAAATATGCACTGTTTCTAAACTCTGTAATTTGTTCCCATTTCAGAAATACATAGGTGACTTTCATACCGATTTTTCCATGTATACATTTTCCCACAATAATTGCTATATACCCGGACCAAAAAAAAAAAACATTACAAAATGCTGCTCATTTTTCTACTCTGGGTTCGTTGGGCTCTTGGTGAACCTACAAGTCCTATATGTCCCCACAACCAGGAAGGTCTACCGGATGTAACGGTACATTGCTTTCAAAGACATGTCATAATTCGAAGAAGTTACAGGTGAAAACGTTGACTCAAAAGGCTGCTTTTTTCAACAAATTTTTAATTTTTCCTATATTTGCCTGTAAATTTCTATAAAGAAACCTTGATGGATCTACACAAATGACCCCTTGCTGAATTCAGAATTTTGTCTACTTTTCAAAAATGTATAGCTTTCCAGGATCCATTATTGTTTTTGTACCCATTTCTACCGTTAACTGGAAGGAGGTTGAAAGCACAAAAAATAGCAAAAATAGGGTATGTCCCAGAAAAATGCCAAAACTGTGTAAAAAATGTTGGTTTTCTAACAAAATTCTGTCATTCCCTAAAAGCTGGAGAAATGGTGATTTCAGCCCCACAAACCCTTTTTTGATACCATTTGCAGAGAAAAACCCAGAAGCTTTCATTTGCAGCCCGTTTTTCACATTTTTCACAAAAAAAAAAAAATTGCTGTATTTTGACTAATTTCTGGGAACCCTCTAGGAGAATCCACAAACCCTGGGTACCTTTAGAATCCCCAAGATGTTGGAAGAAAAGGACGCAAATTTGGCGTGGATACCTAATGTGGTCAAAAAGTTACAGGGGCCTAAGCGGGCACTACCTCAAATAGCCCAAAAAAGGCTTAGCACAGGAGGGGAAAAGGCCTAGCAGCGAAGGGGTTAATGCTACTAAAACTTGACAACAAGACAGGTTTTAAAACAGTTATCTGTCAGCAAATACACGATGTTACCAAATGCTTCTATCACAATCCTTACCCGAAAGGAACACAGACTCACAGTGTGATTTTAGACAAGCAACACTATCCTAGGAATTTACCAAAACTCATTCACTAGTCTGGAAGGGGTAAGGGGACTGCACACAATCTACACATTTAAGTACTGCACTTTAGTGTCAAAGCCTAACTCATTTTATCAATGCATAAGCAAAGACTGGCTTTTAATGCTACTAAAACTTGCCAACAAGGCAGGTTTTAAAACAGTTATCTGTCAGCAAATACATGATGTTACCAAATGCTTCTCTCACAGTGGTTTCCAAATGCACACAGACTCACAGTGTGATTCTAGACAAGCAACACTATCCCTAGGAGTTTACTTAAACTCATTCACAACTGTGGAAGGGGTAAGGGGACTGCACACAATCTACATATTTAAGTACTGCACTTTAGTGTCAAAGCCTGACTCATTTTATCAATGCATAAGCAAAGACTGGCTTCTAATGCTACTAAAACTTGCCAACATGGCAGGTTTTAAAACAGTTACCTGTCAGCAAATACATGATGTTACCAAATGCTTCTCTCACAGTGGTTCCCAAATGCACACACACTCACAGTGTGATTCTAGACAAGTAACACTATCACTAGGAGTTTACCAAAACTCATTCACTACTATGGAAGGGGTAAGGGGACTGCACACAATGGACATATTTAAGTACTGCACTTTAGTGTCAAAGCCTGACTCATTTTATCAATGCACAAGCAAAGACTGGCTTTTAATGCTACAAAAACTTGACAACATGACAGGTTTTAAAACAATTGTCTGTCAGCAAATACATAATTTTACCAAATGCTTCTCTCACAATGCTTACCCAAATACACACAGACTCACAGTGTGATTGTAGACAGACAACTATCCCTTGTACAAAACACATTTACTAGTCTACAAGATCTAAGGTGTCTGCACACATTGCAGAAAATCTACTACTACAGATTAGTACCAAAATGTTTCTCTCAAAATGATTCCTAAATGCACACAGACTCACTGTATGATCCTAGACAAACAACACTATCCCTTGCACTATACCAAAACTCATTTCTTAATCTATGAATACTACATTTTAGTGTAGAAACATGACTCATTTTGCAAATGTATAAACAATGACTGATTTCTAATTGTACCTAAATATAAAAACAGCACACTTATCTGTCTGCAAACACATGAAAACCACAAATGCTTATCACAGAATGATTTCTACATGCACACACACTGTCAATAAGATTGTAGACAAAAAAAAGTACTCCCTGCACTTTACCAGGAGAAATACATTAGTCTGATTAAAATGAAAATAGACCACATACATCGCCTCACAATTAAATAACTCACCTTTCAAGTTGTTTTGTAGATTAAGAAGTATATCAGTCACACACCAGATTTTCTTATACAGAATCTCTGCACTGTGCACCTGTCAGCAAAACCAAAGAATTGCAAAGTTTCCCTCTCATTTTCCACACATATACATGTAGACATCAAATCACATTCCTTCCCACATAAGTTCAAAAGCAAACACACATTTCTATTGGTTAAACATTTCAACCCTTTCCAAATGACATAAATTTGAACCCTACCCCCAATCTGCCTTCTGCCTGTTACCATAGAAACAGGTCATGGAACACTGAACTGAGCACACAGGTGACAAGTTCAGCACACAATGTAGCTAATCAAAGCGGCAAGTGTGCTTGACTTTTCAACATATCAGCTTATCATATAAAATGTTCCTTTCAATCACTTTTTGTTAACCAATAAGAATCATGCATTTAAAAAACAGAAACATGCACCCTACCTTTCAGTGTAGAAGGTTGTCAAACAACCAATGATTTCTTGTCTTTTTTCAAAACTGCATCTTAGCCACCATTTTAGAAAAATCTTGCTTTTCAAACTGCCATTTCATTTACAGAGACCATCTGAGTGCATCCAGACCTCCCTTCAAGATGCTTAGAGTGTGGATTGTGGGACACAGCTATATTGTCTGGAGCCAAAGGTATGCAGAAAACAAAGGCATTCACAAAGACCTAGGTTTGCCAAATGTAGACATTAAATGGATTGGACAGAGAGGGTTAAAGTGGCACCAATTAATGCCATTGGTAAAATCCTTTATGCATATCCAACACCCTGACCTCATAATAGTGCACTGTGGTGGCAATGAGCTAGGCACTTTTACTGGGGTAGGTCTGGAAATGCTTATGAAGGACACCTTTGCAGAATTGATTTCACTTTTTCCCAAAACTGCCTTTGTGTATTCTAACATATGCCAAAGGCAGAAATGGAACTGGTCCAATCATTTTTGTCCACAAATTGAGAAAGCTAGGAAACATGTGAATAAATCTGTTTCTGTTTTTCTCCGAGACTATAGAATGGGATCCATTTACAATAACAATCTGCGCTTTCATATGCAAGAGATGTATAGGAGAGATGGAGTACACTTTACTGATGAAGGAAACAGAGTCTTCCTCAACAACTTTAGACTCTGTATAGGTACTTACTTATAAGTTCCAAAAACTCTCAATGAACACAACGGCTCTTTTTAGAGCCACTCAAGAACTGAACACTTAAGCTTGATGTTTATCTCCCCAAAATTTCAGGTTTTTTTCCTTGGATCCATGCACCCAACGTGTTAGGAACCGCGCACCCTGCGCACATTTTGCCGTTTAAAAAAAATGTAAAAAGGGGGGCCCCAGGGGGTCCTTCTGGGACCCCCTAAGCAACACTAGAGGGTCAGAGTATTGCTACCCTGCCCCCTTTACATCTTTCACACACTTATTTACCTTACTTAATCAGCCTCGCTTCTACCGAGGTGCAAAATGGCTGCCAACAGTTCCTGGTTTCGAATGTAGACAGACACTTGACAGCCAATTAGCATTCAGCACGTGATTGGGAGGGTGCGCGCTCAGTTCGGGGAGGGTGCGCTTAGGGTGCGCTTAGGGTGCACGGATCCTCCGAGGCCATAGATATATCTATTTTTTTTAGTCTCATTTTCTCAGGAACTACTGAACGGATTTACACCATTTATGCAAAAGGCACGAGTCTGAACTGAGGACTACCTCTTTGCCAAATTTGGTGTAATTCCGTTCAGCACTTCGGGCTGTAGCTGCGTCAATAGGTCCTATGGGAAATTGCATATGGAAAACGCGTTTTGGGACCCCCTTTTTTCTCGGCCCCCGCTTGACAAATCACCACAAAACTTTCAGGATGGGAGCGGACCGGAGCTGGCCAAATGTTTGGAAAATTTCGCGAAGATTCGTCAACCGGCACCAGATTTATTGGGAATAGAATGTTGCGGATTTCCTATGGAAAATAGGTCCTAACTATAACTGCCTACTGGCGACCGCCAGTAGGTAATATATATATATTTGTTTTCACTGAAAAAACCATAGGTTTCAGGGGCGTTATAGTTAGCTGGACTTTTCACTCGTATGAAACCATTGAAATTCCCCCGTTATAGTTAGTTCAGATAACTATAACTCACGCGCCCGCAATGCACTGTTGATGATGTCACACATTACATCACTCATGACATGGTCAGTGACATCACTCATGACATCACTGATGACATCTCAAATGTCATCACTGATTAAATCACTGATGACATCATCCAGTGAATGTGTGTTTTTATATATGTATATCTCAAGGTCGATGGAAGAATAAATGGGTATATAAGTGTCTAAATGGATGATTTGTTTTTGAAAAATTGATTGTATAACTACCTGATTAAGTGTATCTTAGTGAATACATGGCTTAGTGAGTAATGTTTAAATATGTAAATATCTGTATCAGTCTCTCACTTTCTGTATAAGTGGCTGCATGGGTTGGTGAGTAGCTACATGAGTGTCTATATAGGTTATTAGTTGTTTTTTTGAGTATCAGTATGAGTGTCTGAGTGTCTGTATGGTTCGGTGGGGGGTATTACGTAGAGCATAGGTGCATGAATGAGTGACTCACTGTTTGTATGTGTTGAAGACAGCATGTGTGCAGGACTGTATGGGTGGATGAGTGTGTGCATGGGTGTGTTAGTGAGTGAATGACTGTCTCAATAGTGTCTTTATGAGTAACTACATATGTTTTAAACTAGTATATGTGACTATTGGTGTATATAAGTGAGTATATGTGAGAGTGAGAGATTGAAAGAGTTCCTGTATGAATAAGTATGTGTTTCTATAAGTGATTGTTTAAAAGACTAAGTATGTGTAAGTTTCTGTAGAAGTAAGTGCGGTGGTGTGTGTATAACTGTATATGCAAGTAAATGGATGTTTGATTCTTTATTAGCATGAGTGACTATGTGTGTGAGTAACTCTATGGATGAGTGGCATTGTGTAACAGGATGTATAGGTGTATGAGTACATATGATGAGTGAGTACATGTATGAGTGACTGTATAGGACTGTTGGTGAATGAGTGGATGTGTATGTGAATCTTAGAATTACTGAATAGGTTGTTGTAACTGGTATTGGTATGTCCATTGTTTTGAAAATTGTAGTTTCTATTTTTGAATGTGTGTATCAAAGGTTATATTAGGGGGAGAGGAGGTCTGCCACTCTATCACAAGGATGATGTCATCAGTGATGTCATCAGTGATGTCATTTGAGATGTCATCAGTGATGTCATGAGTGATGTCACTGACCATGTCATTAGTGATGTAATATGTGACGTCATCAGCAGTGCATTGCGGGCGCGCAAGTTATAGTTAGCTGAACTAACTATAACTGGGGAATTTCAATGGTTTTGTACGAGTGAAAAGTCCAGGTAACTATAATGCCCCTGAAACCTATGGTTTTTTCAGTGAATTTCTAAGGTTTTTTTAAATGCTAATTCCTAACTATAATGTGCCTGAAACCTATGCTTTTTTCAGTGAATTTCAAAGGTTTTTTAAATGCTAATTTCTAACTATGCCTACAGAGATAGGACATGTGAAGAAAGAAGAAAAAACGCATAGAAAGAAAAAAAGAAATGCAGAAAGAAGCAACAGAAGTCCTCAAAGATGTAGAAAAGTGCACGAAGAAGGATAACCTGCCGAAAGAACAAACAGAAGAGCAGAAAGAAGCCTTGTTGCAAAATCATCCTGTACCCTCAACTTTTTCAGACGGATACTGATGGTAACTGAGTCTGACTAACCAGTCCTAGAGCCAGTGTTATGTTAAAAGACACTAAGAATACAGTGAAAACACCTACATACACTAGGGAACACTATGTGTTGGGGTCCCCTTGTGATTAGCATGACCAACTCTGTAAGCCCCTAGTATATAATAGGGCAGGGGATTAAAACTGCCTCTTAAAACACGCCAAAGGGCGTGTTTGCACACGTCACCTCAGGCACCGTCCCCTCCCTTCCCCACTGTGTAAACACGCCCTGTGGCCGTTTTAAGTTGGGAGATTAAGTCCCCTTGAATCCTGAGGGTCCCTAGGGTCCAACCAGACCACTAGGTACCTCCAGTAAGCACCGCAGAGCTGCGTTGCAGAGAGATGTAAAAAGGGGCATGGCCTAGACCACCTCTCTGCAAAGCAGCGCAGTGGCGCTTACTGGAAGCACCTGGTGGGCTAGTTGGCCCCCAGGATCCCTCAGGATTGAAGGGGAATTATTTCCCCGACTTAAAACGCGCCACAGGGCGTGTTTGCACACGTTAACTCAGGCCCCGTCCCCGTTTTTAGTTGGGAGATTAAGTTCATTTGATTCCTGAGGGTCCCTAGGGTCCAACTAGCCCACTAGGTACCTCAAGTAAGCACCACAGAGCTGCGTTGCAGAGAGGTGTAAAAAGTGGCATGGCCTGGACCGCCTCTCTGCAGTGCAGCTCAGTGGCGCTTACTGGAAGCACCTGGTGGGCTAGTTAGCCCCCAGGGGCCCTCAGGATTGAAGGGGAATTATTTCCCCAACTTAAAACGCGCCATAGGGCGTGTTTGCACACGTCACCTCAGGCCCCGTCCCCTCCCTTCCCCACTGTGTAAACGCGCCCTGTGGCCGTTCTAAGTTGAGAGATTAATTCCCTTTGATACCTAAGGGTCCCTAGGGCCAAAATAACCCACTAGGTATGTCCAGTAAGCGCCATTGCAGAGAGGTGTAAAAAGGGGCACGGCCTGCACCACCTCTCTGCAACGCAGAGCAGTGGTGCTTACTGGAGACACCTGTTGGGCTAGTTGGCCCTCAGGGACCCTCAGCATTGAAGGGGAATTAATTCCCCAACTTACATCTGGCCAGGGGGTGCGTTTGCTGAGTGCTGCAAGGAGGGGGCGTGGCCTCCGGCGCGATGCCGGTCTTTTATTTTTTTAAGAAGGAGGGCTGTTTGGCCCCCCTTCTTTTTATAATTTATTGGCCCTGGGGACCCCATCCCCCAGGGCCTGCACCCTAATATTTTTTGTTGAAAAAAATTTATTTGGCCCTCCCAAGGCCTTAATCGGCCCGGGGACCCCAACCCCCGGGTCATGTTTTTTTTTTTTTTATTCTTTAGGAGGGGGCTGCGTTGCCCCCCTCCTCAGGCCACTTATGGCCCCGGGGACCCCATTCCCCGGGGCCGGGCTTTATTTTTTATTATTTTTAAAAAAATATATATTTATAGAAACACCTAGGACATGCTGGACAAACCGTATGTACCTATCACCATGACGATTTGCGTGATATTCATTAAAAGACGACTATGCATACAATGAATCCACGTGGAATGTATTTACACAGCTAGTGAAGCTCTGACGTGTCTGACGCCCTACCGTGCCTAATCCCTGCGCCCCCGCCGGTGGGTACTCTCAGGACTATGTTCTATATAACACTGCGTCCACCTACCCTTTTCACGGGCATTGCATTTTGCGATGGGGGTGGAGGGTCAGGGGGTGTTTCTGCCAAGAGAGCCCGGAGTCACAGTCACAAACGTCCTCTTCTTCCTGAATAAAAGTGAGATTATGCTGCATACTTGTTCATATTTTAAGTAGTTCGCACAGACACACATTTTAAAAACAATAAAGTTCCTAATACCCACCTTCTCTGAACAGTTAGCTTGCTGCCCCATCCACCTCCACCCTATCCTCTGTTGTCTGAATCCATGGACTAGCCTCCTCCCTCCTGCCATGCATGGTCTGATGTGCTGCCACTGCCCTCCATTTAGCATGATGTACCAGTCCACCCGTCCTGCCCTCCATTGCCCAATTCTATGGCCCATCATTGACCTCCTGCTTAGCCTCTGTGCTTAGCTTGCTGCCCCTATTCTCCTTCCCCCTGCCCTCCAATGTCTTTATGCACGCCCCTGCTCCATCCTTTTTGCCCACCATGTTCCATGGACCTGCCACTCCTATCTACTCTGAGTGTTCTGTTGAGCTGCCACTCCCCTCCCACCTGCCTAGCATTGTCAGATGACTGTAACCTGTCCCTGCCACCTCCACTATGCCTGTCCACATGCCATGCCCCTATCCCCTTCCTCCTGTCCTCCATGGTCCATTTTACTGCCACACCCTTCTGCCCTCCCTGGTCTGTTGTCCTGCAACTGCTCCTCCTGCCTGCCCCGTGCGGTCTTTTGTGAGGCCCCTTCCCCTGAACTCTCTTGTCTGTGCCCAGGTCCTGACCCTCCCTTCTATCCTCCATGGTTCTTTGTGCATGCCCCTGCACCCTCCTTCTTGCCCATCATAGCCATTGAGCTGCCAGTAACCCTCCCGCTTGCCATGCATGGTCTTCTGTGCTGCCATGCCCCCTCCCACCTTCCCTGTGTGGTCAGCTAGCTACCCCTGACCCCCTCCCACCTTCCCTCCATGGTCTGTGTGTATGCCATCATAGTCTCACCATTGCTCTCCATGGTGTGTCTTGTTTCTAGTGCCCATCCTGCCTGGCCTCCATGGTAATCTTGCTGCTCCTGCCCTGGCCCCTTGCCTCCAGCCCTCTGTTTCCATGTGCAGACCCCTGTTCCCTCCCTCCTGGCTTGTCTGTTCCATTGTAATGCCCCTGATCCGTCCCTCCTGCCCTTTATGGTCTGTTATGCTGCAGCTTTCTCTTCTGTCTGTCCATTATGGTCAGCTAGCTACCATTGCCTCTTTCCCCTCTGTTCTCTGTTGTTCATGTGTATGGTCCTGTCCCCTCCCTATTGCTTTCTATGGATTGTTGTGCTGCACTCCCGTCCCGCATGCCCCATGTGGTGTATTGTGCTGCTGCAAACCCTGATGCCTGCCCTGTAGGGTCAGTTTGGTGCACCTCTCCATGTCCCTCCTGTCCTCTGTTATCCGAGTCCATGTCCCTACTCCAATTCCTCCTGCCTACCATGATCCAATGTACCATACTTGCGAACATTTTGAACTTGGTAAGAGGGAGATTTTGAAAAAAAACTGGGGTATTGATTTTCCCCTTTGAGTTACATTGAAAAAGAGGAGACTGTATACAGGAGACAGATCAAATAAAGCCCATTTGAGCTTAAAAGCATTGGACGTTTCCTGGCTGAATGGTTGTACTACCACTGCCTTTTCCTTCTGCCCACAATGGTCTATTATATTGCCACAGCCTCTCTTGCCAGTCCTGTATTGTTGGTTTGTTGCCCATGCCCCCATTTCCACTGCCCTCCATAGTCTGTTGTGCTGCCACTGCCCTTCCTGCCTGCCCAGTGTGGTCAAATTGTTGCCTCTGCACTCTCCTACCTGCCTTCAATTTTCAGAGTCCGTGCCCCTGGCCTCTGCCTCTCAACAGTATCCCAATGAACAACAAGATTGCTAACATTCTATATTTATTACAAAAGTGTGGAACGCCTGACGTCATCTTGATGTAATCAAAACTGTAATACCTTGAGCATTTCCTTTAGAAATTACATATATGAGAGGGTCTTATTTGCATCAAAATTATGGTTAGTGCTCTAAAAAACTAAAATGAGGACATATTTTCTGAGTTTTCAAATAGCGACAAAGAACTTTTAAATTATTTGTAATCTTTATGTTTTTTTATCCAGTTGACCACTTGATTAAATGTTGCACCTAGGGGAGAGGATGTGGTGTTACTTCCAGAGCTGCAGACTTTGCAACTGGGGAACCAGGTTGGAGTTTCTGCTTCAGCTCAACATTCTGTGATTCTGGTCAAATCACTTAATCTCCCCATGTCTACAACCAAAATGAATTTGATCTTGTGTGATGTAACCAATGCTCATGTAAAGCACTCCAATACCTGACAAGTCTGCACTATATAAAACTGCAAATACACAAATAATAAGTGTTTTGCACACTTCTGTCATTGGGCTACATGTGGGCTACATCTGGGTGATATCTGTGCTGCATTTGGGCTCTTTTGTCTCTGGTGGCCATCTTGGGAGATTTATTTGTTATGAAGTTTCCTAATTTCCTCATTTACTGCAGTCTCCTCAATAGGACATTTTTTCAGTTTTTTACTTTGATTCCATCAAGAAGGCATTCAGATATGTCACAAATTTGCCATACATTCTGAATGTTAGCACTCCAATTGCTCATTAGATCACTGTAGTAAAGCTACTGCTCACCACGGAAGTCTGCTGCTGGTATTAAAAGTGCATGTTTCAGTCTGCATATCAGAATTTTTTTAATGAAATAGAAGAGGATTTGAGAAGTCACTCAAAATGTGCCCTAATTTTTCTTTCTTCAGCACTAATCATAATTTCTATGGCAAAATGAACCCCCTCATTGTGTTCCTTTTTAAATTAAATGTTTTAAGTGTTACCAGTTTATTCCAATCAAGATGGCTTCAGGTGTGCCATACTTTTGTCATAAGTAAGACAGTAAGCGCTCTAGTTGTTCTTAAGAACACTCTGGGACATTCTGTCATTGGGCTATACTTGGGCTACATCTGGGTGATATTTGGGCTACATTTGGGCTCTTTTGTCTCCGGTGGCCATCTTGGGAGATTTATTTGTTATGAAGTTTCCTAATTTCCTTATTTAATGCAGTCTCCTCAGTAGGAAATTTTTTCAGTTTTTTACTTTGATTCCATCAAGAAGGCATTCAGATATGTCACACATTTGCCATAAATTCTAAATGTTAGCACTCCAATTGCTCATTAGATCACTGTAGTAAAGCTACTGCTCACCAAGGAAGTCTGCTGCTGGTATTCAAAGTGCATGTTTCAGTCTGCATGTCAGAATTTCTTTATGAATTAGAAGAGGATTTGAGAAGTCAAAATGTGCCCTAATTTTTCTTTCTGCAGCACTAATCATAATTTCTATGGCAAAATGAACCCCCTCATGTTGTTCCTTTGTAAATTAAATGTTTTAAGTGTTACCACTTTATTCCAATCAAGATGGCTTCAGGTGTGCCATACTTTTGTCATAAGTAAGACAGTAAGCGCTCTAGTTGTTCTTAAGAACACTCTGGGACCTTCTGTCATTGGGCTATACTTGGGCTACATCTGGGTGATATTTGTGCTACATTTGGGCTCTTTTGTCTCTGGTGGCCATTTTGGGAGACTTATTTGTTATGAAGTTTCCTAATTTCCTCATTTACTACAGTCTCCTCAGTAGGAAATACTTTCAGTTTTTTACTTTGATTCCATCAAGAAGGCATTCAGATGTGTCACACATTTACCATAAATTCAGAATGTTAGCACTCTAGTTGCTTATTAGATCACTGTAGTAAAGCTACTGCTCACCAGGGAAGTCTGCTGCTGGTATTGAAAGTGCATGTTTCAGTCTGCATGACAGAATTTTTTTATGAAATAGAAGAGGATTTGAGAAGTCACTCAAAATGTGCCCTAATTTTTAGGTCTCGCTGAGACAGCGAAAGCTGTCTCTTTGAGACATTTTGTAAGTGGGTTTTCAAAAGTGCTACCCACATGGTTTGCTGGCCTAGAGCTTGAGTGCACGATGGCGTGCACGTGCACAGCTGCTCCTCTGCTCCTTGCATTCCCCCCTCCCTTCTCACCCAGCCCTTTGATGCTCTGCTCGCATCTCCCTCCTCCTTGGGCGTGAAGGGAGACAGACGCATCTTGCTTGATTAATGGCTTTGCATTCCCATGTGTTCCCGCAGTAAACATGCCCGAGGCGCCATTCGAGCACAAGGCACACAGAGACATCCTCTTTACCCTCGTTAGTCCCTGTATCTCTATTTCCTTCAGAAGCTCTTGCTTTTCCTACCTTTCTGCCCAGCTATTTGCTTGCCAGCACTGCGTGTTTACTGAAGCTGCTACTTTCTTTTATTTTTGATTTTGCCCATACCTCTTTCAGCTGATCCTGTTTTTCATTGTCTCCCCTATGTGATAGCCCTGATTCTCCTGGTCTTCCACCTCCCTCCTCCTCTTATTGCTCTCCATGTATTTTTTCTGCGATTCCCTTTTCCTCCTTGTCTCCATTCGTCTTCTCTCTTTCTTCCCCATTTGCCTAATGGTCATATTTACTGTGTTTATGCATACATACACGCTTAAATAACTTGTGCCTTTTATACATATAATTTGTGCATGGGCTGTATTCATTATATGAATATAATTTTAAACATGTTACACATATCTACAGCTGGTACAATTAGGGTACTTTTTTCAAGTGAAAACATGTAAGGCAATGTGCTTCGTTTACATTTGTAGATAGCCTCGTTTGGAACACTTTTAAAATGTTTTCTTGGATTTTTTCTCTTCTCATTTATTTTTTCAACTGAAAATCTGTCTTCACTTTTTAGATTATATATCAATAATGTGTTAGTGCTCACAGCAATTTCATCGCGGAGACTTGAATATTTTAGGGTCCCACCCTTTCAGTGACCATTTATATTCACAGTGTCACTTTTCACCACCTCCCTCAAAATAACCACTCGCTCGTTGCATTAACCCTCGATTGACTAGTGACCCCTCTTTCTATCGGCATGTCTTGAGGCAGTGTACCACCCCTCGTTTCCCTCATTGTTAGGTATCCACACCTCATCCCCAGTAGCTCTTTGTTGCATGAGCCATTGGATATTCAAAGATCACGCTGTAAAATATATACATGTTGTATAGACTGGCTTCTGGTGCCCACTGCATCTGATATCACACGAGCCTTCTCAGTGTTTGTTATCACAATGCCACCCAGGAAAAAGAAGCATGCGGCAAAGGCAAGCATGTATTCCAGAATCAGACTGCATGACCCAGTGTGTAGTAATTGTATAGCTATTCAATCCTTGGCGACACAGCACCCTAGATAATGTGCTGAATGGCTAGACTCTTTTAAGTTTAAGGTCCCAAAGGCGAGACCTATTGGCTATGCCAATGCTTGTTCTTTCTGCAGCACTAATCATACTTTCTATGGCAAAATGAACCCCCTCATACGTTTGTCATAAGTAGGACTGTTAGCGCTCTAGTTGTTCTTTAGAACACTCTGGGAAGCTGCAGTAGAACACAAAGGAATCAACTGACAGTCTCTGCCCTTGTTGGATGTACATGTTTTACTGAGAATGTCAGACTTCATTCTCACATGACTGAGAAAGATAATGTGAATTTACAGAAAATATGCTCTCAGTTTAGCTTATAGATTCCCTTCCAAACCTCTGTGGGAAAAGCATGAGAAAATAGTTTTTTCTCAAACATGATTCATGATATCACAGCCGAAGGCTTTTTCACATGGTAAAATCACCTTAGAACACACCACAATTCCAAAAATGAGTATGGTACCATCAACAAATGATTTATAATGTAACTAAAGTCTTAAAACCTTCTATTAACTGCAATGCTTTTTAATGAGGTGCTATCATGTATATTGGTCCCAAGATGGCTGCCAAAACTTCTTGGATGAAGTACTGACAGCCAATCAGATCTCGCGATGAGATTTGTGGTTAGGCTCCACCCAGATATATCTATCTTTTTAACTCTAATTTTCTCAGGAACTACTGAACGGATTTACACCATTTAAGCAAAAGGCACGAGTCTAAACTGAGGACTACCTCTTTGCCAAATTTGGTGTAATTCCGTTCAGCAGTTCGGGCTGTAGCTGCGTCAACAGGTCCTATGGGAAAATGCATGGGGAAAACGTGTTTTGGGACCACCCTTTTTTCTCGGCCCCTGCTTGACGAATCACAGTAAAAGTTTAAGGACAGGAGCGGACCGGAGCTCGCCAAAAGTTTGGAAAATTTGGCAAAGATGCGTCAATCGGTGCCAACGTTATTCCAAATAGAATGTTGCGGATTTCCTATGGAAAATAGGTCCTAACTATAACTACCTACTGGCGACTTCCAGTAGGTAATATATATATTAATATATATATATTTAGTATACTATGTATACATGTGAAAATGTGTCGGTCCACCTGTTTACCTCGGTGGCACGGAAAAAATGGGTGAAACTGACGTCAGCACGCCCACGAGGACCTCTTATGGCTCCTATGCAATAATACGGTGTCGCGAGCAGAGCCGTGCTATTATGACATCGTTGTCGACGTGGGAGAGCTAGGAAAGAATTTCCGCGGAATGCTGGCGCAGGGGATATTTACCTAAGTGTTCAGGCTAGTCCTTTGTGAGCAACTGTTTATGTTGCCACACCAGAAACCGAAACTAGTGATCCGAGGGCAGAGGCCCTGCAGAAGGCACACGAGGTGGGGAGCCCAGTCATGTGCACCGGCGGGGCAGCAAAGTGACATGCAAGACTACCCACAGAAAAGGTAACAAGGGCAATGAATAACACAGGATCTTCTCTTTGTATCTGGAAGGAGCAACAAGGTTAAAATGCCCTAGTTCCAAAATAAAGAATTAATGCTACAACGGTCTTCAAGAGGACCTGCGATGGATGCTGCTTCTGCCTTTCGTACACTGAGGCGGCACATGGGTCACGCGGTACGGTCATACTGCGGTGGGACGCACACGCGTTGACCGCTCATGGCACTGCTCCACACTTCGGGGACAAAGCTTTCCATTAGTTGTGTTCTTTGATGACGTATGGGTTCGCGCTGGGGTGGTGTTTCAGGGTTTATGGCAGTGCAGTGGTGTTCGGGCAGTGTAGGGGGTCATGCGTGGGTGGTGTTTCACAGTTTAGGACAGTTTAGTGGTGTTCGGACAGTGTAGGGGGTTGTGTGGGGTGGTGTTTCAGGGTTTAGGGCAGTGCAGTGGTGATCGGGCAGTTTAGGGGGTCGTGCGGGGGGTGGTGTTTCAGGGTTTAGGGCAGTTCAGTGGTGTTCGGGCATTGTAGGGGGTCGTGTGGGGGTGGTATTTCTGGGTTTAGGGCAGGGCAGTGGTATTTGGGCAGTGTAGGGGGTAATGCGGGGTGGTGTTTCAGGGTTTTGGGCGGTACAGTGGTATTCGGGCAGTGTAGGGGGTCGTGCGGGGCTGGTGTTTCAGTGTTTAGGGCAGTGTAGTGGTGTTCGTTCAGTGTAGTGGGTCATGCGTGGGTGGTATTTCAGGGTTTAGGGCAGTGCAGTGGTGTTTGGGCAGTGTAGGGGGTCATGTGGGGGTGGTGTTTAGGGCAGTGCAGTAGTGTTCGGGCAGTGTAGGGTTTCATGCTGGGTGTAGATTTAGGTTTAAAGGTAATAAAGTGGTGTTTGGGTAGTGTAGGGGGTCGTGCTGGGGGTAGATTTAGGGTTTAAGGTAGTGCTGTGGTCTTTGGGTAGTGTAGGGAGTCGTGCTGGGGGACTTTTTAGGGTTTAGGGTAGTGCAGTGGTGTTTGGGTAGTGTAGGGGGTCGTGCTGGGGCTAGAGTTTTAGGGTTTAGGGTTGTGCAGTGGTGTTTGGGTAGTGTAGGGGTCATATGGGGGTAGTGGTTTAGGGTTTAGGGTGGTGCAGTGGTGCTTGGTTAGTGTAGGGGGTACTGCTGAGGGTAGTGTTTTAGGGTTTAGGGCAGTGCAGTGGTGCTTGGGTAGTGTAAGGAGTACTGCTGGAGGTATAGTTTTAGGGTTTAGGGTAGTGCAGTGGTGTTTGGGTAGTGTAGGGGGTACTGCTGGGGTAGTGTTTTAGGGTTTTGTGGACTGCAGTGGTGTTTGGGTAGTGTAGGGGGTTGTGTTAGGGGTAGAGTTTTATGGTTTAGGGTAGTGCAGTGGTCTTTGGGTAGTGTAGGGAGTCGTGCTGAGGGACTTTTTAGGGTTTAGGGTAGTGCAGTGGTTTTTGAGTAGTGTAGAGCGTCATGCTGGGGGTGGTGTTTTAGGGTTTAGGGTAGTGCAGCAGTGTTTGTGTAGTGTAGGGGGTCGTGCTGGGGGAAGTGTTTTAGGGTTTACGGTAGTGCAGCAGTGTTTGTGTAGTGTAGGGGGAATCATCGTTTACATCACATTCAGTACACCGCGATGCTGTTACATCGCGGTCGTTACAACGAACGCATGTAACCACGCGATGCCATTGCAACGTAAGTCTTTACATCGACTTGTGCTAGATGGCGTGCTAACATTACAAATAGTGTAGTTTACTATCCCAACACCTTCCCTACTGTTAAGTGGACTGGAGTTGGAATAGTAACTTACGCTTTTCTAATGTTAGCACGCTATCTAGCGCAAGTCGATGTAAAGACTTGCGTTGCGTTCTAATGGCATAGCGTAGTAACATCGCAGTCGCTGTAACGACCGTGATGTAACTGCACGCGTTGGAATGACTCGCGTTGTTACGTCATACATCCAGTGTAGGGGGTCGTGCAGGGGGTAGTGTTTTAGGGTTTAGGGCAGTGCAGCGGTGTTTGTGTAGTGTAGGGGTCATGCTGGGGGTAGTGTTTTAGGGTATAGGGCAGTGCAGCGGTGTTTGCATAGTGCAGGGGGTCATGCTGTGTGTAGTGTTTTAGGGTTTAGCGCAGTGTAGTGGTGTTCGGGCAGTGTAGGGGGTCGTGCTGGGGGTGGTGTTTTAGGGTTTAGGGTAGTGCAGTGGTGTTCGGGAAGTGTAGAGGGTCGTGCTGGGGGTGGTGTTTCAGGGTTTAGGGCAGTGCAGTGGTGTCCAGTGTAGGGGGTCTTGCTGGGGGTGGTGGTTCAGGATTTAGGGCAGTGGTGTTCTGGCAGTGTAGGGGGTCTTGCTGGGGGTGGTGTTTCAGGGTTTAGGGCAGTGCAGTGGTGTTCAGGCAGTGTAGGGGGGCGTGCGGGGGTGGTGTTTCAGGGTTTAGGGAAGATCACTGTGGTTTTCGGGCAGTGTAGGGAGTTGTGCGTAGGGTGGTGTTTCAGGGTTTTGGGCAGTGCAGTGGTGTTCTGGCAGTGTAGGTTGTCATACGGGGGTGGTGTTTCAGGGTTTAGGACAGTACAGTGGTGTTCGGGCAGTGTAGGGGGTCATGCGGGGTTGGTGTTTCAGGGTCTAGGGCAGTGCAGTGGTGTTCGGGCAGTATAGGGGGTCGTGCAGTGGTGGTATTTCACGGTTTAGGGCAGTGCAGTGGTATTTGGGCAATTATGGGGGTCGTGCGGGCGGTGGTGTTTCAGGGTTTAGGGCAGTACAGTGTTGTTCGGCCAGTGTAGAGGGTCATGCGGGAGTGATGTTTCAGGTTTTAGGGCAGTGCAGTGATGTTTGTGCAGTG
This sequence comes from Triturus cristatus, assembly GCF_964204655.1. Lineage (NCBI taxonomy): Eukaryota > Metazoa > Chordata > Amphibia > Caudata > Salamandridae > Triturus > Triturus cristatus. The sequence continues at coordinate 123,088,656 of NC_140587.1, read as the reverse complement.
TAGGGGGTCAGGCGGAGGTGGTCTTTCAGGGTTTAGGGCAGTGTAGTGGTGATCGGGCAGTGTAGGGGGTCATGCGGGGGTGGTCTTTCAGGGTTTAGGGCTGTACAGTGGTATTTGGGCAGTGTAGGGGTCGTGCGGGGGGTGGTGTTTCAGGGTTAAGGGCAGTGTAGTGGTGTTTGGGCAGTGTAGGGGGTCATGTGGGGATGGAATTTCAGGGTCTAGGGGAGTGCAGTGGTGTTCGGGCAGTGTAGGGGGTCGTGCGGGGGGTGGTGTTTCAGGGTTTAGAGCAGTGCAGTGGTGTTTGAGATTTGTAGGGGGTCGTGCAGGGGTGGTGTTTCAGGGTAAAGGGCAATGCAGTGGTGTTCGGGCAGTGTAGAGGGTCATGCGGGGGTAGTGTTTCAGGTTTGAGGGGAGTGCAGTGGTGTTCGGGCAGTGTGGGGGTCATGCAGGGGTGGTCTGTCAGGGTTTAGGGCAGGGCAGTGGTGATCGGGCAGTGTAGGGGGTCATGCCTGGGTGGTCTTTCAGGGTTTAGGGCAGTGCAGTGGTGTTCGGGCAGTGTAGGGTGTCCTGCGGGACATTGTGTTTCAGGGTTTAGGGCAGTGCAGTGGTGTTCGGGCAGTGTAGGGGGTAGTGCGGGGGCTAGTGTTTCAGGGTTTAGGGCACTGCAGTGGTGTTCTGGCAGAGTAGGGGCTTGTGCTGGGGGTGGTGTTTCAGGTTTTAGGGCAGTGCAGTGGTGTTCGGGCAGTGTAGGGGGTCGTGCGGGGTGGTGTTTCAGGGTTTAGGGCAGTGCAGTGGTGTACGGGAAGTGAAGGGGGTTGTGCGGGGGTGGTGTTTCAGGTTTTAGGGTGCAGCAGTGGTGTTCGGGCAGTGTAAGCGGTCGTGCTGGGGCTGGTGTTTCAGGGTTTAGGACAGAGCGGTGGTGTTCGGGCTGTGTATGGGTCATGCTGGGGGTAGTGTTTCAGGGTTTAGGGAAGAGCAGTGGTGTTCGGGCTGAGTAGGGGGTCGTGCTGGGGGTGGTGTTTCAGGTTTTAGGGCAGTGCAGTGGTGTTCGGGCAGTGTAGGGGGGTCGTGCGGGAGGTGGCGTTTCAGGGTTTAGGGCAGTGCAGTGGTGTACGGGCAGTGTAGGGGGTCGTGCGGGGGTGGTGTTTCAGGGTTTAGGGTGGAGCAGTGATGTTCTGGCAGTGTAGGGGGTCATGCTTTGGATGTGTTTCAGGGTTTAGGGCAGAGCAGTGGTGTTCGGGCAGAGTATGGGGTCGTGGTGGGGGTGGTGTTTAGGGTTTAGGGCAGTGCAGTGGTGTTCGGGCTGTGTAGGGGGTCGTGCTGGGGGTGGTGTTTCAGGGCTTAGGGCAGTGCAGTAGTGTTCGGGCAGTGTAGGGGGTCTTGCTGGGTGTGGTGTTTCAGGGTTTAGGGCAGTGGTGTCTGGTCAGTGTAGGGGTTTTGCTTTGGCTGGTGTTTCAGGGTTTAGAGCAGTGGTGTTCGGGCAGTGTAGGGGGTCGTGCTTGGGCTGGTGTTTCAGGGTTTAGGGCAGTGCAGTGGTGTTCGGGCAGTGTAGGGGGTCGTGCTTGGGCTGGTGTTTCAGAGTTTAGGGCAGTGCAGTGGTGTTCAGACCGTGTAGGGTGTCGTGCTGGGGGTGGTGTTTCAGGGTTTAGGGCAGTGCAGTGGTGTTCGGGCAGTGTAAGATGTCGTGCAGGGGGTGGTGTTTTAGGGCTTAGGGCAGTGCAGTGGTGTTTGGGCAGTGTAGGGAGTCTTGCTGGCGGTGGTGTTTCAGGGTTTAGGGCGGTGGTGTTCGGGCAGTGTAGGGGGGTCGTGCTGGGACTGGTGTTTCAGGGTTTAGGGCTTAGCAGTGTTGTTCGGGCTGTGAATAGGTCATGCTGGGGGTAGTGTTTCACGGTTTAGGGCAGAGCAGTGGTGTTCGGGCAGAGTAGGGGGTCGTGATGGGGGTGGTGTTTCAGGTTTTAGGGCAGTGCAGTAGTGTTCGGGCAGTGTTGTGGTTCGTGCGGGGGGTGGTGTTTCAGGGTTTAGGACAGTGCAGTGGTGTACGGGCAGTGTAGGGGGTCATGCGGGGTGGTGTTTCAGGGTTTAAGGTGCAGCTGTGGTGTTCGGGCCGTGTAGGGGGTTGTGCTGGGGGGGGTTTTCAGGGTTTAGGGCAGAGCAGTGCTGTTCGGGTAGAGTATGGGGTCGCGCTGGGGGTGGTGTTTCAGGGCTTAGGGCAGTGCAGTAGTGTTCGGGCAGTGTAGGGGTCTTGCTTTGGCTGGTGTTTCAGGGTTTAGGGCAGTGCAGTGGTGTTCGGACAGTGTAGGGGGTTGTGCTGGGTCTGGTGTTTTAGGTTTTAGGGCAGTGCAGTGGTGTTCGGGCAGTGTAGGGGGTAGTGCTGGGACTGGTGTTTCAGGGTTTATGGCAGTGCATTGGTGTTCGGGCAGTGTAGGGGGTCGTGCTGTGGGTGGTGTTTCAGGGTTTAGGGCAGTGCAGTGGTGTTCTGGCAGATTAGGGGGTCGTCCTGGGGGTGGTGTTTCAGGTTTTAGGCAGTGCAGTGTTGTTCATGCAGTGTAGGGGGTCGTGCATTGGGTGGTGTTTCAGGGTATAGGGTAGTGCAGTAGTGATCGGGCAGTGTAGGAGGTTGGGTTGGGGGTAGTGTTTCAGGGTTTAGGGCAGAGCAGTGGTGTTCTGGCAGATTAGGGGGTCGTCCTGGTGGTGGTGTTTCAGGGTTTAGGGAAGCGCAGTACTGTTCGGGCAGTGTAGGGGGTCATGCGGGGGCTGGGGTTTCAGGGTTTAGGGCAGTGCAGTGGTGTTCTGGCAGTGTAGGGGTTTGTGCTGGGGCTCGTGTTTGAGGATTTTATTGCAGTTCAGTGGTGTTCCGGCAGTGTATGTGGTCGTGCTGGGGCTGGTTTTTCAGGGTTTAGGGGCAGCAGTGATGTTCGGGCAGTGTATGATGTTGTGCTGGGGGTGGTGTTTCAGGGTTTAGGGCAGAGCAGTGGTGTTCTTGGCAGAGTAGGGGGTCGTGCTGACATGGTGTTTAGGGTTTAGGGCAGTGCAGTGGTTTTCAGACCGTGTAGGGTGTCGTGCTGGGGGTGGTGTTTCAGTGTTTAGGGCAGTGCAGTGGTGTTTGGGCAGTGTAGGGGGTCATGCATGGGGTGGTGTTTCTGGGCTTAGGGCAGTGCAGTGGTGTTCGGGCAGTTTAGGGGTTCATGCTAGGGCTTGTGTTTGAGGATTTTATTGCAGTTCATTGGTGTTCGGGCAGTGTAGGGGGTCGTGCAGGGGCTGGTATTTCAGGGTTTTGGGGCAGAGCAGTGGTGTTCGGACAGTGTAGGTGGTCGTGCTGGGGCTGTGGTTTCAGAGTTTAGGGCACAGCAGTGGTGTTCGGGCAGTGTAGGGTGTCGTGCTGGGGGTGGTGTTTAGGGTTTAGGGCAGTGCAATGGTGTTCAGACCGTGTAGGGTGTCGTGCTGGGGGTGGTGTTTCAGGGTTTAGGGCAGTGCAGTGGTGTTCGGGCAGTGTAGGGTGTCGTACAGGGGGTGGTGTTTCAGGGCTTAGGGCAGTGCAGTGGTGTTCGGGCAGTGTAGAGGGTCTTGCTGACGGTGGTGTTTTAGGGTTTAGGGCAGTGGTGTTCGGGCAGTGTAGGAGGGTCGTGCTGGGGCTGGTGTTTCAGGGTTTAGGGCAGAGCAGTGTTGTTCGGGCTGTGAATGGGTCATGCTGGGGGTAGTGTTTTATGGTTTAGGGCAGAGCAGTGGTGTTCGGGCAGAGTAGGGGGTCGTGCTGCGGGTGGTGTTTCAGGGTTCAGGGCAGTGCAGTGGTGTTCAAGCAGTGTAGGGGTCGTGCTGGGGGCTGGTGTTTCAGGGTTTGGGGCAGTGCGTTGGTGTTCAGGCAGTGTAGGGGGTCATCCTGGGTCTGGTGTTTCAGGGTTCAGGGCAGTGCAGAGGTGTTCGGGCAGTGTAGGGGGTCGCGCTGGGGCTGGTGTTACAGGGTTTAGGGCAGTGCAATGGTGTTCGTGCAGTGTAGGGGGTCATGCGGCGGTAGTGTTTCAGGGTTTAGGGAAGTGCAGTAGTATTCGCGCCTTGTAGGGGGTCATGCGGGGGCTGGTGTTTCAAGGTTTAGGGCAGTGCAGTGGTGTTCGGGCAGTGTAGGGGATCGTGCTTGGGCTCGTGTTTGAGGATTTTATTGCAGTTTATTGGTGTTCTGGCAGTGTAGGTGGTCATGCAGGGGCTGGTGTTTCAGGGTTTAGGGCAGGGCAGTGGTGTTCGGACAGTGTAGGTGGTCGTGCTGGGGCTGTGGTTTTAGAGTTTAGGGCACAGCAGTGGTGTTTGGGCTGTGTAGGGTGTCGTGCTGGGGGTGGTGTTTCAGGGTTTAGGGCAGAGCAGTGGTGTTCTTGAAAGAGTAGGGGGTCGTGCTGACGTAGGGTTTAGGGCAGTGCAATAGTGTTCAGACCGTGTAGGGTGTCGTGCTGGGGGTGGTGTTTCAGGGTTTAGGGCAGTGCAGTGGTGTTCGGGCAGTGTAAGATGTCATGCAGGGGGTGGTGTTTTAGGGCTTAGGGCAGTGCAGTGGTGTTCGGGCAGTGTAGGGGGTCTTGCTGGCGGTGGTGTTTCAGGGTTTAGGGCAGTGGTGTTCGGGCAGTGTAGGGGGGTCGTGCTGGGGCTGGTGTTTCAGGGTTTAGGGCAGAGCAGTGTTGTTCGGGCTGTGAATAGATCATGCTGGGGGTAGTGTTTCACAGTTTAGGGCAGAGCAGTGGTGTTCGGGCAGGGTAGGGGGTCGTGATGGGGGTGGTGTTTCAGGTTTTAGGGCAGTGCAGTGGTGTTCGGGCAGTGTTGTGGGTCGTGCGGGGGGTGGTGTTTCAGGGTTTAGGACAGTGCAGTGGTGTACGGGCAGTGTAGGGGGTCATGCGGGGTGGTGTTTCAGGGTTTAGGGTGCAGCTGTGGTGTTCGGCCCGTGTAGGGGGTTGTGCTGGGGGGGTTTTTCAGGGTTTAGGGCAGAGCAGTTCTGTTCGGGTAGAGTATGGGGTCGCGCTGGGGGTGGTGTTTAAGGTTTAGGGCAGTGCAGCAGTGTTTGGGCTGTGTAGGGGGTCGTGCTGGGGGTGGTGTTTCAGGGCTTAGGGCAGTGCAGTAGTGTTCAGGCAGTGTAGGGGTCTTGCTTTGGCTGGTGTTTCAGGGTTTAGGGCAGTGCAGTGGTGTTCGGACAGTGTAGGGGGTCGTGCTGGGGCTGGTGTTTTAGGTTTTAGGGCAGTGCATTGGTGTTCGGGCAGTGTAGGGGGTCGTGCTGGGACTGGTGTTTCAGGGTTTATGGCAGTGCATTGGTGTTCGGGCAGTGTAGGGGGTTGTGCTGTGGGTGATGTTTCAGGGTTTAGGGCAGTGCAGTGGTGTTCTGGCAGATTAGGGGGTCGTCCTGGGGGTGGTGTTTCAGGTTTTAGGCAGTGCAGTGTTGTTCATGCAGTGTAGGGGGTTGTGCATTGGGTGGTGTTTCAGGGTATAGGAAAGTGCAGTAGTGATCGGGCAGTGTAGGAGGTTGGGTTGGGGGTAGTGTTTCAGGGTTTAGGGCAGAGCAGTGGTGTTCTGGCAGATTAGGGGGTCGTCCTGGTGGTGGTGTTCCAGGTTTTAGGGCAGTGCAATGGTGTTCGTGCAGTGTAGGGGGTCGTGCGGGGGTGGTGTTTCAGGGTTTAGGGAAGCGCAGTACTGTTCGGGCAGTGTAGGGGGTCATGCGGGGGCTGGGGTTTCAGTGTTTAGGGCAGTGCAGTGGTGTTCTGGCAGTGTAGGGGTTTGTGCTGGGGCTCGTGTTTGAGGATTTTATTGCAGTTCAGTGGTGTTCCGGCAGTGTAGGGGGTTGTGCAGGGGCTGGTGTTTCAGGGTTTATGGCAGTGCAGTGGTGTTCGGACAGTGTATGTGGTCGTGCTGGGGCTGGTGTTTCAGGGTTTAGGGCGCAGCAGTGATGTTCAGGCAGTGTATGGTGTTGTGCTGGGGGTGGTGTTTCAGGGTTTAGGGCAGAGCAGTGGTGTTTTTGGCAGAGTAGGGGGTCGTGCTGATATGGTGTTTAGGGTTTAGGGCAGTGCAGTGGTTTTCAGACCGTGTAGGGTGTCGTGCTAGGGGTGGTGTTTGAGGATTTTATTGCAGTTCATTGGTGTTCGGGCAGTGTAGGGGGTCATGCAGGGGCTGGTGTTTCAGGGTTTAGGGCAGAGCAGTGGTGTTCGGACAGTGTAGGTGGTCGTGCTGGGGCTGTGGTTTCAGAGTTTAGGGCACAGCAGTGGTGTTCGGGCAGTGTAGGGTGTCATGCTGGGGGTGGTGTTTAGGGTTTAGGGCAGTGCAATGGTGTTCAGACCGTGTAGGGTGTCGTGCTCGGGGTGGTGTTTCAGGGTTTAGGGCAGTGCAGTGGTGTTCGGGCAGTGCAGGGTGTCGTAGAGGGGGTGGTGTTTCAGGGCTTAGGGCAGTGCAGTGGTGTGCGGGCAGTGTAGAGGGTCTTGCTGGCGGTGGTGTTTCAGGGTTTAGGGCAGTGGTGTTCGGGCAGTGTAGGAGGGTCGTGCTGGGGCTGGTGTTTCAGGGTTTAGGGCAGAGCAGTGTTGTTCGGGCCGTGAATGGGTCATGCTGGGGGTAGTGTTTCATGGTTTAGGGCAGAGCAGTGGTGTTCGGGCAGAGTAGGGGGTCGTGCTGGGGGTGGTGTTTCAGGTTTTAGGGCAGTGCAGTGGTGTTCGGGTAGTGTTGTGGGTCGTGCGGGGGTGGTGTTTCAGGGTTTAGGACAGTGCAGTGGTGTACGGGCAGTGTAGGGGGTCATGCGGGGGTGGTGTTTCAGGGTTTAGGGCAGTGCAGTGGTGTTCGGACAGTGTAGGGGGTCGTGCTGGGGCTGGTGTTTTAGGTTTTACGGCAGTGCAGTGGTGTTCGGGCAGTGTAGGGGGTCGTGCTGGGACTGGTGTTTCAGGGTTTATGGCAGTGCATTGGTGTTCGGGCTGTGTAGGGGGTCGTGCTGTGGGTGGTGTTTCAGGGTTTAGGGCAGTGCAGTGGTGTTCTGGCAGATTAGGGGGTCGTCCTGGGGGTGGTGTTTCAGGTTTTAGGGCAGTGCAGTGGTGTTCATGCAGTGTAGGGGGTCGTGCATTGGGTGGTGTTTCAGGGTATAGGGAAGTGCAGTAGTGTTCGGGCAGTGTAGGAGGTTGGGCTGGGCGTAGTGTTTCAGGGTTTAGGGCAGAGCAGTGGTGTTCTGGCAGATTAGGGGGTCGTCCTGGTGGTGGTGTTCCAGGTTTTAGGGCAGTGCAATGGTGTTCGTGCAGTGTAGGGGGTCATGCGGGGGTGGTGTTTCAGGGTTTAGGGAAGCGCAGTACTGTTCGGGCAGTGTAGGGGGTCATGCGGGGGCTGGGGTTTCAGGGTTTAGGGCAGTGCAGTGGTGTTCTGGTAGTGTAGGGGTTTGTGCTGTGTCTCGTGTTTGAGGATTTTATTGCAGTTCAGTGGTGTTCGGGCAGTGTAGGGGGTTGTGCAGGGGCTGGTGTTTCAGCGTTTAGGGCAGTGCAGTGGTGTTCGGACAGTGTATGTGGTCGTGCTGGGGCTGGTTTTTCAGGGTTTAGGGTGCAGCAGTGATGTTCGGGCAGTGTATGGGGTTGTGCTGGGGGTGGTGTTTCAGTGTTTAGGGCAGAGCAGTGGTGTTCTTGGCAGAGTAGGGGGTCTTGCTGACATGGTGTTTAGGGTTTAGGGAAGTGCAGTGGTTTTCAGACCGTGTAGGGTGTTGTGCTGGGGGTGGTGTTTCAGGGTTTAGGGCAGTGCAGTGGTGTTTGGGCAATGTAGGGGGTCATGCAGGGGGTGGTGTTTCAACGCTTAGGGCAGTGCAGTGGTGTTCGGGCAGTGTAGGGGTTCTTGCTGGCAGTGGTGTTTCAGGGTTTAGGGCAGTGGTGTTCTGGCAGTGTAGGGGGTCGTGCTGGGGCTGGTGTTTCAGTGTTTAGGGCAGAGCAGTGGTGTTCGGGCTGTGTATGGGTCATACTGGGGGTAGTGTTTAAGGGTTTAGGGCAGAGCAATGGTGTTCGGGCAGAGTAGAGGGTCGTGCTGGAGGTGGTGTTTCAGGTGTTAGGGCAGTGCAGTGGTTTTCGGGCAGTGTAGGGGGTCGTGCGGGGTGGTGTTTCAGGGTTTAGGGCAGTGCAGTGGTGTACGGGCAGTGTAGGGGGTTGTGCGGGGGTGGTGTTTCAGGGTTTAGGGTGCAGCAGTGGTGTTCGGGCAGTGTAAGGGGTCGTGCTGGGGCTGGTGTTTCAGGGTTTAGGGCAGAGCGGTGGTGTTCGGGCTGTGTATGGGTCATGCTGGGGGTAGTGTTTCAGGGTTTAGGGCAAAGCAGTGGTGTTCGGGCAGAGTAGGGGGTTGTGCTGGGGGTGGTGTTTCAGGTCTTAGGGCAGTGCAGTGGTGTTCGGGCAGTGTAGGGGGTCGTGCAGGGTGGTGTTTCAGGGTTTAGGGTGCAACAGTGGTGTTCGGGCAGTGTAGGGGGTCATGCTGGGGTGGTGTTTCAGGGTTTAGGGCAGAGCAGTGGTGTTCAGGCTGTGTAGGGGGTCGTGTTGGGGGTGGTGTTTCAGGGTTTAGGGCAGTGCAGTGGTGTTCGGGCAGTGTAGGGGGGTGTGCTGGGGCTGGTGTTTCGGAGTTTAGGGCAGTGCAGTGGTGTTCGGGCAGTGCAGGGGGTCGTGCTGGGACTGGTGTTTCAGGGTTTATGGCAGTGTATTGGTGTTCGGGCAGTGTAGGGGGTCGTGCTGTGGGTGGCATTTCAGGATTTAGGGCAGTGAAGTGGTATCAAGCAGTGTAGGGGGTCGTGCTGGGTCTGGTGTTTCAGGGTTTAGGGCAGTGCGTTGGTGTTCGGGCAGTGTAGGGGGTCGTCTTGGGTCTGGTGTTTCAGGGTTTAGGGCAGTGCAGTGGTGTACGGGCAGTGTAGGGGGTCGTGCTGGGTGGTGTTTCAGGGTTTAGGGTGCAACAGTGGTGTTCGGGCAGTGTAGGGGGTCATGCTGGGGTGGTGTTTCAGGGTTTAGGGCAGAGCAGTGGTGTTTGGGCAGAGTATGGGGTCATGCTGGGGGTGGTGTTTAGGGTTTAGGACAGTGCAGTGGTGTTCGGGCTGTGTAGGGGGTCGTGCTGGGGGTGGTGTTTCAGGGCTTAGGGCAGTGCAGTAGTGTTCGGGCAGTGTAGAGGGTTTTGCTGGGGGTGGTGTTTCAGGGTTTAGGGCAGTGGTGTTTGGGCAGTGTAGGGGTTTTGCTTTGGCTGGTGTTTCAGGGTTTAGAGCAGTGGTGTTCGGGCAGTGTAGGAGGTCGTGCTTGGGCTGGTGTTTCAGGGTTTAGGGCAGTGCAGTGGTGTTCGGGCAGTGCAGGGGGCGTGCTGGGGATGGTGTTTTGGAGTTTAGGGCAGTACAGTGGTGTTCGGGCAGTGCAGGGGGTCGTGCTGGGACTGGTGTTTCAGGGTTTATGGCAGTGCATTGGTGTTCGGGCAGTGTAGGGGGTTGTGCTGCGGGTGGTATTTCAGGGTTTAGGGCAGTGCAGTGGTGTTCAAGCAGTGTAGGGGGTGGTGCTGGGGGCTAGTGTTTCAGGGTTTAGAGCAGTGGTGTTTGGGCAGTGTAGGGGGTCGTGCTTGGGCTGGTGTTTCAGGGTTTAGAGCAGTGCAGTGTTGTTCGGGCAGTGTAGGGGGGCATGCTGGGGCTGGTGTTTCGGAGTTTAGGGCAGTGATGAATACAGGCCCCAGCTAGGCCCGCAGGACACAAGGGTTCGCTCTCCTGTAATGTAATCTATAAGGAAGTTGGCACGGAAACTGCAAAGTACAAAGACAGCATTTATTAACCCTTAAGGGTGGTCCTACAATCCACACAACACTCTTCAGTATTGCATAGAGTAGCACAAAGAACATTCGTACATGGTCCCCTTTTATACACAGTAGAGGGGCTCATAAGTGGGTGGATACAACATGAAGACGAAGAACATTACCATTTATGGTCATTTTCGATACTGAATCAATATGTGGGCGGAGCTAACGCACTCCTTGAGCCCGCGAAAACATGGTCAAGCAAGGCTAACTGATAACAGATGTGGTCAAGTCTGGGCATGCGCCAGATGGACAAAGGAGCTATTTATAGACTGTTACTGGGCAGATTACGAGAGCAACTAACACAGAGGTTGGACTCTTCTCGTGGGGAACACGTGGAGGCATGACAATACAAAATGGAGTCCAAGCTTCGGTCAACATAACAGAGAAAACACGATCTATAACAGAGGAACTAATGTCTTTAGTAAATGCTTAATCACATCGTTGTTTCAATTAACAACAGACGACCCTTTCAGCATTTACTGAAGACATCCGTCTTGTTAGGATAATCATCATATATATCAATTGTCATCATTTCTTCAACTTCTTTAGCTAAACGTTTTTGGTGGGCAACATCGGCAATAGCTTTCTTATCAGGGATACAGAATGATACACATAATGAGCAAAGTAAGGGACCACATTGAATACAAATACAGCATGAGAAAAGAACCGCTACAATAATACAGAGACCAGTTAGAACCTTCCATCCCCAGGCAGTAATTAGCGCCCAAAACCATCCAGAAAAAGACCAAGTGCCGTTTTCTGTATGGATCTCAGCCGCAATTTTATGCAGTTTATTGATGGCATTATAAACTGATGGCGTATGATCAGGGATAAACACACAGCAGCTACTCCCAATAATCTTACATGCTCCTCCTCTGTCAGCTAGCATAACGTCTAATACCATACGATTCTGCAATGCAACAATTCTTGTGATCTGCAATTCCTCCGTAAGATTTCCAAGAGCAGCAGCAGTCTGATTTGTCACAGCTTCTACCACTCTTGTTAATCTTCGGATCTTCCTACTGTTCAGGGCAGCTCCAACAAAGAAAAACAGTCCTAAGTTAAAATCAATATACTGTTGCAGACTGGTATCAGTCTGATCTACATCATCAATTGATAGAGTACGTTTATACCTATTTACAGTCACATTATTCAATAATTTCAAATCTTTATGATAAGATGCGGGTGCTAGGAATACAGGAGGTAATAGGAATGATACATAGCATACCCCAGACCACCCAGCCGGCAAACGGTAATAACCTTTATTTCCACACACAAAGTACGTATTATGGGAGGCTAAAAAGGTACTGTTGTTCAACCCATCAATGTTCAAAACAGTAATGCAATCACTGACACCAACAGGGATGAAACCCACACTCTGGACACACAGGTCCGCTTGAGCTTGTGCTACTTGAATTACAAATTTATCTTTTCCCACAGTGTCTCTTGTGTTCGTAAAGATGTAGGGAATGGATTCATTGTCTGGTCGGTACTCTTCCCACTCCCAAATTGTCCCATTCGCTTGTGGATACCCATTCTTGTCTTGATGGCATTCTTTATTGAGTCTAAAAAGCAATCGTCCCACTGTCGGTTTCCGAGTGGCAAAAAGCAAAGTGTACCATGCTCTACAAGAGCCATTATGAGAGAAAGGAAGTGGTATGAATGGCGTTCCTCCTTTCTTCTGATGGGCTGGCATCATCCCACATATCCAACAGTTCGTAGCATTCGTAGCAACGTGGGTATGATGCAGCATCTGGATGAAAGTGTTATTCAGGTAGGATTGTCGATGCTTCAACTCTTGATACGGTAATGTATAAAAATAGTGCTCCTCAGGCACCGGAGTTGTCAACACAAGAATCTTCCGAGCAGGAGTTACCTCCTCCACAAACCATGTGGCTATCCCAACAATAGCTACTGTCAGCATGAACCCCGATGCACAAAGGATTTTCTTCTTCTCCATGTCAAAAAGAACAATACCCTGATATCTTCCTGAAACTAATAGGTCTGTCAGAACTCTTCCCCTTGGGCAGCGGTTGATTTCTTCACCAGCGGGCCAAGACGGGTGTCACTACACTAATGCAGGGCTGATCCCCCCCCCTTGCCTCATCGGCTCTCCGTTTCACTAACCCAAGGGCCGTTCTGACAGCATGTCCCGGTACTAGAAAACTCACTTCCGTGGTCGAAGATGATATCGCCTTCCTCCAGAAGTCGCGTGGTCCGGAAAGAGCTCCTCAGTGGCGTTTGGCTCCGCAGCACGACCTGTCTCTGCAGCCAAAATGTCTCGTTGATCGGTCAGCACGGCAGGTTCCACCAATCCGGGCGGCACCTTCCTACAGTGCAGAGAGTGGATCCAATTCTTTCGGTTGGAGACTCGCACAGCCGTCCTCGTTGCGAGGAGGACCTGTTCAGGGCCCACCCATCTCGGTTCCAAGCTGTTTGTTCTGTCGAAGACTTTCACCATGACATGGTCCCCAGGCCGGAGACCATGTCCTTCGCCGGTAGACCGATCAGGGAGCGCCTCTCGGACCTGTTGATGAATAGAAACCAAATTATCCGTTAACTGTGCCAGATAATCGCTCATCATTACACAAGGTACATCATACACAGCCTTAGGCCTTGGTGGACCCCAAATGTTCATTGGGCGTCCGAATACGATTTCGTATGGCGTAAGGCCAGTTCGGGAGTGCGGTACTGATCTAATTGACAGTAACGCCAGTGGCAGGGCGTCTGGCCAAGTCAAAGACGTCGAAGCTTGAATTTTGGCGATCTTAAGCTTCAGTGTACCATTATACTTCTCAACTAGGCCTGCAGACTGAGGGTGAAACACGGCGTGGAACTTCTGGGTGATGCCTAGACCCTTCAAGACATACTTTATAACATCCGCTACAAAGTGAGGGCCATTATCACTTCACAGAAGTCTACAAACGCCATATCGGGGGAAAAACTCCTTCAGCAGCAGCTTCGCAGTAGTCATTGCAGTATTGTCTTTCGTAGGGTACGCTTCAACCCATTTGCTGAAAGCGCAGACCACTACTAGAACATACTTCAGATTATTACAGCGCTCAAGCTGGATATAATCCATCTGCAGAACCTCAAAGGGTGCAGTGGGTGTCACAAACCCTCCTGCTGGAGTTCGAGTCCCCTTTCCTGGGTTGTACCTCAGGCAGATCATACAGGTCTGCACCACCCTCTTTGCCGTGCTAGCAATCTCTGGATGCTCCCAGACTTGGGTAAGCAATTTCACAATTGCGGAAGCTCCAACATGTGCTAGCCCATGTGCCATCCGAACCATAGGTTGTACAAAGGCCGTGGGTAATTTCCATCTATCCATCTGCTTATTTCTCCAGCAACCCTCGTCATCCAGTTCTCCCTCACTAGCCCATTGTTCCCGCTCTTTGTCAGAAGCGGTCCTTTGCATTTCTCGCACTTCCTCCTTCGCATCATGCCATCTCTCCACCTGTGACTTCACTACATACATGGCAGTAGTACTGGGCTGCATCGCAGTCTCCCGTGCTACTCGATCCGCTAATGCATTCCCTTCTCCAACTTTATCAACCACTTTCCTATGGGCGCTACACTTAACAATGGCAATTTTCTTTGGGTACGTCAATGCAGTTAAAAGATTATGAACTAACTCTCCATGCATTATCTGTACTCCATGTGACGTTAAAAACCCTCTCTCCTTCCAGAGTAGGCCGAAGTCGTGCGCTACTCCGAAGGCATAGCGGCTATCTGTGTAAACATTCACACACAATCCTGTACTGAGCTCACATGCTCGTGTTAATGCTATCAGTTTCGCTGCTTGAGCTGACTTCTGTGGTATGCGTGCTGTCTCCACTATCGTTTGCAACGTGGTTATTGCATACGCCGCTGAAGTCGTACCATCTGGTAGCTTCAGGCATGATCCGTCCACCCACAGTTCCCCATCTACATCTGGAAAGGGCGTATCCTGGAGATCAATACGACCCTTTGTTTGTTCCTCAGTCACAAGAATACAATCATGCGCTTTCCGCGCCTCAGGCTGGGTCTCGGGGTATGGCAATAATGTGGCCGGGTTTAACGTTACGCACCTTTTCAACGTAATATGAGGAGCCAAGAGCGTCAACTCATATCCCGTTAAACGGGCACTGGTCAAATGCTGTGTCTTTGTTTGATTAAGCAGGGCATCAACAGCATGGGGGACTAATACCAACAGCTTATGGGATAACACAATTCCCTCGCTTTGGCGTATTGACACAGCTGTCGCCGCAACCGAGCGAAAACACCCTGGTAATGCTCGGGCGACAGGATCAAGTACAGCCGAAAAGTATGCACAAGGGCGTTGCTTATCGCCATGCATCTGCACTAAAACTGATAATGCACATCCATCTTTCTCATGCACATACAGCGAAAAGGGTTTTGCATAATCAGGGGTCCCTAACACTGGTGCTGAACAAAGGGCCTGTCGCAGTTGCTGAAAAGCAGCATCACACTCATCTGACCAAGGGATTGGGATAGGCGTGTCTTTTGTCAAGAGAGCTAGCAATGGCTTAGCTATGTGAGAAAACCCCAATATCCACTGTCTACAAAAAGAAACAAGGCCCAAAAATGCACGCACATCCTTCTGTGTGGATGGTCTCGGTGTGTCCAAAATTACTTGAATACGATCCGGTGTGAGTGCACGCCCCTCCTTAGACAAAAGGTGACCCAAATACGTCACCTTTGGTCTACAGAATTGCAATTTCTTCCTAGATACCTTATGATTGTGGGATGCTAAAAAGGAAAGTAAGGATAACGTGCTTTTCTCACACAACTCCAGGGTGTCAGCCGCCAGCAAGATGTCATCGACATATTGAATGAGGGCGACCCCCTCGAGCAGAACAAAAGAATCCAACTGTCGTTTCAAAGCCTGACTGTAAATACTAGGGCTTTCTGTGTAGCCCTGGGGGATCCTACAAAAACGATAAGATCTATTATTTAAAGTGAACCCAAAAAGATATCGGCTATCAGGGTGAATGGGAATGGAAAAGAAGGCATTTTTCAAATCAATCACTGAGAACATGGTCGCCGTTGGCGGGACCAAGGTAAGCAACGTCGTGATATCGGAAACCACTGGGTATTGAGGTATCACGATCTTGTTCACTTCTCTTAAATCAATTATAAACCGATAAACTCTGGCATCCGTATCCTTTTTCAGTATGGGAAGAATCGGACTGTTACAAATATTGTAGGGGACTTCCTCCACTACCCCTACCGCTATCAAATCCTGCACTATCTGTATAAGAGCCTCCTCCCCCTCCTGGGAAATACGGTACTGTGGGAGGCGTGGTAACACCGCCCCCTCCTGGACGCTAATGTGGACCGGTGGAATCACCATTTGTCCCACATCAGTATCCGAAGTTGCCCACAAAACATGAGGGAGGGTAGCTAACAGCGCATCCTCGGACATCGTACACATCCGTTCAGATCGAGGGTAATTGTCATTCAATATTACTCGCACACCAGCAGGGGAGCAGCGGATAGTAGCCCGAAAGTGCTTTAACATATCAAGACCCATAATATTGTCCGGTGTGTACGGGGCAAGCAGAAATGGACAGGGTGCAGAAAAAGAATCAACCTTAAATGTAAGGGGCTGTGAAAGAGGGCTTCGGGAGAGTGTACCGTCAAACCCTACCGATGTAACCATTAAGCCGGATGGGGGAGCCCCCGGAACCAAGTGCCTAGACAATGCACTACGTGTCGCTCCTGTGTCCACTAGGAACTGATCAGTAGAGCCTAAAACCTCAGCCGATACATAAGGACCCGTCTGATCGACCGGCACCTCAACTGATTCGTACCCCCATCCAACGCATTCCTATGCATGCTGAGAATCATGATATCCCGATCGGTGAATCTCCGACACGTGATACTGATGCTGGCGATCGAAAACATTTGATCTATCTCGGTGCTGCCCAGCAGTGTCAAAACGGACATTATCGTTAGAATTCCCTCTAGAACTCGAGAAACCCCCTCTACCTCTCGGGCCACCCGGAGTATGCCCCTGACGCGAAGCACGCAACACTGGGCAATCCCTGGCCCAATGGCCCGATTGCTTACAATACGCACACTGGTTCCTATTCAAATCAGATCGGCCCGAGGGGGGACCATAAGATCCTCCCCTACCTCTATTACTACCTCGTCGAGGCGGGCCATAGACTTGCGCCAACATCACCTTTGTTTTCAAATCTTTCGATTTCTTTTCCTCCTGGCCCTTTGCTTCTTGCTCCTGACGCTCATAATACTGGGCGATAGTCAGGAGGGCCGTCGGCGTAGCGGAGGACCAAGAACTTTCACTCGCTTTTAGACGGGCCGCAACTGCCGGCAGCAGATTAGCTACATATTTATCCGCAAAAAGGTGGCGCCCCGTATCGTCGGTAAGCGACTGTCCACTAAAATCATGAAACGTCTCCTCAAAGCGCGTAAAGAAGTCCGCAACTGACTCGTCAACTTTCTGTTTACATGCAGCTAACATATTCCAGTCAATCTTTTTAGGGGGGATAATTGTCTTCAATTTAGTCACAATAGCAGCAGGGAGATCTAAAATACTCTGCGGCGGTTTCTGCGCGGGCTTCCGCTCCCTATCCTCATCCTCAAGATCAGACCACCGGGCCTTAAAGGCAACTATATCATCTACCTTCCGTACAGATCGCCACATATCCGGTGGTAAAATAAGGCCAAAGAACAGGTCTATATCTGCTAAAGTCATAACGCAAGAATTCAAGGCCCCCTCGACTTCTTCATAGAAGGCCGCTGGATTCTTGCGGGGGTCGGGCAGCGCATTCTTCAATGCCATAACATCAGCCCTATGCCACGGAGTGTAAACCCAATTATACACGAAATATCCCTTAGCATCGGCGGAGGTAATGTCCGAGCTAGTCCCTGCTCCTTTAGGAGGAACATACAAAGGCGCTGCCTCTCGCATTGGTTTAACATGCACTATGTCATCCTTATCTGACTGGGAGGTGGATGAGTGGCCCTCTGCTGTGCACGAATCCGACTGCTTCTCCTTCCCTGCTCGCTGGCGCGCTTTCTCTTTATAGGCCAGCACCTCGTCCCGCAAGGCGAACAGCCGCCGAATCGTATCTGGAGCCTTAGAAAAAGAGAAAACACCATTACGCAATGCTTTAGCATCCGATGATAGTTCGTCGGGCTCAAAAACACCAGAACGTTTCCGGAAAGCATCAATCACTTCATCCGCGAAATGACCCAGAAAATACAATTTCTCTCTCTCCTGCCACGACCCCCAAGTATGAAATAATTCCTCTATAGATATCTTGCCGTTAAGTGCACGGAAGGAAATTTGCCGAAGCTCAGCCATTTGGTCGGCTGATAGCATGGACCGCGTATCTACCTTACCCGGACCCGGGCCAGAATCTTGCGGCCTCGGAGCAGATGCGCCGACATAAGGGGGCGGAGGGCGATCTAGTAAAGAAAAATCATCATCAAGATTATTAAGGACAGGATAAAGTGGCTGCCGAACAACGTATTGACCCGAAACTTGTAGCCTACGCTCCTTCTCTTGCCTGTCCGTCTGCTCTCTGTCCTCCCGGCGCTTCGCTTCCTGTGCTCGCACATGATCATTCTTCCGTTGTTCTTTATCAAACAGCGCTTTCTCACGCTTCTCTCGCTCACGCACCTCCTTCACCCACAACCGCACACACTCAAACATATCCTGACGAGCACGCCGCTTACACATACACTGTTCCACATACTCAATCTTACGTATATCAAACGATCCATACAAAGGCCATCGCAACTCAGGATCCTTCTTTGTGTATTTCCTCCATACTGTGCTGTACATTATGGAAGAAAGACCATGCTTCACGTACATATCCCTATTAGGAGTCCCCTCTGGGGGAGCCGGAGCAGATTCCTCGAGGTTAAACCGGTTTCCGAAACAGCAGCACCACTTACGAAGTGCGCTGAAAGCAGGCATGCTCAGAAATAATGCAAAATATGCAATATTATAAAAAATGGCACTTAATCGTTGCGCCGTTCAAAGTTACACAGCTCTGGAGAAATCTCTCCACATTACCTGCCTATATGTGTTGCAACGCATATATATTCACAAAGACAAACCCAAAATATGACTAGTCATCACAAATCAAACTCAAATAGCCAGATCAGGCTTCAAAAACTCGGAGCAAGTACCGTACACCGGTTCTTACCAATCAAGAGTCCAGATTCCAACTGCCAAGCTCCACAATCGCCCAAACGGCTTTCACAGCAAGACCGACAGAAGAGGTCTCAGTCGAGGACCGGCGCCACCCAGACGGTCAGCTCGGAAGGGAAGGAAGAAAAACCTTGGGATGCCAGGGCTAAGACGCCGCTGGCAGTGATCACGTCCCCGGCCCAATTCCTCACCTTCGTCGCGACCAATCCTTCGAGCATCCGAGTCGCCGATGAGCCCCACGTTGGGCGCCAATTGATGAATACAGGCCCCAGCTAGGCCCGCAGGACACAAGGGTTCGCTCTCCTGTAATGTAATCTATAAGGAAGTTGGCACGGAAACTGCAAAGTACAAAGACAGCATTTATTAACCCTTAAGGGTGGTCCTACAATCCACACAACACTCTTCAGTATTGCATAGAGTAGCACAAAGAACATTCGTACATGGTCCCCTTTTATACACAGTAGAGGGGCTCATAAGTGGGTGGATACAACATGAAGACGAAGAACATTACCATTTATGGTCATTTTCGATACTGAATCAATATGTGGGCGGAGCTAACGCACTCCTTGAGCCCGCGAAAACATGGTCAAGCAAGGCTAACTGATAACAGATGTGGTCAAGTCTGGGCATGCGCCAGATGGACAAAGGAGCTATTTATAGACTGTTACTGGGCAGATTACGAGAGCAACTAACACAGAGGTTGGACTCTTCTCGTGGGGAACACGTGGAGGCATGACAATACAAAATGGAGTCCAAGCTTCGGTCAACATAACAGAGAAAACACGATCTATAACAGAGGAACTAATGTCTTTAGTAAATGCTTAATCACATCGTTGTTTCAATTTACAACAGAAGTGTAGTGGTTTTTGGGCAGTGCAGGGGGTCGTGCTGGGACTGGTGTTTCAGGGTTTATTGCAGTGCATTGGTGTTCGGGCAGTGTAGGGGGTCATGCTCCGGGTGGTGTTTCAGGGTTTAGGGCAGTGCAGTGGTATCAAGCAGTGTAGGGGGTCGTGCTGGGGGCTGGTGTTTCAGGGTTTAGGGCAGTGCGTTGGTGTTCGGGCAGTGTAGGGGGTCGTCCTGGGTCTGGTGTTTCAGGGTTTAGGGCAGTGCAGTGGTGTACGGGCTGTGTAGGGGGTCGTGCGGGGTGGTGTTTCAGGGTTTAGGGTGCAACAGTGGTGTTCGGACAGTGTAGGGGGTCATGCTGGGGTGGTGTTTTAGGGTTTAGGGGAGAGCAGTGGTGTTCGCGCAGAGTATGGGGACGTGCTGGGGGTGGAGTTTAGGGTTTAGGGTTTAGGGCAGTGCAGTGGTGTTCGGGCTGTTTAGGGGGTCATGCTGGGGGTGGTGTTTCAGGGCTTAGGCCAGTGCAGTAGTGTTCGGGCAGTGTAGGGGGTCTTGCTGGGGGTGGTGTTTCAGGGTTTAGGGCAGTGGTGTTTGGGCAGTGTAGGGGTTTTGCTTTGGCTGGTGTTTCAGGGTTTAGAGCAGTGGTGTTCGGGCAGTGTATGGGGTCGTGCTTGGGCTGGTGTTTCAGGGTTTAGGGCAGTGCAGTAGTGTTCGGGCAGTGTAGGGGGTTTTGCTGGTGGTGGTGTTTCAGGGTTTAGGGCAGTGGTGTTTGGGCAGTGTAGGGGTTTTGCTTTGGCTGGTGTTTCAGGGTTTAGAGCAGTGGTGTTCGGGCAGTGTAGGGGGTCGTGCTTGGGCTGGTGTTTCAGGGTTTAGGGCAGTGCAGTGGTGTTCGGGCAGTGGAGGGGGATGTGCTGAGGCTGGTGTTTCGGAGTTTAGGGCAGTGCAGTGGTGTTCGGGCAGTGCAGGGGGTCGTGCTGGGACTGGTGTTTCAGGGTTTATGGCAGTGCATTGGTGTTCGGGCAGTGTAGGGGGTCGTGCTTCGGGTGGTGTTTCAGGATTTAGGGCAGTGCAGTGGTGTTCAAGCAGTGTAGGGGGTGGTGCTGGGGGCTGGTGTTTCAGGGTTTAGAGCAGTGGTGTTCGGGCAGTGTAGGGGGTCGTGCTTGGGCTGGTGTTTCAGGGTTTAGGGCAGTGCAGTGGTGTTCGGTCAGTGTAGGGGGGCATGCTGGGGCTGGTGTTTCAGAGTTTAGGGCAGTGCAGTGGTGTTCAGGCAGTGCAGGGGGTCGTGCTGGGACTGGTGTTTCAGGGTTTATTGCAGTGCATTGCTGTTCGGGCAGTGTAGGGGGTCGTGCTGCGGGTGGTGTTTCAGGGTTTAGGGCAGTGCAGTGGTATCAAGCAGTGTAGGGGGTCGTGCTGGGGGCTGGTGTTTCAGGGTTTAGGGCAGTGCGTTGGTGTTCGGGCAGTGTAGGGGGTCGTCCTGGGTCTGGTGTTTTAGGGTTTAGGGCAGTGCAGTGGTGTACGGGCTGTGTAGGGGGTTGTGCGGGGTGGTGTTTCAGGGTTTAGGGTGCAACAGTGGTGTTCGGACAGTGTAAGGGGTCATGCTGGGGTGGTGTTTTAGGGTTTAGGGGAGAGCAGTGGTGTTCGCGCAGAGTATGGGGTCGTGCTGGGGGTGGTGTTTAGGGTTTAGGGCAGTGCAGTGGTGTTCTGGCTGTGTAGGGGGTCGTGCTGGGGGTGGTGTTTCAGGGCTTTGGGCAGTGCAGTAGTGTTCGGGCAGTGTAGGGGGTCTTGCTGGGGGTGGTGTTTCGGGGTTTAGGGCAGTGGTGTTTGGGCAGTGTAGGGGTTTTGCTTTGGCTGGTGTTTCAGGGTTTAGAGCAGTGGTGTTCGGGCAGTGTAGGGGGTCGTGCTTGGGCTGGTGTTTCAGGGTTTAGGGCAGTGCAGTGGTGTTCGGGCAGTGCAGGGGGGCGTGCTGGGAGTGGTGTTTCGGAGTTTAGGTCAGTGCAGTGGTGTTCGGGCAGTGCAGGGGGTCGTGCTGGGACTGGTGTTTCAGGGTTTATGGCAGTGCATTGGTGTTCGGGCAGTGTAGGGGGTCGTGCTGTGGGTGGTGTTTCAGGGTTTAGGGCAGTGCAGTGGTGTTCAAGCAGTGTAGGGGGTCGTGCTGGGGGCTGGTGTTTTAGGGTTTAGGGCAGTGCGTTGGTGTTCGGGCAGTGTAGGGGGTCGTCCTGGTTCTGGTGTTTCACGGTTTAGGGCAGTGCAGAGGTTTTCGGGCTGTGTAGGGGGTCGTCCTGGGTCTGGTGTTTCAGGGTTTAGGGCAGTGCAGAGGTGTTCGGGCAGTGTAGGGGGTCGTGCTGGGGCTGGTGTTTCAGGGTTTAGGGCAGTGCAATGGTGTTCCTGCAGTGTAGGGGGTCGTGCGGCGGTGGTGTTTCAGGGTTTAGGGAAGTGCAGTAGTAATCGGGCAGTGTAGCGGGTCGATCGGGGGCTGGTGTTTCAAGGTTTAGGGCAGTGCAGTGGTGTTCGGGCAGTGTAGGGGATCGTGCTAGGGCTCGTGTTTGAGGATTTTATTGCAGTTTATTGGTGTTCTGGCAGTGTAGGTGGTCATGCAGGGGCTGGTGTTTCAGGGTTTAGGGCAGGGCAGTGGTGTTCGGACAGTGTAGGTGGTCGTGTGGGGCTGTGGTTTCAGAGTATAGGGCACCACAGTGGTGTTCGGGCAGTGTAGGGTGTCGTGCTGGGGGTGGTGTTTCCGGGTTTAGGGCAGAGCAGTGGTGTTCTTGGCCGAGTAGGGGGTCGTGCTGACGTGGTGTTTAGGGTTTAGGGCAGTGCAATGGCGTTCAGACCGTGTAGGGTGTCGTGCTGGGGGTGGTGTTTCAGGGTTTAAGGCAGTGCAGTGGTGTTCGGGCAGTGTAGGGTGTCATGCAGGGGTGGTGTTTCAGGGCTTACGGCAGTGCAGTGGTGTTCGGGCAGTGTAAGGGGTCTTGCTGGCGGTGGTGTTTCAGGGTTTAGGGCAGTGGTGTTCGGGCAGTGTAGGGGGGTCATCCTGGGGCTGGTGTTTCAGGGTTTAGGGCAGAGCAGTGTTGTTCGGGCTGCGAATGGGTCATGCTGGGGGTAGTATTTCAGGGTTTAGGGCAGTGTGTTGGTGTTTGGGCAGTGTAGGGGGTCGTCCTGGGTCTGGTGTTTTAGGGTTTAGGGCAGTGCAGTGGTGTACGGGCTGTGTAGGGGGTCGTGCGGGGTGGTGTTTCAGGGTTTAGGGTGCAACAGTGGTGTTCGGACAGTGTAGGGGGTCATGCTGGGGTGGTGTTTTAGGGTTTAGGGGAGAGCAGTGGTGTTCGCGCAGAGTATGGGGTCGTGCTGGGGGTGGTGTTTAGGGTTTAGGGCAGTGCAGTGGTGTTCTGGCTGTGTAGGGGGTCGTGCTGGGGGTGGTGTTTCAGGGCTTTGGGCAGTGCAGTAGTGTTCGGGCAGTGTAGGGGTTCTTGCTGGGGGTGGTGTTTCAGGGTTTAGGGCAGTGGTGTTTGGGCAGTGTAGGGGTTTTGCTTTGGCTGGTGTTTCAGGGTTTAGAGCAGTGGTGTTCGGGCAGTGTAGGGGGTCGTGCTTGGGCTGGTGTTTCAGGGTTTAGGGCAGTGCAGTGGTGTTCGGGCTGTGCAGGGGGCGTGCTGGGACTGGTGTTTCGGAGTTTAGGTCAGTGCAGTGGTGTTCGGGCAGTGCAGGGGGTCGTGCTGGGACTGGTGTTTCAGGGTTTATGGCAGTGCATTGGTGTTCGGGCAGTGTAGGGGGTCGTGCTGTGGGTGGTGTTTCAGGGTTTAGGGCAGTGCAATGGTGTTCAAGCAGTGTAGGGGGTCGTGCTGGGGGCTGGTGTTTTAGGCTTTAGGGCAGTGCGTTGGTGTTCGGGCAGTGTAGGGGGTCGTCCTGGTTCTGGTGTTTCACGGTTTAGGGCAGTGCAGAGGTTTTCGGGCTGTGTAGGGAGTCGTGCTGGGGGCTGGTGTTTCAGCATTTAGGGCAGTGCGTTGGTGTTCAGGCAGTGTAGGGGGTCGTCCTGGGTCTGGTGTTTCAGGGTTTAGGGCAGTGCAGAGGTGTTCGGGCAGTGTAGGGGGTCGTGCTGGGGCTGGTGTTTCAGGGTTTAGGGCAGTGCAATGGTGTTCCTGCAGTGTAGAGGGTCGTGCGGCGGTGGTGTTTCAGGGTTTAGGGAAGTGCAGTAGTAATCGGGCAGTGTAGCGGGTCGATCGGGGGCTGGTGTTTCAAGGTTTAGGGCAGTGCAGTGGTGTTCGGGCAGTGTAGGGGATCGTGCTAGGGCTCGTGTTTGAGGATTTTATTGCAGTTTATTGGTGTTCTGGCAGTGTAGGTGGTCATGCAGGGGCTGGTGTTTCAGGGTTTAGGGCAGGGCAGTGGTGTTCGGAGAGTGTAGGTGGTCGTGCTGGGGCTGTGGTTTCAGAGTATAGGGCACCACAGTGGTGTTCGGGCAGTGTAGGGTGTCGTGCTGGGGGTGGTGTTTCCGGGTTTAGGGCAGAGCAGTGGTGTTCTTGGCAGAGTAGGGGGTCGTGCTGACGTGGTGTTTAGGGTTTAGGGCAGTGCAATGGCGTTCAGACCGTGTAGGGTGTCGTGCTGGGGGTGGTGTTTCAGGGTTTAAGGCAGTGCAGTGGTGTTCGGGCAGTGTAGGGTGTCATGCAGGGGTGGTGTTTCAGGGCTTACGGCAGTGCAGTGGTGTTCGGGCAGTGTAAGGGGTCTTGCTGGCGGTGGTGTTTCAGGGTTTAGGGCAGTGGTGTTCGGGCAGTGTAGGGGGGTCGTGCTGGGGCTGGTGTTTCAGGGTTTAGGGCAGAGCAGTGTTGTTCGGGCTGCGAATGGGTCATGCTGGGCGTAGTATTTCAGGGTTTAGGGCAGAGCAGTGGTGTTCGGGCAGAGTAGGGGGTCGTGCTGGGGGTGGTGTTTCAGGTTTTGGGGCAGTGCTATGATGTTCGGGCAGTGTTGTGGGTCGTGCAGGGGGTGGTGTTTCAGGGTTTAGGACAGTGCAGTGGTGTACAGGCAGTGTAGGGGGTCATGCGGAGGTGGTGTTTCAGGGTTTAGGGTGCAGCAGTGGAGTTCGGGCCATGTAGGGGATTGTGCTGGGGTGGTGTTTCAGGGTTAAGGGCAAAACAGTGGTGTTCGGGTAGAGTAGGGTGTCATGCTGGGGGTGGTGTTTCAGGGCTTAGGGCAGTGCAGTAGTGTTCGGGCAGTGTAGGGGGTCTTGCTGGGGGTGGTGTTTCAGGGTTTAGGGCAGTGGTTTTCAGGCAGTGTAGGGGTCTTGCTTTGGCTGGTGTTTCAGGGTTTAGGGCAGTGGTGTTCGTACAGTGTAGGGGGTCGTGCTTGGGCTGGTGTTTCAGGGTTTAGGGCAGTGCAGTGGTATTCAGGCTGTGTAGGGGGTTATACTGGTGGTGGTGTTTCAAGGTTTAGGGCAGTGGTGTTCGGGCAGTGTAGGGGGTCGTGCTGGGGCTGGTGTTTTAGGGTTTAGGGCAGTGCATTGGTGTTCAGGCAGTGTAAGGGGTCGTGCTGGGGCTGGTGTTTCAGGGTTTAGGTCAGAGCAGTGATGTTCGCGCAGTGAGTGGGTAGTGTTGGGGGAGTGTTTCACGGTTTAGTGCAGAGCAGTGGTGTTCGGGCAGAGTAGGGGGTCATGCTGGGGGTGGTGTTTCAGGTTTTAGGGCAGTGCAGTGGTGTTCGGGCAGTGTAGGGGGTCGTGCGGGGGTGTTGTTTCAGAGTTTAGGGCAGTGCAGTTGTGTACGGGCAGTGTAGGGGGTCGTGCGGGGGTGGTGTTTCAGGGTTTAGGGTGCAGCAGTGGTGTTCGGGCAGTGTAGGGGGTCGTGCTGGGTGGTGTTTCAGGGTTTAAGGCAGAACAGTGGGGTTCGGGCAGAGTATGGGGTTGTGCTGGGGGTGGTGTTTAGGGTTTAGGGAAGTGCAGTGGTGTTCGGGCTGTTTAGGGGGTCGTGCTGGGGTGGTGTTTCAGGGATTAGTGCAGTGCAGTGGTGTTCGGGCAGTGTAGGGGTTTTGCTTTGGCTGCTGTTTCATGGTTTAGGGCAGTGCAGTGGTGTTTGGACAGTGTGGGGGTCATGCTGCGGCTGTTGTTTCAGGTTTTAGGGTGGTGCAGTAGTGTTCAGGCAGTGTAGGGGGTCGTGCTGGGACTGGTGTTTCAGGGTTTATGGCAGTGCATTGGTGTTAGGGCAGTGTAAAGGGTCTTGCTAGGGGTGATGTTTCAGGGTTTAGGTCAGAGCAGTGATGTTCGGGCAGTGTATGGGTAGTGTTGGGGGAGTGTTTCACAGTTTAGGGCAGAGCAGTGGTGTTTAGGCAGAGTAGGGGGTCATGCTGGGGGTGGTGTTTCAGGTTTTAGGGCAGTGCAGTGGTGTTCGGGCAGTTTAGGGGGTCGTGCGGGGGGATGTTTTTTCAGGGTTTAGGGCAGTGCAGTTGTGTACGGGCAGTGTAGGGGGTCGTGCTGGGACTGGTGTTTCAGGGTTTATGGCAGTGCATTGGTGTTAGGACAGTGTAAAGGGTCTTGCTGGGGGTGATGTTTCAGGGTTTAGGTCAGAGCAGTGATGTTCGGGCAGTGTATGGGTGGTGTTGGGGGAGTGTTTCACGGTTTAGGGCAGAGCAGTGGTGTTCAGGCAGAGTAGGGGGTCATGCTGGTGGTGGTGTTTCAGGTTTTAGGGCAGTGCAGTGGTGTTTGGGCAGTGTAGGGGGTCGTGCGGGAGGTGTTTTTTCAGGGTTTAGGGCAGTGCAGTTGTGTACGGGCAGTGTAGGGGGTCGTGCGGGGTGGTGTTTCAGGGTTTAGGGTGCAGTAGTGGTGTTCGGGCAGTGTAGGGGGTTGTGCTGGGTGGTGTTTCAGGGTTTAGGGCAGAGCAGTGGGGTTCGGGTAGAGTATGGGGTTGTGCTGGGGGTGGTGTTTAGGGTTTAGGGAAGTGCAGTGGTGTTCGGGCTGTGTAGGGGGTAATGCTGGGGTGGTGTTTCAGGGATTAGTGCAGTGCAGTGGTGTTCGGGCAGTGTAGGGGGTCATACTGGTGGTGGTGTTTCAAGGTTTAGGGCAGTGGTGTTCGGGCAGTGTAGGGGGTCGTGCTGGGGCTGGTGTTTTAGGGTTTAGGACAGTGCATTGGTGTTCGGGCAGTGTAAGGGGTCGTGCTGGGGCTGGTGTTTCAGGGTTTAGGTCAGAGCAGTGATGTTCGGGCAGTGTATCGGTAGTGTTGGGGGAGTGTTTCACGGTTTAGGGCAGAGCAGTGGTGTTCAGGCAGAGTAGGGGGTCATGCTGGGGGTGGTGTTTCAGGTTTTAGGGCAGTGCAGTGGTGTTCGGGCAGTGTAGGGGGTCGTGCGGGGGGTGTTGTTTCAGGGTTTAGGGCAGTGCAGTTGTGTACGGGCAGTGTAGTGGGTCGTGCGGGGGTGGTGTTTAATGGTTTAGGGTGCAGCAGTGGTGTTCGGGCAGTGTAGGGGGTCGTGCTGGGTGGTGTTTCAGGGTTTAAGGCAGAGTAGTGGGGTTCGGGCAGAGTATGGGGTTGTGCTGGGGGTGGTGTTTAGGGTTTAGGGAAGTGCAGTGGTGTTCGGGCTGTGTAGGGGGTCGTGCTGGGGTGGTGTTTCAGGGATTAGTGCAGTGCAGTGGTGTTCGGGCAGTGTAGGGGGTCTTGCTGGGGTTGGTATTTCAGGGTTTAGGGCAGTGGTGTTCGGGCAGTGTAGGGGTTTTGCTTTGGCTGCTGTTTCATGGTTTAGGGCAGTGCAGTGGTGTTCGGACAGTGTAGGGGGTCATGCTGCGGCTGGTGTTTCAGGTTTTAGGGTTGTGCAGTAGTGTTCGGGCAGTGTAGGGGGTCGTGCTGGGACTGGTATTTCAGGGTTTATGGCAGTGCATTGGTGTTAGGGCAGTGTAAAGGGTCTTGCTGGGGGTGATGTTTCAGGGTTTAGGACAGTGCAGTGGTGTTCGGGCAGTGTAGGGTGTCTTGCTGGGGGTGGTGATTCAGGGTTTAGGGCAGTGCTGTGGTGTTCGGGCAGTGTAGGGAGTCGTGCTGGGGTCTGGTGTTTCAGGGTTTAGGGCAGTGCGGTGGTGTTCGGGCAGTGTAGGAGGTCTTGCTGGGGGTGGTGATTCAGGGTTTAGGGCAGTGCAGTGGTGTTCAGGCAGTGTAGGGGGTCATGCTGGGGGCTGGTGTTTCAGGGTTTAGGGCAGTGCATTCGTGTTCGGGCAGTGTAGGGGGTCGTGCTGGGTGGTGTTTCAGGGTTTAAGGCAGAGCAGTGGGGTTCGGGCAGAGTATGGGGTTGTGCTGGGGGTGGTGTTTAGGGTTTAGGGAAGTGCAGTGGTGTTCGGGCTGTGTAGGGGGTCGTGCTGGGGTGGTGTTTCAGGGATTAGTGCAGTGCAGTGGTGTTCGGGCAGTGTAGGGGTTTTGCTTTGGCTGCTGTTTCATGGTTTAGGGCAGTGCAGTGGTGTTCGGACAGTGTAGGGGGTCATGCTGCGGCTGGTGTTTCAGGTTTTAGGGTGGTGCAGTAGTGTTCAGGCAGTGTAGGGGGTCGTGCTGGGACTGGTGTTTCAGGGTTTATGGCAGTGCATTGGTGTTAGGACAGTGTAAAGGGTCTTGCTGGGTGTGAGAAGTTGGCCTGGTATATGCTGTTCACTAGTTCTAGTGACCACCTTGTACCATGCCAAGCAACCCTTATGGTGTGGTTGTAAGTCAACCTTTTCGGACTAGCTGCCCTAGTGGTAGCGTAGGCTAAGCAGTCTTTGAGGCTAAACTCGTGAAGCGTGTTAAGCAAGCTGTTTTACCAATAGTAACCCCCTTTTATACCAATGAAAGGACACCACACAGATATATATTCAAAATATATATGTATTTATTTCTCAAAGTAACCCCTAGTCTCTTTATGAGCACAGGAGCACAAATCGTCAAACAAGATTATCACAGAATACACAGAAGTTGCACTTTATATGGATAGGCCCTGGTGGCCACTCGAACCATATACTAAAATAGTGGTATAAGTACCACGAACAGAAAAGGGAAAAGGCCTAGGGCCTCTAGAATCGCTGGGCCTACAAGGAGCTAACGTCAGTTAGTGACCAGGAGGTCCACGGGTGGCGTGTGCAGAGCAAATAGTCACACGCGTGCTCCCATAGGTTTCAATGGGTGCGTAAAAAGTACAAAGTTACTGCAAAAGGAATCTTCCGGATGACCTAGGAACTTAAGATTTGGAACACAGACACTAGAGATGTAATACTACACTTGGGCACAGGGGTGCCAGCTTTACCTCACCCACAGGAAGCGGGTGCATAGGCCTCGAAGTGCGTCGGGTTTCTTCTATCTGTTCCGTGGGGCCTGTAGACAAAAGTGCTGCAGGCGGTCGGTCGGGAAGAGATGCAGTGGATCCAAGAGTGGATCGGAGATGTTGAAGACCTGTAAGCAGAGGGGACAGTGTTCACAGTCACTAGCCAGTGACCAGCGTGGCACCAGGTGGGTACCAGGCGATGTCGGGTGCAAACAGGTGATGAGGGGTAGCTTGTCTCCGCAGCCACGTGGTCCCTGAAGGTCGACGACGTCCAGGAGTCGGCTCACGAGCTGTCCCACGCAGGCTCTCGCTGTCGGCGGTGTCGGCGACTTGATCGAAGCAAACAAGCCTTGGCAAAAGCAATTGTAGAAGGATTCGGAAATCAGCTGTTGGTTCTGACCAGCAAGGTCAGAGGGATTGCTCCTTTGGAGGGGAGCAAGGGCCAGTCTGGAGCAACCAGACCAGCGGTGTTTGTCGTAGATTTCGTCGCCAAGATGGCCACTAGCCAGCGGGCCAGCAACCGGTTAGGCGCGTCGAGTGGCAAAATGCAGAAGGGCCCCACGCAGATCGTGGAGATGCTGGAGGGCTCACCTTTGGTGCAGATGCTGCTCGAGGGTTGGGCTTCTCAGGACCCAAAGCACAACTTGGAGGGAGCCTCGGTTGTTGCACTTGTCAGCTTGTCGTAGTCGTTCCAAGATGGCTGGCTCCACGTGTCTCGGTGCCTCCACGGGTCTCCTCTTTTCAGGGACTGTGGATCGGGCGGTGAGAGGTCTGGAGGTCCAGGTCTTGTCAGTCTCTGGGCTCGGGCTCCGGCGGGAGGCGGCGGCAAAGCAGACGGTGATTCGCTGGATGGTGCTTGCGTTAGCAAGGTGGTCACTCCCTGACCACAGGGGAGATTTTCTTCAGTCTTCTGTGCAGCAGAATGTCGAAGTTCCCGTCTTCTTCTTAGTTTCAAGTTGATTCCAGGATGTCTAAAGTCTTAGGACACAGCTCCTACCTTTATTCGGATTCTAGGGGCCGGACTACCTGCTAGGTCCCTCCCTATGGGTGGGACCAGGAAGGGGGGTGGTTATACCCCCAATCCTTTGTCCAGCTCGCCCCAGGCCCGGGACTGGTGTGCCCCAGGACCGGTTTGAACTGGCATATGCCCCGAGGCTCCTTGTGAGCCACAGGCATGTCTGGTTTCTTTCAAGCCCTACCTGACCAATACACAAAATCCTGTCTGGGGTGGTGCATGCACCTCCCCTGGCAGGAAACCCTTTGTCCACACCTCCCAAGCTGGAAGGACTCCCAGCAGCAGGAGGGCAGACTTGTGTCTGTGGTGGCAGCATCCATTTTGTGGAGCTGAGGCTATGTCTGATTTTACCCGGGTTTCAGGCACTGTACATGTCGTGTCCCTCTAGAAGGGTGGAATGCTAACCCCGTCGCCAGAATTGGCGAGGGGTTAGTATTCCAATTCGTATGACACCTTACTCGACATGTTTTGATAAAGCCAAACCAAAGATAGCATTTAACCGCGAGGTTCATAATGCACTTAAGAGTATATGGTATGACGATATCTGGAAACAGTAGAAGGAAGTTGTTCCGACCACTGCAGACAGGCTCAGCTCATGCCAGAGCACCATCTCACATGGAACCAAGCACTCTGCCTTCAGGATTGTTAAGGCCTGCCATAGGAGTGACTTATAGGTTACCAGGTGTCCCATTTAAGTTTAGGTATAGGTATACTACACCTAAGTAAGAGGTGATTACACCAACTTACCCCAGCTGAGTGATCAGCCAGTTGTGTCAGATTGTTAGGCCAAGCCTGGGGTGGCATAATACATGCTTCAGCCCCTGGCAGGCCTTGGATACACCAATGCCCTGGGTACCTAGTGTACACTGGTACAGGGGCTGACAGGGTGATCCAACCAATTGGGTATGTACCTAGGGTACATGGAGTCCATTTTACAGAGAGAGCAGATAGCCTGAGAGCCTGAATGGCAGGATCTCAGGCCAACTAAGTCGAAAAACCAGCTAGACACTAGGCAAAAATTTGGGGGTAACCATAGTCAGATATCCACCTTCCTACACAACCCCCCCCCAAACGAAGGGAGATAAGGCTGACCTTGACCAGGTAAGCCTATATTGCCCAAGTGGCCATATAAGGAGGAACCAGCACTGGCATGGTTACCCCCTGTCTCATGGTCCACTAAGCAATCCCTCACCCTAAGGGTATCAGAGGGTCTCCACCATAGGGAATCTCTACCTGTGGTGTGTCTTGGCAAAGTAAAAGGCTGGTGTTGAGATGGAGTACTGAAGTGAGTGTCCTCAAAGTGAGGCCTCAGCTTCCTCCAATCATCCTCCACCATGGATGCCTTTCTTTCTTTAACTGAGTTGCACTGTGCTCTCAGGGTCAGCCTCTGGCTACCTAAAGCTGGAGGCTGGGTCCCTTTTGTGGGCTTACTGGAGGGACAGGTCAGGTTTGGGGCCCTAAGGTCCCATGTTTGCCTGTGCCCAACAGAATCCCCCTGGGGGAGGTCCCTAACTACCTGTAAAGGAGATCCCTCAGGAATGTTTTTACCCATCACCTGACTAGGGCTACTAGCCAGGCAATCCTCATTCTTTTGATGGGGGGGTTCTTGTGGACAGGGGCCCTCTGGGGGTCCACTGGCCTCCCTGACCTCTGCAGCCCTGGGCTGACTGAGGCAGGGTAGAGAGAGGCAGGCTACCTGCACCAGACTGGATCCCACCTTGGAAGGGGCCACTGACATCAGAGGCTCTGCCAGGCCAGGCCTGGCTACCTCTGGGGCAGTTCCTTCACAAGGGGTGAGGTCAGATCCCTGAGGAGGCTGACCTTTTCCTAATGTCTGGGGAGAGGGAGACTTTTCTTCCTCCCCACTACTCTCAGTTTGTGTGGAGTGATCCATTGTTTCAGGCTTCACTACACCTATGTCAGTCTGAGTATAGGCTGAGACCATTACAGCCTTGCCAACCTTTTCAGGGGGGCACTCAGTTTGTGTTTGAGCTGTGACTGTCACAGCTCTGCCAGTCCCTACAGGGAAGTCTGTCTGTGCCTGGGCTGTGGCTACCACTGCCCTTCCAACCTTTTCAGGGAGGAAATCTATTTGGACAGGGGTTGTGAATGGCACAACCCCCCTACCCTTTTGTGAAAGGCCTACCATTTTAGAATGGGTGTCTTGTTCAACTCCAGCCCAAGCTGAGAGTTCTAAGTCATTCCCCAGTAAGCAGTCTACAGGCAAGGTTGGGGACACTGCTACCCTTTTAGGGCCAGTGACCCCTCCCCAGCTGAGACATACCTCTGCCATGGGATGACTGTTCTGTTTGCCATCAATGTTAGTCACCTGGTAGGAGAAACCGGGCAAAAGCTGCTCAGAGGGAACTAGCCAATGGGCCACCATTGTGATGCTAGCCCCAGTGTCTCTGTAGGCCTCAGCTTTTGTACCATTGATGTAGGGCTCCTGTCTGTACCTACCCAAAGTGTTGGGACAGGCAGTGAAGTTGGCAAACCCCATGCCACCATCACAGACAAGAGTGGTTGCTGTAGGGGAATTGGCTAAGCCAGGGTCCCCCTGTGTTCCCCAAGTAAACCCACCCAGATTTCTGGGGGCACTCCCACCACCTGGGGGATTACTGCTGACAGTAATAGGTGGTGTGACAGGAGTAATTGGAGGAACAGTTTTGTTTTTAGCCCTTGGGCAACCGCTGTCAGTTTTCCAATGCCCAGGAGTTTTACACTCATGGCAGTAGGGCTTTTTAGCTGTGGTAGAGGAGGGAGCTTGGGACCCACCACCCTGTGTGGAGTTTTGGGGCCCTGAGGAAGGTTTCTCTTTTTCTTTATCCCCACCCTTCTCTTGAGGCTTGGTGGTATCTTTCTTTTGGTCACCACCCTGGTTTTTAGGCCTGATCCTGGTCCTGACCCATTTATCTGCCCTCTTTCCCAATTCTTGGGGAGAGGTCAAATCTGAGTCTACCAGGTGTTGATGGAGAAGCTGGTTTTGACAATTACTTAAAATCTGCTCTCTCATCATCAAATTGTACAATCCTGTATAATCAGACACCTTACTTCCCAGCAACCAACCCTCCAAAGCCTTAGTGGCACATTCCACATATTCAGACCAGTCCTGAGTCTGTGTCTTCTGGGTGTCTCTGAACATTAACCTGTACTGTTCAGTGGTTAAGCCTAACCCATCAACTAGGACACTCTTCAGGACTCTGTAATTTCTGACATCCTCTTCTCTAACAGTGAGGAGTCTATCTCTGCCTCTCCCCTCAAAGGAGAGCCATAAGATTGCTGCCCACTGGTCTTCAGGAACCTGCTGCACTTTGCAGGCTCTCTCAAGAGCAGTCATCCATTTGTGGATGTCATCCCCACTTTTGTAGGGGGGCACAATCTTGGACAGGTTCCTATTGTCAAAGACCCTATCTTTGTCCCTAGGGACATTGCTGCCACCAGTGGGTATAGACCCACTCTCTCTATGCTGCCTAGCCTTGCTCAGTTTTTCTTCCATCAGGGCTACTTCTAGCTCCTGCTTCCTGATCCTCAGCTGGGCTTCCTGCATTCTGGCCTCATGTTCCCTCCTCTGAGGGGTGGTCAGTCTCCTTCTGGAGTGACCTTGAGAGCCTCTAGAGCCATGGGAAGCATTGGAGTCACCTGAGCGATTCCTTTGCCTTCCAAGCCCTGTGTTAAGTCCACTGGGGAGATCCAATGGGGTGAACCCACTGTCAGTCCCCAATAGCCTTAGTTTAGCTGGGCCAAGTATAACACTTGGCACTGGGCTAGTTCTCCCTTCATCCCCACTCACATCTGTATCCCCATCACTTTCTTCCTCTGTGGTAGGCATCCCATCTAAGGGGTGACTATTGGGAAGGGGTACTTCAGTGGCATCTTCAGAAGGGGGGCCTCCTGTTCCTGTCCCTAAGGGGGCTAACTGGGAAGCTTTCTTGAGTGCTCTCTGATTCTCATCATTCTGTAAGAGCTCTCTGAGCTCAGCAGAGTTTGGGTTCTTGGGCTGTTTAAGGCCTCTAAGAGTTGCCAAATGCCTGAGCTCATTCTGATTAAGGGTAGCAAAGCTGGTTGGTGCCCTCTGGGGGTCACTCTCGACAGAGATGGGTACAGTGGACCCCTCTGCCCCGGCCATTGCTCTTAAGTGTGGGTGGATGTGTTGCAATCTACCTACACTTGGGTTTACCTACTAAACCTATCTAGTAGTTGTAGTCAGGGTGTGCTACTCCCTTTGCTCTACAACAACTAAGTTCCGTAGAACTTAAGTATATCTAATCTTGTTTTATATGTACCTACAGGTACCTATGTGATCTTTCAATTGGTAACCAAGAGATTACAATGGTAAAACACAGCAAGCTCAAATCCAACCGCTGCTCACCAATGTGAGAAGTTGGCCTGGTATATGCTGTTCACTAGTTCTAGTGACCACCTTGTACCATGCCAAGCAACCCTTATGGTGTGGTTGTAAGTCAACCTTTTCGGACTAGCTGCCCTAGTGGTAGCGTAGGCTAAGCAGTCTTTGAGGCTAAACTCGTGAAGCGTGTTAAGCAAGCTGTTTTACCAATAGTAACCCCCTTTTATACCAATGAAAGGACACCACACAGATATATATTCAAAATATATATGTATTTATTTCTCAAAGTAACCCCTAGTCTCTTTATGAGCACAGGAGCACAAATCGTCAAACAAGATTATCACAGAATACACAGAAGTTGCACTTTATATGGATAGGCCCTGGTGGCCACTCGAACCATATACTAAAATAGTGGTATAAGTACCACGAACAGAAAAGGGAAAAGGCCTAGGGCCTCTAGAATCGCTGGGCCTACAAGGAGCTAACGTCAGTTAGTGACCAGGAGGTCCACGGGTGGCGTGTGCAGAGCAAATAGTCACACGCGTGCTCCCATAGGTTTCAATGGGTGCGTAAAAAGTACAAAGTTACTGCAAAAGGAATCTTCCGGATGACCTAGGAACTTAAGATTTGGAACACAGACACTAGAGATGTAATACTACACTTGGGCACAGGGGTGCCAGCTTTACCTCACCCACAGGAAGCGGGTGCATAGGCCTCGAAGTGCGTCGGGTTTCTTCTATCTGTTCCGTGGGGCCTGTAGACAAAAGTGCTGCAGGCGGTCGGTCGGGAAGAGATGCAGTGGATCCAAGAGTGGATCGGAGATGTTGAAGACCTGTAAGCAGAGGGGACAGTGTTCACAGTCACTAGCCAGTGACCAGCGTGGCACCAGGTGGGTACCAGGCGATGTCGGGTGCAAACAGGTGATGAGGGGTAGCTTGTCTCCGCAGCCACGTGGTCCCTGAAGGTCGACGACGTCCAGGAGTCGGCTCACGAGCTGTCCCACGCAGGCTCTCGCTGTCGGCGGTGTCGGCGACTTGATCGAAGCAAACAAGCCTTGGCAAAAGCAATTGTAGAAGGATTCGGAAATCAGCTGTTGGTTCTGACCAGCAAGGTCAGAGGGATTGCTCCTTTGGAGGGGAGCAAGGGCCAGTCTGGAGCAACCAGACCAGCGGTGTTTGTCGTAGATTTCGTCGCCAAGATGGCCACTAGCCAGCGGGCCAGCAACCGGTTAGGCGCGTCGAGTGGCAAAATGCAGAAGGGCCCCACGCAGATCGTGGAGATGCTGGAGGGCTCACCTTTGGTGCAGATGCTGCTCGAGGGTTGGGCTTCTCAGGACCCAAAGCACAACTTGGAGGGAGCCTCGGTTGTTGCACTTGTCAGCTTGTCGTAGTCGTTCCAAGATGGCTGGCTCCACGTGTCTCGGTGCCTCCACGGGTCTCCTCTTTTCAGGGACTGTGGATCGGGCGGTGAGAGGTCTGGAGGTCCAGGTCTTGTCAGTCTCTGGGCTCGGGCTCCGGCGGGAGGCGGCTGCAAAGCAGACGGTGATTCGCTGGATGGTGCTTGCGTTAGCAAGGTGGTCACTCCCTGACCACAGGGGAGATTTTCTTCAGTCTTCTGTGCAGCAGAATGTCGAAGTTCCCGTCTTCTTCTTAGTTTCAAGTTGATTCCAGGATGTCTAAAGTCTTAGGACACAGCTCCTACCTTTATTCGGATTCTAGGGGCCGGACTACCTGCTAGGTCCCTCCCTATGGGTGGGACCAGGAAGGGGGGTGGTTATACCCCCAATCCTTTGTCCAGCTCGCCCCAGGCCCGGGACTGGTGTGCCCCAGGACCGGTTTGAACTGGCATATGCCCCGAGGCTCCTTGTGAGCCACAGGCATGTCTGGTTTCTTTCAAGCCCTACCTGACCAATACACAAAATCCTGTCTGGGGTGGTGCATGCACCTCCCCTGGCAGGAAACCCTTTGTCCACACCTCCCAAGCTGGAAGGACTCCCAGCAGCAGGAGGGCAGACTTGTGTCTGTGGTGGCAGCATCCATTTTGTGGAGCTGAGGCTATGTCTGATTTTACCCGGGTTTCAGGCACTGTACATGTCGTGTCCCTCTAGAAGGGTGGAATGCTAACCCCGTCGCCAGAATTGGCGAGGGGTTAGTATTCCAATTCGTATGACACCTTACTCGACATGTTTTGATAAAGCCAAACCAAAGATAGCATTTAACCGCGAGGTTCATAATGCACTTAAGAGTATATGGTATGACGATATCTGGAAACAGTAGAAGGAAGTTGTTCCGACCACTGCAGACAGGCTCAGCTCATGCCAGAGCACCATCTCACATGGAACCAAGCACTCTGCCTTCAGGATTGTTAAGGCCTGCCATAGGAGTGACTTATAGGTTACCAGGTGTCCCATTTAAGTTTAGGTATAGGTATACTACACCTAAGTAAGAGGTGATTACACCAACTTACCCCAGCTGAGTGATCAGCCAGTTGTGTCAGATTGTTAGGCCAAGCCTGGGGTGGCATAATACATGCTTCAGCCCCTGGCAGGCCTTGGATACACCAATGCCCTGGGTACCTAGTGTACACTGGTACAGGGGCTGACAGGGTGATCCAACCAATTGGGTATGTACCTAGGGTACATGGAGTCCATTTTACAGAGAGAGCAGATAGCCTGAGAGCCTGAATGGCAGGATCTCAGGCCAACTAAGTCGAAAAACCAGCTAGACACTAGGCAAAAATTTGGGGGTAACCATAGTCAGATATCCACCTTCCTACACTGGGGGTGATGTTTCAGGGTTTAGGTCAGAGCAGTGATGTTCGGGCAGTGTATGGGTAGTGTTGGGGGAGTGTTTCACGGTTTAGGGCAGAGCAGTGGTGTTCAGGCAGAGTAGGGGGTCATGCTGGGGGTGGTGTTTCAGGTTTTAGGGCAGTGCAGTGGTGTTTGGGCAGTGTAGGGGGTCGTGCGGGAGGTGTTTTTTCAGGGTTTAGGGCAGTGCAGTTGTGTACGGGCAGTGTAGGGGGTCGTGCGGGGTGGTGTTTCAGGGTTTAGGGTGCAGCAGTGGTGTTCGGGCAGTGTAGGGGGTTGTGCTGGGTGGTGTTTCAGGGTTTAAGGCAGAGCAGTGGGGTTCGGGTAGAGTATGGGTTTGTGCTGGGGGTGGTGTTTAGGGTTTAGGGAAGTGCAGTGGTGTTCGGGCTGTGTAGGGGGTAATGCTGGGGTGGTGTTTCAGGGATTAGTGCAGTGCAGTGGTGTTCGGGCAGAGTAGGGGGTCATACTGGTGGTGGTGTTTCAAGGTTTAGGGCAGTGGTGTTCGGGCAGTGTAGGGGGTCGTGCTGGGGCTGGTGTTTTAGGGTTTAGGACAGTGCATTGGTGTTCGGGCAGTGTAAGGGGTCGTGCTGGGGCTGGTGTTTCAGGGTTTAGATCAGAGCAGTGATGTTCGGGCAGTGTATCGGTAGTGTTGGGGGAGTGTTTCACGGTTTAGGGCAGAGCAGTGGTGTTCGGGCAGAGTAGGGGGTCATGCTGGGGGTGGTGTTTCAGGTTTTAGGGCAGTGCAGTGGTGTTCGGGCAGTGTAGGGGGTCGTGCGGGGGGTGTTGTTTCAGGGTTTAGGGCAGTGCAGTTGTGTACGGGCAGTGTAGTGGGTCGTGCGGGGGTGGTGTTTAAGGGTTTAGGGTGCAGCAGTGGTGTTCGGGCAGTGTAGGGGGTCGTGCTGGGTGGTGTTTCAGGGTTTAAGGCAGAGTAGTGGGGTTCGGGCAGAGTATGGGGTTGTGCTGGGGGTGGTGTTTAGGGTTTAGGGAAGTGCAGTGGTGTTCGGGCTGTGTAGGGGGTCGTGCTGGGGTGGTGTTTCAGGGATTAGTGCAGTGCAGTGGTGTTCGGGCAGTGTAGGGGGTCTTGCTGGGGTTGGTATTTCAGGGTTTAGGGCAGTGGTGTTCGGGCAGTGTAGGGGTTTTGCTTTGGCTGCTGTTTCATGGTTTAGGGCAGTGCAGTGGTGTTCGGACAGTGTAGGGGGTCATGCTGCGGCTGGTGTTTCAGGTTTTAGGGTTGTGCAGTAGTGTTCGGGCAGTGTAGGGGGTCGTGCTGGGACTGGTATTTCAGGGTTTATGGCAGTGCATTGGTGTTAGGGCAGTGTAAAGGGTCTTGCTGGGGGTGATGTTTCAGGGTTTAGGACAGTGCAGTGGTGTTCGGGCAGTGTAGGGTGTCTTGCTGGGGTGGTGATTCAGGGTTTAGGGCAGTGCTGTGGTGTTCGGGCAGTGTAGGGAGTCGTGCTGGGGGCTGGTGTTTCAGGGTTTAGGGCAGTGCAGTGGTGTTCAGGCAGTGTAGGGGGTCATGCTGGGGGCTGGTGTTTCAGGGTTTAGGGCAGTGCAGTGGTGTTCGGACAGTATAGGAGGTCATGCTGGGGCTGGTGTTTCAGATTTTAGGGTGGTGCAGTAGTGTTCAGGCAGTGTAGGGGGTCGTGCTGGGACTGGTGTTTCAGGGTTTATGGCAGTGAATTGGTGTTCGGGCAGTGTAGAGGGTCTTGCTGGGGGTGATGTTTCAGGGTTTAGGACAGTGCAGTGGTGTTCGAGCAGTGTAGGGTGTCTTGCTGGGGGTGGTGATTCAGGGTTTAGGGCAGTGCAGTGGTGTTCGGGCAGTGTAGGGGGTCGTGCTGGGCGCTGGTGTTTCAGGGTTTAGGGCAGTGCGGTGGTGTTCGGGCAGTGTAGGAGGTCTTGCTGGGCGTGGTGATTCAGGGTTTAAAGCAGTGCAGTGGTGTTCAGGCAGTGTAGGGGGTCATGCTGGGGGCTGGTGTTTCAGGTTTTAGGGTGGTGCATTAGTGTTCGGGCAGTGTAGGGGGTCGTGCTGGGACTGGTGTTTCAGGGTTTAGGGCAGTGCAGTGGACTTCGGGCAGTGTAGGGGGTCATACTGGTGGTGGTGTTTCAAGGTTTAGGGCAGTGGTGTTCGGGCAGTGTAGGGGGTCGTGCTGGGGCTGGTGTTTTAGGGTTTAGGACAGTGCATTGGTGTTCGGGCAGTGTAAGGGGTCGTGCTGGGGCTGGTGTTTCAGGGTTTAGGTCAGAGCAGTGATGTTCGGGCAGTGTATCGGTAGTGTTGGGGGAGTGTTTCACGGTTTAGGGCAGAGCAGTGGTGTTCGGGCAGAGTAGGGGGTCATGCTGGGGGTGGTGTTTCAGGTTTTAGGGCAGTGCAGTGGTGTTCGGGCAGTGTAGGGGGTTGTGCGGGGGTGGTGTTTGTATTTGTATTTGTATGTGGATTTATTAAGCGCGATTGATGCCCGGGGGCGTCCAAGCGCTGAGGGACCGACAGATGTATAGGCAGAGGCGGGGATAGTTACCAGAATTATTGTGGGGAGTTAAAAAGAAGAGTCTTGAGCTGTTTCCGGAATGAGGTAAGATTAGAATTGGCTCTCAGATGAAGAGGAAGGGCGTTCCATAGCTTGGAAGCGTTATGGGTGAAGGTCCTACCGCCTGCTCTGGCTCTTTTTATTCTGGGTGCGGTGGCCAGAAAAGTCTGGTTTGACCGTAGGTTTCTGCTTGGATGGTAGTGAGAGATTAGGTCACGGGTGATGATTGGGCCTTTGTCCCAGAAAGCCAGGTGGGCAATACACAAGGCTTTGAAGTGGATTCTTTGGCGGACTGGCAGCCAGTGTAGACTGGTCAGACTAGCTCTGACGGATTGTCGGCGTGGGAGCTGGAGCAGTGTCCGAGCTGCACAGTTCTGCACTGTTTGAAGTCTCCGCAGTGTGTAGTCTGGTGCAGCGAGGTATAGGACGTTATTGAAGTCCAGGCGGGACTGGATCAGGCCCTGGATGGCCACTTGTTTTGCCTCCATGGGTAAAAGATGAAGAATTTTTTTGAGCATTTTAAGAAGGCCAAAACAGGTGGCGGAAAGTTTGGTAGCTTGTGTGTCAAATGACAGGGATTTATCGAGCCACACCCCAAGACTCCTGATGTTGTCCTTGGGTGTTGGGGGGGTGCCCAGACAGGGTGGCCACAGGGAATTGAAGGAGCTAGGATTCGCGGGACCTAGAAGCATCAGCTCCGTCTTGTCCCCGTTTAGCTTGAGTGATGAGGAAGACATCCAGCTCTTTACTTCCTCAAGGCATTTACAGAGTCCCCCGCTCATGGGAATGTTGGCCTCATGTGCCAGTGAGACCACCAGCTGGGTGTCGTCCGCATAGAAGATGATCTTAACTCCATACGGACGAACAACCTCAGCCAGTGGCCTCATATAAATGTTAAATAGCGCCGGGCTTAAAGAGGAGCCTTGTGGGACCCCGCACCTTAAAGGTCTGCTGGTAGATACTGATTCACCGTCGAATACCTGAAAGGATCTGTCTTTCAGGAAGGACTCGAACCATAGCCAAGCCTGGTGCTTGACGCCAACATTAGACAGATGGTTCAGCAGGATGTCATGGCTGACCGTGTCAAAGGCCGCGCTGAGGTCAAGGAGGATCACTGCCACTGATCCTCCTTGGTCCAAGATTTTTCTGGATTCCTCGGTGACCTTGAGGAGGGCGGTCTCGGTTCCGTGCTTGGGTCGGAAGCCTGTCTGGGTGGGGTCTAGCAGTTGGTTGGTTTCTAGGAAGGTGACCAGAAGGCTGTTGATGTATTTCTCCAACACCTTGCTCAGCCAGGGAAGCAGGGAGATTGGCCGATAGCTGCTGAAGTCTAATGGGTCCAAACTGGGTTTCTTCAGCAGTGCTTTAACCATGGCCCGTTTCCATCCAGGAGGGACCGTGCTGGAGGAGATAGAGGCATTCAGGAGGTCCATTATGATGGGTAGGGTGACCTGAGATGCCGACATTATAATGTCTGGTGGGGCTGGGTCGTTGGGGGAGCCAGATTTGACTTTCCGGGCTACAGTTTCCAGAGACGCCAGATCTAGGGGGGGGGAAGTGAGCTAGTGTAGTGGGAGTCTGTAAGGTAAGGTGTGCCAAGACTGTGTTAGTCGAGGCTGGATCGGAGGTGGCCAGGGGGGGAAAGGAGGCGTAGATTTTATCAATTTTTTGCTGGAAAAAGGCTGCCACATTGTTGCAATGCTCTGTGGATGTGGTTACAGGTAGGCTGGGTGGTAGCTTGGAGAGATTTTTTACTATTAGGAAAATCTCCCTAGGTTATGATTTGGCTGACATGATTTTGTTAAAAAAATATGCCGCTTGAGTGGCTTTGATTTCTTCTTTGGACTCTTTAAGTAGCGTTCGGTATTGGGTTTTTTCTATTGGAGAGAAGTCCAGACGCCATTTCCTTTCAGCTTTCAGGCATAGGCGTTTCTTTGCCCTAAGGGCCTCTGAATACCATGGTGCCGATTTGTGGGAACGTTTTAGAGTGGTTTTTCTTTTGGGGAGAGTGTTGTCAAGGGATTGGGTGATCCAGTCTTCAAAGGTCTGGTCAGCTAGGCGTGGATCCTTATTATGAAGAGGAGGGTTGCTAGCGAGTTTGCTCATCCATTTGTCGACTGGAAGGCGGGACCAGGCTCTGGCTATTCGTACTGTGGGTTTAATGGTTAGGGGTTTGAGTGTGGTCCAGGTGAAGGGGACTAGTAAATGGTCAGTCCATGGAAGGGGGATTGGTAGGCTAGATGTAAGATCTGCGCAGTTGCTGAACACAGGGTCCAGCAAATGGCCTTTGACGTGAGTGGAGGACCTAACGATTTGGATTAGCTGCAGCGCTGCTAGGTCATTTATCATCATAGTGGCTATGTGATCGGTTGTGGAGTCAAAGTGGCAGTTAAGATCCCCTAACAGGGTGAAGTTCGAGGAAGTGCTGATGCGTTCCGCCACAATCGAGGCAAGAAGATTGTGGAATTGTTTGGGAGGGCCTGGAGGGCGGTAAATTAGAGTACCTGTGAAGCATGTGTTAGGGGAGAGGCAGAAGGCTAGGCTCTCGCAGTCAGGGATGGTCTCCGGAATTACTCGACAGAGGAATTGGTCTTTATAGATAATAGCTAGACCTCCTCCTCTGCCCTCAGGGCGGTCCTGCTGAATGATTTGGAAGCCGGGAGGGAGGGCTGTGATTACCGCGGGGGCCGAATCTGTGGCCAGCCATGTTTCTGTTAG
The DNA here is from genome assembly GCF_964204655.1 of Triturus cristatus. Lineage (NCBI taxonomy): Eukaryota > Metazoa > Chordata > Amphibia > Caudata > Salamandridae > Triturus > Triturus cristatus. The sequence goes on along the minus strand of NC_140587.1, from coordinate 123,047,205 downwards.
GAAGACAATGTCTGGCATACGTTCTTCCAGCAATAATGCGAACTCTGCCCTGTGTTTGGGCAGGGATCTGCAGTTGAGCAGGAACATGCGGTACTCATGTGAATGGTCTGGAGCCGGCTTAGGTTTAAGGGTTGATTGGCAGGAGGGGCAGGAATGTGGGATGTTTTCTGCATGAAACTGGGACTGAAGGCAATCTCTGCCGGTGGGTCTTAATCCCGTGAGAGTTTCCGAGTTGTAATGTCTGAGTTTTATAGCCGGGGATATAGGGGGGGTGGCCCTAGGCCCGGTCTCGGCACGGACGAGCACAGACGAGCTTGCCCCTTGCCCGCTGCGCTCGTCCGCTGCGCTTCCGGTACATGCACATGTTTTGAAGAAGGGGATAGGTGAAGGCGTGGCCTCTAGCGGGCGTGCCCAATCAGGGCGAGGGGAGATAATTAGGCGGGAAATGCGGCGATTTCGCCCTTCCCAGCGCTCGTTTTCAGCGTGGAAGGGTGCCTGCACACAGAGGATGTGTCCCAGGAGGGGGGAGTGAGTTAAAATCCAAGTGACAAAAATACAGAATTTTAAGTTTTAAAAACAGTGAATAGTTCTGTCTCCTTCTACTCCCGGCTGCGCCTCAGGAGGGTCCAAGTTATCTGACTCGCTTGTAGTTCAGCGCGTTTTTTATAGCTAGGACTAAGGGGACGTAGCCTCTAGTGGGCGTGCCCAATCAGGGCGAGGGGAGATAATTAGGCGGGAAATGCGGCGATTTTGCCCTTCCCAGCGCTCGTTTTCAGCGTGGAAGGGTGCCTGCACACAGAGGATGTGTCCCAGGAGGGGTGAGTGAGTTAAAATCCAAGTGACAAAAATACAGTATTTTAAGTTTTAAAAACAGTGAATAGTTCTGTCTCCTTCTACTCCCGGCTGCGCCTCAGGAGGGTCCAAGTTATCAGGGTTTAGGGCAGTGCAGTGGTGTAGGGGTGGTGTAGGGGGTCGTGTGGGGGTGGTGTTTCAGGGTTTAGGGTGCAGCAGTGGTGTTCGGGCAGTGTAGGGGGTCGTGCTGGGTGGTGTTGCAGGGTTTAAGGCAGAGCAGTGGGGTTCGGGCAGAGTATGGGGTTCTGCTGGGGGTGGTGTTTAGGGTTTAGGGAAGTGCAGTGGTGTTCGGGCTGTGTAGGGGGTCGTGCTGGGGTGGTGTTTCAGAAATTAGTGCAGTGCAGTGGTGTTCGGGCAGTGTAGGTGGTCTTGCTGGGGTTGGTGTTTCAGGGTTTAGGGCAGTGGTGTTCGGGCAGTGTAGGGGTTTTGCTTTGGCTGCTGTTTCATGGTTTAGGGCAGTGGTGTTCGGGCAATGTAGGGGGTCGTGCTTGGGCTGGTGTTTCAGGGTTTAGGGCAGTGCAGTGGTGTTCGGACAGTGTAGGGGGTCATGCTGGGGCTGGTGTTTCAGGTTTTAGGGTGGTGCAGTAGTGTTCGGGCAGTGTAGGGGGTCGTGTTGGGACTGGTGTTTCAGGGTTTATGGCAGTGCATTGGTGTTCGGGCAGTGTAGAGGGTCTTGCTGGGGGTGATGTTTCAGGCTTTAGGGCAGTGCAGTGGTGTTCGAGCAGTGTAGGGGGTCGTGCTGGGGCTGGTGTTTCAGGGTTTAGGGCAGTGCGGTGGTGTTCGGGCAGTGTAGGAGGTCTTGCTGGGGGTGGTGATTCAGGGTTTAGGGCAGTGCAGTGGTGTTCAGGCAGTGTAGGGGTCATGCTGGGGGCTGGTGTGTCAGGGTTTAGGGCAGTGCGTTGGTGTTCGGGCAGTGTAGGGGGTCGTCCTGGGTCTGGTGTTTCAGGGTTTAGGGCAGGGCAGAGGTGTTCGGGCAGTGTAGGGGGTGGTGCTGGGGCTGGTGTTTCAGGGTTTAGGGCAGTGCAGTGGTGTTCGGGCAGTGTAGGGGTCCATGCGGGTGCTGGTTTTTCAGGGTTTAGGGTAGTGCTGTGGTGTTCGGGCAGTGTAGTGGGTCTTGCTGTGGTGATGTTTCAGGGTTTAGGGCAGTGCAGTGGTGTTCGGGCAGTGTAGGGGGTCATGCTGGGGCTGGTGTTTCAGGGTTTAGGGCAGTGCAGTTGTGTTTGGGCAGTGTAGGGGGTCACGATGTGGCTAGTGTTTCGGGGTGTAGGGCTGTGCAGTGTTGTTCAGGCAGTGTGGGGGTCGTGCTGTGGCTGGTGTTTCAGGGTTTAGGGCAGTGCAGTGGTATTCAGGCAGTGTAGGGGGTCATGCTGGTGGTGGTGTTTCAAGGTTTAGGGCAGTGGTGTTCGGGCAGTGTAGGGGGTCGTGCTGGGGCTGGTGTTTTAGGGTTCAGGGCAGTGCATTGGTGTTTGGGCAGTGTAAGGGGTCGTGCTGGGGCTGGTGTTTCAGGGTTTAGGTCAGAGGAGTGGTGTTTTGGCAGTGTATGGGTAGGGTTGGGGGAGTGTTTCAGGGTTTAGGGCAGAGCAGTGGTGTTCGGGCAGAGTAGGGGCTCGTGCTGGGGGGGTTTCAGGGTTTAGGGCAGTGCAGTTTTGTACGGGCAGTGTAGGGGGTCGTACGGGGTGGTGTTTCAGGGTTTAGGGTGCAGCAGTGGTGTTCGGGCAGTGTAGGGGGTCGTGCTGGGTGGTGATTCAGGGTTTGAGGCAGAGCAGTGGGGTTCGGGCAGAGTATGGGGTTGTGCTGGGGGTGGTGTTTAGGGTTTAGGGAAGTGCAGTGGTGTTCGGGCTGTGTAGGGGGTCGTGCTGGGGGGGTGTTTCAGGGATTAATGCAGTGCAGTGGTGTTCAGGCAGTGTAGGGGGTCTTGCTGGGGTTGGTATTTCAGAGTTTAGGGCAGTGGTGTTCGGGCAGTGTAGGGGTTTTGCTTTGGCTGCTGTTTCATGGTTTAGGGCAGTGCAGTGGTGTTCGGACAGTGTAGGGGGTCATGCTGCGGCTGGTGTTTCAGGTTTTAGGGTGGTGCAGTAGTGTTCAGGCAGTGTAGGGGGTCGTGCTGGGACTGGTGTTTCAGGGTTTATGGCAGTGCATTGGTGTTAGGGCAGTGTAAAGGGTCTTGCTGGGGGTGATGTTTCAGGGTTTAGGTCAGAGCAGTGATGTTCGGGCAGTGTATGGGTAGTGTTGGGGGAGTGTTTCACGGTTTAGGGCAGAGCAGTGGTGTTCGGGCAGAGTAGGGGGTCATGCTGGGGGTGGTGTTTCAGGGTTTAGGGCACTGCAGTGGTGTTCGAGCAGTGTAGGTGGTCGTGCGGGGGTGTTGTTTCAGGGTTTAGGGCAGTGCAGTTGTGTACGGGCAGTGTAGGGTGTCGTGCGGGGGTGGTGTTTCAGGGTTTAGGGTGCAGCAGTGGTGTTCAGGCAGTGTAGGGGGTCGTGCTGGGTGGTGTTTCAGGGTTTAAGGCAGAGCAGTGGGGTTCAGGTAGAATATGGGGTTGTGCTGGGGGTGGTGTTTAGGGTTTAGGGAAGTGCAGTGGTGTTCGGGCTGTGTAGGGGGTCGTGCTGGGGTGGTGTTTCAGGGATTAGTGCAGTGCAGTGGTGTTCGGGCAGTGTAGGGGGTCATGCTGGTGGTGGTGTTTCAAGGTTTAGGGCAGTGGTGTTCGGGCAGTGTAGGGGGTCGTGCTGGGGCTGGTGTTTTAGGGTTTAGGGCAGTGCATTGGTGTTCGGGCAGTGTAAGGGGTCGTGCTGGGGCTGGTGTTTCAGGGTTTAGGTCAGAGCAGTGATGTTCGGGCAGTGTATGGGTAGTGTTGTGGGAGTGTTTCACGGTTTAGGGCAGAGCAGTGGTGTTCGGGCAGAGTAGGGGGTCATGCTGGGGGTGGTGTTTCAGGTTTTAGTGCAGTGCAGTGGTGTTCAGGCAGAGTAGGGGGTCAGGCTGGGGCTGGTGTTTCAGGTTTTAGGGCGGTGCAGTAGTGTTCGGGCAGTGTAGTGGGTCGTGCTGGGACTGGTGTTTCAGGGTTTATGGCAGTGCATTGGTGTTCGGGCAGTGTAGAGGGTCTTGCTGGGGGTGATGTTTCAGGGTTTAGGGCAGTGCAGTGGTGTTCGGGCAGTGTAGGGGGTCGTGCTGGGGCTGGTATTTCAGGGTTTAGGGCAGTGCGGTGGTGTACGGGCAGTGTAGGAGGTCTTGCTGGGGGTGGTGATTCAGGGTTTAGGGCAGTGCAGTGGTGTTCAGGCAGTGTAGGGGTCATGCTGGGGGCTGGTGTGTCAGGGTTTAGGGCAGTGCGTTGGTGTTCGGGCAGTGTAGGGGGTCGTCCTGGGTCTGGTGTTTCAGGGTTTAGGGCAGGGGAGAGGTGTTCGGGCAGTGTAGGGGGTGGTGCTGGGGCTGGTTTTTCAGGGTTTAGGGTAGTGCTGTGGTGTTCGGGCAGTGTAGTGGGTCTTGCTGTGGTGATGTTTCAGGGTTTAGGGCAGTGTAGTGGTGTTCGGGCAGTGTAGGGGGTCATGCTGGGGCTGGTGTTTCAGGGTTTAGGGCAGTGCAGTTGTGTTTGGGCAGTGTAGGGGGTCACGCTGTGGCTAGTGTTTCGGGGTGTAGGGCCGTGCAGTGTTGTTCAGGCAGTGTAGGGGGTCGTGCTGTGGCTGGTGTTTCAGGGTTTAGGGCAGTGCAGTGGTATTCGGGCAGTGTAGGGGGTCATGCTGGTGGTGGTGTTTCAAGGTTTAGGGCAGTGGTGTTCGGGCAGTGTAGGGGGACGTGCTGGGGCTGGTGTTTTAGGGTTCAGGGCAGTGCATTGGTGTTCGGGCAGTGTAAGGGGTCGTGCTGGGGCTGGTGTTTCAGGGTTTAGGTCAGAGCAGTGGTGTTCGAGCAGTGTATGGGTAGGGTTGGGGGAGTGTTTCAGGGTTTAGGGCAGAGCAGTGGTGTTTGGGCAGAGTAGGGGGTCGTGCTGGGGGGGTGTTTCAGGGTTTAGGGCAGTGCAGTTGTGTACGGGCAGTGTAGGGGGTCGTGCGGGGTGGTGTTTCAGGGTTTAGGGTGCAGCAGTGGTGTTCGGGCAGTGTAGTGGGTCGTGCTGGGTGGTGTTTCAGGGTTTAAGGCAGAGCAGTGGGGTTCGGGCAGTGTATGGGGTTGTGCTGGGGGTGGTGTTTAGGGTTTAGGGAAGTGCAGTGGTGTTCGGGCTGTGTAGGGGGTCGTGCTGGGGTGGTGTTTCAGGGATTAGTGCAGTGCAGTGGTGTTCGCGCAGTGTAGGGGGTCTTGCTAGGGTTGGTATTTCAGAGTTTAGGGCAGTGGTGTTCGGGCAGTGTAGGGGGTCTTGCTGGGGTTGGTATTTCAGAGTTTAGGGCAGTGGTGTTCGGGCAGTGTAGGGGTTTAGCTTTGGCTGCTGTTTCATGGTTTAGGGCAGTGCAGTGGTGTTCGGAAGGTGTAGGGGGTCATGCTGCGGCTGGTGTTTCAGGTTTTAGGGTGGTGCAGTAGTGTTCAGGCAGTGTAGGGGGTCGTGCTGGGGCTGGTGTTTCAGGGTTTATGGCAGTGCATTCGTGTTAGGGCAGTGTAAAGGGTCTTGCTGGGGGTGATGTTTCAGGGTTTAGGTCAGAGCAGTGATGTTCGGGCAGTGTATGGGTAGTGTTGGGGGAGTGTTTCACGGTTTAGGGCAGAGCAGTGGTGTTCGGGCAGAGTAGGGGGTCATGCTGGGGGTGGTGTTTCAGGTTTTAGGGCAGTGCAGTGGTGTTAGGGCAGTGTAGGTGGGCGTGCGTGTGTGTTGTTTCAGGGTTTAGGGTAGTGCTGTGGTGTTCGGGCAGTGTAGTGGGTCTTGCTGTGGTGATGTTTCAGGGTTTAGGGCAGTGCAGTGGTGTTCGGGCAGTGTAGGGGGTCATGCTGGGGCTGGTGCTTCAGGGTTTAGGGCAGTGCAGTGGTGTTTGGGCAGTGTAGGGGCTCACGCTGTGGCTAGTGTTTCGGGGTGTAGGGCCGTGCAGTGTTGTTCGGGCAGTGTAGGGGGTCGTGCTGTGGCTGGTGTTTCAGGGCTTAGGGCGGTGCAGTGGTATTCGGGCAGTGTAGGGGGTCATGCTGGTGGTGGTGTTTCAACGTTTAGGGCAGTGTTGTTCGGGCAGTGTAGGGGGTCGTGCTGGGGCTGGTGTTTTAGGGTTTAGGGCAGTGCATTGTTGTTCGGGCAGTGTAAGGGGTCGTGCTGGGGCTGGTGTTTTAGGGTTTAGGTCAGAGCAGTAGTGGTCGGGCACTGTAGGGGGTCTTGCTGGGGTTGGTGTTTCAGGGTTTAGGGCAGTGGTGTTCGGGCAGTGTAGGGGGTCGTGCGGGGGTGGAGTTTCAGGGTTTAGGGTGCTGCAGTGGTGTTCGGGCAGTGTAGGGGGTCGTGCTGGGTGGTGTTTCAGGGTTTATGGCAGAGCAGTGGGGTTCGGGTAGAGTATGGGGTTGTGCTGGGGGTGGTGCTTAGGGTTTAGGGAAGTGCAGTGGTGTTCGGGCTGTGTAGGGGGTCGTGCTGGGGTGGTGTTTCAGGGATTAGTGCAGTGCAGTTGTGTTTGGTCAGTGTAGGGGGTCATACTGGTGGTGGTGTTTCAAGGTTTAGGGCAGTGGTGTTCGGGCAGTGTAGGGGGTCGTGCTGGGGCTGGTGTTTCAGGGTTTAGGTCAGAACAGTGATGTTCGGGCAGTGTATTGGTAGTGTTGGGGGAGTGTTTCACGGTTTAGGGCAGAGCAGTGGTGTTCGGGCAGAGTAGGGGGTCATGCTGGGGGTGGTGTTTCAGGTTTTAGGGCAGTGCAGTGGTGTTCGGGCAGTGTAGGGGGTAGTGCGGGGGTGGTGTTTCAGGGTTTAGAGTGCAGCAGTGGTGTTCAGGCAGTGTAGGGGGTCGTGCTGGGTGGTGTTTCAGGGTTTAAGGCAGAGCAGTGGGGTTCGGGTAGAGTATGGGGTTGTGCTGGGGGTGGTGTTTAGGGTTGAGGGAAGTGCAGTGGTGTTCGGGCTGTGTAGGGGGTTGTGCTGGGGTGGTGTTTCAGGGATTAGTGCAGTGCAGTGGTTTTCGGGCAGTTTAGGGGGTCTTGCTGGGGTTGGTATTTCAGGGTTTAGGGCAGTGGTGTTCGGGCAGTGTAGGGGTTTTGCTTTGGCTGCTGTTTCATGGTTTAGGGCAGTGCAGTGGTGTTCGGACAGTGTAGGGGGTCATGCTGCGGCTGGTGTTTCAGGTTTTAGGGTGGTGCAGTAGTGTTCGGGCAGTGTAGGGGGTCGTGCTGGGACTGGTGTTTCAGGGTTTATGGCAGTGCATTGGTGTTAGGGCAGTGTAAAGGGTTTTGCTGGGGGTGATGTTTCAGGGTTTAGGACAGTGCAGTGGTGTTCGGGCAGTGTAGGGTGTCTTGCTGGGGGTGGTGATTCAGGGTTTAGGGCAGTGCTGTGGTGTTCGGGCAGTGTAGGGGGTCGTGCTGGGGGCTGGTGTTTCAGGGTTTAGGGCAGTGCGGTGGTGTTCGGGCAGTGTAGGAGGTCTTGCTGGGGGTGGTGATTCAGGGTTTAGGGCAGTGCAGTGGTGTTCAGGCAGTGTAGGGCGTCATGCTGGGGGCTGGACTTTCAGGGTTTAGGGCAGTGCAGTGGTGTTTGGACAGTGTAGGAGGTCATGCTGGGGCTGGTGTTTCAGGTTTTAGGGTGGTGCAGTAGTGTTCAGGCAGTGTAGGGGGTCGTGCTGGGACTGGTGTTTCAGTGTTTATGGCAGTGCATTGGTGTTCGGGCAGTGTAGAGGGTCTTGCTGGGGGTGATGTTTCAGGGTTTAGGACAGTGCATTGATGTTCAGGCAGTGTAGGGTGTCTTGCTGGGGGTGGTGATTCAGGGTTTAGGGCAGTGCAGTGGTGTTCGGGCAGTGTAGGGGGTCGTGCTGGGCGCTGGTGTTTCAGGGTTTAGGGCAGTGCGGTGGTGTTCGGGCAGTGTAGGAGATCTTGCTGGGGGTGGTGATTCAGGGTTTAAAGCAGTGCAGTGGTGTTCAGGCAGTGTAGGGGGTCATGCTGGGGGCTGGTGTTTCAGGTTTTAGGGTGGTGCAGTAGTGTTCGGGCAGTGTAGGGGGTCGTGCTGGGACTGGTGTTTCAGGGTTTAGGGCAGTGCAGTGGTATTCGGGCAGTGTAGGGGGTCATACTGGTGGTGGTGTTTCAAGGTTTAGGGCAGAAGTGTTCGGGCAGTGTAGGGGGTCGTGCTGGGGCTGGTGTTTTACCTTTTAGGGCAGTGCATTGGTGTTCGGGCAGTGTAAGGGGTCGTGCTGGGGCTGGTGTTTCAGGGTTTAGGTCAGAGCAGTGATGTTCGTGCAGTGTATGGGTAGTGTTGGGGGGGTGTTTCACGGTTTAGGGCAGAGCAGTGGTGTTCGGGCAGAGTAGGTGGTCATGCTGGGGGTGGTGTTTCAGGTTTTAGGGCAGTGCAGTGGTGTTCGGGCAGTGTAGGGGGTCGTGCGGGGGGTGGTGTTTCAGGGTTTAGGGCAGTGCAGTGGTGTAGGGGCAGTGTAGGGGGTCGTGCGGGGGTGGTGTTTCAGGGTTTAGGGTGCAGCAGTGGTGTTCGGGCAGTGTAGGGGGTCGTGCTGGGTGGTGTTGCAGGGTTTAAGGCAGAGCAGTGGGGTTCGGGCAGAGTATGTGGTTCTGCTGGGGCTGGTGTTTAGGGTTTAGTGAAGTGCAGTGGTGTTCGGGCTGTGTAGGGGGTCGTGCTGGGGTGGTGTTTCAGGGATTAGTGCAGTGCAGTGGTGTTCGGGCACTGTAGGGGGTGTTGCTGGGGTTGGTGTTTCAGGGTTTAGGGCAGTGGTGTTCGGGCAGTGTAGGGGTTTTGCTTTGGCTGCTGTTTCATGATTTAGGGCAGTGGTGTTCGGGCAATGTAGGGGGTCGTGCTTGGGCTGGTGTTTCAGGGTTTAGGGCAGTGCAGTGGTGTTCGGACAGTGTAGGGGGTCATGCTGGGGCTGGTGTTTCAGGTTTTAGGGCGGTACAGTAGTGTTCGGGCAGTGTAGGGGGTGGTGCTGGGACTGGTGTTTCAGGGTTTATGGCAGTGCATTGGTGTTCGGGCAGTGTAGAGGGTCTTGCTGGGGGTGATGTTTCAGGGTTTAGGGCAGTGCAGTGGTGTTCGGGCAGTGTAGGGGGTCGTACTGGGGGCTGGTGTTTCAGGGTTTAGGTCAGAGCAGTGGTGTTCGAGCAGTGTATGGGTAGGGTTGGGGGAGTGTTTCATGGTTTAGGGCAGTGCAGTGGTGTTCGGACAGTGTAGGGGGTCATGCTGCGGCTGGTGTTTCAGGTTTTAGGGTGGTGCAGTAGTGTTCAGGCAGTGTAGGGGGTCGTGCTGGGACTGGTGTTTCAGGGTTTATGGCAGTGCATTGGTGTTAGGACAGTGTAAAGGGTCTTGCTGGGGGTGATGTTTCAGGGTTTAGGTCAGAGCAGTGATGTTCGGGCAGTGTATGGGTAGTGTTGGGGGAGTGTTTCACGGTTTAGGGCAGAGCAGTGGTGTTCAGGCAGAGTAGGGGGTCATGCTGGGGGTGGTGTTTCAGGTTTTAGGGCAGTGCAGTGGTGTTTGGGCAGTGTAGGGGGTCGTGCGGGAGGTGTTTTTTCAGGGTTTAGGGCAGTGCAGTTGTGTACGGGCAGTGTAGGGGGTCGTGCGGGGTGGTGTTTCAGGGTTTAGGGTGCAGCAGTGGTGTTCGGGCAGTGTAGGGGGTTGTGCTGGGTGGTGTTTCAGGGTTTAAGGCAGAGCAGTGGGGTTCGGGTAGAGTATGGGGTTGTGCTGGGGGTGGTGTTTAGGGTTTAGGGAAGTGCAGTGGTGTTCGGGCTGTGTAGGGGGTAATGCTGGGGTGGTGTTTCAGGGATTAGTGCAGTGCAGTGGTGTTCGGGCAGTGTAGGGGGTCATACTGGTGGTGGTGTTTCAAGGTTTAGGGCAGTGGTGTTCGGGCAGTGTAGGGGGTCGTGCTGGGGCTGGTGTTTTAGGGTTTAGGACAGTGCATTGGTGTTCGGGCAGTGTAAGGGGTCGTGCTGGGGCTGGTGTTTCAGGGTTTAGGTCAGAGCAGTGATGTTCGGGCAGTGTATCGGTAGTGTTGGGGGAGTGTTTCACGGTTTAGGGCAGAGCAGTGGTGTTCGGGCAGAGTAGGGGGTCATGCTGGGGGTGGTGTTTCAGGTTTTAGGGCAGTGCAGTGGTGTTCGGGCAGTGTAGGGGGTCGTGCGGGGGGTGTTGTTTCAGGGTTTAGGGCAGTGCAGTTGTGTACGGGCAGTGTAGTGGGTCGTGCGGGGGTGGTGTTTAAGGGTTTAGGGTGCAGCAGTGGTGTTCGGGCAGTGTAGGGGGTCGTGCTGGGTGGTGTTTCAGGGTTTAAGGCAGAGTAGTGGGGTTCGGGCAGAGTATGGGGTTGTGCTGGGGGTGGTGTTTAGGGTTTAGGGAAGTGCAGTGGTGTTCGGGCTGTGTAGGGGGTCGTGCTGGGGTGGTGTTTCAGGGATTAGTGCAGTGCAGTGGTGTTCGGGCAGTGTAGGGGGTCTTGCTGGGGTTGGTATTTCAGGGTTTAGGGCAGTGGTGTTCGGGCAGTGTAGGGGTTTTGCTTTGGCTGCTGTTTCATGGTTTAGGGCAGTGCAGTGGTGTTCGGACAGTGTAGGGGGTCATGCTGCGGCTGGTGTTTCAGGTTTTAGGGTTGTGCAGTAGTGTTCGGGCAGTGTAGGGGGTCGTGCTGGGACTGGTATTTCAGGGTTTATGGCAGTGCATTGGTGTTAGGGCAGTGTAAAGGGTCTTGCTGGGGGTGATGTTTCAGGGTTTAGGACAGTGCAGTGGTGTTCGGGCAGTGTAGGGTGTCTTGCTGGGGTGGTGATTCAGGGTTTAGGGCAGTGCTGTGGTGTTCGGGCAGTGTAGGGAGTCGTGCTGGGGGCTGGTGTTTCAGGGTTTAGGGCAGTGCAGTGGTGTTCAGGCAGTGTAGGGGGTCATGCTGGGGGCTGGTGTTTCAGGGTTTAGGGCAGTGCAGTGGTGTTCGGACAGTATAGGAGGTCATGCTGGGGCTGGTGTTTCAGATTTTAGGGTGGTGCAGTAGTGTTCAGGCAGTGTAGGGGGTCGTGCTGGGACTGGTGTTTCAGGGTTTATGGCAGTGAATTGGTGTTCGGGCAGTGTAGAGGGTCTTGCTGGGGGTGATGTTTCAGGGTTTAGGACAGTGCAGTGGTGTTCGAGCAGTGTAGGGTGTCTTGCTGGGGGTGGTGATTCAGGGTTTAGGGCAGTGCAGTGGTGTTCGGGCAGTGTAGGGGGTCGTGCTGGGCGCTGGTGTTTCAGGGTTTAGGGCAGTGCGGTGGTGTTCGGGCAGTGTAGGAGGTCTTGCTGGGCGTGGTGATTCAGGGTTTAAAGCAGTGCAGTGGTGTTCAGGCAGTGTAGGGGGTCGTGCGGGGGGTGGTGTTTCGGGGTTTAGGGCAGTGCAGTGGTGTAGGGGCAGTGTAGGGGGTCGTGCGGGGGTGGTGTTTCAGGGTTTAGGGTGCAGCAGTGGTGTTCGGGCAGTGTAGGGGGTCGTGCTGGGTGGTGTTGCAGGGTTTAAGGCAGAGCAGTGGGGTTCGGGCAGAGTATGTGGTTCTGCTGGGGCTGGTGTTTAGGGTTTAGTGAAGTGCAGTGGTGTTCGGGCTGTGTAGGGGGTCGTGCTGGGGTGGTGTTTCAGGGATTAGTGCAGTGCAGTGGTGTTCGGGCACTGTAGGGGGTGTTGCTGGGGTTGGTGTTTCAGGGTTTAGGGCAGTGGTGTTCGGGCAGTGTAGGGGTTTTGCTTTGGCTGCTGTTTCATGATTTAGGGCAGTGGTGTTCGGGCAATGTAGGGGGTCGTGCTTGGGCTGGTGTTTCAGGGTTTAGGGCAGTGCAGTGGTGTTCGGACAGTGTAGGGGGTCATGCTGGGGCTGGTGTTTCAGGTTTTAGGGCGGTACAGTAGTGTTCGGGCAGTGTAGGGGGTGGTGCTGGGACTGGTGTTTCAGGGTTTATGGCAGTGCATTGGTGTTCGGGCAGTGTAGAGGGTCTTGCTGGGGGTGATGTTTCAGGGTTTAGGGCAGTGCAGTGGTGTTCGGGCAGTGTAGGGGGTCGTACTGGGGGCTGGTGTTTCAGGGTTTAGGTCAGAGCAGTGGTGTTCGAGCAGTGTATGGGTAGGGTTGGGGGAGTGTTTCATGGTTTAGGGCAGTGCAGTGGTGTTCGGACAGTGTAGGGGGTCATGCTGCGGCTGGTGTTTCAGGTTTTAGGGTGGTGCAGTAGTGTTCAGGCAGTGTAGGGGGTCGTGCTGGGACTGGTGTTTCAGGGTTTATGGCAGTGCATTGGTGTTAGGACAGTGTAAAGGGTCTTGCTGGGGGTGATGTTTCAGGGTTTAGGTCAGAGCAGTGATGTTCGGGCAGTGTATGGGTAGTGTTGGGGGAGTGTTTCACGGTTTAGGGCAGAGCAGTGGTGTTCAGGCAGAGTAGGGGGTCATGCTGGGGGTGGTGTTTCAGGTTTTAGGGCAGTGCAGTGGTGTTTGGGCAGTGTAGGGGGTCGTGCGGGAGGTGTTTTTTCAGGGTTTAGGGCAGTGCAGTTGTGTACGGGCAGTGTAGGGGGTCGTGCGGGGTGGTGTTTCAGGGTTTAGGGTGCAGCAGTGGTGTTCGGGCAGTGTAGGGGGTTGTGCTGGGTGGTGTTTCAGGGTTTAAGGCAGAGCAGTGGGGTTCGGGTAGAGTATGGGGTTGTGCTGGGGGTGGTGTTTAGGGTTTAGGGAAGTGCAGTGGTGTTCGGGCTGTGTAGGGGGTAATGCTGGGGTGGTGTTTCAGGGATTAGTGCAGTGCAGTGGTGTTCGGGCAGTGTAGGGGGTCATACTGGTGGTGGTGTTTCAAGGTTTAGGGCAGTGGTGTTCGGGCAGTGTAGGGGGTCGTGCTGGGGCTGGTGTTTTAGGGTTTAGGACAGTGCATTGGTGTTCGGGCAGTGTAAGGGGTCGTGCTGGGGCTGGTGTTTCAGGGTTTAGATCAGAGCAGTGATGTTCGGGCAGTGTATCGGTAGTGTTGGGGGAGTGTTTCACGGTTTAGGGCAGAGCAGTGGTGTTCGGGCAGAGTAGGGGGTCATGCTGGGGGTGGTGTTTCAGGTTTTAGGGCAGTGCAGTGGTGTTCGGGCAGTGTAGGGGGTCGTGCGGGGGGTGTTGTTTCAGGGTTTAGGGCAGTGCAGTTGTGTACGGGCAGTGTAGTGGGTCGTGCGGGGGTGGTGTTTAAGGGTTTAGGGTGCAGCAGTGGTGTTCGGGCAGTGTAGGGGGTCGTGCTGGGTGGTGTTTCAGGGTTTAAGGCAGAGTAGTGGGGTTCGGGCAGAGTATGGGGTTGTGCTGGGGGTGGTGTTTAGGGTTTAGGGAAGTGCAGTGGTGTTCGGGCTGTGTAGGGGGTCGTGCTGGGGTGGTGTTTCAGGGATTAGTGCAGTGCAGTGGTGTTCGGGCAGTGTAGGGGGTCTTGTTGGGGTTGGTATTTCAGGGTTTAGGGCAGTGGTGTTCGGGCAGTGTAGGGGTTTTGCTTTGGCTGCTGTTTCATGGTTTAGGGCAGTGCAGTGGTGTTCGGACAGTGTAGGGGGTCATGCTGCGGCTGGTGTTTCAGGTTTTAGGGTTGTGCAGTAGTGTTCGGGCAGTGTAGGGGGTCGTGCTGGGACTGGTATTTCAGGGTTTATGGCAGTGCATTGGTGTTAGGGCAGTGTAAAGGGTCTTGCTGGGGGTGATGTTTCAGGGTTTAGGACAGTGCAGTGGTGTTCGGGCAGTGTAGGGTGTCTTGCTGGGGTGGTGATTCAGGGTTTAGGGCAGTGCTGTGGTGTTCGGGCAGTGTAGGGAGTCGTGCTGGGGGCTGGTGTTTCAGGGTTTAGGGCAGTGCAGTGGTGTTCAGGCAGTGTAGGGGGTCATGCTGGGGGCTGGTGTTTCAGGGTTTAGGGCAGTGCAGTGGTGTTCGGACAGTATAGGAGGTCATGCTGGGGCTGGTGTTTCAGATTTTAGGGTGGTGCAGTAGTGTTCAGGCAGTGTAGGGGGTCGTGCTGGGACTGGTGTTTCAGGGTTTATGGCAGTGAATTGGTGTTCGGGCAGTGTAGAGGGTCTTGCTGGGGGTGATGTTTCAGGGTTTAGGACAGTGCAGTGGTGTTCGAGCAGTGTAGGGTGTCTTGCTGGGGGTGGTGATTCAGGGTTTAGGGCAGTGCAGTGGTGTTCGGGCAGTGTAGGGGGTCGTGCTGGGCGCTGGTGTTTCAGGGTTTAGGGCAGTGCGGTGGTGTTCGGGCAGTGTAGGAGGTCTTGCTGGGCGTGGTGATTCAGGGTTTAAAGCAGTGCAGTGGTGTTCAGGCAGTGTAGGGGGTCATGCTGGGGGCTGGTGTTTCAGGTTTTAGGGTGGTGCATTAGTGTTCGGGCAGTGTAGGGGGTCGTGCTGGGACTGGTGTTTCAGGGTTTAGGGCAGTGCAGTGGACTTCGGGCAGTGTAGGGGGTCATACTGGTGGTGGTGTTTCAAGGTTTAGGGCAGTGGTGTTCGGGCAGTGTAGGGGGTCATGCTGGGGCTGGTGTTTTAGGGTTTAGGACAGTGCATTGGTGTTCGGGCAGTGTAAGGGGTCGTGCTGGGGCTGGTGTTTCAGGGTTTAGGTCAGAGCAGTGATGTTCGGGCAGTGTATCGGTAGTGTTGGGGGAGTGTTTCACGGTTTAGGGCAGAGCAGTGGTGTTCGGGCAGAGTAGGGGGTCCTGCTGGGGGTGGTGTTTCAGGTTTTAGGGCAGTGCAGTGGTGTTCGGGCAGTGTAGGGGGTTGTGCGGGGGTGGTGTTTGTATTTGTATTTGTATGTGGATTTATTAAGCGCGATTGATGCCCGGGGGCGTCCAAGCGCTGAGGGACCGACAGATGTATAGGCAGAGGCGGGGATAGTTACCAGAATTATTGTGGGGAGTTGAAAAGAAGAGTCTTGAGCTGTTTCCGGAATGAGGTAAGATTAGAATTGGCTCTCAGATGAAGAGGAAGGGCGTTCCATAGCTTGGAAGCGTTATGGGTGAAGGTCCTACCGCCTGCTCTGGCTCTTTTTATTCTGGGTGCGGTGGCCAGAAAAGTCTGGTTTGACCGTAGGTTTCTGCTTGGATGGTAGTGAGAGATTAGGTCACGGGTGATGATTGGGCCTTTGTCCCAGAAAGCCAGGTGGGCAATACACAAGGCTTTGAAGTGGATTCTTTGGCGGACTGGCAGCCAGTGTAGACTGGTCAGACTAGCTCTGACGGATTGTCGGCGTGGGAGCTGGAGCAGTGTCCGAGCTGCACAGTTCTGCACTGTTTGAAGTCTCCGCAGTGTGTAGTCTGGTGCAGCGAGGTATAGGACGTTATTGAAGTCCAGGCGGGACTGGATCAGGCCCTGGATGGCCACTTGTTTTGCCTCCATGGGTAAAAGATGAAGAATTTTTTTGAGCATTTTAAGAAGGCCAAAACAGGTGGCGGAAAGTTTGGTAGCTTGTGTGTCAAATGACAGGGATTTATCGAGCCACACCCCAAGACTCCTGATGTTGTCCTTGGGTGTTGGGGGGGTGCCCAGACAGGGTGGCCACAGGGAATTGAAGGAGCTAGGATTCGCGGGACCTAGAAGCATCAGCTCCGTCTTGTCCCCGTTTAGCTTGAGTGATGAGGAAGACATCCAGCTCTTTACTTCCTCAAGGCATTTACAGAGTCCCCCGCTCATGGGAATGTTGGCCTCATGTGCCAGTGAGACCACCAGCTGGGTGTCGTCCGCATAGAAGATGATCTTAACTCCATACGGACGAACAACCTCAGCCAGTGGCCTCATATAAATGTTAAATAGCGCCGGGCTTAAAGAGGAGCCTTGTGGGACCCCGCACCTTAAAGGTCTGCTGGTAGATACTGATTCACCGTCGAATACCTGAAAGGATCTGTCTTTCAGGAAGGACTCGAACCATAGCCAAGCCTGGTGCTTGACGCCAACATTAGACAGATGGTTCAGCAGGATGTCATGGCTGACCGTGTCAAAGGCCGCGCTGAGGTCAAGGAGGATCACTGCCACTGATCCTCCTTGGTCCAAGATTTTTCTGGATTCCTCGGTGACCTTGAGGAGGGCGGTCTCGGTTCCGTGCTTGGGTCGGAAGCCTGTCTGGGTGGGGTCTAGCAGTTGGTTGGTTTCTAGGAAGGTGACCAGAAGGCTGTTGATGTATTTCTCCAACACCTTGCTCAGCCAGGGAAGCAGGGAGATTGGCCGATAGCTGCTGAAGTCTAATGGGTCCAAACTGGGTTTCTTCAGCAGTGCTTTAACCATGGCCCGTTTCCATCCAGGAGGGACCGTGCTGGAGGAGATAGAGGCATTCAGGAGGTCCATTATGATGGGTAGGGTGACCTGAGATGCCGACATTATAATGTCTGGTGGGGCTGGGTCGTTGGGGGAGCCAGATTTGACTTTCCGGGCTACAGTTTCCAGAGACGCCAGATCTAGGGGGGGGAAGTGAGCTAGTGTAGTGGGAGTCTGTAAGGTAAGGTGTGCCAAGACTGTGTTAGTCGAGGCTGGATCGGAGGTGGCCAGGGGGGGAAAGGAGGCGTAGATTTTATCAATTTTTTGCTGGAAAAAGGCTGCCACATTGTTGCAATGCTCTGTGGATGTGGTTACAGGTAGGCTGGGTGGTAGCTTGGAGAGATTTTTTACTATTAGGAAAATCTCCCTAGGTTATGATTTGGCTGACATGATTTTGTTAAAAAAATATGCCGCTTGAGTGGCTTTGATTTCTTCTTTGGACTCTTTAAGTAGCGTTCGGTATTGGGTTTTTTCTATTGGAGAGAAGTCCAGACGCCATTTCCTTTCAGCTTTCAGGCATAGGTGTTTCTTTGCCCTAAGGGCCTCTGAATACCATGGTGCCGATTTGTGGGAACGTTTTAGAGTGGTTTTTCTTTTGGGGAGAGTGTTGTCAAGGGATTGGGTGATCCAGTCTTCAAAGGTCTGGTCAGCTAGGCGTGGATCCTTATTATGAAGAGGAGGGTTGCTAGCGAGTTTGCTCATCCATTTGTCGACTGGAAGGCGGGACCAGGCTCTGGCTATTCGTACTGTGGGTTTAATGGTTAGGGGTTTGAGTGTGGTCCAGGTGAAGGGGACTAGTAAATGGTCAGTCCATGGAAGGGGGATTGGTAGGCTAGATGTAAGATCTGCGCAGTTGCTGAACACAGGGTCCAGCAAATGGCCTTTGACGTGAGTGGAGGACCTAACGATTTGGATTAGCTGCAGCGCTGCTAGGTCATTTATCATCATAGTGGCTATGTGATCGGTTGTGGAGTCAAAGTGGCAGTTAAGATCCCCTAACAGGGTGAAGTTCGAGGAAGTGCTGATGCGTTCCGCCACAATCGAGGCAAGAAGATTGTGGAATTGTTTGGGAGGGCCTGGAGGGCGGTAAATTAGAGTACCTGTGAAGCATGTGTTAGGGGAGAGGCAGAAGGCTAGGCTCTCGCAGTCAGGGATGGTCTCCGGAATTACTCGACAGAGGAATTGGTCTTTATAGATAATAGCTAGACCTCCTCCTCTGCCCTCAGGGCGGTCCTGCTGAATGATTTGGAAGCCGGGAGGGAGGGCTGTGATTACCGCGGGGGCCGAATCTGTGGCCAGCCATGTTTCTGTTAGGAAGACAATGTCTGGCATACGTTCTTCCAGCAATAATGCGAACTCTGCCCTGTGTTTGGGCAGGGATCTGCAGTTGAGCAGGAACATGCGGTACTCATGTGAATGGTCTGGAGCCGGCTTAGGTTTAAGGGTTGATTGGCAGGAGGGGCAGGAATGTGGGATGTTTTCTGCATGAAACTGGGACTGAAGTAGGGGTGGGCGGAATTTGCGTAATCGCGTTACGCAAATCTCCGCGAAACGGTAAAAAATCTCCGCGAACACGCAGAAATTCCGCGAACACGCGGAATTGCTTGTTCGCGATACTTTTTTCCTGTTCGCGATCGCTGTTTGCGTGCTCGGGGTGAAATATCTCGCGAACACGCATATTGAGAACGCGAACAAGCAAAAAATTTCGCGAAGTCGCGGAACGCAGATTTTTGGGCAATTTCGCGTTCTCCGCGGAACGCGAAATTACCCAAATTCCGCAAATTCCGCGAGCGGAACAGAATTTACCGCGCAGGCCTAGACTGAAGGCAATCTCTGCCGGTGGGTCTTAATCCCGTGAGAGTTTCCGAGTTGTAATGTCTGAGTTTTATAGCCGGGGATATAGGGGGGGTGGCCCTAGGCCCGGTCTCGGCACGGACGAGCACAGACGAGCTTGCCCCTTGCCCGCTGCGCTCGTCCGCTGCGCTTCCGGTACATGCACATGTTTTGAAGAAGGGGATAGGTGAAGGCGTGGCCTCTAGCGGGCGTGCCCAATCAGGGCGAGGGGAGATAATTAGGCGGGAAATGCGGCGATTTCGCCCTTCCCAGCGCTCGTTTTCAGCGTGGAAGGGTGCCTGCACACAGAGGATGTGTCCCAGGAGGGGGGAGTGAGTTAAAATCCAAGTGACAAAAATACAGAATTTTAAGTTTTAAAAACAGTGAATAGTTCTGTCTCCTTCTACTCCCGGCTGCGCCTCAGGAGGGTCCAAGTTATCTGACTCGCTTGTAGTTCAGCGCGTTTTTTATAGCTAGGACTAAGGGGACGTAGCCTCTAGTGGGCGTGCCCAATCAGGGCGAGGGGAGATAATTAGGCGGGAAATGCGGCAATTTTGCCCTTCCCAGCGCTCGTTTTCAGCGTGGAAGGGTGCCTGCACACAGAGGATGTGTCCCAGGAGGGGTGAGTGAGTTAAAATCCAAGTGACAAAAATACAGTATTTTAAGTTTTAAAAACAGTGAATAGTTCTGTCTCCTTCTACTCCCGGCTGCGCCTCAGGAGGGTCCAAGTTATCAGGGTTTAGGGCAGTGCAGTGGTGTAGGGGTGGTGTAGGGGGTCGTGTGGGGGTGGTGTTTCAGGGTTTAGGGTGCAGCAGTGGTGTTCGGGCAGTGTAGGGGGTCGTGCTGGGTGGTGTTGCAGGGTTTAAGGCAGAGCAGTGGGGTTCGGGCAGAGTATGGGGTTCTGCTGGGGGTGGTGTTTAGGGTTTAGGGAAGTGCAGTGGTGTTCGGGCTGTGTAGGGGGTCGTGCTGGGGTGGTGTTTCAGAAATTAGTGCAGTGCAGTGGTGTTCGGGCAGTGTAGGTGGTCTTGCTGGGGTTGGTGTTTCAGGGTTTAGGGCAGTGGTGTTCGGGCAGTGTAGGGGTTTTGCTTTGGCTGCTGTTTCATGGTTTAGGGCAGTGGTGTTCGGGCAATGTAGGGGGTCGTGCTTGGGCTGGTGTTTCAGGGTTTAGGGCAGTGCAGTGGTGTTCGGACAGTGTAGGGGGTCATGCTGGGGCTGGTGTTTCAGGTTTTAGGGTGGTGCAGTAGTGTTCGGGCAGTGTAGGGGGTCGTGTTGGGACTGGTGTTTCAGGGTTTATGGCAGTGCATTGGTGTTCGGGCAGTGTAGAGGGTCTTGCTGGGGGTGATGTTTCAGGCTTTAGGGCAGTGCAGTGGTGTTCGAGCAGTGTAGGGGGTCGTGCTGGGGGCTGGTGTTTCAGGGTTTAGGGCAGTGCGGTGGTGTTCGGGCAGTGTAGGAGGTCTTGCTGGGGGTGGTGATTCAGGGTTTAGGGCAGTGCAGTGGTGTTCAGGCAGTGTAGGGGTCATGCTGGGGGCTGGTGTGTCAGGGTTTAGGGCAGTGCGTTGGTGTTCGGGCAGTGTAGGGGGTCGTCCTGGGTCTGGTGTTTCAGGGTTTAGGGCAGGGCAGAGGTGTTCGGGCAGTGTAGGGGGTGGTGCTGGGGCTGGTGTATCAGGGTTTAGGGCAGTGCAGTGGTGTTCGGGCAGTGTAGGGGTCCATGCGGGTGCTGGTTTTTCAGGGTTTAGGGTAGTGCTGTGGTGTTCGGGCAGTGTAGTGGGTCTTGCTGTGGTGATGTTTCAGGGTTTAGGGCAGTGCAGTGGTGTTCGGGCAGTGTAGGGGGTCATGCTGGGGCTGGTGTTACAGGGTTTAGGGCAGTGCAGTTGTGTTTGGGCAGTGTAGGGGGTCACGATGTGGCTAGTGTTTCGGGGTGTAGGGCTGTGCAGTGTTGTTCAGGCAGTGTGGGGGTCGTGCTGTGGCTGGTGTTTCAGGGTTTAGGGCAGTGCAGTGGTATTCAGGCAGTGTAGGGGGTCATGCTGGTGGTGGTGTTTCAAGGTTTAGGGCAGTGGTGTTCGGGCAGTGTAGGGGGTCGTGCTGGGGCTGGTGTTTTAGGGTTCAGGGCAGTGCATTGGTGTTTGGGCAGTGTAAGGGGTCGTGCTGGGGCTGGTGTTTCAGGGTTTAGGTCAGAGGAGTGGTGTTTTGGCAGTGTATGGGTAGGGTTGGGGGAGTGTTTCAGGGTTTAGGGCAGAGCAGTGGTGTTCGGGCAGAGTAGGGGCTCGTGCTGGGGGGGTTTCAGGGTTTAGGGCAGTGCAGTTTTGTACGGGCAGTGTAGGGGGTCGTACGGGGTGGTGTTTCAGGGTTTAGGGTGCAGCAGTGGTGTTCGGGCAGTGTAGGGGGTCGTGCTGGGTGGTGATTCAGGGTTTGAGGCAGAGCAGTGGGGTTCGGGCAGAGTATGGGGTTGTGCTGGGGGTGGTGTTTAGGGTTTAGGGAAGTGCAGTGGTGTTCGGGCTGTGTAGGGGGTCGTGCTGGGGGGGTGTTTCAGGGATTAATGCAGTGCAGTGGTGTTCAGGCAGTGTAGGGGGTCTTGCTGGGGTTGGTATTTCAGAGTTTAGGGCAGTGGTGTTCGGGCAGTGTAGGGGTTTTGCTTTGGCTGCTGTTTCATGGTTTAGGGCAGTGCAGTGGTGTTCGGACAGTGTAGGGGGTCATGCTGCGGCTGGTGTTTCAGGTTTTAGGGTGGTGCAGTAGTGTTCAGGCAGTGTAGGGGGTCGTGCTGGGACTGGTGTTTCAGGGTTTATGGCAGTGCATTGGTGTTAGGGCAGTGTAAAGGGTCTTGCTGGGGGTGATGTTTCAGGGTTTAGGTCAGAGCAGTGATGTTCGGGCAGTGTATGGGTAGTGTTGGGGGAGTGTTTCACGGTTTAGGGCAGAGCAGTGGTGTTCGGGCAGAGTAGGGGGTCATGCTGGGGGTGGTGTTTCAGGGTTTAGGGCACTGCAGTGGTGTTCGAGCAGTGTAGGTGGTCGTGCGGGGGTGTTGTTTCAGGGTTTAGGGCAGTGCAGTTGTGTACGGGCAGTGTAGGGTGTCGTGCGGGGGTGGTGTTTCAGGGTTTAGGGTGCAGCAGTGGTGTTCAGGCAGTGTAGGGGGTCGTGCTGGGTGGTGTTTCAGGGTTTAAGGCAGAGCAGTGGGGTTCAGGTAGAATATGGGGTTGTGCTGGGGGTGGTGTTTAGGGTTTAGGGAAGTGCAGTGGTGTTCGGGCTGTGTAGGGGGTCGTGCTGGGGTGGTGTTTCAGGGATTAGTGCAGTGCAGTGGTGTTCGGGCAGTGTAGGGGGTCATGCTGGTGGTGGTGTTTCAAGGTTTAGGGCAGTGGTGTTCAGGCAGTGTAGTGGGTCGTGCTGGGGCTGGTGTTTTAGGGTTTAGGGCAGTGCATTGGTGTTCGGGCAGTGTAAGGGGTCGTGCTGGGGCTGGTGTTTCAGGGTTTAGGTCAGAGCAGTGATGTTCGGGCAGTGTATGGGTAGTGTTGTGGGAGTGTTTCACGGTTTAGGGCAGAGCAGTGGTGTTCGGGCAGAGTAGGGGGTCATGCTGGGGGTGGTGTTTCAGGTTTTAGTGCAGTGCAGTGGTGTTCAGGCAGAGTAGGGGGTCAGGCTGGGGCTGGTGTTTCAGGTTTTAGGGCGGTGCAGTAGTGTTCGGGCAGTGTAGTGGGTCGTGCTGGGACTGGTGTTTCAGGGTTTATGGCAGTGCATTGGTGTTCGGGCAGTGTAGAGGGTCTTGCTGGGGGTGATGTTTCAGGGTTTAGGGCAGTGCAGTGGTGTTCGGGCAGTGTAGGGGGTCGTGCTGGGGCTGGTGTTTCAGGGTTTAGGGCAGTGCGGTGGTGTTCGGGCAGTGTAGGAGGTCTTGCTGGGGGTGGTGATTCAGGGTTTAGGGCAGTGCAGTGGTGTTCAGGCAGTGTAGGGGTCATGCTGGGGGCTGGTGTGTCAGGGTTTAGGGCAGTGCGTTGGTGTTCGGGCAGTGTAGGGGGTCGTCCTGGGTCTGGTGTTTCAGGGTTTAGGGCAGGGGAGAGGTGTTCGGGCAGTGTAGGGGGTGGTGCTGGGGCTGGTTTTTCAGGGTTTAGGGTAGTGCTGTGGTGTTCGGGCAGTGTAGTGGGTCTTGCTGTGGTGATGTTTCAGGGTTTAGGGCAGTGTAGTGGTGTTCGGGCAGTGTAGGGGGTCATGCTGGGGCTGGTGTTTCAGGGTTTAGGGCAGTGCAGTTGTGTTTGGGCAGTGTAGGGGGTCACGCTGTGGTTAGTGTTTCGGGGTGTAGGGCCGTGCAGTGTTGTTCAGGCAGTGTAGGGGGTCGTGCTGTGGCTGGTGTTTCAGGGTTTAGGGCAGTGCAGTGGTATTCGGGCAGTGTAGGGGGTCATGCTGGTGGTGGTGTTTCAAGGTTTAGGGCAGTGGTGTTCGGGCAGTGTAGGGGGACGTGCTGGGGCTGGTGTTTTAGGGTTCAGGGCAGTGCATTGGTGTTCGGGCAGTGTAAGGGGTCGTGCTGGGGCTGGTGTTTCAGGGTTTAGGTCAGAGCAGTGGTGTTCGAGCAGTGTATGGGTAGGGTTGGGGGAGTGTTTCAGGGTTTAGGGCAGAGCAGTGGTGTTTGGGCAGAGTAGGGGGTCGTGCTGGGGGGTGTTTCAGGGTTTAGGGCAGTGCAGTTGTGTACGGGCAGTGTAGGGGGTCGTGCGGGGTGGTGTTTCAGGGTTTAGGGTGCAGCAGTGGTGTTCGGGCAGTGTAGTGGGTCGTGCTGGGTGGTGTTTCAGGGTTTAAGGCAGAGCAGTGGGGTTCGGGCAGTGTATGGGGTTGTGCTGGGGGTGGTGTTTAGGGTTTAGGGAAGTGCAGTGGTGTTCGGGCTGTGTAGGGGGTCGTGCTGGGGTGGTGTTTCAGGGATTAGTGCAGTGCAGTGGTGTTCGCGCAGTGTAGGGGGTCTTGCTAGGGTTGGTATTTCAGAGTTTAGGGCAGTGGTGTTCGGGCAGTGTAGGGGGTCTTGCTGGGGTTGGTATTTCAGAGTTTAGGGCAGTGGTGTTCGGGCAGTGTAGGGGTTTAGCTTTGGCTGCTGTTTCATGGTTTAGGGCAGTGCAGTGGTGTTCGGAAGGTGTAGGGGGTCATGCTGCGGCTGGTGTTTCAGGTTTTAGGGTGGTGCAGTAGTGTTCAGGCAGTGTAGGGGGTCGTGCTGGGGCTGGTGTTTCAGGGTTTATGGCAGTGCATTCGTGTTAGGGCAGTGTAAAGGGTCTTGCTGGGGGTGATGTTTCAGGGTTTAGGTCAGAGCAGTGATGTTCGGGCAGTGTATGGGTAGTGTTGGGGGAGTGTTTCACGGTTTAGGGCAGAGCAGTGGTGTTCGGGCAGAGTAGGGGGTCATGCTGGGGGTGGTGTTTCAGGTTTTAGGGCAGTGCAGTGGTGTTAGGGCAGTGTAGGTGGGCGTGCGTGTGTGTTGTTTCAGGGTTTAGGGTAGTGCTGTGGTGTTCGGGCAGTGTAGTGGGTCTTGCTGTGGTGATGTTTCAGGGTTTAGGGCAGTGCAGTGGTGTTCGGGCAGTGTAGGGGGTCATGCTGGGGCTGGTGCTTCAGGGTTTAGGGCAGTGCAGTGGTGTTTGGGCAGTGTAGGGGCTCACGCTGTGGCTAGTGTTTCGGGGTGTAGGGCCGTGCAGTGTTGTTCGGGCAGTGTAGGGGGTCGTGCTGTGGCTGGTGTTTCAGGGCTTAGGGCGGTGCAGTGGTATTCGGGCAGTGTAGGGGGTCATGCTGGTGGTGGTGTTTCAACGTTTAGGGCAGTGTTGTTCGGGCAGTGTAGGGGGTCGTGCTGGGGCTGGTGTTTTAGGGTTTAGGGCAGTGCATTGTTGTTCGGGCAGTGTAAGGGGTCGTGCTGGGGCTGGTGTTTTAGGGTTGAGGTCAGAGCAGTAGTGGTCGGGCACTGTAGGGGGTCTTGCTGGGGTTGGTGTTTCAGGGTTTAGGGCAGTGGTGTTCGGGCAGTGTAGGGGGTCGTGCGGGGGTGGAGTTTCAGGGTTTAGGGTGCTGCAGTGGTGTTCGGGCAGTGTAGGGGGTCGTGCTGGGTGGTGTTTCAGGGTTTATGGCAGAGCAGTGGGGTTCGGGTAGAGTATGGGGTTGTGCTGGGGGTGGTGCTTAGGGTTTAGGGAAGTGCAGTGGCGTTCGGGCTGTGTAGGGGGTCGTGCTGGGGTGGTGTTTCAGGGATTAGTGCAGTGCAGTTGTGTTTGGTCAGTGTAGGGGGTCATACTGGTGGTGGTGTTTCAAGGTTTAGGGCAGTGGTGTTCG